>NC_053159.1:17597500-18197500 GCF_016835505.1 Polypterus senegalus
GCTGCTGGGTTCAAAGGCAAACAGCCATGAACAGAAAAGGCAAATGGTGAAATTGATTTCCATAAAGAACTGACAGGCACAAAAAAAAAATCTGTGAAAATAAGGGCATTGCTATGCAAGTTTGTAGAGGGCATGAAATGTGCCCTTGTTTTCTATGAAAAGTGCCTGGTGACTGTGTACTCTATGAACAGTGCCACAGTAAATTCATTGATATAATGAAAACAGCACACACAACGGGAGTACTAGGACTCTGATAAACCACTCATCTGTCAGTAAACTCTTATGGCAAAGAGTAAAATCCCATAAATGAGTATTGTACAGTATTATGGAATAGCATCCCTCCTTACATACTGTGACCAGTAGGGGGCATCACTGAGCCCCAAGCCCCTCAAAACACCAACATAAGTTCAAGTTCAAATAATGGCTTATTTTAACCAACCTCTGTACACAGGCTGCACAAATACAATTCCTCTCATTCGCCAGACGAGTGTTGTCCACTGTCTAATGACTCTGACTCACCTGAATGAGATCAAGCGGCTCCTTTTATGACAGACCCAGGAGTACTTCCAGCAATACGAGACTACCAGCTGGAGGTACTTCGGGTCAGGCAGAGGTTCCCTAAAGTGGGGGACGATTTGAAACTGCAGATCCCCCTGGCGGCACCGATGGAGCACCACAGGGCTGCACTAGTGGACAACAACTCCCAGGAAGCCCTGCAAGCACACAAGTCAGCACCATAGTCCAGGAAGACTGCCAAATGCTATGTCAAAGAAGAGCAACTTGGCCGATTCCAGGGCTACAAGGGATGAATTATGAGGAAAGATTAACAGAGCTGAGCCTTTACAGTTTAGTCAGAAGATTAAGAGGAGACCTGACTGAAGTTATTAGAATTATGAAGGGAATTAGTCCAGTGGATCAAGACTGTAAGTTTAAAATGAGTTCATCAAGAACACGTGGACACAGTTGGAAACTTGTTAATGGAACTTTCACACAAATATTATGAAGTTTTACTTTTCAGTGAGAACCACAGACACATGGAATAAGTGACCAAGTAGTGTGGTAGACAGGAGGACTTTAGGGACCATCAAAACTCAACTTGATGTTATTTTAGAAGAATGAAGTGGATAGGACTGGCAGGCTTTGCTGGGCAGAATGGCCTGCTCTCATCCAGATTGTTCTATTGTTCTATTTTTCTTTTTTATTAACATTCAGGAGAGAAATATGCTTGAAAAGAAACAAAATGTGTACTTTTTATTATTATTAATAATAATCTTTAATGGCCATTGTTATTTGTATATGTGCAGCTCAGGCTATCAGGGCTGTCGTTTGGATCCTCAGATTAAGATGTTTAAGAAACCCCCCTTGTCTTGGGCAAAGTTCTTGTTTGGGTGGATTTTTATTTTCTTCTCTTTTTTTGCTCTTTCTGTTCCAAGTCTTGTAAAGTTTCTGATTTAAGAGGATTTTAAGTTTCCCCTTTTTGCTTCCTCCGTTTGCTTTTTTTATTGGAGTTGGCCAGAGTTGGTGTACAAAGAGTTTGCTTTATTTGATTCCCACGTCTTCAGTTTGTCCGATTTATTGTGTCGTCAGGAATGGAGAACTTCAGACTTTCTGGAAGCATTTCTATTATTTTATGAAAGCATATTCCCGTTAATAAAAAAAAAAAACATGCATACATACATACTGTATATATGTATGTATATAGCATTCATTATCTTCTTATATAATACGCTACCGTGGCTGTCCATTTGTCTGTCCAGGATTTCAAATCACCTGCAGCTTCACAAACCGTTTGACATATTGACCTGAAATTTGGTACACACATACCACGTGATGTCTGCTACCCGCTTTCGGGGTGATGATTTTTATTACTGTTTTTATTATTGAGAAATCAACTCTCGGCAGCGTGCAGCAGGGTGGCCGTGTGGCCCCCGTTCTCATCCCTACCACCTTCGCCGTCATTTCCTCTACCTCTTCATATCTTAAGTCTTCAATCTGCCTCAAGAATGATTTAAGTGCCAGCTTCAGTGAAAAATTAGGAAAAACAGGTACTTTTCTATTATCGATAGAAAAGTACCAAATGCCCTAAGTAATTGCAACACAAACACTGACTTAATCAGTTTTAACGTGAAAAGATGGCGACGGAAGAAGAGAAGAAGCGGGCCACTTGGGTGGAGAAAAGAAGAGCTGCTCAGGAAGCAGCAAGCGCATCCACCTCGGAGCAAACGAATGATAAACATACAGAGAAAGAGGATGAAAACTATAAGTCAAGTGTATTCACTGCACGTTATCGTTCAGTATGTCGTTACTGGATTCATAATATTTATTGTGTTATTTCTGCCCGGTCATATAGAGTCAGCGATTAAAGGAGGAATCAAGCATGTATGCAGCTTGCAGTCAAGTTACAAGAACGGAGTCTAAAGTTAGATTTTTAATCTTGTGTGTGCAGAAGGGTAAATGTAAATTGGTCAAGTTTAGGGTCACAGGGAGCCAGTGGTCATCACAGCAACAATGACTAGAAGGCAAGAAGCAAACATGGACGGACGGTATGCCAGTTCTTTGCAGGGCTCAATTACATAAGCAATCGCAAAAGAATGTGCTGCACGCAATCCAGTAACAGAAACATATAAATGAAGTATCTGTTTGGTTTCAATCCAGTTATTTGCCACAGATATTTTGAACCAGTGTAATCTGGTGGCGTAGTGGCCAGTGTTCCTTTCTCAAATGTTCTGGGGCTCAAGTTGCGGATGGAAAAAGAGGATGAACGTATTTAGGACAAAATGCTTTTTTTACTGATTGAAGAGTATTACTGATACATTTCCAGCATTCATTGTTAAGACAAATAATCATATGCAGTTACGCACACTCCGTGACATACCAATCAATCCATAACTGCATGGGGAGAACATGCAAAGCTCATTCAGACCCTGGTGCCATGAATCAGAAATGCTAGCTCCGTGCTGCCAGTCTGCCTATGTTTAAACTTCTGTACTAAACTTTAACCTGATTAAACCTAAATGTATACCTAAACCTTATGTTCAGGTTTGTCACTTGATTGCACATTAAGTCCATACATGCCTTTAACAAATGTCACCAAACGACCGAAGTTCATGTGTGCTCGGCAGCAATATGTGTAGCAATATATGTTACGAGCCTTTGTGTGTTTTGTTTTCTGTATATCTAAAATCTGACATGTGGTTCGTGTGTATTAGACACTTACATGTGCCTAATTTTCATGCTTATTTTAGTTTCCCCGCACAACATACTTTAGTTCATTAAATAATAACATGTGTTTTATGCATGAGATTCTTTATTTACTTATGTGTTTGCATATAAATAAGGGGGACTGGGCAGTCTAATGGTCTGGAATCCCTGCAGATTTTATTTTTTTCTCCAGCCGTCTGGAGTTTTTTTTTGTTTTTTCTGTCCACCCTGGCCATCGGACTTTACTCTTATTCTATGTTAATTAATGTTGACTTATTTTATTTTCTTACAGTGTCTTATTTTTCTGTTCTTCATTATGTAAGGCACTTTGAGCTACTTTTTGTATGAAAATGTGCTATATAAATAAATGTTGTTGTTGTTGTTGTTGTTGTTGTTGTTGACATCACCATCAGCGGCCTACAATATCTTTGAGAAATAACGCAATTCTTTGGAGAAATACTGTGATAGAATGTATTTTTCAGTACCAGGAATAAGTTTCCTTATTAATAATTGAGTGTTTTGTTTCATTTTAGCTAAATACTTTTACTTTTTATCCATTCAATTAACATTCTACAATTCGGTCAAGGTGAGAGGTTGCTTTCGGTTCAGATCACTTCAGATGATGTTCCCAGGATTCATTCTTTTCTTTTTCAGCTTTTTAGGCATTTCAGGGCACAAACACATAAATCAAGACAATAAAAACAAAAATGTATCTCAATGAATAAACACGGCAAAATCTTTCCAGTATAAAGTTTCATCAATGTAAGGACGGAGTTATAGGCAGTTGAAAATGCAGGAAAGAAAGAAAACAAATGTCAATTCAGCTGAACCTTCAATATTGTGGCCATGATGTCACAAGACTTTCAAAAGATGATGCCAATTTTAGAAAAGTTCCATTCAGTACAGTTCAAAATCTAAATCTCTGCAGCGTTCGGTTTGAGTCCAATATGAAAATTGGAAACATTGACTACCAGGTTATAGAAAAAGCAGGTCTGGCAATTCATTGAAAAACGTATTGATCGAGTTTTGCTATACTGTACTTCAGTTTATAGAAATGAATAACGTTGTGCCTGGAGGGAAAATTTAAACTTCCCATTTTTCTGCAGAACCTACAAAAAACCCAGAACACAAATTTTTACATTGTTTCTTTTTCTTAACAAAGAAAAACCATCATCTTCCAATCACTACATTTTACTTGACTATTTTTTTATAAATATCAGCACAGTGGTTAACATTGCTGTTTCACAGGCGAGTGGGATCAACGCTCATTTTGGTTGCAGTCTGTGTGAAGTTTCTCCACTTATCTGAGTTGGCTTTTTTCCAATCATTCCGGTTTTCATCCCACATCCGAAAAACATGTGGGTAAGGTGGTTTGGCATTCTGAATGAATGAGTGCGCCTTGCAGGCAGGGCTGGTCCCTACTTTACGCCTGACGCTACCAGGACAGACTTTGGCTCCTTAGGACTCTAAAAGCTGCATTTGAGTGGGTTAGAAAATGGACATCTGAAACTTCGTGTGGTCATTAATATAAACTAAATTAGCCTGCTCTCACAGGTTTTGTAGGCAGTGTTATTTTTATTGCTTCACATTAGGACTTCAAAATAAATTACAATTTCTAGTCACCCTAACTCTTCCATTAGAACATGAAAAGAAATTATAAGAGCGGGCCATTCAGCAGACACTGTTGCTTCCCATTTGCCTTGGTGTTTCAGCCACAGATATAGCCATGCTATTATAACATGAGAATTACTTCTGTTCTGTTCTGTGTATTGAATTGTATTGACCCCCTTCTCTTTAACACCCACTGCACGCCCAACCTACCTGGAAGGGGGGGTCTCTCTTTGAACTGCCTTTACAAAGGTTTCTTCCATTTTATCCCTACAAGGGTTTTTTTGGGAGTGTTTTCTTGTCTTCTTAGGGAGTCAAGCCTGGGGTGCTGTCAAGAGACAGGGCCTGTTAAAGCCCATTGCAGCATTTCTTGTGTGATTTTGGGCTATACAAAAATAAATTGTATTGTACAGGGTGGTATACACCAGGACTGCTGGGTTCAAAGGGTTAACACTCCGTTCACAAATCCCACACCAAATGGAAAACAACACAGAAATGTGCAGTGCATTTGTTATGCCAAGAGATGGCGCATCACAAACATCTATACTAATACATTTTATTGCTACAAATGTTTGATGCGCCATCTGTTGGAATGACACGTGCATTGAATTTCATCACTACCTGCATTACAAAATACATTCCAATAGATGATGCACTGAAAACATCAATGCTGAGGTCTATGTTAGAGTACTTGGGTTTCAACCCATCTTCTATGGGTATTGCAGCTAGCAAAGTGCAGAAAAACACAGTAAATGCATAAAACAATATGACAGCATATAGGGGTGCACTCAAGCCAAATACGTACAACTGAAGTCTTTTAAAGTAATCATAATTTAGGTTGGATGGAGGTGTATGGAGATCTGGGAATACAGATGACTGACTAAAGTGACTGCAGTAGAAATGACATTTACATGCCGAGTGACCAGTAACATTTCTATGACAGTTGTGATAAAGGCGCTATATATGCGCCCGACCCGACACAGACTGACAACGGAGGCACATTAAAAGCAACAAAAATAATTTTATTTTCTTCAGCCGAGGTCCACATCTTCCCTGTGTCCCTCAGCCCTAACACAGTCCCAAAGCAAACCAAATAAACTAAAGTAAAGCAAACCACAACACACACTTCTCCACCACTCCTCTCGACAAGCGTCGTCTTCCTCCTCCCGACTCAGCCTCTCGAGTGCTGGCCGCTGGCTTCTTTAATTAGGCACCCAGAAGTGCTCCAGGTGCGTGATTGCCGAGTCCCGGCTGTATTTCTGGGTGTGGCGAAAATACTGCCCACAAGATAGCTGCAGCAGCACCCCCTGGCGGTGCCTGCGGAACCCAACCGGGCTGCACCAAACTCCAACTCCCATGAAGCCCTGCGGGAGTCTGAGGCACCGCTGCAACCCAGGGAGGTTGCCATCCAGAGTCCAGGGGGAGATATTGAGTCTCCCATGCTTGCTCCCCTGGAACATATGCTGAAGGGATGTCCCAGCCAGGCATGGGCCCTGGCCATCTGCCACATGGTAATAACTAAAAGAGCTTCTTACAAATGCTGCTTTT
The DNA here is from genome assembly GCF_016835505.1 of Polypterus senegalus. Taxonomy (NCBI): domain Eukaryota; kingdom Metazoa; phylum Chordata; class Cladistia; order Polypteriformes; family Polypteridae; genus Polypterus; species Polypterus senegalus. The sequence continues at coordinate 17,603,858 of NC_053159.1, forward strand.
GATTATATAGCTAGTTCACTTCCTTAGCCAATATGTATAAAGGTCCTTAATAGGGTTCACTTTTGGGCCTACACTCCTTTAATCCCAATGCAGTTTACATTTGAACATTAGAACAACTCTGACCAAACGAGATTAGTCAGGCAATCCTATTAACTTCATTTCTCCAACATGACATCAAGTCACGGTTGTCTCTTCTTGATGGCAAGTCAACATGGAGCACACAGGAATAGGAAGAACACTGCATGGCAGTCAACAAACGACATGGAGAACAAGTAGCTAGGTGTGCTCTCCTGTGGTGCAAAAAATAGAAATCAGCAAGCAGACTTCTGTGCTGCCTCCAAAGTCAGGGGAGCCTCTCCTCCATCTGCTTAACCCAAAACGCCCATTTTCCTTCCTTCCTTCCTTAAACTGATCTTCACTGTAGGCACTCCGCACATTGTAATCCAGGTTAAGTATTCATTGGGTGCTAACTTTTGCAGAATTAACAGCCCACTTCCATAAGTTAAGACTTGATATACCATACCATATTTATTTGTTGAGCGCTTAAAAACACAGCATTACAACTGACCGAAGCGCTGTACAGTTACAACAAGCAGGACTAAAAGCAAAATATTAAAAAGAATTAAAACAGAGATACTAAAACAGGTCAGGGGACCAAATAAAATAGAGAAAATAGCAAAAGGCAAGTGGAAAATGAAACAGGTTAAGAATTAAAAGCCAATGTGAAGAAGTGCGTTTTTAGGCGAGATTTGAATGTGGCGACTGAAGCGGCTTGCCTAACCACTAAAGGTGCACAGGCGGAGAAAGCCCTTTCACCACGAGCTTTAAAACGTGCCTTGGGAACGGTTAGGAGCAGCTGATCTGCGGATCTAAGAACACGAGGGGGATTGTGACAATGGAGCAAGACACTCAAATAGGCGGGGGCTAGACCGTTTAATGCCTTATAGGTGAGGAGGAGAATCTTAAAATCGATTCTGAATCTAACCGGCAGCCAGTGTAGGGTTTTTAAAATCGGTGAAATGTGTTGGATTCTGCTACTTCCAGTTAGAAGCCTTGCAGCCACATTTTGAGCCAGTTGGAGTCTAGAAAGCGTGGCTTTACTGATACCAAAAAGGCAGGAATTTGAGTAGTCAAGCCGGGACGTAATGAATGCATGGATTACTGATTCCAGGAGGTGGTTAGACAGAATAGGCTCGAGTTTGGCGATTCGCCTTAGATGGAAAAAGCAGGATTTTACTGTGCTATTGACTTGAGCATCCATTTTCAGGAACATATCCATTTTGATTCCAAGATTGGAGACAGACGAACTTACTGGAATGGGAAGAGAAACGAGGCCAAGGGGTGGAGCCTGTTTGCAGTCGGGACTAAAAACAATGACCTCGGTTTTTGAATCGTTCAGGTGAAGGAAGTTTACAGCCAGCCAGTTGATATGACAAAAAAAAAATAAATCAAACCAGTCTGATTCAGTTGCAGCGAGTTACAGAGAGTTGCCGGGCCTGCTCTGAGTCCTATACATCAATGTCACATCACATGAGTTTTTGTTGTGGGGTACGTCAGATTTGCCGATCTCAGTCATGTCAAATTAAATAGCGGAAAATGTCAGTCCATGTCACATTTACCTGCTGAGCGTTCTTGCTCATCCTTTTTTCTGGAAGCCAACAGTATGCTGCCCAATAGAGCCAGTGCTGTGCAAAGCATTAATGGCTGCAGCAAGTTCAGCAGCAATCTCTGCCCTTCATTTCTTTTTTTCCCATTCTGTTATGATATTTAAAAGACAGGACACCAGACAGACAAGCTTCTCTTCTGTTTGGGAGGTTCACAGCCCAGCACTGCACCGTGTGGTGCATTCAGCCGCAGTTAAAGCCCTTTTTTAATTTTTTCCATTCCGCTTATTACATAAAACATGAGACATCACACGGACGAGCTTCTCTTCTATTTGTGAGGTACAAAACGCACGGGTTCCTTATTCCTCGTCGCTACATTCAATGCGCTATACTGCCATTGGTAGTCAGCTCTCCCTGGCCATTGGACGTTACTTTATTCTCTGTTAATTAGTATTAGTATAGTTAGCATTTTTATATATTTTTTTTTCTTTCTTCAGCTTGTGAAGCACTTTGAGCGACATCATTTGTATGAAAACGTGCAATAGAAATAAATGTTGTTGTTATTGTTGTTGCACACACAACCTGCCCCTCCGACTAATGAGAATTTCAAACAGGTTTGATTTTATCCTAGCCAGTCGCAGACTAGTTGGTGGTAGTCGTTGCGTATATCACATCAGGGAATCGTCTTCATAGGAGTTTGCTCCAGACAGGGCACAATTGGCCAGGATCATGTAAATGAAGGCTAGGACGGAAAATCGTCTAATGTGACGTGGGCTTTAGTCGCTGGGGTGTCACACTAAAAACCTGAAGTTAATGGGTGCACTGTACAAACATCCACAACATGTTACAATTTTGTTAAGATTATGTAAGTGAAAGCTATAACTGAAAATGGTAGGAAAAGGCATGTAGTGTGACAACAGTCTAAGATGAAAAAGAAAATGTCTCCTACTATCCCTAGTCTGTAATGATCTTGTATGCTACAGCAAACAGCCTTGAGGGACCCATCTCTTTAACTCTTACGTAGCTGCCAAAGAGAAAGACTGACATATGCAACCTTAGTAAGGGTGGATGCAGGGGGTCAGTTAAACAGCTTCATTCTCTTAAATTCAGACGAGTGAGGTCATTGTACAAAGAAGAGGTAGTGTTAACAGTAAGTAAGCTACTCTCAAATACTTGACGCATGTAAGCAAGGAGCTGCTCTACTTAAATCAAGGTGCTGCCTGTTAAAACAGCAACACAATTTACTATAGAGTGAAGGGAATAGATTGATGAATGGATGAATGGATGGGTGGGTGGTTGTACGCAGTCAACCATACAAAAAAAAGAGGGAAGACCTTTGGCTGGGATGTGTCTCACGGGGTTCTGGCTGCTCTTTAGATCTACTTTTGTCTACTGATTTCTCTTCCATTACAGAGTGTCAGTAGGCCAGGGCCTCTTCCAGGAGCACTGTGTGGAATGCAGGAGCTAGCTTTAAACCATTGTTGATTTTAATTCAATAGATCTATTGAAGAGCAGCAAGTGACCTCTTCAGGTGTCTTGAGCCACTCGGAATAGACAAAGGCATTCCTATGCTTAGATAAGCATTGATTAGAAATGACAGCTAGACAGCAGTTATCACCCTATAGAAAGTGAAAGAGTTAAAAAAAAGTTAAGGTAAAAAACTTATCACACGGCCTAACCTTTGTCATTGGTGGTTCTGAGGCTAAAGATCTGCGCTGGTATCTGGAAGATTGCTGGTTTGAATCCCAGTTACTGTCAAAGAGGATCCTTGCCTTTAAGCAAAGCCAAGGGTGCTATACAATGGCTCGGACTCCAAGGGGTATGAGAAAACTAACAAATTCCTAATAGAAGAAATTGTATAAAGCGAAATAAAGAACAAAAAAACAACATACAAGGGTGCATACATTTGTCCAAAAATGGATATATACCTGCTATTCATACATTTATATCCAAAAATACTTTCCTGCACATCAGCACATGCCAGTCCATCACTGGGAACACTCATAATGTGTAAATTTAGAGTCCTCGGTCATCCTAAAATGCACATCTTTGTGGAGTTTGGATAATCTCCCCATGTCCGTATGGGTTTTCTCCTTGTACAACTGTTTCTCCTTCCTTCACAAAGATCATAAACCAGGCTGAATTCACAAAGAAGAGATCAGACATCTGAACTAAACACTATACCACCACCCTCTTCTACTTTAAGCTCATTTATTACAGCACGTTTGCATGCCATACACTAGAAAGTAAAATGGAGGTGGTGAAGGGGAAATCCTCAACAGCAGCCTTGGGAGAGGGCAACTCACCCAGCACTATACAGCCTGCCTGAAAACAGACTTTAGTTAAGCACCGTTCTCCTTAACAGGCATATATCTTATCTGCCCATGGATGGGGTACACTTTAGCCAGTATTAAGAGTGTCACTCACATTTATAGATGCTGTTCTTCTTCCATGAGAGCCCATGTGAATTTTCTTGGGCACTTTTGGTTTGGCCGGAATGTGACTCATTTGCAGTAGAGAACCTAGAGGGAAATAAATAAATAAATACATAAAATAAGGGACATAAATCAGTCACCGAAGATCTCCAAAAGGCGTTCAGTTCATTAACCAGTATAGACAGTGTGCCACTGTAAAGCAAAGAGTGAGGGGGTGGCCATAACAGATGTGAAAACCAGAAAAACTGCCCTTCTTCTTAAGAACTGAAAGTGAAAGAAAATAGCAATGTTCACAATAATATATGTGCAACTACTCCGGCAGACCCCCATGACCCTGTATTCGGATTCAGCGGGTTAGAAAATGGATGGATGGATGGAACTACAAGTAATGACTTAAAGGAGGAAATGTCAAAATAAAGTCAACGGGCATATAGTAGCCACCAGTACATCTTGTACACACTGTAGCATGACGTCTGCTAGCCACTAGGACCATGCATGACAGAAGTAGCTTCATTCTTCCACAAACAAGTCAGTTACCTTACATCGAATTTAAAAAGGTGGGATACCTAGCGCCAAACACATTATTCTACACTATATGGTCATAAGTTTGTGGACACTGGACCATCACACCTATACGAGCTTGTTAGACATCCCATTCCAAAACCATGGGCATTAATATGGAGTTCCTTCCTTTGCAGCTAGAATAGCCTTCAGTCTTCTGGGAAGGCTTTCTGCAAGATTTTGGAGTGCGTCTACTGGAATTTGTGTCCATTCAGCCAAAAGAGCATTTGTATGGTCGGGTACTGATGTTGGATGAGAAGAGGATGTGGCTCGCATCCGGAGTTCCAATTCATCGCAAAGGTGCTCAGTGGGGTTGAGGTCAGTGCTCTGTGCAGGACCACTCGTGTTCCTCCATGTCTTTATGGACCTGGTTCTGTACACGGCGTAACAGTCATGCTGGGACAGAAAGGAACCTCCAACAAACTGTTGCCACAAACTTTGAAGTACACAATTGCCTAAAATGTCTTTGAATGCTGTAACAATAAATAGTACCCTCAAATGGAACCAAGGGGTCTAGTCCAAACCCTAGCAAAGAGCCCTAGACCATTATGACTCCACTGCCAAATTGTACAGTAGGCACTATGCAGCCTGGGAAGATAGCATTCTCAGGGATTTGCAGTAAATCCGGATTCATCCATCAGACTGCAAGTTGGTGAAACGTGATACCTCACTCCAGAAAACATGTTCCCACTGCTCCAGACTCCAATGGTGGTGTGCTTTACCCCACTTCAGCTGACACTTGTCCTTTTTCATAGTGATCTTAGACTTGTGTTCAGCTGTTCGGCCAAGGAATTCCATGATATGAAGCTCCTGACACACAGGTCTGGTGTTGATGTTCCTTCCAGAAGCACTTTGGACCCCTGCTATGAGTGATCCAACAGACGACAGGAAATTGTGTACACTCTTATGTACTTCAGCACGCTGCGACCCAGCTTTGTAAGTTTGCATGGCCTACCACTTTGTGACTGAGCTGCTCTTGCTCCTCGATGCATCCCCTTCACAATAATAGCGCTTTCAGTTGATCAGGGTACATCTAGGAGAGCAGAAATTTCTTTTCTTTTCTTGTTTAAAGTCACTGAGCTCTTCAGTACGGCTCAGTGTTTGTCAATGGAGATTACATGGCTGTGTGTTTGATTTGCTTTGCCTGTTAACAACGAAACACCAGAACTCAATCATTTGGAGGGGCATCAGCATACTTTTGACCGGACAGTAAATATTTTACTATGAACTCTTAATTAGGGCTCAGATCTGGAGACCAACAAGGCTGTAGCACACAGATAAGTTCCCTGTCACACTCATCAAACCCCTAGTTGACAACGTTCTCTGAAAATAAGAAAGCAGTTGTAGCAATGAAATTCAGTCAGTACATCACACACAAGAATTAAATAGGAATTGGAAGTGATACTAAACTATAATAAGAAAATACACCCCACAGCATCATCAGACCAGCAGAGCACATTACTATTGGTCCCAAGCACACAGCACTGTGGGCTTCATTTGCAGAGTCCCACATTTGCACTTGTCAATTTAGTGAACAATGATTCAGGTGACCGCATTTCATGCTTTCACTGCGAGTACCTTGACACCATAGCCTCTGTGTAAAAGTGCACTGCCAAGGTGTGGTTTTATCACTTCAACTTCACTGAAACTACTTGCTTGTGCCTTAGACTGACATTTGCAATTTCTTGATTTCATATCCTCTTAGACACTAGTCCTCACAAAACATTTATCAGGCCTTGGTACGTCTCCCAACAAATAACGTCCATTCAAATTGACTGAGGCCTCATTATCTCACCATGTCGGGCATAATTATTGACAATACAGGCTAATATTTTTTAAACAAAGCCTTGGGCATGCTGGGATGCAAAGAATCACACCTGAATCATATTCTGATATTTCAAAATTCCAACCCACATTCATCCTACAGAACTGAAGTTCTCTGAACACTGGCTTCCTTCAAGATTCTAGGAGTGAAGCGCAAGGGACTGGTGAGGTGACCTATGACTTTTACACACCTAAAATCTGGAATTAAATGTTTATCACTACTAACGACTAGGGCTAGAACTTTGATTTTGGTTTTAATCAAAACACTTATATGATACACGCGGGCAAAGCGAAAAATAGGGGTAGCAGCAACCTCCATAAAGTTATTGGGGTTTGTGCCCTTCTCACGCAAAGTACAGGAAACAGAACGCACGTGCAGCCAAGACGAAACAAGCACCCACGCAAACTGATTTGTGCTCCTATCCTCACACCAGGGTGATCATCATGAACGCAAAATACAGTGCCACACCACGTTATGACACCAAAAAGATGTCCAGTTGTGTCATCTCCTGAGCCTCAAGCCAAAAAATAGAAAGCTCTTCAGTGACAAAGAATGACGAGAGGCAAGCCTGACTATACAGCAACTTAGCAGCTGGCAAATACTACTTTTTAAAGTTACATTGGCAGTGTCCTTGCACACATTGCTAGCTGGGATAGGCTCCAGCAGTCTCCACAACCCCGGGCTAGATAAAGCAGGTTAGAAAACGGCATGACATTGGCAGTGTGCCGACTGTACAGCAGTGCATTTTCATACTTGACAACAAACTAAATTGTGGCCAAAATGGAATTGTTCATCTTGATCTATGTGAACCACCTTTATCAAAGGACCAGAAGCCTGCATGTTTTCTAGTTATTATTAAACTCAAAATTTGGGAGTGGTCTCCCCTCGACTTTCTCCGTATATTCAGATATGGGGATGGATATTTGAGCTGTAAACTGCAAGACGATTATATGTTTTATATTATGTACATTAAAGAACCATCAACAACAAATCAAAATCAAATTAATAATATATTGAACAATTGTTATCAAAGTGAAGTTGAATAAATCGGACTATGCAGCTGCATAAATAAAAGGTAAAGTACCACTTCTGGTTAACGGAAATAGTCCAAAAGTTGATAGAAATCTACGTGTTGTACCTAACACTTGTATGCAAAATTCAGTTGACCTATACTAAAAAGCATACTCAAGTTATTGTGTTTACATACACACACACACACGCACACATTATTCCAAAAATGATATTTTTAGAATCAGTGAGGCCTAAAACGTTGAGAATCATCAAAATCTTGAAGTGGAATTTCTTCGTATACGAGAAAGTCAGGGAGGTCTAAAGCATCGAGATTCATCAAAATCTCAACATTGAATCTTTGGACAATTACAATACATTCCCTAAAATTCGTATATGAGAAAGTAAAAAAGGGAAGAACATAAATATGAAGATACAGGTATGTTGTCAGACACATGAGCATAGAAATCGTCACGAATTCAAGGCAGAACTCTTGACCAGTGAACAGAAGCTGGTCTTCAATGTAAAAGTGTGTGCCTGTGCAAGGGGCTTCCTGTTTATGGACTACTTTCATTTTCTGGAACTGAATGAATATATTTACAAAAAATACAAAAAACAAATTAAAAAAATGTATTCATATGCTTACAAAATCAGACATGTCTCCTTTAACATATTCCCCTCCTCTATTTTTACATCTCTCCCATTGCATTTTCCATTTCTGGGGTGCATCCTGGATCTCATTTTTTGTCCTCCATGGTAAATTTTCCATATTTAGAAATCGGCGGCCATTCAGGATGATTTTCAACATCAGGAACAAACAAAAAACAGTCAGCAGTGGTTGCACACCCACCTTACACCACCTCTTAGGACATGTTTCAGAATGTTTTCATCAGCATTTGAACGTTCTAACAATTCCTGGCTGACTGTAACACGGTTTGCTTTTTGCTCCTCTGTCAAGAGCTGCGGCACAAATTTTGCAGCATTTTAGTTTTACAGTCAAAATCGTATGACACAAACTTCTTACTAATGACTACTTCATCAGCTTCGCTGACAGTTAAGCAGTGATTTTCACAAATCATAGCATGCAGTTTATCAACGTGGTCGTCAACCAGTTTTGAAATCATCTGCCAGATTTGAAATGTCAGTACCACTTGCAACATTGTGAGCGGCTTAAACAATCCTCTCCATCAGTGTGCTGCAACATCTCAGTGAAAGTTTTTGCCAATTTCACACAGAGTTTCACAGAAATACACATTTCATCTTGCAAAAAACTCTGAAAGGCACTGCATAAACTCAATGAATAATTGGATATAGCATGATTGAGCAAGAGGAGATTTTCAAAGTAGTCACACATGTGCATCAGCAGAGCACCTTAAAGGCTCGTCTAAGTTAAGCAATACCCTGTGGGGGTGAGAGGGTGTTTCTTTTCTTCCACGACGACACCCCTTGGGGGAAACTGACTCCACCCCTTCTAGTCGGAGACCAATAAAAACCCAACATCCCCAAACAGGGACAACTCAGTTGGACCCAGACTTAACAGTGGATGCAGCTCCAAGATCCAGACTGGGTCTTACAAGCCCATAGCTTTTAAAGTCAAGGTGACCAGTTTTTCTTGCGTTTGTATTGTTTAATTTTACCAAAGGATTAAAGAAGCAAACTAGCAGGAACCCCCAATACATCTCAGCACTCACTCTGTTTTTCCATTACCCTGTCACAAAGTGACATGCCACCACTATCACAAATCTGCCTTATTAGCTCGTTGGCACCCCATTTAAGAACTTAAACCTCATTCACACATTTCATGTTGGGAGTATATGACTGGATGACTTGATTTGTTGATTAAGGAAGATTTTTTTTAAATGAACTAAGGGGTTCTGCCCCCTGCTTGCTTCGTTCACCAACCACTATGTGGCTCTGCCGTTCACGTATGGGGAAATTGATATACAATTTAAACAGATTGTTATTTTAATGGGAATTGTTACATATGCACAATAGAGCTAACTATTTTACATTACAGCGAGTAATTAACCATAGTAAAAAATAGTAAAACGTAATAAATTGAAAGAAAATTATGTTTCATGTTGCGTTTGAAGTATTCGTTACGTTATACGTTTCCATTCTGTTTGGCTTTGAAATGAACAAGCAAATACTTTTTAAACTTACACTTTTATTGTAAAAACAATATTTATAATTAACTTTTCGTCAATATCACACTGAATTTTGCTTCCGTGTTTGGACTTACGTTGTGACAACACAATGTTTAACTGCCCGTGATTGAGTATAATTTCTTTTTGTCTAATAAATAAACCAACTTTTTGGAATGTTTGTCCCTGTGATTTGTTAATTGTCATAGCAAAAGCTATTTTAACGGGAAACTGTAAACGTTTTAATACAAATGGCAAATCAAGATCTCCTTTGGTGTCTAATGTTATCCCCTGAAGATGTACCACATTACCTTTCTTGTCGCCTGTTAAAATTTTACATGTCAGAATTGTTCGACCATTTTTCAATACAACTAATTTTGTCCTATTGCATAGCCCATCACTCAGACATAAATTACGCAATAACATTACGATACATCCTTTTTACAGCAGTAATTTGGCCGATGGGAGACCAGACGGTGTTAACAGTTGTAGATACTCTACGAGATATTGTAAGTTGATGTTTTCATCTTCCGCACCATCACCACCAACTGTTTCAACATAGTCTATGGATATGCATTTAATCAATCTGCAGTGTAACTGATTGACAATTTTCGCGTTAATTTGTTTGACTTCATCGTTTCTCATTGCTAGGATTGCCCGTGTACTCATTTCTACTGTTGATAAACCTTCGGGATGAAATTCTTCAATAAGATTTGGACATAATAAGACTTCTTTTATTTGTAACTTAAAGTGAGGAAACCATATAAATTTGTAAGAGCTGAGAGTGCAGGAACTGTGTCTGACGAAAGCATTCACACAAATGAGAGGTGAGAGGAGCGTGGGCGTTGGCCAGTAACCGGAAATGGTTGAGAGGAGGGTGGGACCCAGTCTACCAACTTGAAAAAATCTCTTGGAAATAGTCTTCTTCTCGTCTGAAGATTTTCTTTTATAAAATAGATATTCTGAATACTGTTTGTTGTTGTCCAGTGTTGGTCACCAATGGTGGACGCGCTATCAGAATCTTTATGTCCATTCTCCACAAAAACATGAGATTAAAAATTTCTCGGTTATCACTACAAACCACATGGGGTAAGTAAGACATTTTAAAAAAAAACATTTTTGGGTGGAGTATTACTTTAAAATTTTCTTATTTTTTGTAAGTTCTCCCATGTTACACTTTTAATGTATGACTTTTTGCTACCAAATCCCCATTTTCAGATCTCTTTGGACTTATCTGGACTGCTCCCTGCAAGCCACAAGGGATATACTGTATAACGCTTTGGAATCTGAAGTCTACATAATTCTGTGAAAAGTTTGTTAAAATTACGTCTTTTCCCAAGCCAACATATTGTGATACAGAAGTCAGTCTCACCTGTACAGGGTAAGTATCATCAATGGATATGATGTTGGTTATTAATGGTATTAAATGAACATCAGGTAGCAATAGTCATAAATGTTCATCTCTGCTTCACCCAAGGTTCTCTACACCAGCTCTCCTTCCAGGACAAATGCATTTAATAACGAAATTCTAGCTTATGGAGTACATTCTACTAAGTTCTGCTTTCACATGAAGGAACTATCCACAAAAACTTTTTTACTACATAAGGGGTTTAAAATCCAGGCCATCCATCCATTACTCCAACCTGCTTAAGTTAATACAATTCAGGATGTTGGAGCCTATTAAAGCAGGGGCACGCACCAACCAGGAACCAAATTTGAATGGGGCACTAGTGCAACACAAAGGACACTCATGCATAAAACCACCAGGCTAATCTACATTGTTTAAGATAGATAGAGTGCCCAGAGAAAAACTCTGACAAGGGAAGAGCATTCAAATTCCACACAAAAAAGTGAACCCCGTCTCGTGGAGCTATGAACCAGCAGCTCACTCACGACGACACTCTGTTACCCCAGAATTCAGCTATAATATTTAAATAATCAAATATTTGTGCTTCTTCACCTTCCTCAAAACTGCTTTGAGAAGACGGAATTTCAACAACACTGTTAAGATCAGGCTGTGTAAGACAAACATTGCTCATTGTTAAAAACTAGAAGGGGAGGCATGTTTGGACCCATCTGGTGGCCTTTGAACCATAAGAAGTGCTTGACAAAGCAGCTGCACATTCCGAAATTCCTCAGGCCTCCCAGACAGTTCTCCTCCCCTGAAGGAGCCGATAACAGCAGTAGAAATCCACCTACCTGCGCTTCCAGTAGCGTTTTGTGAACATGCTGTCGGCATGGCAGGAGTTAACGGCCCACCCTAACAGTGGGCTTCCCTAAAAACATTAAGTCCCCCTTCAAATGGCCACTCTGGCTGCCGTACTGAACTGCTGACTGCCATGAAAAGCAGCAAAGCAAGAAAAAAAAAAAAAAGAGGAATCTCCTTCTTCACACTGGGGACAGCCTGTGAGGCACCACAGGAAGATCTCATCAATATGCAACTTGCCGGAGGGTAGAAGGTCGGGCCGACTGTGCAGCAGCACTTTTAACGCTTTGATTGCCCAGACATTAGGAATGCGGAATTGAGAATAAACACTCAGGAACTGAAAGCGTTGCCCGGAATGGATTCTGACATAATTGAAAAAAATGAAGGGAGCCATGCCTAATCCTCGTTACGTAACCCGAAAAAGGTGGTGCCTGATGCCAGCCAGCCAGCACTAGCCACACACTAATGTGTGCTTCCTGCTCTCTCTTTTTTCTCTCTCTCGCTGTACTTCCTTTGCTCCTCTTTTTAATCCGAGATTGGCAAGCCACATTTGTATAACAAGGGCAACCACCTGACACAGACCATGTGGGCTTTCAATAGCTAGAAGGAGCTGTTCTTCAGCACCAGTGGGACTCCAGAGCGGTGGGATTCGCCCGCATGCTGACCCTAGCAGACCACACATCTGCGTCCATATTTATTTGCTTGTGTGTATATACAAAGTGTGGCGATGATTATTCCGTCAGAACAAAACCTCAGAACCACACTACAGAAGAATTCATATTTTTTCCCCCCCATTTTGTAAACTTTCATTCTGGGAGGACATATTGGTGCAAAGGTCAGTGCAACTTCTTCACAGCTCCACAGACCTTTGGGTAGAGAATAGTTGGCTCAGTTACATATAAACTGAGCAGTTTAATAGTTAGATGGAAAGCTGTGCCAAATTGAATCATTCACTGCTGCACACATGGACATTCTGAAACTATATTATTTCAGAGTGAGAGCATTCAGTTATCCCCAAGGCCATAATAAATAAATCAGCTGAACTTGTAGGACTGCTTCATTAGAGCAGCAAGTGACTGAACAGAGCACATATATGTACACTACTTCACACCAGGTCAATTTAGGCTCATTAACACATACAATACAATAGCAAGTCTCTGAACTGAGGTTACAAAGCAGATCTACTACCAGACAGTTGCATGTACACAGGTACTAGTGTTGTCTTTGGTACCAATACCAGCTCTTGGATCTCAATACTGGTACCAAAATGGTTCTGAAGCAATAAAACCAATAATTCATACACACGCTCCTCACTGCTTGACACACAATCATGTGCCTCCTTTGTACTTCACACTCCGTACATCAATGACAGGAGTCTCCTCTTTGAACCATCCAGCAAGTTTACCTTTATACATATATACAATACATTGCCAAAAGTATTGGGACCCACTCCAAATCATTGAATTCGGTGTTCCAACCACTTCCATGGCCACTGATGTATAAAGCCAAGCACCTATGCATGCAGGTGGCTTCTACAAACATCTGTGAAAGAATGGGTGGCTCTCAGGGGCTGAGTGAATTCAAGCCTGGTTCCATGATAGGATGCCACCTGTGCAATAAGTCCATTCGTGAAATTTCCTCACTACTAAATATTCCACGGTCAACTGTTAGTGGTATTATAACAAAGCAATTGGAACAACAGCAACAAAGTGGTAGGCCACATAAAATCACAGAGCGGGGACAGCACATGCCGAGGAGCACAGTGTGCAGAAGTCGCCAACTTTCTGCAGTTTCAATAGCTACAAATCTCCAAAAGTTCAAGAACAGTGCAGTGTAGAGAGCTTCATGGAATGGGTTTTCATGGCAAAGCAGCTGCAGCCAAGCCTGACATCACCAAGAGCAATGCAAAGCGTCGGGTGCAGTGGTGTAAAGCCCACCATCCACCGCTGGATCCTAGAGCAATGCAGACGTGTCCTCCGGAGTGACGAATCACGCAATCCGATGGACGAGTCTGGCCAGGAGAATGGGACTCACCTGACTGCATTGTGCCAAGTGTCAAGTTTGGTAGGGGATTATGGTGTGGGGTTGGGCTTGGCCCCTTAGTTCCAGTGAAAGGAACTCTTAACACTAGAATTACTAGAGCCAATGAAAAAACTCGTAATTCCGGTCCACCTTAAATCCCTTCGCACCTCTCCGTTAGCCTCTTTTGTCTTCTAAATGTGTCGATAAGCCCAAGCAGCAAGCAGCCTGCTACACCATCCCCCCCAAACTGCCTCAGAAAGGACAAGAAGTTCTCCCAGTTCCTGCCTTGATTGATTATCTGGGAGTGAGCTACTCAGAATTGTAAGGGGAAATAACTTAATGTGCGTTTTGTGTCTACCATAATCTATGTAAACAAACCATTAAAACAGAAACGTTTTTCATGTTTTAGTAATAAATGACAAAATGTAGACATGAACTGTATAATATGTAAAGGTTGATGGCCAAATATCAAATAAACACTTTCATAAAAGGGGAAAAGTACAATACGACAGCTTCCGTGGTGCATCGGTTACAGCTGTCGACTTATAATCCAAAAGTCGTGAGTTCGAAACCAACTCCCCTACAAATTTACCGTTTTGAGTAGTGAGCTGCTCTTATTGTTAATATCATGCAATAGAAACATACATTTGATTTGTGTCTGTAACAGTCGGTGTAAATTTATAGCACTTGTAAAAGTTAGCGTTTTTTTTTCTTTACTTTTATTCTCTCAGTCACGATCACGATACAACAAGCACCCCCCAACCCAGGTCTGACGCGGTTACTTTTTATCTAAAACTGGGAATAACTGTAGATGTGAGTGGTGTTTTGAGACAATGGAACTGGAAATTCTCTGATCTGGAGGGGTAAAAACTGATACACAAACGCTGGTGAATCTGCCTTCCTTCTTCGTATCTCACCATCACTTGAATTTTTTTTTATTCACTTTTATTGAGTGTTCCTGCTCACGCTGAATTCGTATGCACCTTATGGTCCATGATGTCAAATAACTAATTTTATGACCTGTATAGTACATTTTGGAAAACATTGTGGCACTGATGCAACATTATTCATATTATTCATATTCATTCGCCTGCCTTCTTATCAGTGACTGCGTTTTGTTTTTTGTTTTTTGTTTTTTCGATCTTCCCAGTGTCCACATTTTGGTGCACAGTAGTTTCTTTTATATTCCAGGACATGCAGAGGAAAGAACAGTACAGAGAGGTCAGTTTTTTTTTTCTCCAGCCGTCTGGAGTTTTTTTGTTTTTTCTGTCCCCCCTGGCCATTGAACCTTACTCTTATTCGATGTTAATGTTGATTTATTTTGTCTATAATTATGTCTTTCATTTTTCTATTCTTTAATATGTAAAGCACTTTGAGCTACTGTTTGTATGAAAATGTGCTATATAAATAAATGTTGTTGTTGTTGTTGTTGTAGTTCCGCGCTATATGCAATCATCAGATTCAAATGTTAACAGTTCCCACACACCCAAGCACCGTCCTTTCTACGTTTAGAACAGGTGTACCTGTTTCAATGTACACACTTCTCTCTGTCCTGCGGTTACTATTACACTGAAGAGGCGCCTGACACTGACTGAGTTTGCTTTCCTGGGGAAGCAACGGTCTTGGAACAGAAGCTTGTCGATGTTGCATCCTCTCTCGCTTTATCCATTGCCTTTTCTTTAGTAAGACATGACGACTAAGCTACACTTCTTTTCTCAGTGCTTACCGTGCATGCCTTGTACAGTGCATGCACGCTGATCGCCTCCAAGTCAAGCGTGTTATATCACACAGCAACCAGCCACCTGCGTGCTCCTGCCACACTGAATAAGCTCACGCCTTCTGGTGCCCGATGTCAACACAGCACCGGGGAAAAAAAGAAAGAGACAAATATATGTGACATTTTGTAGACATCATTTTATGACCTGAATAGTACCAATCAGAAAACATTGTCGCGCTAATGCAATATTATTTGAATACGAACAACGTCAGATCAGCTGTAAATGTGCAGTATGGTATTTCTAAAACATAGCTTTCTTCAGTTTATTTCTCTCAGTCTTGTGCACGCTCTTCCTCACCCCTTCTGATCTGACTGTAACAGCGCCAGTATAAATTCACCACAATCCTTGGGGTAAAATTGTTGTCGACCAGTGAAATCTGACAAACAAAAGAACAGAGCCATCAAGTGGTGATCTGCTGCAAGTGCAGTTGTCACTGCCTGGAATTTAGGAAAAAGTTTTACAAAATCGGGGAACAGCCCGTCTAAAACATATAGATGTTATACCATGCAAATGTATAGCAATCAATAAGCTACCGTTTTATAATGAAATGTAAACAACAAAAATGAAAAAGGTCATCAAAAGGTTGTAAGCAAAACTGATCATGCAACTTGGAAAAATATATGAATAATGTTTTAACATTATAACACATATGATTAGAAAGAGAAAAATCACTAGAGCTAGACTGTATACGATAGACTGACCCGCCCCATGAATGTTCAATTCTTCATAATAACTATTCATGGTGGCTCTAAAATCCGTACTGACCCCGACTCTCTCTTCTGTTTCTTTTTCTGGTTTCTTTGTGGTGGCGGCCTGTGCCACCACCACCTACTCAAAGCATCATGATGCACCAACATTGATGGATGGATTAAAAGGCAGAAGTCTACGTGACCATCATCATCATCAAGTTCCTTCCGTGAGAACCCTAAATCCAAAGAGGACTGTTTCATTTATGTTAGGTAGAATGTCCAGAGGGGACTGGGCGGTCTCATGGTCTGGAATCCCTACAGATTTTATTTTTTTCTCCAGCCGTCTGGAGTTTTTTTTTGTCCACCCTGGCCATCGGACCTTACTCTTATTCTGTTAATTAATGTTGACTTATTTTATTTTCTTATTGTGTCTTTTATTTTTCTATTCTTTATTATGTAAAGCACTTTGAGCTACTGTTTGTATGAAAATGTGCTATATAAATAAATGTTGTTGTTGTTGTTGCCCCCACGATTGGATTTGGTTTCTGCATCGCACCAGTGACCTCGGGATCGGCTCTTTGTACCTGCAGCCCTAAAATCAGGTGAGCAGGTTCGGTAAATAGGTGGATGCATATCCCGAATTGACGTTTTACAGGAGAAAGCCATCATAATCATTCGAGAGCCTACTCTCAAATGACTCAAAGGAGTCTGATCTTTCTCCATCACCTCTAACTTTTTAGCTTCTGCCTTCTATAACTATCAAATATGAACACAAGGAAAGAAGAGAAAGAGAGAGAAGGAAAAGAAAGATATAAAAGCATCACTTACCCATCACTTGGCTTCAAGTCTGTCACATCTTCCGAAGGAGCAGGAAAGAAAAGAAAAAAAAAAAAAAACGGATATGAGATCATATGAGATATGAGGAACACAGTAATAAAACCTTGATTGGCTGTGTATTCTGATTGTGCAGCTTTATTTCTTTATCATGGCACCTTTCATAGGAAAGACAATCCAGAGATGGAGCTAGCTATTTGCTTAACCGAAGTCCCATGCTGACAAGCCCAGTCTCGGCTCATGCATACACGTCTTCCCCGGACAGGCCGTTATGAACCTGTGATTTTAAGCTTCTATTTTTAATCATTTAGTAAAACTGTTAAAAAAAAAAAAACATTACTTTCATCTGGCCTTGCCATCATGTATTGGCGCCTTGTCCAAGGATGTTCCTGCACTATGCCTAAATCTGCAAAGATAGGCATTGGGTCTTGGTAACCCCAAACTGGACAAGAAGGTTAGGAAATGGACAGACCTACCATCAGATGACATTCAAAAGCATTACACCACATTTGTGATTTGAACATCACATCAACACCTCGAAATATGCATGGAGGCATTTTCTGAACCTGCTTTTTCCATTACAGCAATGACATCTTCCCTGAAGAAGGGACCCAAGTTGCCTCGAAAGCTTGCATAATCTTTTTAGTTCACCAATACAAGTTGTCATTTTGCTTAGCTTCTCAGAGTCGCATGGAGTTAGAGCTTGTACCATCATTCACAGGGCAGAAGCACACAATGGTCAGTATTGCCAGTCCATCACAGGGTATACTCACTTAAACAAAGCCACAGTTCCAACACACAGTTTGACGAGCTTTGTCCCCTCATAACACTTCAAAAACTGATGCGCCACATGATTAAAATTACTGCGCTACTACCAGGACCACCAGCAGGAGATATGGGCCGAGTATAAGCAAGCAGGTGTTGCAACCAGTTTAGTCTCCCATGTCCCCCAAACCCCCCTGACAAAAATGTCAATCAAATCTTGAAATCTGTGATATTTCACAATCAGACTTGCACAGAAGTCAATACAAGACCTCAACGTTGTCTACGGATCATTGCAAGGTCAAAATACCTCCGCCATTAACAAGGAACCCACATGAATGTGCATTTTTGCAACTAATTCACAGGGGGACAGTTGTACGTGCAATGCTTGATTCTTTTCGAGCGAAAAAGACCTTCTTTGCTTCCATAGGAATTACCACTACAATTCATTCCATCCCAACATAAAACTTAAATTAAATTATTCACAAACAGAAATCAGCTTTCTGGACACTACCATTCGCATAAAGGACAGTACCCTTATGACCTCTATTTTTCACAAACCAACAGACAGACGGACATATCTAAGAAATGATAGTTTCCACCCAAAGCATATACAGAACTCCATCATCTACAGCCAGTTAATACGTTACAATCATATTTGCTCAGACCCAGTGGATCGGGACACACAACTGCAGAAACTCAGGACAGACTTCATCAAACAAGTATACACTCCCAAAACAACAGACCTACAAATCAGGAGAGCTATGGTTATACCCTGTGGTCTATGGCCGGCCAGTCATCCCGGCCAATACCCCCGGGCCGCCAGGTGGAGCCCTCCCTGCAGCATGGAGGTGCCCCGAATGCCAGCAGGAAAATATGGACATTGGAGTTTTCATCCACAGCCCTGCTGGATACCACAGGGGCCCCTAGAAGGCGCTGCAGGGAGGAGCAGCAAGAGTTTTGCCTACAACTCGGAAGTGCATCCTAGTCACATGGACAGAGAAAATGACGTGCTTCCGGGTTGAAGAAGAGGAGTTTTTATCTGACCCGGAAGTGTTACCAGTCACATGGACAGAGAGAGAAAACACTTCCGGGTCATGGACTATAAAGGACTGGGAGAGATACCAGACGGAAGAGCGGCAACGCGTCTGGGAGAGTGGAGGATTTATTGTTATTGAGTATTGGATTGTATTTATGAGTATTGTGGAGTGGAGGGTGCTTTGTGTACTGTATTGCTATAATAAAGTCAATTATAGGGCTTTTACCTGGTGTCTGGCATCTGATCTGAGGGTTCAAGGTTCAAGGACGACAGTGTCCCCTATCTGCCATAACACAGAGAAAACCTTCTGGAATACAAAGTTGCAGAAACCATGAACCGGGTCCCACAAGTTGTAACTTATCATCCACATCTGGAAACACTTTGCAAAATTATGAAAGAGCTTCAACCCATGGTACAGAAAGACAAACTGAAGGATATATTCCTAGAACCTCCCCTCCTTGCATACAGACAACCACCAAACCTCAAACAACTGATTGTCCGAAACTTGTGTGGGGCTCGGCAGCAAGTGGCACATCTCCCTGCCTGCAGAACAGGTGTGGCACCTGTGCACATATCTACACGAAAGATCAGGTATTTATTCCACATTGCCAGCAGGAGCATAAAATAAAGGGTCTGTTCATATGCAAATCTGCTCATGTGGTCTACCTAATCATGTGCATAAGGTGCCCCAACACTGGACTGTATGTAGGGGAAACTGGTCAGACACTGCGCCAGTGAATGAACTCACATAGATATCATATTAATCAGAACAGTACTGATCTTCCGGTGGCAGCACACTTCAACAGTAATGGCCACAGCATAAAGGAACTGAGGGTCACTGTGCTTATGGGTAATTTCAAGACCCAACAGGAGCGGAGAGAATGGAAATACAAACTTATGTTTAAATTCAACACTCTACAAAATGGTCTAAACAGAGACAAGAGTTTTAAGAGCAGATATGTGACTGACTGACCAGCTGACCACATCAGTGGCCTATCTTACAGACAACACACTTCAAAAAAACCTTACAGGACTTTCTCTAGTGATGGGTATCTTATCTCTACATTTTATTAGTTCATTCTTCTCATCTTTCAGGGTTAATTCATCTCAGGTGTATTCATTTTGCTAACATTTTGCTACAATAGAACATCAGCAAAACCAAGGAGCTGGTGGTGGATTTTAGGAGGCCCAGGCCCCTCCTGGACCCTGTGACTGTGCAGAGGATGCAGACCTATAAATACCTGAGAGTGCAGCTGGATGATGAATTGGACTGGACTGCCAATACTGATGCTCTGTGCAAGAAAAGTCATAGCCGACCATACTTCCTTAGAAGACTGGCGTCCTTCAACATCTGCAATAAGATGCTGCAGATGTTTTGTCAGACGGTTGTGGCGAGCACCCTCTTCTACGTGGTGGTGTGCTGGGGAGGCAGCATAAAGAAGAAGGACGCCTCACACCTGGACAAACTTGTGAGGAAGGCAGGCTCTATTGTAGGCATGGAGCTGGACAGTTTGACATCTGTGGCAGAGCGACGGGCACTGAGCAGGCTCCTGTCAATCATGGAGAATCCACTGCATCCACTGAACAGGATCATCTCCAGACAGAGGAGCAGCTTCAGCAACAGACTGCTGTCACCATCCTGCTCCACTGACAGACTGAGGAGACCCCACACTATGCGACTCTTCGATTCCACCCCGTGGTAAACGATAATATTATACAAAATTATTGTCTGTCTGTTATACTTTCATTGTTATCACTCTTTAATTTAATATTGTTTTTTATCAGTATGCTACTGCTGGATTATGTGAATTTCCCCTTGGGATTAATAAAGTATCTATCTATCTGAACAAAAAAGGTTGTTAAGATGAAAGAAAAAACATTTTGCTGTCCCAATATAAGCGAGAGTATTTTTCAGTTTCTTTGTTACACCTCGCCTGATGAAGGGGTCTTAGCTGCCTCGAAAGATTGCATTTATAATCTATATAGTTAGCCAATAAAAGGTGTCATTTCACCCTACTTTCTCCTGTTTCATATTGTAGAACAGAATAAACGACAGAACACTACAAGACGCCGATTGCACCAGAATAAAGTTGGACAACGTTCCTCACTCAGTTCTGCCAAATTGCAATGCAGCCTCAGGTTGGGAGCCCCTGCTTTAAGACATCAATGTTTTTGGCTGTTTTGTTGTTACTCTGCTAGGTTATGACAAATATGTTCTGTGATTTTTCAGGTGAGGACAACCAGTTTCTAGGAAAGGTATTTCTTCTCACTAATCATGGCACAGAATGTGACAACAATGTTACATCTTTCTAGCTTTTAGAAATCTTCCTTTTCAAGATTTATTCTTTCAGAACTCTCGCCTCCCTGGATTATATGGGTCATCCAATGCCACCCACTATCCACAAGTGGTCAGACGCCACTCAGTTGGTATGGCTATGGACCAGTGGCCTTTCCCCCCCCCCTCTTTCCTCTTACTTATTCACAGGGGTTTGTGAACTGGCAGAAAAGTTCTTTTTATAATTTCTGATTTGGACTCCATTCGAAATATTTCTTATTCGTTGTGTTATTTTAAGTCCCGTCAGCTTTTCAGAGCATGGAAATTGAACTAGTCAAGTCCTAAATAGAAATAACTTAATTTTTACCTGATCATTCTGCAACTTGGTTTGGAAGAAAAAGAATAAGTAATCCAAGTGCTAAGATCACAAACCCTTCTAACATTCCCATCCTGCCCTGATGAATTCAAGAAAATGCTCACTAAGTCGGAAAAACGCACATAAGAGTCAAATGACAGCCATAATTCATGTGTTAAGAGTATTTACCTGCATCATCCCCCTGACCAGCAGAGGGCACTGTGGGCGACTCCGTCGGAGCTTCCGCTGGGGCCAGCTCAGCAGCCACCTCATTATGGCCCTTCCCTTCATGCCCATTCTCCTGAAGGCTCAGTTCCTCCTGCTCGCTTCCACTGTCATCAAAGTCAAATTTTTCTCCATTTTCTTCATCCTCTTCTTCCTCTTCCCCTTCTTCCTGCTCTTTCTTTTCATCGGAGGGTACGGCTACAGCAGCTGCCATGGGCCCCTGTGAAAGAAACAGATCATTGAGGACACCTCAAGAGCCTTATCATCTGAACAAAGATGGAGCAGATTGGTATAGGGATTAACAGACTAGCCAGCTGGTGCAAAAATGCCTGTGAAGTTGAGGGGAGGTGGGGTGCAAAGTACAAATGAAAAAGGATGAAGTGGGAATGAGGGAAAAGTATGACAGTGAAGGGGTATTGTATTACTCCTGGGACAATTTATTGGTCAAATTTGAGGAATGGAAGACTGAGAAGAGATCATCCTGTTATGTAGCAAAGAAGTGTGGAATCCACTTTTAAAAACAGATGACAATGGTGAACATCAGAGGGTCACAACCACCAAGGGATCCAGCAATGATACTATGTGGGATTTCAGATGGTCATGCTGCAAATAGCCAACCAAGTTCATAGGAAAAATTCCAAATAGACCCCCAATCCCATCCTGCCAGGTGCTGTTAAATGGAACTGAAGTGAGAAAAAATAATTGCATTTGGAACTTGCTTATGGACAACATCACTACCCTGCAAATTCCTTCAGCTTCAAACCAAAGTGTTTCTATGGCCTTGAATGTTATGATCAGAGAAAAACACAAATCTACTTTGACCTGAAAAAAAAATTGCCAAGGGGACATCCACAACCCGACTCCTTCCCCACAAGGGAAACACACCATTGAAACCTGCTCATCCGGAAATTCAGCCAACAGACCTCCAATTACCCACTAGTAAGAGCCGTTGGGTCTTAAAGGAACACTTCCCTCAAATGTGAAAACGTCAGGATTGCTTTCTTAAGATTCTTTATTTGCCTTTTGTATCAATGCACGCAGGAAATCGAACTTGATCAGTCCAGTTAGGCACATGAAACTATAGTCCAGGTGACCCATCCATACACCATACATGACAAAACAAGTGCAAGACAATACAAGTACAATACGGAACATTCACATGACAAAGTAGTTACTGAAGGCAGTACATGTGCTTTAATGTACAGTCAACTTATTCTAACTAACTGTGGCCCACATTACTGAGCAGACCCTTGCAGAGGAGTAGCAACTGTGATTGAATCAGGAGGTGTTTGCTTTGATATTAGCACACCTACAGACTGACCTCCGTTTGGAAAACACATCACGGTCTAGGTGAGTCGGGACAGTCAGAAGGTCATCAGTCCTATTTCTGTAGCATCCTGTCCAGGGGAACGTTCATTGGTTTAACTGTTAGACAGACACACAGATTGACAGAAAAGACACTACATGATAGATAGATAGACAGACAGACAGACAGACAGGTAGGAAAGGCACTATATCAGGGGTTCTCCATCTCAGTCCTGGGGACCCACTAGGGCTGCAGGTTTTTGTTCCAACCAGCTTCTGCTTTTAATTGGACTCCTGGGCTAATTAACGGATTTTTCCCATCTTCTGTGTTTTAGGAACAATATAGAAATAAGAAAACTAAATTTGGTGAAAAAAAAAAAACAAATATTAAAATGTACTAAGCAGTTATATGGGAATAATGTATTTTTTTCCTTTTTAACAATATTTTCATCTTTGTTTTTGTTCCACTTTTCCATGTGTTCTAATGGTTTAACTAATCCATTATTTAGTAATTAGTTAAGTGTGCCGCTAAAGCAGTTGAAGCCTTTGATTATTCAGTGTTGTTTGTCTGGGTGTCTGCTCGGCTCGTTTTTAATTGTCATTATTAAGATACAATGAAGGGAGCAAAGTGCAGAGAGAAAGGGCAAAATACTGTATAATGAAATCAACAAAATATTTTTTGTAAAAATCATGCTGTCGTGCTTTTCTGAATGTAGAGTAAGAGAAGAGGAAAAAAAAATATCAGCTACTTAAACAAAATCAGTACTATCAATTATTGACAGTGTTTATGAATCTGGTTTAAAGAAAACCTTGAAGCCACAGTGGGCATTCGGGACCGAGTTTGAGAATCGATAGATAGATAGATAGATAGATAGATAGATAGATAGATAGATAGATAGATAGATAGATAGATAGATAGATAGATAGATATTAAATTTAGTATGATAGACATATTATGTCGTATTGTCGTATGTCATATTTAGTATGATAGATAGATAGATAGATAGACAGATAGGAAAGGTACTGTATAATAGATTGACAGACAGACAGACATCCATCTTCCTATCAGAGTTTCTTTCAGATTCCAATTATTTTTCCAATTTTTATTTTTTGCAACTTATCTAAATGGATGGCCTACACATCTAAGTGTAATAATGCTCTTGTCTCATTTCATTTGTTAATTGCTGTTTTCTTGCCATTATCACTGGAATAGTGTCCAAGCAGTACTTGACAGGGTGTAGTAACACAGTCTGGACTATCTCTGCTTTAAGACAGACTGAGGGTTTTTAAGTAATCAACAGAGGTTGCCACACCTGTGCAAATTGTTTGCTTCAACTTGCAAGGCTTCATTTACTTTAATTGCTGCAGAACATCTGTATGTGGTCACCTATTTCGTTGTTCCCTGAAGGAGGTCCATTTGTAATATTCTGAAATCTCCTCTTTTCTGTTTTTGCTAACCTAAGCTTTAACTTTAAACCTCTGGTAGTTTGCTGCTTACCTTTTCACCATTTTAGGTCATTAATATCATTTCAACTGATTACATCTGAAGAAAAAACTGAAGTGCTCCAAATCTTCAAATCGACCAGTAGAGTAAGCAGAATATGATGCAAGTGTAATTAAATAGCAATATTAATCCATCCATCCATTTTCTAACACGCTGAATCCGAATACAGGGTCACGGGGGTCTGCTGGAGCCAATCCCAGCCAACACAGGGCACAAGGCAGGAACCAATCCTGGGCAGGGTGCCAACCCACCGCAGCACACACACAAACACACCCACACACCAAGCACACACCAGGGCCAATTTAGAATCGCCAATCCACCTAACCTGCATGTCTTTGGATTGTGGGAGGAAACCGGAGCGCCCGGAGGAAACCCACGCAGACACGGGGAGAACATGCAAACTCCACGCAGGGAGGACCCTGGAAGCGAACCCGGGTCTCCTAACTGCGAGGCAGCAGCGCTACCACTGCGCCACCGTGCCGCCCACAGCAATATTAATAACAATATTAATTCTTTTCTTAACATCTATAAACTCTGCACAAAGACATTTGAAAACCAAACAGAAGAATCACACACATCCACATTCTAGAAGTGGTTCCTTGCTCCTAAACATTTACTCTGGCAGTTTCTCTACCTATTATGTTATGGTGTCCAGCAAAATTTTGAAAATCCCAAGGGATGACACCATGGAAAAAATTTTGGAAATCAGTGCTTTAGGCTCCAGTAATGTTTACAGAAGATTGCACTACTTCACTTAAACGATCTAAAGATAACCAGATTTCTTCTTGAGGAAGTGGACTTGTTCTAAAGTCTTTGAGATCTTCAGATAAATGCAAGTAGTGTATCTTATTAAAACAAAAAATAAGGTTTGAACTTCAATTTTGTATACTGCCCACACCCACCCCTCCTACTATCCATCCATTTTCCAAACCAACATATCCAAAAGCTATGGCGCCTATCCCAGTAAGCACTGGGCACAAGGCAGGAACAATCCCTGATGGTCTCAACCAAACAAGCTGGGAATTTCAGTATTGTAATAACCCTCCTCCCTCTGTTCATCCGGCCTTAGCATGTGTACCTGGACACAATTCAGATAAATCCAAAGCCTGTAATCCAAACCTTTTGCTTTTGTTGCAGTGGCAAACTGGATGCCAAGCCATCTAACAAACCCTGAAGTTCCATCTGTTAGGCCAACTGAATGATGTTTTTTAAATACTATATAAAGAACACATATTAATCTGTGTCAGTCTGGAGGTCTAACCACTTTACTCTATTTCAGATATTCCCTAGAAAAAAAACAAACAAACAAATAAACAACACAACTTTTCCTGGACTTCTCCCCATTGCTGCTTTTATTTTCAATAACCTTTATTCACCAATGTGGTCAGAGGCAAGTCGCCCCATGATGCTGTACTCAGTGGCCCAGTTATATTGCAGAATGCCAACAAATGCGTGACACTTGGCTCCATAGTAAGCCCCATTCAAGGCCCCCCCGCCCCCAAGTTCCACACTCTCTCCACTTAATTAAACAAAACAGGCCCACAAACATGAGATTCTCAAAAAGTTCCATGCCCGCTGGGAGAATGGGAGGGAAACCGGCCCTCCCCACTCTCAGGGCCATGAATGACTCTCTGTCAGAGTTACAGGCGGCTTTCCCAGGCTCCTATCTCTGATGTTGATAACCAGCTTCCGTCAGTGGTTAAAGTTCAATCTGTGCTGGACATGAGATTTCCTTAAACACGACTCTCAGGCCCAGAATGAAAGAGCAAGGGGCCAAAAAAGAAAAAAAAAAATGTAGAGCAAAATAAATCCCATAACCACCTGCATGCACCCCAACTGTAGGGTGGCAGAGCGGCAATTCTTCTTTACCTCTTCATGGCAAGGTCTGACACTGGACACTCTATCATAATATTAATATAGCACTATTTGCCAGGGGGAACTCTTCATATTTTCTCCCACTCCACTTGTGCCCCCTGATTCCTAAGGGTACAGCCAATACACCCAGCTATCCATGCATAGCATAGGAAGGTGGGGAAGAAAGAACATCTCCCTCTGAATCCTTCCATCTAACCCACAATAAACACACCAGGGCTCATCAGCACCTCTCTGCTTCTCTACCTCACCACAGCACCCCCTTGACAAAAAGGGGCCAATCTTGTGTGGTCAATCCTTCAAAGTATTACTAGCCATTGGGACTAATAGTCTCCTGTTTGCTTTCACCAGGTCAATCACTATAAAATACAGTCCAGTATCCACAAGTGCAATGCCAAGCTACCATCATCTAAAACCTAAACCACTCAATGCATTGTTTCTTTACCGCATTATCACTTTGTCCAGGCCAAAGTCCATCACTAATACCACCACCCAGACATGGTCCATTCACTCAAACTATTAATAACCAATTTTCTCCTTATATTAAAAAAAAATCCAACTCTCCATACTTCTCCATTACAATGTACTGTACAAGCAAAGAAGCATCAGTGAGATCATTTCATTCACATGGTCTATATAAGAAATCTTCAGTTTCTTGGCAATCTGTCACCTGGAGACAGCTTCATTCTGCAAAAAAACAATAGACGGACATGTTTGAGAAAGTGGTTACCCTTTGCCCATTTCCGAACCCAGAACTGAAGTTTAGGAATGCCAGGACCATGTAATGCAAGTGAACAGGATAACAGGTTTCAATGGTGCTAATGCAGATAGAAAGGTTTCTCTAATAACCAATTTGCATTAATCACATCTCTCTATTATAAAAAAAAAAAATCTTGGGAGGGAGACTAGGGAGACAAGACGTGATCTTCTCGGAAGACAATTTAACGTCACGTGAAACAAGGCAGTGAGACAAAATTTAAAACAAGTTCATGGACATCTAACCTAGCAGTTGTTGGAATGCTTTTGGCAAACACACTTCATGTGCTCCCAGCTCTTAAAAAAATCGTGACAAGCAGAATGCGCAGCTCACCAGAAGCTGCAGCAAATCAGCAGATGATCCAACTGCTTCTCCTTAGCGTGCGTTAAGCACCCCCTCCCCGCCTTGACAACGCGAGCGGCAGAGACACAAAGTGGCAAAGGGACTGACAGCTGCTGTACAGGCTTTTAAATGATCGATGTGCAGCACGACAAAGGGAACACGCAGCTCGCCAGCAGCAGCAGCAACAAGCCAGCAGATGATCCGACTGCTTCTCCTTAGTGTGTTCAACCGCCCCCCTTCACAACGCAAGCCGCATTATATGAACTGCCAAAAAAGAGATTTGACCGTGCCCGGGGCTGGAAATAAAGGACAAGTATTGTTTTTACAAAAGTTTTAAACTAAAAGTGAAAATAATTTCTATGTAACAATTCACTAAGGCGAGACACCCATGGAAGGGCAAGACACCCATGGAAAGCACACCGGAAAGGGCGTGGATTCACTAAGCCGCCGACAAGTAAGACACCTATGGCGCACGCAGGAAGGAGCCACGCCCACCAACTCCAAGACCATTGGACACGACGACAACTCGCGGAGCCACGCCCACCAACTCGGACGCGACGACACAGAAAAAACGGTGTCGTTTATATTCGTCTGTCGTAGAGGCCTCATGCAATTCTGAGCCACGTTGACTGTTCATAGAGGCATGTTTCTCACGGAGGCGAGTCGCCATATGCAGCGTGTAAAACGGTTTGCGAGGGGTATCCCATGGGATCCTTTAAAACAATCCTTTACAACTGAGGTTAAAACACAATGAAGTAAGCAGTCTTTAAAAAACGAGTATTCGGTTACGACGCACGACCGCATGCACCATAGCAAACTGTTTTACACGCTACATACAGCAATTCGCGCTACTACCGTGGTCGGGTGTCTTGGTGGATTATATATAGAAAAGCAGCCAAAACCACACATAGCAATAAAAAGTCTACGTGAGTCACAGGTGCATGTGGACTGTGCAAAGACGACAACGACTCAAGTGCCAAGTTAGAGGTGGGCACATGAGCAGGCAGGGCGCGATGGCGATCCGCCAGTTTTCAGTCACGGACGATTGTGTGTTGGTTCGTTCTGTGCATTGTTACAATGTTGCTTTTCTTGCTGATTTATTACATTACCGATTTTTCAAATGTTAATTTTCTCCCTGTGCTTAAAAATCATTAAAAAACCGGCCTGATTATGCGGCGTATGGTACGCTGCAGGTTGGCTAGTCTCTTTAAATTGTATATCTGGTAAACCAAACCCAGGGGTGGGCGAGCAAAGCAAGTAGGGGGCAGAGCCCCCTGGTTTCAACTGAATCTCTCAAATTTCTTGAATTAACTGCATTCACACTTGCAGCCGTATGTTGAATGCTCAACCCTCTTAAAGCTGCAGGAAATTATACTCTAACTTAAAAAGCAGCAGGGTGCGGACAAAAAAATTAAAACTTCTTTTTCTCTGCCTAATTTACATTCTCTACAGTTTTTAAATCATTTTACTGATGTAATATTTTCTCAGCGAGTCTGAATGGAAATCTCTACATTCAAAATTAAAACAGTACTTAAAGTTAACAGTGGAAATAGCAAGTGATTTGAATGACTGACTGATATCTTAATCTGCTGTTTTACAAACTACTGTAAACATAAGAAAAACTGAAATTGTGACATTAAAAAAAAAATACCTGAAATATTGAAAATCAAAAGTGCTTTCTAAAACTGGGGGGATTTTGAACCCCTTCCAACAACAGACTTTCTTTCCCCCTCCAGATCCTGAAATCCAGCTTTGTGTTAAATTTACGGGGTCCCAAATTCTTTTGTTTTTCCTTTTATTTAATTTATTAAAAGCATGTAGCCTACCATACAATCAATTCAAACTTAACAAAACTAAATTCAATTCAACATCCACTCATGAGAAAGAGAGGAAAGGCCAACAGTCGGAGTCAAACTTTGGAGAGTAGTAAAAGGACTCTCTTTCTCCCCAATATAAATCCATCCATCCATTTTCTAACCCGCTGAATCCAAATACAGGGTCACGGGGGTCTGCTGGAGCCAATCCCAGCCAACACAGGGCACAAGGCAGGAACCAATCCTGGGCAGGGTGCCAACCCACCGCAGGACACACACAAACACACCCACACGCCAAGCACACACTAGGGCCAATTTAGAATCGCCAATCCACCTAACCTGCATGTCTTTGGATTGTGGGAGGAAACCGGAGCGCCCGGAGGAAACCCACGCAGACACGGGGAGAACATGCAAACTCCACGCACGAACCCGGGTCTCCTAACTGCGAGGCAGCAGCGCTACCACTGCGCCACCGTGCCGCCCCTCCCAATATAAATCCTTATTCTAAAATGTTAGATTAGATCTTGCTAGGTTTTTAAAAAGTTTTGCACAGATCCTCGAAGAGAGAATTTGATTTTGTTTCCAATTTCAAGTAGTACATAACATCAGTTACCCACTGACTTAAAAGATAAGAGTTAGGATTCTTCCAGTTGAGCAAGATAAGCCTATGTGCTAATAGTATAGTAAAGGCCATTACAGTTTGTTTGTCCTTCTCCACTTTAAGCCCCTCTGGGAGCCCACCAAACACAGCTGTTCATGGATTATGAGGGATTGAGACACCAAGGCTGCCTGATAGGCATTTAAAAATTTTGTCCAGAATGATATTAATTTGGTATTTGGTATGATGTTAAATTAACCACGTTTCAAAAATGAATTTCAAGCCCTGCTCATTGCTTTAGGTAATTCTTTTTGCTTTTTTTTTTGTTCATGTTATTTCTGAACTTTTTGGTTCGTTTTTTTTTTAATAGAAATTTCACCCTCTAGTGGACATTTTTGGTACTGCTTGGGACTTAAAGTGCTTTGGGACTCTAGAGTGTCATTACACTTTTCTGAAATCATTGTGCAAGCCAAGGCCAAAATATTTCTCGAGTCCCCCCATCCCTACTGGAAGCGACTCTAACTCTCACAGAGATATGCTAGGCAAATAACACGAAACATTTTGAAAAACTCCCCAAAAAAACTTTTTAATTTGGCTTTTTCATAGCTGCTTACATATATAGATTAAATATGCATGAAAATATACCATACACTTCTTAGATTTGCAGTCAGTATTGACCTGCACTTTTCACATGTTTCTCTTCCGGTTTTTCAGACGCCACCACCATCTGATCAGAGTGCTGTGCAGCTGTCTGTGACGTTGGTCAACAAGACCCACTGCATTGAACATTCTAGGACAAAGCATACAAAGAATAAAGAACTACTTAAGCATGTCTATGTTAGGCAAAGTACACAGAGGGGGTTAATGGGGGCCTCTTCTGGCCTTAGAATTCCTGCAGATTTTTTATTTTTTTCTGTCCTTGCTGGCCATATGACTAATAGCATCATGCTGTATTTATCATTATAATCACACGAAACTTAAAAATGAATCAATAATTTAGGACTCCACTTTACCTCTTA
The DNA here is from genome assembly GCF_016835505.1 of Polypterus senegalus. NCBI lineage: Eukaryota > Metazoa > Chordata > Cladistia > Polypteriformes > Polypteridae > Polypterus > Polypterus senegalus. The sequence goes on from NC_053159.1 coordinate 17,634,831, forward strand.
CTTTTATTTCTGTGTTATTTAACTGTGTACTGATTTATTCTTTTAACTTCATTTTTCATTTACTTTTTCTTGCAGTTATTTCTTAACCTTTTGTAAAGTGCTCTTGGCTATACTGTACATGCCTTGTGTGAAAATAGGCTATGGAAATAAATGTTGTTGTAGCAACCATAAAGAATGTTTGTTGGAAAATGAAAGTAGTATAATTTGGTTGTTACTCTGGGTCTGGCTTTGCTTCCCATGTTCTTTCCTCTACTACCACTACCTATAAAGCTGCCCATATTCCCTTCGCTACGGACAAAAGGCTCCTTGGTAACCAACTAAAAATGCAGCAATGACTGCCCATTTGCTTTGGCAAACTCTTCAAAGTTCTTATCATGGCAACCACTATAAGGGACCAAGACAAAGCCTGCTAGTTCCAACCCCCCTGAAACTCAGCCCACTGGTTTCAAGTGTCCTCCACCCTACTATTATACATGGTGAGGGAGAGACAGAGAGGGAGAGAACTTTTCTGATTACCTTCAGGATGCTTACTCACCATGAATCACTAAGTCTGAGGACGCTACACAGGAAAGGCCGTGGGATCAGATGAAGTTAGTCTTTGTCCAGACCAACTTTGTGGTATCTTCTGCTACTCTTTCATCCGTCACCAACACTCCATACATCTTGTATTGTTCTAGTTCCAAAGAAGGCAGACCCTTCTTCACCTAATGACTACAAACCAAATGCTCTTAAATCCTACATCATCAAGACCTTCAAGAGGCTGGTCTTGGACTACTTAAGTCCTCTTGTGAAAAGACCACTTAGCCCTACTTTGCCTATCAGGCACAGACTGAAGTGAAAGATGCAATTATCGGTCTGCTCTTCAAACCTGGACAAAGCTGTCAGCACCATGAGGATTATAATTTTTATGTCCCCAGTCACTTCCTTTTCATAGATACATACGGTTGTGAGACAAGGACGCTATCCAGTGACCGGAGATGAAGACTGGACTCATTCGGTACTGTGAAGACATGGACGCTATCCAGTGACCTGAAATGAAGACTGGACTCCTTCGGTACTGTGTCTCTTCAGAGAATCTTTGGGTACTTGACTTTGTGTTGTTCACGGAGTCCCGAATGAGGCATATTACCTGCACATGGACGCTATCCAGAGACCTGAGATGAAGACTGGACTCGTTCAGTACCGGGTCTCTTTGCAGGATCCTTGGGTACCGTTGGTTTGACTTTGTGTTGCTCACGGAGTCCCCATTGAGTCACATTACCTGCAATCTGAGGGAGTGTCAGTTACGGCACTACGGCCATGTAGCGCGATTCCCCCCCGAGGATGATCCGGCTCACAGGATCCTAATTGTTGTGGACTCGAGTGGCTGGACCAGGCCAAGGGAAGGTCCACGTAACACCTGGCTGCCGGCAGATAAAGGGTTATTTCCAGAGGGTGGGACTGGACTGCGTGTCTGCCTGGGGGGTTACCAACCAGGATCCCAAGCTGTTTCATCGTGTGGTGGGTGCAGCAACACGCTGTACCAGTGCATGCTCCCCAACCTGACCTGACCCGAGTGACTTCAATACCATCCAACCATTCCTGTTAAGGGGTAAGCTCAGATACTGGCAGATGGATAAGCCCATGGGGTCCTGGATAACGGACTGTCAAGCAGACTGCACTTTGTGAGACTCAAAAAATATATGAGCAACACTGGAGCACCACAAGGAACAGGCCTGTCTGATTTACTTTTCACTCTGAACACCTCCGACTATATATACCACAACGCCAGGGCAGGTCCCTTGCGGAAGTTCTCAGATGATTCTGCTCTAATGTATTGATGAGGGAGATGGGACAGAGGAGAGGAGTCAGGTGGAGGACTTTTGTTTCTTGGTGCAAAGAGAATTGTCTGCAGCATAACATTAGCAAAACGAAAGTTTTGAAACCAGCATCAGGTAGATTGCCAGGACGAGCAAGAAAGGCAGAGCAGTCGTTGGGCCCGCCTAGGACCGAAGGATCGGCGCTCTAGGGGCGGCTCGCCCCACTGAATATTTGTAGAGGAGTGGTTTTCGAGCATGGTGGAGTCCTCTCCAGGGATCTGAGGCATGTTAGGGGAGTGAGAAGAAAGATGAGAGGACAACCAACCCCGAGCAGTCTGGCCGATGTTGCTCAAGACAGCCAAGACGGGGGTCAGGAGGGTGAGGACTGTGGCTGCTTGTGTCTCCGCCAGCTGAACGAGCAATGGGAGAGTCGGGGAGATGAAGAGGGAATTGAGCTGGGCTTGTCAGATGGAGCCGTACCCTGATGAATGTGTGATTGGTTTTATTCTGGATTTTAACTTTGGAGTTTCACTGTCTTATAGGATTATTTATTTATGGATTTACTTTGATTTACTGCACTTTTGTTGGCTTGTTTTTGACTGTTTTTAATAAAAGCACCTTTACACTTTTACACACCTACCCCTTGCTCTGTGGGGGTGGTCCACATCTGCTGGCTCATCCCTTGAGTACATTATCAGAGGTGGCGGGTTCAAGAGGCTCCCGGGATGCAATACTGCAGATCTCCGATATTAGACATTAGTACTAAAACATAAATAATATATTAATAAACAGTTACTAACATTTGCCTGTTCGGTTTCTCTTCTCAGTTCTCACACGTGGCACTCCATGCCACTGCTCTATTGCCAACTTATTTGTCTGCCTATGGAAATGTCATCGCTGGAATCACTGGGTAGAAGGGTCCTTTTCACCTGATTGGCCAGTCCAGCACCGACTAAACCGTGAAATGGCCAGCAGTAGGGAGGCAACTTGTAGGCCGAGGTCTCCAGGAAGCTGAACTAATTTGTATCCTCATATGTGCAGTACTAGGGTGTTGTACCATGTTAGCCATTATGAATGTAGTGAGAAGTCAAACAAAATGACACCTTTTATTGGCTAACTAAAAAAAGATTACAATATGCAAGCTTTCGAGGCAACTCGGGCCCCTTCTTCAGGCAAGATGTTATCTGAAGAAGGGGCCGGAGTTGCCTCGAAAGCTTGCATATTGTAATCTTTTTAGTTAGCCAATAAAAGATGTCATTTTGCTTGACTTCTCACTACTATCCTTATATGTGATAGTTCTGTATTTAGTAATTATTTTTGAATTTTGCTTTGCAGTTTGCACTGTTACTATTGTATTGTATTTCAGCACTGTAATACACAAGGAGATTTTCTGGAAATTGTCCATTTAATATTATTTTAGCAAAAAATGCACATTTGCAATGTGGTGAGCATATGCCAGGTCAGGTTAGGGAGCATGCACTGGTACAGAGCATTGCCGCACCCAACACATGACAAAACAGGTCGGGATCCCGGTTGGCAACCCCCCAGGCAGACACCTTGCCCAGTCCAATCCCATCCCACCCAGAAATGACCCGCTATCTGCCACAGCCAGGTTATGCGAGCGTCCCCTTGGCCTGGTCCAGCATCATCAACAATGAGGATCCTGTGAGCCAGATCACCCTCGGGGAATTGCGCCACATGGCCGTAGTTGCGTAACTGACACTCCCTCAGATTGCAGGTAATGTGACTCAGAGGGGACTCCGTGAGCAACACAAAGTCAAACCAACGGTACCCAAGGATCCTGCAAAGAGACCCGGTACTGAAGGAGTCCAGTCTTCATCTCAGGTCTCTGGATAGCGTCCATGTCTCACAACCATATAGAAAGACAGGAAGCACCAGGACTCTATAAAGACTTGGACCTTCGTCCTTTTGCATAGATATCAGGAGCGCCACACAACCCTGGATAACTTAAATCTGGATTATGCAATACAAGTGTTCCAAAATGTTCATGGATGTTTCGAGTTGTTAAAACCCACTTGCCACTGAAGCCTATTGCAAGAGGAATTTTATTATCTCTGCTCTCTTAACACGAGGTAAGTAACAGATAAATATCTTATCATTTTGGTTGGAGTGTTCCTTTCATCTTGTTTAACCACTTAAAAGGAGTATTGTTGGCCTAAAATGGCGAAGGAGTCTTACAGAAACAGGCAGACGGAATTGTAAAGGTAAGGCAGGTCAGCTTTTATCTTCCTGACATATCATGAAATTTATTCACCTTGAGCCACTCTGCCGTAGAGACACAACAACACGGTAACTAAAGTCACACCTCCTATTGTTGGGCATGTGCTGCTGCACCCAGCGTCTCCATGTGTGACAAGCAACACAAGAGCAGCTCATCGCTGATGCATTGAGGGGAGAGGCCCTTTAAAGAACGTACCTGAGGTCAGAGGAGCACATGACATTCTCAGGCTGTGTCTTTTTATGAAACAATAAAAAAGTGAACATCACATAACAGAAGGCATCTCCTATTCCAGGTCACGGCTGCTGCCTACCTCCATCTGGTTTCACCCACAACATGTGTGGTCTCCTAGCCTTCCACTGTAAATTTCTGGCCAAAGTACAATACACACACACACTCACTCAGATATAGGGATAAATGCTGCCACTTGACCCTGTAGACTTACAACTTATCCAACCTTCCTCTCCAAAAATTGTAATACAGAATATGGAATACTAGAATAAGGAATGATCCCAAAAACCAAAAGTTTAGCAGTGCAAAATGGGGCCACACATGGCTGTCATTGGTATTAAGTAAAAAGCCCCAAGGACGGCAGTCTGCGACAGTCTGGGTCGGCTCCACAGTCCTTGGCATCACTTGCACCCAGCAGTGTCAACAGTCGTGAATTGAGATGCACCACAGCAAATGAGGACACATGAAAAAGCATAGGTGATGCAAAAATCCTTGAGTGCTTTAATTATCACAATCCAAACAGGGGTTCAAAACCCTAAGGAGTGCATTAAATAAATAAAATCAATAAATAAATAAATCCATAAAAATGGATGCTCTTTCACTTCTTTTTCTCTTCCATCCCAGCATATCTTCCGCTCTCTGTCTAGGGTGTCGCAGCCCGCGGAGATGGCCATGTAAGCCTTCAGTTCTCGCCATGACAGCCTCTGTCAGCATCTGCCAAGATGCTTCAAACTGGACCCTCTATCTTGCTCATGACATAACTGATCCCTAAGATGGCTGATCTTTCATCCCACCGCTCCTTCTAGTGCTCAGCAGGGGATGATTTGCCCCTGAAGCACTGATGGATCAATCACTCCTCCAAGGGGCCACAGACCACCTGCCTGACTCAAACTGCTCGATTCTGCCTTCATTCTTGTCCCTTTCCCTCCTTCCCTTCCATTGCTCACTCTCCTTTATACCTCCGTGGGTGTGCCGTCTCATTTACAAACTGTGGAAAGTCAATCACCCCACTAAACATCCCGGGGTCACACAATCATACATTAAAACCCACCCTTGTAGCCCAAACCACACTGTTGTTTTAAAAATACCGGCCTACAGCCACAGACCTTAATGTGCTTCACCACACAGTGCAAGAAACTACACTTCTGTTAAGTTTCAGCCAGGGCTTATTTTCTAGCTTACATATGCTTTCCTTGTTTTTGAAAAAAATCAGTTATGCAGTTTATGTTATTACATTTTTTTTAATGTTTAGTCATCATCCAACCTGCTACATCCTAACACAGGGTCATGGGGGTCTGCTGGAGCCAATCCCAGCCAACACAGGGTGCAAGGCAGGAACAAATCCCTGGGTAGGGCGCACACACACATTCATGGTTTAATACTTCTGTATTTTGTATTTATGCGGTTTGCCTATTCTCCTTATGTTCTGCGTAAGGAACGCCCAAGAGGCGGGGCCACATGACATCACTGCAGTTGGGACCACCCACTGCCTTTATATTCAGGTGATGGAGCTGGTCCCAGCAGAGACTCCTTGATTGTTGTGGAGTGTATGTCTTGTGAGTATTGTGCTTTGGATTTTTTCCTTACTGTTCTTAAATTCTGATTATTGGATTCCGATTTGGACTTGGTAGCTTTGGGTTGCCTTTTTTAGGCAAATCCTTTTTGCTTATACCAGCACAATAACAATGACTTTATGCATCCTAAATAAAAATCTGCTTTACTTTCAGTCCCGGAGACAATAAATGCAGATGAAGTTTAGCATTTTATAGCACGTGGAACCATTTAGAATGTACATTGTTAATGCTTAATTTGTTGGGATCATTGTGCTTGTAACTTAAGGGGAGTACCTATTCAAACTGAGGCTTTATTTTTCTTAATAACCTAATAAAAGTGCTTTGCTTGTAAGAGTTTCAGAATCATAATACCGGTGCAGGTTCATCCGATAACAATGCACACATACAGACCAAATATCAGCCCGATATATTGGTGTACAATAAGATCGGTCAGGCCCTATTTACATCTCATCGCTATCCGAGATTAGATAGATACTTTATTAATCCCAAGGGGAAATTCACATAATCCAGCAGCAGTATACTGATACAAAGAAACAATATTAAATTAAATAGTAATAAAATGAAAAAATTAAAATAAAATTAATGTTCGCATTTACTCCCCCGGGTGGAATTGAAGAGTCGCATAGTGTGGGGTCTCCTCAGTCTGTCAGTGGAGCAGGACAGTGACAAAAGTCTGTCACTGAAGCTACTCCTCTGCCTGGAGATGACACTGTTAAGTGGATGCAGTGGATTCTTCATGATTGACAGGAGTTTGCTTAGTGCCCGTCGCTCTGCCACAGATGTTAAACTGTCCAACTTTAATCCTACAATGGAGCCTGCCTTCTTAACAAGTTTGTCCAGGCGTGAGGCGTCTTTCATCTTTATGCTGCCACCCCAGCACACCACACGTAGAAGAGGGCACTCGCCACAACCGTCTGGTAGAACATCTGCAGCATCTTACTGCAGATGTTGAAGGATGCCAACCTTCTCAGAAAGTATAGTCTGCTCTGACCTTTCTTACATAGAGCATCAGTATTGGCAGTCCAGTCCAATTTGTCATCCAGCTGCACTCCCAGATATTTATAGGTCTGCACCCTCTGCACACAGTCACCTCTGATGATCACAGGGTCCATGAGGGGCCTGGGCCTCCTAAAATCCACCACCAGCTCCTTGGTCTTGCTGGTGTTAAGGTGTAAGTGGTTTGAGTCGCACCATTTAACAAAGTCTTTGATTAACTTTCTGTACTCCTCCTCCTGCCCACTCCTGATGCAGCCCACAATAGCAGTGTCATCAGCGAACTTTTGCACTGGCAGGACTCGAGTCATATTGGAAGTCTGATGTATATAGATTGAACAGGACCGGAGAAAGTACAGTCCCCGGGCCCCTGTATTGCTGCACACAATGTCAGACCTGCAGTTCCCAAGACGCACATATTGAGGTCTGTCTGTAAGATAGTCCACAATCCATGCCACAGGTGTGAATCTACTCCCATCTCAGTCAGCTTATCCCTAAGGAGCAGAGGTTGGATGGTGTTGAAGGCGCTAGAGAAGTCCAAAACATAATTCTTACAGCACCACTGCCTCTGTCCAGGTGGGAGAGGGATCGATGAAGCATATAGATGATGGCATCCTCCGCTCCCACCTTCTCCTGGTATGCGAACTGCAGAGGGTCGAGGGCGTGGACCTGTGGCCTCAGGTGGTGAAGCAGCAGCCGCTCCATGGTCTTCATCAGATGTGACGTCAGAGCAACAGGCGGAAGTCATTCAGCTCACTAGGACGTGATACCTTTGGGACAGGAGTGATACAAGATGTTTTCCAAAGCCTTGGGACTCTCCCTGTTCCAGGCTCAGGTTGAAGATGCGCTGTAGAGGACTCCCCAGTTCCAACGCACAGGCCTTCAGCAATCGTGGCGATACACCATCTGGACCCGCTGCTTTGCTGGCACAAAGTCTTTTCAGCTCTCTGCTCACCTGGGCTGCTGTAATTGTGGGTGGGGATGTCTCACCTATGCTGGTATCAGCAGAAGGATGGTTGGAGGATGCAGTACTCGAGGTGAGAGTGGGTTACTGTGATCAAACCTATTAAAGAAGTTGTTCATTTGGTTTGCTCTCTCCACGTCTGTCTCGATGGTGGCACCCGCTTAGCTGCAGCCAGTGATAATCTTCATCCCATCCCACACTTCCTTCATGCTGTTGTTCTGCAACTTCTGCTCCAGCTTTCTCCTCTACTGCTCTTTCGCCCCCCTGAGCTGGACTCGGAGTTCCTTCTGCACGCACTTGAGCTCATGCTTATCACCACCTTTAAAAGCCCTTTTCTTCTGGTTCAAAAGGCCCTTGATGTCACTTGTAATCCATGGCTTGTTGTTAGCATAGCAGCATACTGTTCTTACTGGAACTACAATGTCCATACAGAAGTTGATGTAATCAGTTGTGCATTCAACAGCCTCTTCAATGTTCTCACTATGTGACCCAGCAATATATCCCAGTCTGTAGTTCCAAAGTCTCTCAGAGCCTGCTCTGCCTCAGGGACCACTTCCTGAATGAGCGTGTGTTGTAGGTAGCGCCTCACTCTTGGTTTGTATTGAGGCTGAAGCAGAACCAGGTTATGATCTGCTTTCCCAAGCGCAGGCAGTGGGGTGGCCTGTATGCGTCTTTAACGCTTGCATATAGTAGGTCAATAGTCCTGTTTCCCGAGTGTTACAATCCACATACTGGGAGAAGGCAGGTAATGTTTTGTCCAGCGTTACATGGTTAAAGTCTCCAGCGATTAGCACAAGTGCCTCAGGGTGCTGCGTTTGTAACTTAGCAACTGCGGAATGGATGATGTCACTCGCCATCTCGCGTTCGCTTGAGGGGATGTAAACAATAACAACAATCACGTGTCCAAACTCTCTGGGCAAGTAATAGGGGCGCAGACTTACGGCCAACAGTTCGATGTCCCTGCAGCAAGTGGAGATTTTAACGTTTACATGTCCTGAGTTGCACCACTTTGTATTGACATAGAGAGCGAGTCCTCCTCCTTTCTTCTTTCCACAGGTACTTGCGTCTCTGTCCGCTCTAACTGTGCTAAACCCGGTAGCTCCACGTTAGCATCTGGGATGATAGACGTTAGCCACGTTTCACTAAAACACAGCAAGCTGCATTCTCTGTAGGTTCTGACATTTTTCACCAGCACAGCCAGTTCGTCGATCTTATTTGGTAGTGAGTTTACATTTCCCAGGATCACAGAAGGCACCGACGGTTTATAACGCCATTTTCTCTCAAGTTGTCTTGATTTAATCTTATCTTTTATCTTTGCGCGGGCTCGGCTGCCCCGATATAGTCTTCTTACCTCGTCAGGTAAATAAGGAACCACACTGCCATAAGCATTTCTTCTCAGTGCTTTAAGCTGACTACTTGAATAGGCGATTCTCGGAGTGTAAAAATCCATGTCAAATAGTAAAATAGTAAAAGTGTCCAGGGAGCAATTCCACATAAAAGAAAGTGGTAGAAGTGATCAGTGAAATAGAGAAAAATAGAGATAAAAAGGTAAAAAGATAAAGTCATATACGGAGCTGCTGGAAAGGCTGCCACTCGGATGCGGCGCCGGAAGTTTAACTTTAATTATGAACATACTCTAGACCAGGGGTGGGCAATGTCAGTCCTGGACAGCCACAGTAGCTGCAGGTTTTCATTCTAATCCAGTTTTGGGACAAATAAACTAGTTCTAATGTTCAAAAAAGTATCTAGATGAGAAGAGGCCATTCAGCCCAACAAAGCTCACCAGTCCTATCTACTTAATTCTTCCAAAACAACATCAAGTTGTGTTTTGAAGGTCCTTAAAGTCCTCCTGTCTACCACACTACTTGGTCACGTATTCCATGTGTCTGTGATTCTTAGTGTGAAGAAAAACTTCCTAATGTTTGTGCAAAACTTATGCTGTGTCCCTGTGTTGTTGTTAAACTCATTTTAAAGTCTCCGTCTCGATCCACTGGACTAATTCCTTTCATCACTTTAAACACTTCAGTCAGGTCTCCTCTTAATCTTCTTTTGATTAAACTGTAGATGGGAAAATGATACCGAAGCTTGCGTCACTCAATCTGAAGCGTAGTGAATCGAATCACTGTGTCGGAGCTTGTGTCAAAACACCGTTGTCACGTGACCCGTGACGTTTGAAGCTTCGAACGTCATCAGTGCTTCACAGCGTGCTTTATTGGTTTGACAGGGTTTTGTCAGTTTGATAGCTTTGGCGCCAAATTAACAGGTAGCCTATATAAAATGCATCATTCTCATTCAACAATGTTGGGTTGTGAGGAGACAGAGATTTGGAGAGCTTTGGTGACAGATGGCGACTTACTGCAGAAAACGACGTTCAAATGTTAAATGGTATAAATGGACAAGGACCTTAGCAGAATAAAATGAACACTGACGTTTCTGACTATTTAACTGGTGACATGAGACTGAAACAGTGAGCGCTGCTTCACTTTAGAGCTTGCCTTGACCTCAATTAACCACCAGATGTCGCTCTTCATACCGGGGCTGAGGCTTCAAAGCTTTGAATCTGTTTCTGCACGAATAGAAAGAAAGCCTCAAAACTTCACAAGGCTTAATATTCCCCCATCACTAAACTAAACCCCTGTAGTCCTCTAATCAGCCTTGTCGCTCTTCTCTGGTCTTTCTCTAGTGCTGTTACGTCCTTTTTGTAGCCTGAAGACCAAAACTGCACACAGTACTCCAGATGAGGCCTCACCAGTGCGGTATAAAGCAGTGTTTCCCCAAACTCAGTCCTTGGTACCCCCTGTGGCTGCAGGCTTTTGTTCTGACCAGCTTCTGTTTTTAATTGGACTCCTGGGCTTATTAAGTGAACTGTTATCCCACCAATTTCTGAGTTTTGGAAGCAATATAGAAATTAGAAAAAAAGTTGGCAAAAAAAAAAAAATATTAAAATGTACCAAGCAGTTATATAGGAATAATGTGATATTTTTCTTTTTAACAATATTTTCATCTTGATTTTCATTCTGCTTTGCCAGGTGTCCTAATTGTTTAATTAATTCATTATTTACTAATTAGAGGGTCTGACATTAAAGTAGTTACAGCCTTTCATATTTAGTGTTGTTTGCCCGGGTGTCTGCTCGGCTCGTTTCTAATTGCCATTAGCAAGATACAACAAAGGGGAAAAACTGCACAGAGAAAGGGCAAAATAGAATGAAATCAACAAAAGAGAGTTAAGCATTTAAATCGAAAGCAGAAATATTTCTAAATGTCTTAAAAAATGTAAAAATCTTGCTGCTATGCTTTTCTGAATGACAAAAACACCAGCAATGAGATGAGTCTTATCAGGTGTTGTGAATCTGGTTGGAACAAAAACCTGCAGCCACAGTGGGCCCCCAGGACCGAGTTTGAGAACCCCAGTTATAAAGCTTGAGCAGAACCTCCTGTGACTCCTGTGACACAAGTCAAGGCGCTATATAACCCGACATTCTGTTAGCCTCCTTAATGGCTTCTGAACACTGTCTGGCAGTTGATGGTGTCAAGTCCACTACGACTCCTAAATCTTATAATCTTTCCTCATAACTCATCCCCTTTAGCGCTGTAATCAGCCTTGTCAATCATCTCTGGACCTTTTCTTTTTTTAGCCTGGAGACCCAAACTGCACCCAGTACTCCAGATGAGGCCTCACCAGTGCGTTATAAAGCTTGAGCAGAACCTCCTGTGACACAAGTCAAGGCGCTATATAACCTGACATTCTGTTAGCCTTCTTAATGGCTTCTGAACACTGTCTGGCAGTTGATAGTGTCGAGTCCACTACGACTCCTAAATCCTTCTCATAAGGTGTACTTTCAATTTTCAGACCCATTGTGTATGCAAACCTCACATTTTGACTTCCTACATGTAATATTTTACATTTAAATGACATTATATTTCATCTGCCACAAGTCTTCTCAAACCTGTCAGCTGTCCAAGTCCTTCTGTAATGATATAACGGATTCTAAATTATCTGCCAATCCACCTATCTTGGTATTATCTGCACACTTAACCAACTTGTTACTTATATTCCTATCCAAATTTCCTTTGCATGAAGAAAAACTTTCTAGCATTTGCATGAAATCTGCCCTTAACTCGTTTTCAACCATGTCCCCGCGTTCTCGTTGCAAAACTCATTTAAAAATAACAGCTGGGATGCAATGTACTATTCCCTTTCAAAATTTCTTATTTTTTTTTTAATTTTTATTTATTTTTTTTTAATTAATTTTATTACAATCCATACAAAGCAATCAAATTTTTACAAAGAGAAAAATTAAGTTAAGAACAGATCGATACCCACCCCTAATCCCTTTCAAAATTTCATACAACCAATTTCAAAAATGATTCCCAGGCCTGGTGATGAATGAGAGAGACATTAAGCACTGTAAAAGATTGAGTTATTTCAACTAATGTACAATATGCTGCAGATATTTGTCAGATTTCTAATTTGCTGGTTGCTGTGAAAACCAACATATGAGTATACGTTATGAAAGGAAGTATTTAAAGAGAGCGAGTAAGATTTACTGTGGTCATACTTGGCACACTGCACTGCTTTCTAAAGAAAAATGGCTCCGCAAATAGCGTGGTGCTCAGTAAACAACGCCACAGAGGTCTTTAAATAGCAAATCACCAGTAGTTTGACCTTCGGCACTGAAGAATTCCGTAATGACTGCTTAGTGTGTGACTGACAAACTGAGCTATATATTAAAATGACTACTATGAATAACCAATGAAGCATAAAATAAGGAGTAATAATAATCATTTAGTCTTTTATTTTAAGCGCTGCGAGGGGTGCTGCACCTCCCCCTCACACTGTAATGGGTCGCCGTCATTTCTCCCAAAGAGCCTCTGACCTTCTCCTAAATGCCGAAGAACAGTAAATTACAGTAACAGTGGCTTACATGAAGAAAAAATTAAAATGTCTGCAATCCCAAATACCCACAGAGCATTCCCTTTAACCCCTCTTTCATTCTCAGTTTCTTTATTCGCTCTCCATGCCTGCGTCGCCTGCCACCAATTGACTCACACAAACATAATATGCTCTTGGCTCTTACCCGGACGCCACGCCTCACATCCACAACGGCCTTCACCCCGGCAACACGGCCAGATGCAGATAATCAGGAGCACATTTCTCTGGCAGAAAGAGCCGTGTGAGTCAAACACTTGTTGTCAACAACGAGGGAGACCTTGGGATATGATGGCACAGGAATTCCAGCCGAAAAAATGTAAAGCATTGACAGTAAAGAGAAAATGTAAACACCACCCCCCTGGCACCCCTCTCTCAGTCTATGACCCTAGGAGAAAGAAAAAAAAAAAGAAAAAATAAAAAAAAAAACGCACAGAATTGAAACACATGTGCCCTCCTTTCCCCTTTAGTGCAAGTGATGCCCCGTCAGCAGCACCTTAATGTGAACTTGGCACTACAGGTAAGCAAAGTAAACACGAGCATAGAAATTAGGGATGGCAAAGATCCAGGGAGCCTGCTGACTGTGTCAACAAGTTCTGGGCACCTGCTCAACTGAGCTTGAATGGAGTATTTTAATGAATAGTTAAATTAGCAAAGCAAGGGACAAGGTAGCCCCCACCACCATCAAATGATGCCACCCCTGAATAACAGCACCCATTAAAAACTCAGGAGTCCGATACAGAAACGGGATGGCTTGTCAATCTATGGTGCCCCCCCCCCCACCCCAAACCAATTATGGGTCTACAGCAACCTCAGCTTGATCTACCTGGCCCAGCTTGGGATCACACAGTCCCTTGAACTGGGTCTGGCAGCAGCACAGATAGTGTCCTGGTGCCACTTCTGATTAAAAGGAGCTTTAAAAGAATCCCAATGAAAGGCACTATACAAAATGCAGGATGACCAATCCGTGTAGTGCATTCCTAACTTTATCCATTGAGACACCTAGCTACCAAGGGCTTCCAAAATTCTGTTGAACACCGAAACTTAATGGGCATTTCTATACATTTTAGATTTTACAAGTCGACTAGGGCAAAAGCCAAGCTACATTTTCACTGAAAGATTTTCTACAGTTAGTGACTTCCATAATGTTCGAGACAATGACACATTATTCCTGGATTTACCTTCTGCTCACTTTCTTTCATTTCACTTCTGCTCCACAGTTGCAAATCAGACAATTCAGATGTGATCAAAGTGCACACTGCACACTTTACTTTAAGTGGAGTTGCATATATTTCGGTCACACAACACTTTCTCTACACAGTCCCCCATTTCAGGGTGCCATAATGTTTGAGACACTTGGCGTCACAAGTGTTTGCGATTCCTCAGGTGGGTTTCATGGCTTCATTAGATACCCTTGGCTTGCTCCTACCCTTTGACTTTCATTGGCACTGATCTTTTCCTCATGTTGAACAATGGCAATGACAGATTTCAAAGAAGCCATTATGAGGCTAAAAATGAAGAATAAAACCATTAGAGAAATCAGTAAAACCTTGGGATGACTTAAATGAACTGTCTGGAATATCATTAAGAAGAAAGAACAAACTGGTGAGCTCAGTAATCACACAGGGACTAGTAGGTCAAGGAACACCTCCACTGCTGATGACAGAAGAATCCTCACTAAAGTTAAGAAAGAGCCCCAAACGCCTGTTCGACAGACCAGAAACAGTCTTCAGGGGGCCGATACAGATGTTTCAGAGGAGACTATCAGCTGAGGACTTCATGAGCTGAAATCAAGAGCCCATACTGTACGATGCAGACCACCAATGAGCAACAAAAAAAGGATGGCCAGGTTATAGTTTGTGAAAAAGGAATTCAAAGACCCCGCAGGATTCTGGGAAAATGTTTTGTAGACAGACGAGGCAAAGGTTAACCTGATCAGAGTGATCGCAAGAGCAAAGTGTGGAGATAAAAAGGATCTGCCCAAGATGCAAAGCAGACCACGTTAGGCATAGTGGTGGAGTGTTATGGCTTGGGCATGTAAGGCGGCCTGTAAGGTCCTGGCACACTTCTCTTCATTGACGATGGAACTGCTGACGGCAGCTGCACAATGAATTCTGAGGTGTGTAGAAACATCTGATCTGCCCATATTCTAGTAAATGTCGTCTAAATCACTGGAAGGCGCTTCATCCTGCAACAAGATAATGAGCCAAACAAACTGCTGAGGCCACACAGGAGGTCTTCAATGCTAAAAAACAAAAAATTATTGAGTGGCCAAACCAGTCACCCAATTTAAATCCAGCAGGCCTTCCATATGCTGAAGAGAAAACTTAAGGGGACATTTACAAAAAAAAAAAGAAGCAGGAGCTGAAGATGACTACATTAGAATAATAATTCATTACATTTATATAGCGCTTTTCTCGGTACTCAAAGCGCTATCCACACAGGGAGGAACTGGAAAGCGAACCCCCAATCTTCCACAGTCTCCTTACTGCAAAGCAGCAGCACTACCACTGCGCCACCTGTGAGGACAGAAGATCCTCCACCCCTGGTGATGTCTGTGAATCGCAGACTTCAAGCAGTCGTTGCCTGCAAGGAATATGCAACAAAATCCTAAATATATCAGCTTTAATAGACCTGCCATTGCTGTGTCCAAACATTAAGGTGCCCTGAAATGGGGGGACTGTGTAGAAACAGTGTGGTGCGACCATAACGTATGCAAAGCCCCTTAAATGAAAGCCTGCAATGTGCACTTTAATCACAATGCCCGAGTTGTTTGATTTGTAATGTTTAACTGTGGAGTAGTGGGGGAAATCAAGGAAAAATGTGTCCTTGTCCTAAAGATTATGGAGGACACTGTATGTGTGAATGGAGAGAGTTTTACAAATCCTATTAATAGGTTTGAAAGAATGTGGGACAGGTTCATTTGTATTTCTTCATCTACCTTTTTTTATCTTCTACCTTTAAAGATTTTTACATTCTTCATCATTACTTTGCCCGTAACCAGGGCTTTTTTTTATAATCCACTTTAAAAGAACACGAAACTCTTGAATAAATAAAACGATAGCACGAAATACACAGTAGCACAGAGCTAATACTTTGCACTGCAGTTTACAGCAAAACATTTTGAATGGTTAGCTTGTATTGTCATTAGTAAAACGGATAGGATTCTACTTCTTTAAACACCACCCTTCACCATGCATTTTAAAACAGATTTTTCTACCACACTTTCTGCTCTTCTGAACTTATGTTTGAAACAACTTCTCCTGCACCCTAAAAACGATCATTCTACTCCTGGTCCTGCTCCTGTTGACTGGCAACCCCAATACACTGCAGATTTACACTCACCTAAAGGATTATTAGGAACACCTGTTCAATTTCTCATTAATGCAGTTATCTAATCAACCAATCACATGGCAGTTGCTTCAATGCATTGAGGGGTGTGGTCCTGGTCAAGACAATCTCCTGAACTCCAAACTGAATGTCAGAATGAGAAAGAAAGGTGATTGAAGCAATTTTGAGTGTGGCATGGTTGTTGGTGCCAGACGGGCCAGTCTGAGTATTTCACAATCTGCTCAGTTACTGGGATTTTCACGCACAACCATTTCTAGGGTTTACAAAGAATGGTGTGAAAAGGGAAAAACATCCAGTATGCGGCAGTCCTGTGGGCGCATATGCCTTGTTGATGCTAGAGGTCAGAGGAGAATGGGCCGACTGATTCAAGCTGATAGAAGAGCAACTTTGACTGAAATAACCACTCGTTACAACCGAGGTATGCAGCAAAGCATTTGTGAAGCCACAACACGCACAACCTTGAGGCGGATGGGCTACAACAGCAGAAGACCCCACCGGGTACCACTCATCTCCACTACAAATAGGAAAAAGAGGCTCCAATTTGCACGAGCTCACCAAAATTGGACAGTTGAAGACTGGAAAAATGTTGCCTGGTCTGATGAGTCTCGATTTCTGTTGAGACATTCAAATGGTAGAGTCAGAATTTGGTGTAAACAGAATGAGAACATGGATCCATCATGCCTTGTTACCACTGTGCAGGCTGGTGGTGGTGGTGTAATGGTGTGGGGGATGTTTTCTTGGCACACTTTAGGCACCTTAGTGCCAATTGGGCATCGTTTAAATGCCACGGGCTACCTGAGCATTGTTTCTGACCATGTCCATCCCTTCATGACCACCATGTACCCATCCTCTGATGGCTACTTCCAGCAGGATAATGCACCATGTCACAAAGCTCGAATCATTTCAAATTGGTCTCTTGAACATGACAATGAGTTCACTGTACTAAAATGGCCCCCACAGTCACCAGATCTCAACCCAATAGAGCATCTTTGGGATGTGGTGGAACGGGAGCTTCGTGCCCTGGATGTGCATCCCACAAATCTCCATCAACTGCAAGATGCTATCCTATCAATAGGGGCCAACATTTGTAAAGAATGCTCTCAGCACCTTGTTGAATCAATGCCACGTAGAATTAAGGCAGTTCTGAAGGCGAAAGGGGGTCAAAACGGATTAGTATGGTGTTCCTAATAATCCTTTAGGTGAGTGTATGCTGCAAATGTTAAACGTCCACGCAGGAAGAAAAAGGTCAATTTCTTTCACATTAAAAGATTATGTAAAATAGCTGCCATATTTCGGATTTTCCTTTTGTATCATAATGATTTTAAAACCACAAATTTAATACAACCGTTTCAATATCGGGAAGGCTCTTTTTAGCCTCCTCAGCCAATATGCAATTTCACACCCAGTATGCATCTTCATTAGCTGCTGGCTTGAGACACAATGCCTAAATCAGTAAGACATACAAAAAATAAATATTAACAGTTTTTCCCGCAGAAAATTTTTATTAGTGGGTGGAATTGGTTGCGGACCTTAGCAGTGGTCCCTCTTTGAGTAGTGGCAATGATATGTGAATCATTTTAGCAATAACAAATGCTGGGAAACATTTTTTCCCCGTCAAGGTTTTTCGTCTTGAAAAATTTCTGGTGATTCTAATGAACAGCCTATTGCTGAACAGAAATATAATTTTACATTTATTGTATCACATAGGAATTTTGTGAAACATGAAATTAACTTCGAGGGGAATTTAGTGTGTTTAACCACTTAATAGTGCCGACACTCTGCATTAATTCGATTGAGCCAAAATGCTTTGGTGCCAATTTGATTTTGTAGTCAGCATCTGCCACTTCTCAGTTTAGTGTCCAATAATAGTCAGCCAGTAAAGGATGCATTTCACTTGCCCTGATGCTGCTTTTACATTGCTGCAATGAACTGGTGTAACCTTTCCCAGCTAGACATAGTTTGGTGCTCTGTAGTCACCAAGAAAATTCTCGCCAACATCCTTAAATGCCTTTCATGCGATTTCCTCCAGCCCTGCTATCAGTCTTCGAACCACTTGCCACTGGTGGTGTGTCTGATATGTGAAGCAACAAAAATGCCTTCCTTAATCTTGGCATCAGTTGTTCATAGAAACATCAGCCTCAAATATCGAAATCCTTCACCTTATTTGTTCATTGTTTTCATTAAATTGTCTAATCAGTTGTATATGAAACGGCGGAAAAATATCTTGTTGGGTTTACAAAAGGTTTATATGGCACACTTTTCTGCCCTTCTGGAGTGGTGGGTCCCTTTTGAATGTAATGACACTCTTAGCACGGCTGTCCCAAGAGTACTTGATATATCCATGATACATTCCTACCACTACTTATAGGTCACCACTGATGCTCCAGTTGTTGTTGCACTGTATAGAATACGAGCCGTCCCCCACAGCTTTGCCCATGTAGTAGAGAAATAGGACAAATTTAAAAATCAATAAACAAACAGGTATCGCTAGCTAAGCGGAGGCAAGGTACGCTCCCTAACGTGGCAAGAGGTAGACCGATTCGAACAGAGGCTGGCGTGTGAGTGAGGATGGCCCCATCTGGCACTCCATTCCTGACATCACGCTCGCCCCTTCCCTCGGGCCACAGCCTCCGTCTCGGATTAGCGCAAAGACATCAGTCCTGCAAGTGAACTGTGACACTCCGCGCGATGACAGAAGTTGCAAAATAAACCTCATTGTGTTAAGTAGTTCTCTCATGAAAAGCGGACAGACAAACAGACAGACATTGGATTTTACATACATGGAGATAAGAGGAAATCATAAAAATAGGAAATTACAATAAAATGGTACATGACGGGAAAATGTAAAGGAAATCTTTTTGTCATCAGCAGGCCAAAATCCATAAGAACTATCCAAAAGTGCTTCGGAAGCAGTATTTGTTGACCAGCGATATTAAATAATGCACAGAACGTCTTACAATAGTAGGAGGTTCATCAGACACTTTATGTCCGTTCTGCATGGAAACATGACATTTTTTTTTCTTGCTCATCCCATTAGGTAAGTGAGATATAAAAAATATATATATAATTTTTGGGTGAAGTATTTCTTTAAGAATTATTGGCTATTACACTAGCTAGATGTTTTGGCATCAACATGATGGGTTTATGTATCATTAGGAGCTACTGGAAATTCTGGATTTTAGTTGGAATTAGGGGTCAGCTTCATGGAATTAGAGGCTTATTTGCTGGTGTGTCTGGTATCTGCTTCCACATTATTATGAATCATAGCATTGGAATGTGTTGACATTTTGCAAATTGAATATCACTTGCAAGTAAGAACTTCCCTTTGCGTTATATATGTGACAATAAGGACTTTCTAAACCTATTAGTTTTTTAAAGTGCTAGAACAGGGCCGTCCAACTCCCAACCTGGAAGGCTGTAGTGGCTGCTGGTTTTCTTTCCTGCCACTTTCTGAATCAGTAGCCAATCTCTGCTGTTAATGGCCTTCTTTTCCCTTCATTTTAATTGCCTTTATTATTTAACAGTCCTCTGAATTGCTTCTTTTTCCCCTAAATGGCAGCCAAATAAAAATAAAAAAACCAAGATGTCAAGTGAGCCAACAGATGACCAGCGAAGTTGTGATGCACAGAGTTAATGGCACCTATAAAATACAAATAAAAAAACCAACAAGAGTGACCTTCTGATTGGGTCTATTTAAAGGCCATTAATGAAGAAAGTTGTGCCAATTCACTCACAGATTTAGGTGTAGCAAACGCTAAACAATTTTACTCCAACCATTTTTTTTTTTAATTAGAAGAGGATTCTTGCTGTTAATTTAGCTTGTTATTTATTTCCATGGTTTGTTGGTACTCTCATTAGGTCACAGCAGAAAGCACCATCAATAGGCTTTGGGGACCTGAGCAGTTCAACATTCCCTAGACCTTCATCTTTCGTTATTCTCCAATATTGTATAATGGACACAGGGTTCGCTGTTCGTGTGTTGGCTTGTTTTATATCTCATTATTGTTTGGCTTGTAATTAAGGAATACAAGAAAACATTAAAAGGTTTGACTCTTAAACAGCGTTGCCAGATTTTGAAAAATCACAGATCAAGACAGCCATCATTTTGAGTGACCAAAAAATAAAATGTGAAGGAAGGTTTCATTTTCTTTGGTGGAGCATTTTCATCTTTGGAACTACTCATCTACTGTATAAGGATGAAAAGTTTTTACATGTTAAAATGTTTTATTGTTTAAAATCAAATTTTAGATAAAAACTTTTATATGAAATGAAACAAATAATGTGAATCATCATCCATCCATCCATTATCCAACCCGCTATATCCTAACTACAGGGTCACCGGGTCTGCTGGAGCCAATCCCAGCCAACACAGGGCGCAAGGCAGGAAACAAACCCCGGGCAGGGCGCCAGCCCACCGCACGACACACACACACCCACGCGCCAAGCACACACTAGGGACAATTTTAGGATCACCAATGCACCTAACCTGCATGTCTTTGGACTGTGGGAGGAAACCCATGCAGACACGGGGAGAACATGCAAACTTCATACAGGGAGGACCCAGGAAGCAAACCCAGGTCTCCTTACTGCGAGGAAGCAGCGCTACCACTACGCCACCATGCCGCCTGTGAATCATCATAATAAATGTTAAAAAAATCTTGATTTTTGTTTATTCTACTTACACAAGCACTTAGTGCGAGTAGTAATGCAATATTTCAATGCATACTAAACTAATATAAATGCGAATATACAGTAAATATATTACACGGTTTTGTACATAACCACACATTTCTTTATCATTCAAAATTTAGATACAGGTGTGTTTGATATAACTTGTAACATGTTTTATGTTTCATATCATACAATATATGTAAACAGAATGCAGATATGCACATACGTCCTACCTTGTTAGACAAAAAGTCTTTATCAGTATCACTTCACTTTTAAAACGAATAACACATGAGCAGCTATGATGAACAGGAGAAACATATGACGTCCACAAACACACGACATCCACAAACACACACAATTCAACTGACAGTTACAGACTTTATTTATAAATGGTGGTATGCAAGACTGTCTACAAAGCTTCTTTAACTAGCGTATCTACTGTATCTATATCTATATCTATATATATATATATCTCTATCTCTATCTCTATATCTATCTATCTATCTATCTATCTATCTATCTATCTATCTATCTATCTATCTATCTATCTATCTATCTATCTATCTATCTATCTATCTATCTATCTATCTATCTATCTATCTATCTATCTATCTATATATATATATATATATATATATATATATATATATATATATATATATATACACACACACACACACACACACTCCCACCTAAAGGATTACTAGGACCACCATACTAATAAGGTGTTTGACCCCCTTTCACCTTCAGAACTGCCTTAATTCTACGTGGCATTGATTCAACAAGGTGCTGAAAGCATTCTTTAGAAATGTTGGCCCATATTGATAGGATAGCATCTTGCAGTTGATGGAGATTTGTGGGATGCACATCCAGGGCACGGCTCCGTTCCACCACATCCCAAAGATGCTCTATTGGGTTGAGATCTGGTGACTGTGGGGGCCATTTTAGTACAGTGAACTCATTGTCATGTTCAAGAAACCAATTTGAAATGATTCGAGCTTTGTGACATGGTGCATTATCCTGCTGGAA
The DNA here is from genome assembly GCF_016835505.1 of Polypterus senegalus. Lineage (NCBI taxonomy): Eukaryota > Metazoa > Chordata > Cladistia > Polypteriformes > Polypteridae > Polypterus > Polypterus senegalus. The sequence continues at coordinate 17,656,612 of NC_053159.1, forward strand.
GTAGCCATCAGAGGATGGGTACATGGTGGTCATGAAGGGATGGACACGGTCAGAAACAATGCTCAGGTAGCCCGTGGCATTTAAAAAATGTCCAATTGGCACTAAGGAGCCTAAAGTGTGCCAAGAAAACATCCCCCACACCATTACACCACCACCACCAGCGTGCACAGTGGTAACAAGGCATGATGGATCCATGTTCTCATTCTGTTTACGCCAAATTCTGACTCTAGCATTTGAATGTCTCAACAGAAATCGAGACTCATCAGACCAGGCAACATTTTTCCAGTCTTCAACTGTCCAATTTTGGTGAGCTCGTGCAAATTGTAGCCTCTTTTTCCTATTTGTAGTGGAGATGAGTGGTACCCGGTGGGGTCTTCTGCTGTTGTAGCCCATCCGCCTCAAGGTTGTGCGTGTTGTGGCTTCACAAATGCTTTGCTGCATACCTCAGTTGTAACGGGTGGTTATTTCAGTCAAAGTTGCTCTTCTATCAGCTTGAATCAGTCGGCCCATTCTCCTCTGACCGCTAGCATCAACAAGGCATTTTCGGCCACAGGACTGCCGCATACTGGATGTTTTTCCCTTTTCACACCATTCTTTGTAAACCCTAGAAATGGTTGTGCGTGAAAATCCCAGTAACTTAGCAGATTGTGAAATACTCAGACCGGCCCGTCTGGCACCAACAACCATGCCACGCTCAAAATTGCTTAAATCCCCTTTCTTTCCCATTCTGACATTCAGTTTGGAGTTCAGGAGATTGTCTTGACCAGGACCACACCCCTAAATGCATTGAAGTAACTGCCATTTGATTGGTTGATTAGATAATTGCATTAATGAGAAATTGAACAGGTGTTCCCAATAATCCTTTAGGTGAGTATATATATACATATATATACATATATATACACACACACATATATATATATATACATATATATACACACACATATATATATATATATACATATATATACACACACATATATATATATATACATATATATACACACACATATATATATATATACATATATATACACACACATATATATATATACACACATATACACACATATATATATATATACATATATATACACACATATATATATACATATATATACACACACATATATATACATATATATACACACATATATATATATATACATATATATACACACATATATATATATGTATGTATATATATATATATACACACACACATAAAGTCAATGTGTGTACGTATGTATGTTCCAGCATCACGTCCAAATGCCTGGAGCGATTTTCATGAAACTTGGTACACATGTCCCTCATTGGTCGACTAAAAATACTGCAGGGTGAAATGAGCCCTAACCCACCCCCTTCTGGGTAGTGTGGGGGGTGATCTTACAGTCTTGTATGCATGTTATCATTCAGTTGACACTCGGAATGACCGCCAGATGGGGGAACTGGAGGTGACTACCAGCATTCTTTATGTTTGAGCACCACCACTGCGCGCCCCTGTTGGTTTAGAAATTAAATAGAGTTCTACGCGTGCAAGTGTGTTTGTGTTCGTCTGGCCCGGAAGTGATACGTAGAGGTCGGGGTATGGGCTCCAGCTCTGAGGATATGCAAGTGAGGCCAGTACACCGGTAAAAGGAAGTCTCCTAAGAAAGACAGTCGCTGAGCTGCCATTGCACAAACGCAACACAAATCCTCATAGCAGAGAGATGCCCAGAGTAGCTCTGATGATTTCAATACTTTCAAGGATCCCGCTTACACAGTTAGTATATAGCAGGTGGCTGCCAGCATTCTTTATGTGTAAGCAGCAGTGCGCCCCCGTTGCTTTTCAAATTTAATACAGTTAGCCGGTTCCCGAGCGTCGACTGGATGATAACATACACACAAGACTGCAAGACAAGGACAGTAGTAAGTCTTTATTGTTTGTTAATTTATTTTTAAAGTTGTGTTTTTTTTAAATTATGTTTTTCTCAAACAATTACATAAAAAAACACTTTATTTTCCTCCCGGGCAACGCTGGGTATTTCAGCTCGTATACTATATAAAAGTTGAATTAAGATTTTTTTTTTTCCTTCATAAAATTTGTGTTCAAATTGGGAGTTTCAGAGGTAATGCAGGACTGGGGATTTGTCTGCTCAAATCGGGACATCTGGCAACCCTGGTCTTAAACAGCAAGTCGATTAAAGTGAAAGGAAGAAAGGTAAACAGCAGCAAAAACAGGCCACTGATTAAGAAAATGATTAGAACGAACACCAGCAGCTACTGTGGCCCTGCAGAATTGGAGTTGGACCCCATTGTCCTAGAAGTAATCACTAAATAATCCAGTTATTTCTTCACAACTTCAACACCTTGAGATCGGCTGTCACCCTATCTATGGCTTGTTCCTGCATCGTGTTTTAAGCTGTCAGAATGGACTCCAAATGTAACTAAAAAGAAGAGCTTCAGAAATGGACAAAGTGTGAAACGGAGTGCTTGTAGAAAGGTGCTATATAAACCCTAATATTCCACACTTCCTGATATATCTAATATTCAAAACACAGCTGTCCCGTGCTTCTTTTGGCCCAGTAGCTCTCCACATTCTTCCGCTTCTGTACTTTTGGCAGTCTGTCTTGTTTATGCCTTTTCAGCCATGCAATTTTATACTATTGTACTGTTCATCCATCAAATCTGATACTAAACTGCAGTTGTGGAAATTAAATAATAACTGTGATGCACGCAGTTAATGGCACCTATAAAATACAGAGTGACTGAGGGAAGAGGGACCATCCAATTGGCTCTATATAAAGGTCATTAATGAACAGATTTAGGTGTGGTAAGGCACGGCAGCCCAGCAGAAGAAGCACATCACAATATGACTAACCTTTCCCAGTCTAACATTCACGTAACGGACACCACCCGGTAAAGGAGAGAAGACATTGCAAAAATCTGGTTCAACTCAGCTGCTTCATAAGTGAGAAATTCCAGGCGTGGGTGTGCAGCTTCACGTCTCTATGAGGGCCGAGAGCAGAGGCTGCACGTTAACCATACTCCTCTTTCATTGCACTCTTCAACTTGGCCTGATCTTAGACACCTTGCTGTTTTTCTCTTGACACTGCAATGTGACAGCAGCCAACAGTAATGAGGTGGGAAGCCAGCAAAACATAGAAACTATCCAAAAAAACAACAACAAAAGGCCCTTCTGCCGGCACCACTAGCCAAAATGGGCGTTTGCTGGATGTCATAAACACGATAAAACACAAACTAGTTGAGTAAGAAAATCGTCTCGTCGCCCGAGTTTAATCAGACTGAGGGTGGAGTGGAAGGTTTGCTTTTATTCACACAGACTGGGATTGCAAAGTAACAAAGGCCGTCTGTCATGGGGCAAGTATCTGCACGTACAGGAGTGCAACACTTTACACTTTAGTGAGTGTTTATGAATGAATATATGGTGACGGGTCAGGGTGCTCTTACACACCCCTGGCACAAGTCGAGAATTTGCCAATAATTCTAATGCCGTTATTAGACAGTACAGTAGCGTATTAGCCATTTTCATTAACTTTAAAAAACTTTTTGCTTTCTCTTTCCCCTCATGGCATGTAAGTTGTCGTCAACAGTTTGTGAAACTCAAAGACTGCGTTTCTGATATGGATTTGAGCAACACTGGAGCACCACAAGAATGAGGCTCGTCTCCTTTACTCTTCACTCTGACTATAAATATAACAGCAGGTCGGGTCACTGGCAGAAATTCTGAGATGATTCGGCACTTATGGGGTGTATTGATAAAGGGGATGACACAGAGGAGAGGAGTCAGAGGGAAAACTGTTTTTTGGTGTAAAGAGAATTTTACTGCATCTTAATATCGGCAAAGCCAAGGAGCTGGTTATTGACTTTCACCACACCAAGGAGCCTCAATGTCTAGTCACTATTCAGGGAGCCCACTCCTACAAGTGGAACCTCTGGTCACGAACGTCTCGGACCATGTACAAATCGAGTTACGACCAAAAAGTTCGCCAAACTTTTGCATCTGTTGATGACCACACACTTGTGCAGACCACTGAGCACATTATTGGCAGCTCTCTACCCAGTCTGCAGGAGATCTACATGTCACACTGCCTTCATAAAGCCACTAGCATCATGGCGGATTCCCACCACCCCTCCCACAAACTGTTTACTCCTTTTCCATCTGGAAGGCGACTCTGCAGCATCAGGAGCAGGTCTGAGAGATTGTGCAGTAGTTACCCCCCCGTAGTTCGGCTCCTGAATACTAGGCTGCCTTCTTCGACACTGGACTCTTTACTCCATACACTCTCTGGATTACAAAATATTACATAACACTGTATATATATTCTTCATTGTCTTTTTTTTCTTATAGTTATATATATATCTATACTAATAAAAGGCAAAGCCCTCACTCACTCACTGACTCATCACTAATTCTCCAACTTCCCGTGTAGGTAGAAGGCTGAAATTTGGCAGGCTCATTCCTTACAGCTTACTTACAAAAGTTGGGCAGGTTTCATTTCGAAATTCTACGCCTAATTTTCATAACTGGAAGGTATTTTTCTCCATTAACTGTAATAGAGTTGAGCTGGAAAGACGTGGGGGGGCGGAGTTTCGTGTAACATCATCACGCCTCCCATGTAATCACGTGAACGCACTGTCAACGCAGTGCGTAGAAAACCAGGAAGACCTCCAAAAAGCGCTTAAGAAAACATGCATTATATAATTGAGAAGGCAGCGAAACAATAAGAAGCGAGCGAGTGACATATACTACCATATTCATGAGTGCTGCTACCTCGGAAAGAAAGCAAGGTGTAAACCTAAACTTTAAATTAAGTTCATAGACAGGCTACGCTGGCGTTTCACATGCCCACAGGTAATGCGGGATACAAGTTTAATGAGAGGGCGCGGGATATAAGCGAGTTTTGATCACTTTGTAACTAAGTTAAAATTGTAGGTGAAGGGGTGTGCTTATGCAAATTCCGAGAGACTGTGTTTGTGGGGGATTGACAGTTAAGGCGGGTGGGGGAGTCACGTCATCATCTCCCCTCCCATTCATCTAATTTCGCTCTGAGCTGAGCTCCGCGGCTAACACCGTCTTCCGAAGCAACTTTGTCAGACTGCCACCAAATACTCACAGAAAAATCCACAAGTTAATACACACGCTGTCTCTAGAGTTTCTCCACACTGAATCCTCCAGGCACTACTTACAAAAGGTTACATTGACAATCGTGTTACGTTATTTTTAAAATCTTTCCTTTTCTTAGCACAAGCACAGCTGAGAAGCTTTGATGCATGTGCTCCATAACGCGTTAAAAAATAATGCATTTAATCACACTTTGCATTACAAGCAAAGGGGAGCTTTTGTCAATGCATGATTTCCTGGTACACCGATTACATTGATCTGCGCATCCCGATTCATTTTACCCTCGCACCACCTTAGTATGAGAAGAAATATGAAAAAATATGAGGTTAACACAGAAAAACAGATCACCAATTCAAGCTTTATAAATAAACGATTCGCCATCAATAATTGTTTTGGTAAAGCCATCCTTCTTCCATTTTATAATTTTTCCGCCACTAGCCATGATTAAATGAACGGTAAAAAAGTAAGAGCAAAGCGAGGGTGACTTATTTAGGCAGGCATATATATGACAGCAACACTCATGACAATGTCAATCATGTTACGTTATTATTAAAATGTTTCCTTTTCTTTTTCGTACCTTCTTTAACACACTACTTCTCCGCTGCTGGCCTTGGTATTCTGCTAGTATATATATATAAAATCCCTTTACTTTTTGACTTCCCCTTGTATTTACATACAGCTCGTATGGTCTGGAACGGATTAATTGTATTTACATACAATCCTATGGGAGAAATTACTTCGGGTCGCGACCAAATCGGCTTGCGACCAGATTTTTGGAATGAATTACGACCGTGAACAGAGGTTGCACTGTACCTTAGTTATGGGTGGGCTGCTGGTGAGTGTGGTCTATATCAATGACAAGTTGGACTGGTCTCGGAAAGCAGGACAACTGACTCCGCCCCTTCTGGCTCAGCCTCATTTCTATCACAAGCAACCCCCCTGGACAGACCTCACACTACCACAGTGAACCGACTACTGGCTAACCAGCCTACACTTCTTGTTTTGGTTTTGATTCCCTGCATCGTGGGACGTGCATGCCCAGAAGCATTTCAATTTTTTTTGTTTTGGATAATAAATGGGACGGCCCAGTTGGCGCCCCAAATATTCCCAGTTTGTGCAGCGGTCATTAATACACCGAGCCACACAGCATAAACACAAGCAAAACATCACAATGACAACGACTTTGCCCGAGTACGAATGTCTAAATTTGTGGATGCATTCTATTTTAATTGATTGCCATTGTCTTTCTCTTTTTGCCATTAATGATAGCACTTTGTGTGCTTTGTAGAGGATTCAGGGTCATAAATGATGGGCCAATTTTCAGACATCCTCCAGCCCAAATTAAATTATTGCTGTTTGCTTACAGAAAGCAGTAGGCTAGTTGGAAAGCGGACTTAAAACAACTTTCTATTTGTGTGTCTATATAAACTCTGTGGTCACTTTATGAAATGTTCGGCATTTCGTTATCACAAACGGCCAACATGTGGCTACAACTCACAATACAGAGCATATTGACATGGTCGATAGGCTTAGAATGGCCAAGAGATCTGACCTTTGCCCATGTGGCTGTAATATGATTGCATCTCAGCTCTCCAATTTACAGAGAATGGAACAAAAACAAAACACACAGCTTGTGGCTGTTCTACTGATATGACACCACCAGGGACAGAGGTAGTTGCAAAGAATAACAGCAACCAGGAAAAAGATGTTTATACAAAGCTGGTTTCGTTGCCAGAAGATCAACCATCCACTCCTACATTCAAAACACTAACACTAAATCTACAGTTAGGCCCATAAATATTTGGACAGAGACAACTTTTTTCTCACTTTGGTTCTGTACATCACCACAATGAATTTTAAATGAAACAACTCAGATGCAGTTGAAGTGCAGACTTTCAGCTTTAATTCAGTGGGTGAACAAAACGATTGCATAAAAATGTAAGTATTTTTTTTTACACAATCCCTTTAAATCAAGGGCTCAAAAGTAATTGGACAAATTAAATAACTGGAAATAAAATGCTCATTTCTAATACTTGGTTAAAAACCCTTTGCTAGCAATGTCAGCCTGAAGTCTTGAACTCATGGACATCACCAGATGCTGGGTTTCCTCCTTTTTAATGCTCTGCCAGGCCTTTACTTTCAGTTGCTGTTTGTTGGTGGGCCTTTCTGTCCGAAGTTTAGTCTTCAACAAGTGAAATGCCTGCTCAGTTGGGTTAAGATCAGGTGACTGACTTGGCCATTCCAGAATTTTCCACTTCTTTGCTTTAATAAACTCCTGGGTTGCTTTGGCTGTATGTTTTGGGTCATTGTCCATCTGTATCATGAAACGCCGCCCAATCAGTTTGACGTCATTTAGCTGGATTTGAGCAGACAGTATGTCTCTGAACACCTCAGAATTCATTCGGCTGCTTCTGTCCTGTGTCACATCATCAATAAACACTAGTGTCCCAGTGCCACTGGCAGCCATCACACTGCCTGACTCCACCGTGTTTTACAGATGATGTGCTATGCTTTGGATAATGAGCTGTTCCACACCGTCTCCATACTTTTTTCTTGCCATCATTCTGGTAGAGGTTGATCTTGGTTTCATCTGTCCAAAGAATGTTTTTCCAGAACTCTGCTGGCTTTTTTAGATGTTCTTTAGCAAAGTCCAATCTAGCCTTTCTATTCTAGAGGCGTACAAGTGGCTTGCACCTTGCAGTGCACCCTCTGTATTTACTTTCATGCAGTCTTCTTTATGGTAGACTTGGATATCGATACGCCTACCAAGCCCTGGAGAGTGTTGTTCACTTGGTTGGCTGTTGTGAAGGGGTTTCTCTTCACCATGGAAATGATTCTGCGATCATCCACTACTGTTGTCTTCCGTGGACGTCCAGGTCTGAGTTCACCAGTGCTTGCTTTCTTTCTCAGGATGTACCAAACTGTAGATTTTGCTACTCGTAATATGGTAGCAATTTCTCGGATGGGTTTTTTCAGTTTTCACAGCTTAATGATGGCTTCTTTCACCTGCATGGAGAGCTCCTTTGACCGCATGTTGTTTGTTCACAGCAAAACCTTCCACATGCAAGCACCACACCTCAAATCAACTCCAGGCCTTTTATCTGCTTAATTGATAAGACATAATGACGGACTTGAATACACCTGCCCATGAAATAGCCTTTGAGTCAATTGTCCAATTACTTTTGAGCCCCTGAAATGAAATGATTGTGTTAAAAAAAATGCTTTAATTGCCTCACATCTTTCTGCAATCGTTTTGTTCACCCCACTGAATTCAAGCTGAAAGTCTGCTCTTCAACTGCATCTGAGTTGTTTCATTTAAAATGCATTGTGGTAATGTACAGAACCAAAATTAGAAAAAGGTGGTCTCTGTCCAGATATTTATAGACCTAACTGTATGTCCATGATACTTACATTTCTATTTAAAAACCATAGAAATTAGTCTCGGTTTACGCACTCGTCCACGCTACACCCAGTGGTTTCAACTCCCGAAAACGGAGATGTTTGAAAAACGCTCTCCAGATCCACACTGGCTTGGCATTGCAAAGTGGACGGGTGAAACTGCAGACTTTTGAAGATGCGGACCGTTAATTGTGCACCGATTTGTTGTGGCCCTTCCCTGACTGGATCCTGCTCATTCCAACATCTCCTTCCCAGACTGCTCACCCTTCATGGAAGAAAACCATAGAGGATTTTTTTTCATTGGCACTGGTTGTGTTGCTTACCTGTATCTATGATGGGCATTAAGCAAACTCCTGTCAATCATGAATAATCCAATGCATCCACTGAACAGGGTCATCTCCAGACAGAGGAGTAGCTTCAGTGGCAGACTTTTGTCACCGTCCTGCTCCAATGACAGACTGAGGAGACCCCACACTATGCGACTCTTCAACTCCATCCGGGGGAGTACATGCTAACATTATTTAAAGTTATTGTCTGCTTTTACATGTATTTTTATTACTCTTTAATTTAATATTGTTTTTTGTATCAGTATGCTGCTGCTGGATTATGTGAATTTCCCTTTGGGATTAATAAAGTATCTATCTCTATCTAAATTGTATTTTATACAGTTTGAATGCTGCATACATGTACAAAAGGCAGAATTTACTGGTCGCTCCACTTTAGCAATAAAACCATTTTGAGGATTTTCTTCCACCCGATGTGTGTGTAACCAGTGTAGGCGAACATCTACATTGTAGTGGGGACTACATAAAATGTCAATCGTGTTTCTGCAATGTTGTGTTAGTCAGAGCTTTATCTTGTGTGTACATATATCGCTCTATTATAAAAGAAAATCTTGAGAGAGACTATTGCCAAGAGATTTTTCCCAGGACTCCTCTCAACCATTTTCAACCAAGCCCACGGTCCTTTGCCTCTCATTCGTGTGAATGCTTTTGTCAGGCAGTTCCTGCGCTCTCAGCTCTTAAAAACTTTTACGATTTCCTCACTTTTAAGTTCCCAATAAAAGAAGACGTATTATGTCCAAATCATGTTGAAGAATTTAATCCCGAAGGGTTATCAACAGAAGAAATGAGTACACGGGCAATCCTAGCACTGAGAAATGTTGAAGTCAAACGAATTAACACGAAAATTGTTGATCGGTTACATGACAAATTGGTTAAATACATATCAATAGACTATGGTGATCATGCGGAAGATGAAAACATCAACTTACAATATCCCGTAGAATATCTACAACCGATAGCACCTTCCAGTCTTCCACCGGCCAAATTACTGTTGAAAGAAGGATGTATGGTGATGTTGTTGTGTAATTTATGTCTGAGTGATGGGCTATGCAATAGGATAAGATTAGTTGGATTCAAAATTGGTCGAACAATTCTGACATGTAAAATTTTAACACACGACAAGAAAGGTAATGTAGTACATCTTCTGCAAATAACATTAGACACCAAAGGAGATCTTGATATGCCATTCGTATTATAACGTTTACAGTTTCCCGTTAGAATAATTTTTGCTATGACAATTAACATATAACAGGGACAAACGTTCGAAAAAGTCGGTTTATTTATTAGAGAGAAAGAAATGATATTCACTCACGGGCAGTTATTCGTTGCGTTGGCACGATGCAAGTCCAAACACTGAATCAAAATTCAATGTGATATTGACGAAAACTTAATTAAAAAAAATTGCTTTTATTGAAGTTTTACAGTAAAAGTGTAAATTTAAAAAGTATTTGCGTGTTCATTTCAAAGCCAAACAGAACGAAAACGTATAATGCAATGAAGGCCTCTAACGCAACATGAAACATAATTCTCTTTCAATGTATTACACTTTACTATTTTTTACTATGGTTAATTACTCGCTATAATGTAAAATAGTTAGTTCTATTATGCATATGTAACAATTCCCATGAAAATAATCTGTTTAAAATTGTACATCCGCTTCCCCATAGACAAGTCGGCAGATTCGCGAAGTGGCTAGCGAGTAGCGCCTGCCCGGGGATTGGCGAACGAAGAACAAAGCGAACAGGGCCCCCTAATGTGTATATATATGGAGACTCCGTTGAGAAATGACTTTATCAGTTTTGTTAAGGTTCATTCCATTATCTGACAAATACACACACACACATACATAGATACACACACCTGAGGAACAATATCCCCTCTGCATCTGCAAGGACGTCACCAATCGTAGCACTCGACCTTTTTGGAGGTGGGGGTTTCCTGATAGTTGCAGGTTACATATCGGTTGCCGTTGACAATGCAAATGGTATGAAAAAAACTCAGTCAGTCATTTTGTAACCCACTTTCCCCTGAACAGGATCACGGCCTATGCCAGCAGGGTGCAAGGCAAGAACAAACCTTGGACAGGGTGCCAGTCCACCACAGGGTGAACACATATACCCTCACCAACCACACACTAGGGCCAATTTAGAATCGCCAATTCACCAAACTCCACATCATTGTACTGTGGGAGGAAACAAACCAGAGGACCTGGGAGGAAACCCACACAGACACAAGGAGAACATGCAAACTCCACACAAAGGGAGGACCCGGGAAGCAAACTCTGGTCTACTTACTCCAAGGCAGCAGCGCTACCACTACAGTACCATGCTGCCCATGGAAAGAAGAACTCTGCAAAGATATTGGTGTGTTACAAAATGTTACAGAGCACTGAATTCTTCATTCCTGCCCAGCGGAGACCACTTTTAAAACAGTTAAGAAATATCCACTAATAACATTCTCTAATGATAAGAGTTTTCTTTAATATTTGTTATCCTTATACTGTATCTATATGCTACAGATGGAAGCCACCAGACTTCACAAATTCGAATCTCATGCATACATTCCCAAATAGTATATAGGATGAATCTAAAACTGCAATGCATTATGAAATTCATTACAAGAAATGCCGTACTACACATGTTAACGCTGAATAAATCCAACCAGATGTAATTGCCGGATAAACAACAATCGGATTATATTATATAGAAATATCGATTATTTTTTCTATTTCATTTTTCCTTTAATAAGTTATAGCTTCAATTTTCTTTTGCTGCTATTATTCAGCATTTGCTATAAGATTCTCAGCAGCAGTGCTAACATCTGCAATGTGCCACTTGGCAGGCCCGCCGCCAGAAATATTTGGGCCCCAGACAACTGGGTACGTGTGGGCCGCTCTGCCTTCCCCCGGGTCCCCACATACCAAAACCTTCAAACACGTATACAAAATGATCGAAATGTAGTTTATCAGACAGCGACAATGCTGCATTTATGAATACCATACTTGATCAGTTAAGCCTTCTCGCACACCAAAGTTTGACTGCGAGAAGGAAAGCCAGAGCTAATGGAAGCTCGTAGCGGAATTGAAACAATACATTAATAAAATAGGCCTATGTATTATCTAACGTGTAACGGTACAATTATACCAATGCAATGAATAGGAGTAACATTTGAACATTTTAATATATACTAACGGTTAGGGTTATCTACATGGTGTACAATCAGTATGGTAACTTGCTGCATCAAACTTCAAAGTTTTCAAAAAATCCGGGTGATCCAGAATCTTTAGTGATACACACAAAACCAACGCACACTCGTCACTGCTTTAAAAGCAACAATAAACACCCAAGCGAATAAATTATCAAACTACGGAGACGGACTTCTGCTACACCATACACGTCAACATCCACAATAGTGCACAACAATATCGCTGTTGTCTGAGACAGAACAGCGCCTGTGTGTGTGAAACGGAAGTATTCAATTACAGCGGCAAAGTCAACCCATTATCCACATACCCTGTACAACAAACATACTACTCGACGTCAAGCTCAAGGACGTCGGCGTCGGCTCTCCTTTGTCTTTGAGAAGCGTGCCACTGCCGGCCCCCTTTGACAAGCGTGCTTCACACGACACGAGCACGATATCTACATGCGTGGAGTGTGCGCTATTAAAACACTCCCTTGTATTGTTGCAAGCTAAATGATTTAACTTTTCTATTACATGTAACTTGAATAATTGTCCGAATATATATCTACACACACACAACATCAGCATAGAAAAAATTATGCATGAAGGGACCCCCTTCCGTTAGGGCCCCGGACCAGAGTCCTATTTGTCCCCCCCCAGCGGCGGGCCTGCATTTGGCATGAAAAATTCCCTGCAATTTATTATTACCCTAGCCGTACCCCGTGGCTCTGCCTGCGTTGTAGTGAAACAGGACAAACTTTAAAAATCAATAAACGAACAAACAGGTATTGCTAGCTAAGTGGAAGCAAGGTACACTCTAAAACGGAGACTGGTGTGTGAGTGAGGAGGGCCTGGCGTGGTGTCACGCTTCCCCTTCCCCTCAGCCCGCAACCTCCGTCTCAGATGGTCGCAAATACAATCACTCCTACTACTGATCTATGATACTTGGCGCAATGAGAGAAGTTGCAAAATCAAATGGAATGTTCAAGCAAATTATAGGAAAAAACAGATTTAAATCTGTTAAGTGGTTCTCATGTTTGCTACCTAAGAGGAGGCTGGCGCATGAGTGAGGAGTGCCCCAACCCCTTCACCTCAGCCTGCTGCGTCTCTCTCAGATTCGCACAAATAAAATCGGTACCACAAGTGAACTGTGATACAAAGTGATGCAAAATCAATCGGAATGTTTCAGAAAATTATAGAAAAACCCCAATCTAAATCCGTTAAGTAGTTCTCTCGTTCACTAGCTAAGCAGATGTAAGATACGCCCTGAGGCTGGCACATTAATGAGGACAGCCAAGCCTCACTCCTCTTGGTTCACTACGTGGCTCTCGGATTACCGCAAATCGTTACTGCAAGCGAACTACGAGGTGTGGCAGAAAAGTAATGAGACTGGCAACACTGCAAGCGATCTGGCAACGCTGCGCTGTTGTCCTTGATAGAGCACGTGTATCAGTACCCTCCCATAGCTCAGTGCGAGTTTCAACTCCTTCCGTTAACTGCGTGATTTTTGTGACTGCTATTAGCGAAGTTGTGTTTTTGGTTGTGCGTCACGCAAAATGGAACAGCGGAATTTGGAGCAACGTTGTGCCATTAAACGGCAAGTGTGACGTTTGAAAAGTTAAAACAGGCCTATGGGGAACATTCTTTATCCCGAGCTCAAGTTTTTCGCTGGCACAAATCATTTTTGGAAGGCAGAAAACACATTGAAGATGAACACCGTTCAGGGAGGACTTCAACTTCGAAACCCAATGAAAACATCGAACGTGTGAATACTCTTGTGAGATCAGACCATCGTTTAACATTAAGAATGTTGAGTGAACAATGAAATTTGAACAGATTTACCGATTATCAAATTTTGACTGAACATTTGCACATGCGAAAGGTCTGTGCCAAAATGGTGCCAAAAAACTGCCCTCTCCATAACAGAATTTTTGACCTCAAAAGGCATTCCTGTGGTTCCCCAGCCCCCTTATTCACCTGACCTCAGTCCGTGTGACTTTTTCCTTTTCCTAAACTGAAAAATGTCCTCAAAGGACGCCATTTCGACTTTAGAAAACATCCAAAAGAGTGTAACGGACATGCTGAAGACCATACCGGTTGAAGACTTCCAGCGCTGCTACCAACAGTGGGAACAACGTCTCCATCGGTGTGTAGCTGCCCAAGGGAACTACTTTGAAGGGGATAACATTGATGTTTGAAAAAAATAAAAACTTTGGTAAGTAAAAAATCAGTCTCATTACTTTTCTGCCACACCTCGTATGACACTTAGCGTGATGAGAGAAGTCGCAAAATCAACTGGAATGTTCCAGCAAATTCTAGAAAAAAATCCAATCTAAATCTGTTAAGTAGTTCTCTCGTGAAAAGCAGACAGAAAGGCGTTGGATTATTATAGAGACTCGGGGGCTTTGCCTTCTGCTCGCTTCGCTCGCCAAACCCGTGTTTGGTTTTCCAAATACACACTTTTAAGATTTTTTTTTTTTTTTCAATTGTTGCTATTTCATTGGTTTCACTTTTATTTCAGAACTTCTGTAAAAACAATATTTGGAATCTTTGGAGTCCCAATATGCTGAATCTTTTTAATGAGGTCAGTGAGACACGTGTTTAATGACTTTGTACCGTAATTCAGGATAGGTTTCTCTGTTTGGAATTTTAGCACAGACAAAACGATCAACATCATCAGCAATTAATAATTTTTTTGCAAAGTAACCAATAAATGCATGTGAGGTAAACCACGTTTTTAAAATTCTCTGACTTAAACTTCAAAGCCTTACAATATTTACATACTTTTGACAGATCACCTATGTCCATATATTCGATTTCTATTCATCTTTTCATTATTTCTCCGAGTAATAATTTCTCTTTTTTTGCACTAATGCGATCTTTACTTTCTTTGTTTTGACACTGTCGTTTTTTTCTGCTTTCATATTCTGTATCTTGCTCTGCATGTGTTTCGCGTCACATTTTTTTTTTTAATAGTCTTTTGAATTCCAGTTTTCATTATCTCTAACCTGCTCTGCATGTGTTTGGCTCCCTTGTTTTTTATCCTCTTTATGACGTTTTACTTTGTTTCCTACTCTGTCTTTTATTGCTGACCTTGCTTTGTCCCGTTTTTTTTTCCCCCCAATGACACCTGGTCCGTGGTGATTATGTTCTCTTTTTCGAGTAGTAATTTCCGTTTGTTTGCGCTACTGCGATCTTTACTTTTTTTTATATATACTTTCTAATTTTCCTACTTTCATATTCTTTAACTTTCTCCACTTGTGTATCGCGCCAACTTTTTTTTTGAGACTTTCGAATTCCACTGCTTTCATAATCTCTAACCTGCTCTGCATGTGTATAGCGTCAACGTTTGTGAACATCTTTATGAAGTTCTACTTTGTCTTTTACTCTGTCTTTTAATTCTGAGCCTGACTGGACGTACTTTTTTTCAATTCCACTTGTTCCGGGCTGATAATTATTTTCCTTATTTTCTGAATTTACACCTAGATTATTCTTTTTCTATTTTGCTTTTTTTTCTCTCCAACGATTTTGAGTCTCTTTTCTCCGCGCTGCTTTCTTCTTCGCTTAGTCGTCGACATTTCATTTATAACGTATTGTCCTTATACGCTTTATATGCGGTGAGACCCTGGATCTGTGTGTGCTACATGCCTTTACACGACTGAGTGTTTTGCTGCCCGTGGTCTTATTTGATATTGGTTGTAAGTCAGGTGTGTCTTGCAAGAATCTCATGTTCTACGTCATCGCAAGACAGTCCTGGGTCAATCTCTTTACTCTCACGGGTCTTTTAACTGTCTTCCGTGATCTTAGCGTGAACATCATGTCTCGTCTCCAGTCTCTCTCTCCCAGGATTTGTTTTGTATAATAGAGAGACGCATTGCAAAGTGAATTCTAATAGAGGGCGCATTACAAACATTAACACTTAATACACCCAACAGAAAGTAATCAACTTATATACATATATTTATATACATCAGTCACACAAACACTCGTCGGGAGCATCTTGAGGGCTCGAATAAGGTAAACGTGCCAACACCAATGCCTGAGAAAATCCGTCTGCTTCTTCATATTCACCTGCAGACCAGAAGATGAGTCCTGTGACGAGCTCAAATGTCACGTTTTTATTTGTCCTTTTCCACACCAACGGCTATTTAAAGAACTGCGACTCTGGAACTTTATGTTTAATAATTGAACCACGATCCAAAGAAGACAGAGCTCTGCAGCAGAGAGCGATTATTGACCAAGCCTGAGGGAAAGGCACAGAAGGGCGCCTGCTATCTCTGATATCGTTTGGACTCTTTATTTCGCATTTTTTCTCTTGAATTAAATGGGCCACCTGTTTGGTCCCCAACACTTTACCGTCTCCTTGTTATTTATTCTTACTACATATGTCCAATGTATACAAGCTGTAAAAGCATGCAAGTATGCAACATATTTATCCACTTTCTCACCCACTTCCCACCCGGAGTGGTGGCTCCGAGGCCGAAGATCTGCACTGGCAATCAGAAGGTTGCTGATTCGAATCCCATAAATGCCAGCAGTGATTCCACTCCCTTGAGCAAGGGTACAATGTTAACCATCCTGGATATGACGTTAATCTGCACACAGCCCAAGGGAAAACTTGGGAGTTGGTGGCTGAATTGGCACGCCAGCCACTGTAAAAACTAAACTAGTGTGGTGCCGAGGTGTCCTACTTTGGGATCCCGAGGTGGTTCATCATTGGTGTGGCAACACTCTGTGCCATTGCATGCGCCCAATCTCTCTCTCTCCTTCTTGGCACAGGGGGCAAACTTTAAGTGACTTTAACACTCAGATTGGACAACTTTTTCATATGCCACCCTGTATAATACCTAATTATACAGAGAAGCATAGTGGCACAATTATTGGCTCTAAGGAGCGGACTTCAAGCCTTGGCCTGTTTAAAGACTGCATGGAGTTTGCGCATTATTCTCCAATTCTTGGGAATTACCGGTCAGTTTAACCCTAAAATATAAAGATTATATGAATGGATGGCACTACTGTAGGGGGAGATGGAGTGTTTCCTGTAAAGGAGTGGCAACCATCAAGGGTTTGTTTAGTGACTGATGGTGTCAGAACAGATCTAACCAGCCAGGACTCCATGCAAGCCAGTAATAATAATAAATAAATAAATGAATATTTCTCTAGAGACCCCCCATTTACACACATATATTACGGCCACATTAAAAGATGTGTTTATGGAAATAAATGAGTTCCTTGCATACTTGATACAATGCGTATTTGCAGTGTGGCAGACACCCTAAAGAGACAAGATGGCACTACTGTGGCCCAGCATCACTCGCTCGCTCTTTGGCTTTTCTTTCTTCTCTCTTGACGGCTAATCCTTGGCCCCGTGCTAATGAATTATTCACAGTCCTGCTGTAGCCACCGCTGACCTCTTTTCAGGGAGAGGCACTAAATTCACGTCAATAAACAATGGGGGGGAAAGGGCTGAGACAGCGGCGGGATTGTTTGCAGCCAGGGGCCGCCTCTGGTCCCCACTAGCACAAAGGAGCACTCGCGCCTTCTCTCTCTTTACGGCCTGTAAGGCCTGCCAGGCTGAATACACAGGCAGGTATTTACCATCCAGTGTGGCCTTTCCTGCGCTGGCACAGCTAGAGTGGGACAGCCTTGAAATAAACCTTTACCTCTACGTCTGTGTGGCACTTACTGCTCTGCAGAGGCATCCAGCCTCCCAATACTCTTCTTACAAGAGAGCCAATCCTCTAAGACACAACTGTGTGAGACGGGGTCATTGTTGGCATTTCGCAGATGACTATATTACAGCTGCATGGCTAAAGAAGAATACTAGAGCGATAAATGTTAGCCGTATTTGCCTACCGGAGGACGATGCTAAAGCCTTCAGGTTCAGTGGATAATCCAAGAGAGAGCAACCGATGTCCGAGGTTCAACTCTTGCTGCTTCTTCTATACCCTTGGTGTCTCATGGCAGCAACTTTTTACTGCTCTAACAACGTGTTTTGTAATACACTCTTATCCAATTCAAAAAAAAAAAAGTGATGCCCACCACGTAGACCAGCTACCCCAGTCCTGGAGAGCGACGAAATATTAAACAAAATGGAAGATAAGAGACACATGAGGGGAGCCATAACAAAGAAAAATGAGACAAGTGTACAGGAAAAGCAGCAGGGGAATGGGAGAAAGGGAAGAAAATGAGAAATGGTGACGGAAAAGAGAAGAACAAGAAAGGTAGCTACGAAAATAACAACAAGTGAACTGGAAGAGACAAAGTTTGAGGAGGAAACATAGGAGGATCAAAAACCGAGATTAATGACGCAGTGTTATTAAGTTATGCCCTCTGGTCCCTATTAAAAGCTCTTAAGGAGATCATGGGCTTGCATCCTTGGTCCTCACGGTGTGGAGCGCTTTAAGTAGTGAGAAAAGTGGCATATAAATGTGAAGAATTATTATTATTACTTCATTTACACGATGGCTTGCAGATTGTGGCCTCCCCACACTCGACACAGACAGACACAAGTTCCACAAGCACTACACAGGCTTTATTAAGTGGGAAACTCTTCTCCAAGCGTTTCCCACATCACAGTATAAAGTACAAATAACAAGCACACAACACTTCTTTTCTTTGACTTCTGTCTGTTTTTGTCACTCTTTCTCTCTCTCCTTCCGCCTACACTCTTCCTCCCTCTTTATTCTGAATCTGGCTCCTGGAGCAGTGGCAGATGGGCTTCTGTTATCCTGCACCCAGCTGTACTTCCGGTGGTCCAGAAGCACTTCTGAGTATGGGCAGGTTTCACAATCCCAGCAGCACCCCCTGGTGGCACCCAATAGGGCTGTGCCAAATTCCAAATCACATGGTGCCCTGTGGGAATCCGAAGCACCTCTGCAACTCAAGGGGGGCTGCCAACTAGCTCTCGGGGGGGGGGATGTGTAATGCCCTGTGCATATCCTGTCCCCCTTGTAATTCCATAAAACAGGCGTCTCAGCCCAGTAAGGGCCCTGGACATCCGCTACAGGATCCTCCAAAAATAAAGGAATTAAAGAGAATTATTCATTATGAGATAACAGAATTACATTTTTTTAAGTTGCAGACATCTTAAGGTGAGAGGAGGATCTGTTTTGTCTGCTGAGTAACAGCTTTTGGCTTTAGCTGCATTCCATAAAACTACGCGCAGAATTAAACATAAAGCTGATCTGGAGATGGTAGCTCAGTCCTGTGGAGGCAATGTGGTGAAAATGGCACACTTTTACATACAGTATGTAGTGATCCTGTAAGTCACCCGATTATCAGTGGCTGGTGGTCCAAATATTAATTTCATTTTTTTTTTTTTTTTAATTCAGATGTTAAATTAACTTTTCGGTTGACTTTGCTTGGTTTGGGAAAAAGATAAATTATTTATCCAGATGTCACACTTGTATTTTACAAACCTCTATTGGCACTAGACTGGTTATAGCATGGCACTGGAGATCTCCTTTTTGACTTACATTTTTTTGAGGTGTTGGAAGACATATTTGCAATTTAAAAGGACTCTTTCTTCCCTCGATCTGAGAAGGCTCGGTCATATTGGTATAACGGCTTATATACAGTATTAATAAAGATGCTACTTTAATTATCATCTCAAGTTACCTTTTTTAAACGGAGTCCGCCATGTTGAGTGGATCTGGGAAGGCGAGACTGTTTCTTTTTATTTCAGCTACTGTATGTTATTATTATTATTATATACAGTGATCCCTCGCTATATCACGCTTCGACTTTCGCGGCTTCACTGCATCGCGGATTTTAAATGTAAGCATATCTAAATATATATCATGGATTTTTCGCTGGTTCACGGATTTATGTGGACAATGGGTCTTTTAATTTATGGTACACGTTTCCTCAGTTGGTTTGCCCAGTTGATTTCATACAAGGGACGCTATTGGCCGATGGCTGAGAAGCTACCCAATCAGAGCACGTATTACGTATTAAAAAAATCTCCTCAATGATATACGATATGCTTCCCGCGCAGTGCTTCGCACACTTCAAAGCTCTAACAGCCCGTGTTGATTTTTGATTGTTTGCTTTTCTCTGTCTCTCTCTCTCACTCTCTCTGACATTCTCTGCTCCTGACGGAGGGGGTGTGAGCAGAGGGGCTGTTTGCACAGAGGCTGTTTGCTTAGAAGATACGGGC
Organism: Polypterus senegalus; assembly: GCF_016835505.1. Classification (NCBI taxonomy): domain Eukaryota; kingdom Metazoa; phylum Chordata; class Cladistia; order Polypteriformes; family Polypteridae; genus Polypterus; species Polypterus senegalus. The sequence goes on from NC_053159.1 coordinate 17,676,824, forward strand.
ACTCCTCTAAAAAATGCTGAAAGACTACCTTCACATTGATCCCTTCATTGCGGCTGCTTTATGGCGGGTGCTTCGTATACTTAAAAGCCCAACAGCCATATTGATTTTTGATTGTTTGCTTTTCTCTCATTTTGACATTCTCTGCTCCTGACGCGCACTTTGAAGAGGAAGATATGTTTGCATTCTTTTAATTGTGAGAAAGAACTCTCATCTCTGTCTTGTCATGGAGCACAGTTTAAACTTTCGACTAAAGGGTGTTATTTCATGTCTAGTGGGCTCTAGTAATGTTAAAAAACGTATTTAGAAGGTCATAAACTGGTTTTCTATGCTCTAACTGCGAAAATATTAGATTTATAAATAAAGAATACTACTTTGTGGAAATTCATTTATCTGTCTGGAGCAGATTAACCGCTATAAACGAGGGTTTACTGTAGAACTGTGCAGAGAATATTTATAAACAGTGTGGGAGAGTTTCTAAGGGCTTAAAATATATAAAAATAACTATACAAACATATGGTTTGTACTTCGCAGATTTTCACCTATCGCGGGGGGTTCTGGAATGCAACCCCGCGATCGAGGAGGGATTACTGCAATGTTTTTCCTGTCTTTAGGTTTACTGTATTAGTGATCAACGTATCTTCTATGTTTCGACTTTACCCTCTAATTAATGAATTAATGTTTTGGGTAACATCAATAGGTAATAGAGGGTAGATGCCATAATGGATGGACAGGCATCTCACCTGGGATGAGGAACAATATCTTTCCCAGCCAGGAGGCCATAATGGAGTAACAACCCAGCCAGGATGGTGCTAGGCTCCTATCCCAGTCGGGATGGTCATATAATAATGGATGAACTGGGGGAGACCGATTCTCAGGGACAGTTTACTCTCTCCAGGGTGGCAGTGCTACTCTGGTACGGTCCCAATATGGCCTTCCACGGGATCCCACAGAAAGGGTATCCCTGTTGATACTTTGGGTAGCTTCTGCATGACCTAGAAGTGCTTCTGCCATGCTATGTCATGACATTGGAAGTTCTCCGGGGACCATCATAAAAGATGACGATGAGTCAGGAGACAGCAGACGACACTCATGGAGAAGTGGTGGAAAGAGACGAAAGGTGACTCATTTTATGTTATTAATTGTGATGGACTGACCGAAGCCTGTAAAGATATTATCAAACTACCTTTTATTTTAGCTCAATGTGTGTTTGGTTGAGTTTAATCTGGCGTTCTGAGCTCTCGGCATCCCCTGGTGGTCATATGAGATAATCTCTCTACTAGAACAATTTTACTATAATTAATATCTTGTAACCGTTTGGTGCAATTCTTTTGTACATTTGCTTGCTTACCGTTTAATAAAATTCACTTAAAGTTAGATTAACTCTTTTAGGGTTGATGTCAACGTTTGTCGAAATTTAGTGACGGAGGATGTTAATCAGCTGTAAACAGCGACAAAACTTGCGGTTATGTTTTAGTTCCACTCTCCTTTGCTAGAAGGACAGTTAGCTTCCTTGATTTGACCTTAACCAGCGCGTGCATTAGTATCGAAGAGCAAACAACCTCTAAAATGGCATCGACATCTGGCGAGAGACTAAAGCTGATGCGCAAAGCATCATGGATGGCATTTTGCGTATTATTGCTGAATTGGACTCTAACTTGTGGGACTCTGATTTTGATTTAACTGATCTGGAGATCCAATACTAAAGTGAGGTACTGGCATTAGCTAGCTGATCACCTCCCGGCTTATCGTAGTGCTGGATGCACTCGTGTAGCGGATGCTCCTACGGAAACGTTCGCCTGGGAGGACTACCACTTATGATGACAAGAGGTACAAACCAGATTGTATCACACTGAGATTGCCAACGCCACGTAAAGACAGTCAGGCAGCCACCCCGCCATGCATTCCTGCTGCCTGTCGAGCCACCCCTGCGCAGTCGCCAGAAACAGCGAACAGGCACCGACAGCAACCTTTACATGTGGAACAATTGCTTTGTGTGCTTTTCAGAAAACAGTTTTTTGGAAAAAATATTCAGCCCTCAAAGAGTTAATGGATGGATGTAAGAAAACAGAACATTATGAGAGGAAAGGCAATGAAAGAAAGAGAGGAACGACAAAAAGAAACAGAGGATGAACAAGGGTCACCTTGGCATAGAAATCAAGAGGAAAAAGAGCACTGCGAAAAGGAGAAAGACAAGAGAGGGAAGAATGAATAGGAGGATGAGGAGAGCAACAGATGAAGGACTGGGCAAAAGGAAAATAGCTGTGAAGAATGGGGAGGAGAAAACGGTTGCTTCCGTGAAGTAGGTCTGTTTGAGTTTGTATGTTGCTTTTCACCAAATCCTTCCAAACCCCTTTAATGGTACAACATTAAAAAACCAAACATTGCATTCAAATCTGATTGAAGCTACCGTTCTCACAGGATGGGCTACAGGGTGAAATGATTTTGATACTCAAAAGTGGACAAAAAAGGAAAGCGGCACAAGAGGAATGAAGAATGGGTAGAAATAAAAGGAGGAGCAGAAAAGTCAATAAACTTTGGAGGATGAGGGGAAAGCGGACAACAGAAATGACAGTGCCTGGAAAAGACAATGAAGTTCAGATCCTAGCCCAAACAATGGATGGATGTCTCAGTATTATTATGAGGGGAAGAGTCCACAAGTGTGGAAAGACGTAGGTGGACAAAACTGGCAAATGGAAAGACACATGAAGAGTGGAGATGGAGAACAGAGAAAAGGGAAGATGAAGGCAAAGAGAAGGAAGGATCAAGGGATAAATAGATGACTGGCGTAAAGGAGATGAGGAAGGGAGAAATGATGAAAGAAGAATAAAGAATTAGATAAGAGCAGTGGAAAAAAATGAAGTAGAGGAAAAAGTAGACATGGAAGCAAGGAAAGAAAAAAGGAAATCTCAGGAATGAAAAAATGAAATAAAAAGGAAATAGAAAAGCACAAGGAGAAGGTTTGGAAGAAGGAAAAAGAGGACACTTAGAAAATGAGGAGGAAGGAGGAATAGACAACACCTACCAACTCTGCACAAATCTGAGTTTAATCCATTTGCAACACAAAACAAAAGGAAGTGCTAACCAGGCAAATAAGAACCTCCTCAGAGTGCCCTGCTCGACTTGCAGCAAACGATCAAAGGAGCGGGAAAGGCAAAAGAAAGATGAAGAAGAAGGGGATCAGAAAGAATGATGAAAATGATGAGATTTAAAGAAGAGTGCCTAAACTAAGAACAGGGAGAAGAAAGATTAACAACGAGGGAAATACATGAGACGAGAAGAAGAGAGCAGACAAGAAGTATGGAGAAAGTGACAGAAGAACCAGAAGGAAGTGAAGGAGTTAAGAATGGATTTAAAGTGAGCAAGGCAGAGAAATGTAGGAGATACTCAGTAACGGGAGGAACAGAACAAGAAGTGACGAGAAGAAATGAGAAAGACGGGGAGAACAAAGTACCGTCAAGAGGAGCTGAAGCAGAAGCCAGAAGCCTGTTTTGTCAATGAAAGAATGTGAACATCCTGGGCTCAGAGCTGCCACCTACAGGTTAACTCCGGTCAGACTCGCACAGACGCAGCTTGCAATGTAGTGGCAAATTTTTATAATGTTAGATCCATCCATTTTCTAATTTGCTTATCCAGCTCAGGCTGTGTGAGGCTACTGAATATAGTATCACAAATATCATTATGATCCAGAATGTGAAATAAACAGGTGGTTTTAAATATTATATATACTAATAATAATATTATATTAATATAATCCAACGTCTGTCTGTCTGTCCACTTTTCATGAGAGAACTACTTAACGGATTTAGATCGGGCTTTTTGTATAATTTGCCTGAACATTCCGGTTGATTTTGTGACTTCTCTCATTGTGCCAAGTATCATAGTTCGCAAGCGGTACCGATTTATTCGCACAAATCCGAGAGACAGAGGCGGTGGGGCCCTCCTCACTCATGTGCCAGCCTCCATTCGAGTCGCTCTACCTGTCGCCACGTGTTGGAGCGCACTTTGCCTCCGCTTAGCTAGCGATACCTGTTTGTTCAGGAGACATTATCATCTAGACTAGAAATCATTAAGGAGTAACGTTTTGACATTTTTGAGAGAGAGATCACAGCTACGTGTGTTTTATGGGGTAGCTGCTGATTGCTAGCGGGATGCTCTCCCGTCAGAGTTGAACACAATCAGATACAGTGGCAACGTTTGACATTGGAGTGTACATACCTTCCTCTTGGCCAGGATTACATTTTTTTTTATTGATTTTTAAAATTTGTCCTGTTTCACTACTACGTGGGCAGAGCCGCGGGGAACAGCTAATATAATCCATCCATCCATTTTCCAACTCGCTGAATCCAAACACAGGGTCTGCTGGAGCCAATCCCAGCCAACACAGGGCACAATGCAGGAATCCAATCCCGGGCAGGGTACCAACCCACCGCAGGACACACACACCAAGCACACACATTAGGGCCAATTTAGAATCGCCAATCCACCTAACCTGCATGTCTTTGGACACACAGACACGGGGAGAACCCGGGTCTCCTAACTGCGAGGCAGCAGCGCTACCCACTGCGCCACCGTGCCGCCCCAGCTAATATAATATATAATATAGGCAGCATTGATAGCAAAGTTATTAGTGATGCTGCCTCAGTTCTAGAGTCATGGATCCAGAGCACTGCTTATGCGAACCTTCGTCCCGTGTCTGCGTACGCTTTCCTCCCATAAACCAGATACACACGTTAGGTTAACTGAGAATTCTTAGTTGATCTCCCATAACTGTGTGGATGAATGTGACAAACTGGCACCCAGCCAAGAGGTGTCACCAGACTTGTATCCAGAGTTGCCCAGACAGGAACCAGGTTGGAAAAAATAAACAAAATTAAAAATATAATAACATTAGGATGGCAGAGTGGTAGCAGGGTTTGTTCCTGCCTTGCATCTTATGATTTCTGGGATAATTTCCAACTTCTCTGCAACCTTCTCCGGATAAGTAAGTTCAAGAGCTGGATGGATAATATAATAAGCCATCCTTTTTCAAAACCCCTTATTCTGTTCTGGGACATGACAGAGTCAAACATTTTCCATACACATGGGCCATACTGGGGTGACAACATGGCACAGTAAATAGAACTGCTCCATCACAGCTCCAGGCCAAAGGGCCCAAGTCAAAGCCCACTTGATATTTGCATGTTTGCCCAAGTATATTGGCGCATTTTTGCATTTTTTTTTTTAAATATATTTTCTTTTTCACACTTCCCAAAAACATACAGGTTGAGTTAAATGGCGACTCTAAATTGCCACCATACAGGTCAATGTGGCAGTCTTCTTAAGTTTGTCTTCTGATGGGAGAGCAAATTATCCTGAAATAGGGCCGAATGCTGCCATAGTAGGTTTGGACTCTTTGAGGTCCTAAATTCTTATAAGACGGTTCTGAGAATGGGTGGGCAATTCTGTTCGTCACATCTCGTGAATAAAGCATGTCTGAACACTTTTGAATTCTCCTGTATTAGTCTGGTCTGCTGACTGCCATTAATCCCACAGTAAAAGAGGTTTCAGCAAATCTTTAGGCAGGAAAACTGGAATAACCCTTTTCCCTGGCCACTTCATCACAAAGGCTGAGGAAACCACTGGCACAGAAAACAAAATGTAAATGAAGATATTTTGGTGATGAACAAGTGATCCTGACACCTGAAACGATCACATCTCCTCACAAATCATTAGCTTGAACATTTTAGAAATTTTACAGCAGGCACAGTGCAAGTGTCCCGGTGCAGTTATCAGACGGTAACGATTCCTTGCAGACGCTCATCGCAGGCATAAGGGTGGATGGACACCCATTCACAAACTAATTGCAGTGGTGCTGTGCAATAAAACTCGCCACACTGGGAGGGGAACACCAGGCGGAGAATCACATCACACCTGAAGGAGTAGCTGACACACATTGTTCGCAGTGGGCAGGGCTGCAAACCGAATCTTACGAAAGCTTCTTTGAGTGTCATGTGCTGGGAAACACAGGTCAGCCTCACCCAAGTGGTACTGAGCTGCGCCTAAATGCCATGCCAAGCTCAGCCTTGATGACTTCAGAAAAGCTGAACCGGTATCTGCCCGTCACCAGCCCAGGTGAAGAAACATGCACAGCTATTTGAACAAAAGAAAAGCTGATTTGGCACCAAGAAATGATAGATTTAGTTGTTATCAGATTTAATGTTATCACAGCGTTAAAATATAGAAGGTCAAAGGTGGACGTTTTCCCAGCACAAAACAGTGACTAATTTACGGAAGTTCCTGAAAATGCTCTACTAGTGACACTATGACACCTAACTCCAGACCTGCGTGTATTCAAAGCTGTTCAGAATTCTCTCTATTGGTGAGAAAAATAGACCACTAACTGGCGACAGGATTAGGGTATACAGCTATGGCTATAAGAGGTCACCCACAGACATTGCCTTCAGCTCCATTTCCACATAACATTGTACCAAAATGCTTGTCATCAGAGCTGTATGTGACACACATCTACCCGTGAGATCTGTGTGCAGTCCCAGCACCATGCCATATAACACTAAGATGTGACACTCAGGTCTGTCGCAGAAAAAGCCCAATTCCATGGATCACTGGTCAACAGAACTACCTGTGTTACAGATACACTCCATACAGAACAAAGCAGCAAATCAGAGCTGTCCCCAATGCCACCTCCTGTCTTTTCACACAAAAAGCAGTGGCCTTCAGATGTGTCTCTGGCACAGGTCCACACCACAAAAGCTTTACGAAGTCACTCTGAGACCAACCTCTGGAAGCAGCTCCATAGAGTATTATATATATATATATATATATATATATATATATATATATATATATATATATATATATATATATATATTAGGAGTTAGGAGATCCGGGTTCGCTTCCCGGGTCCTCCCTGCGTGGAGTTTGTATGTTCTCCTCGTGTCTGCGTGGGTTTCCTCCGGGCGCTCCGGTTTCCTCCCACAATCCAAAGACATGCAGGTTAGGTGCATTGGCGATTCTAAATTGGCCCTAGTGTGTGCTGGGTGTGTGGGTGTGTTTATGTGTGTCCTGCGGTGGGTTGGCACCCTGCCCAGGATTGGTTCCTGCCTTGTGCCCTGTGTTGGCTGGGATTGGCTCCAGCAGACCCCCGTATATATATATGAATATGAGAGAGAGAGAGAAAGGTACATTGTCAAAACGGGTCCTCTCCATACAGAATAATCTGTGGCCATCCCCAGCTCTACAGTATACCACAGTAAGTTATGACTGTCAGATATGTCACTCCATAGACAGCTGAGCACAATGTCACCCTCAGGTTTGCCTCCAGCACCAGGTGCCTTTAAAACTCCACTAGAATGTTATCATCACAACAGACAGTAAAACACAGGCGCACTCCTCCATACAGGTCAAACAGGCGACTCAGGGATCTGCGTCCAATCTATGTGCCATTCTATATAAAACACTGTGATTTGACCCTCAGATACAAGTCGTCACCTTCAGATTTGCCCCCAGCACCAGGTGCATCTAGTGCACCACTGAAATTTCAGTATTATATCTGTCTGTGACACGTGTCCGATCCATGCAGCTCAAATACATAACTCTGAGATCTGCATTCAATCTATGAACCCTCTTGGTATATCTCTGATACAGGTACACTTGACGTAGTGTACAGAGGCAATCATCTGAACTGCCAATGAGACAAATGTATCTCACACAGGATAAACCAATAACATTAAAGGTCCGCTCTCAAACCAGCTTGTATCCTAAATGTCAGTAAATTGTTACCCCCTAGCACAGATCCATGTCACAGAAGCTCCAAGAGGCCATCCCAGACCTCCTTCTGACACAAGTTCACGCCATGCAGATGTGTGCAAATAACCTTCTGACTCACTTAAAGCCACAGTTTTACTCTAACAGCTTTGACTAATGACAGCAGGTCACTTCTACGAACACTAACTTCTGTACCCTAAATCCCTTGAGGAGTGACCTTTAGACTGGTCTTCATTTCCAGCTCCATATCACAGTAAAGCACTGGGTAGTGACCCTTCCAAACAGCGACTTATCTACCAACCCCACTGATATGCACCTCTTTCACCCCAGTCCCAAAGGTGATCCTCAGGTTTATTATTTCATTTTATTGTGTAACACCAGGTCCATCCTGCAAACAACTAAAACGCCAGGCCCTCTTATATTGCAGCATGCCGAGTGACCGCTCAGCTCCGTATCGACCCCCCCGCCCCGAGGTTCTTTGTTGCAGACTTACCGCTGATCTCGGGATTATTTGCGTGCTTCTCGGCACTAAGCGGGGTTCGCGGCGCCTCTTCCCAGCAGCCCCATTCGGACCTCAGGCGGCAAACAAATTAATTTCCCACAAAAGCCGATCCCGCACACACGATCCTAACCGGCCAGGCTTGCTCCTGCAGCGCCAGCGAAAATAAAGCGTTCTCTCTGACTCAGTCACACTCCCTCTCTTTTTAATTTTATGCCTCCTCCTTAGAGGCAATCAACTCCGCCGCTCCATGACTATTCATCGATTGGCCACGCCCATGTCCCGCCCACTACATAGCAAGCGTCCCGTGCACCAATCACAGCAGTCTAAAACGCAGCCTGATAAGCTGCAAAGGGAGGAGAAGGAGAGAGAGAGCGAGAGAGCGTTGACTGAACTGACATCGAACTCGAAGTAAAGAAGGGCGCGAGCTGATGAGAACGGCGAAAATAAATGACTACCTTTTCAAATTGTTTATAAACATGTAGTTATATTTCGCGGTAAAAAAAACATATTTAATTATACACTCAGTTGTTTAGCTTAAAACGGACATCTCATCAAGCTTTCATTTTTTACAATAAGTTGTCAGAACGTCACTAAGAAGCAACTGGTGCAAGAAGATCCGAAAGAAGAATTTCATTTCAACACGAGGAGAACTTGCAAACTCCACAAAGGGAGCGCCCTAACATGGAAATGAACGTGGTAACTCGGCTCTCTTTCTGCACCCATCCATTTATTGACCATTGTTGCAGTGTGCTTGAGTGTGCTTCACAATGGGCTGGTACACCCCCCAGACTAGTTCATTATTTTTATGGTGTTATAAGTTATACTGCCTACTGTTATTTTTACCAAGTGGTATATTTCCTAAGTCAATAGACATCAGTTATAGTGCAGTTGGCTAATCAAATGTATCTGAAGTACTATGTATCTATCTGAGTACTTTTCTGTATGAAATATTTCTAGTTTTTATTACCAGGGGATAAAGTTTTTAGTTCACTGGAGGTCTTTACTCTTGAACTTGCTATATGTAAAGTGTCCATGAGTAAAAACATTCATGCCATAGATCAATTCTTGCTTTTTATTAGGGACTGACCTTGACTTTTTTTGATGGTCATTTTAAGAGGCAATTTTACAGGAAAATGTAGTGCTTTGAATTGGAATTGGCATAGTAGGAACAATGGCAATTTTTGAGTGTAAATATAATTTTACCCTGTGACATATCCTGTGAAAATGGTAGCTTCAATCAGTATTGCATGTAATGTTTCGGTCTGTAATCTTGCACCAGTACAAGGTTTTGGAAGGATTCGATGAAAAGCAATATATAAATTGAAACAGACCTACTGTATAGAAACAACCGTTTTCTCCTCCCCATTCTTCACAGCCATTTTCCTTTTCCCAATTTCTTAATCTGTTGTTCTCCTCATCCTCATTTTCATTCTTCCCCCTCTTGTAGTTCTCCTTTTCACAGTACTCTTTATCCTCTGGATTTGTATGCCAAGGTGACCTTTATTCTTGCTCTGTTTCTTTTTGTCATTCCTGTCTTTCATTCTCTTGACTTGTTCTGTCCACATTCATTGGCTTTCCTCTTATAATGTTCTGTCTTCTTCCATCCATCCATTAATTTGGAGGGATTCAATGAAAAGCAATATGCAAATTGAAACTGGCCTAGTGTTTGGACTCAACAGCTTAACTGAAAAGAAAGTGTGGAACTAACAATTGCAACCAGTAGAAACTGAAATAAACCCCAGAACAAGAACTAGATCCAGAACAAAAGCCAAAGTCAGTCCCTAGTAAAAACAAGAGTTGGTCTATGGTACAAATGTTTTATTCATGGGCAAATGCATATAGCAAGTTCAAGGGTCCAATGAATAAATAATATTAGCCAGTGGTAATAAAAACTACAAATATTTCATAACTTTTCAGTTATTCATTTAAATAGGGCTACTAGGGTGTTACCCCAACCTTTTTTCTGTGTCTCTGCCTTTTCTACCCACCATATATATCTGTATGTAAGATGCCCCTTTCACATGACAGGTCACTCCTTTTCATTGCTTTTAATTCAGACAGTTGTGGTGAATTTTGTTTCTTATTTACATTCAACAAGAGCACAGTGCTGGTGTTTTTTGTTCAGAAATTCAGACAGGTTAACAGTTCAGAGTTTATTGTTTTATTCTGGCTTCCCCTTCCCAGTTAAATTGAATTGAGAATACGGTTACCGTTCATTTATAAAGCAACTGAAGAACATTTGATTAGCAGGAGATTTACAAGTACCTCGATCAATAATCGTGAACAGTTGAGCACTCATGTTTTCTATTTAAGTAACAGTAAGTCTTTTTTTAAATTAATTTTAATTAAAAGCAAATAACAATCCATACCATCATATCAAACTTAACAAAGCAAAAATTCAACCTGCACCCAAAAGAAAGAGAGCAGAAACAGCCAACCAAGCAAATATTTGAAGCAGCAAGGAAGGAAGAATATATCCTTTTCCCTGATATAGAAGCTTATTCTAAAATGGTATTGATTAGATCCTGCCATATTTAAAACAAAAAAAAAAGGTTTTGAACGGATCCTCTAAGTGAGAATTTGATTACAGTATTTCCAATTTCAGATAGTATAGGACATTGTCGAGTAACCGGTGTGCATTTTCTAGGGGTGCCACGAAAACTTTTGTAAAATACTTAAAATTGCTAGTGTTTTTGAACTTTTGGTTGATTAAAAAGATAATGTTTAAAAAAAAATATTTTATGTTGGAAAAACAGATAACAGAACACTTACAGAAATGAAGTCTAAGAAACGCGAGAGACTTCAAATGATCGACAAGGAAATGTGCGTCATCAATCTAGAATTCCAAATAAATGAGGTTATAATTGAATCTAATTTCTTAAAAAAGATGTGTTAATGTTTTTGGGAATGGTTTGAAATAAAAGTAGCAGCTTGGGAAGGATGTTCACCTGCGCGTCATCAATCTCATATGTGCTGAAAAACAATCTCAACGTTCACATTAATTAAATTTAAGATTTATCCTTTGATTCCTTTATTAATAAAATGTCTTTCAAACTTGTAAAATTAACTGTTTTTATTGGCGATTGTCCATAGATTGTGTCATCACGACTTTATTTATGGGCAGTCCCTCAGGTGCGCCGCGAAAGAAAATTTTTGGACTTAGTGCGCCGCAACTCGGTTGCCTTTCACTGGTATAGGACATCAGTTACCCACTGCCTTAAAGATGGTGGGTTGGGATTCTTCCAGTTGAGCAAGACAAGCCTGGGAGTCCACCAAATAAAACTGTTAATGGCTTAGGAATGATTTTGACACCAAGGGCGTCTGATAGGCATTCAAAGATTTTTGTCCAAAACTATGTTAATTTGGTGCACACCTAAAACCTGTGGCCCAGTGAGGTTGGAGCTCGATTGCAACGTTCACAGGTTGAATCTTGCCCTGGAAACCTTTTGGATAGTTTTAATCAAGAGAAATGTGCTCGATAGAAGATTTTAAGTTGAATAATTAAGTGTTTTGTGCATATGGGATTAGAGTGCATTTTGAGCACGGCCGCCTTCCACTCCTTTTCTGAAATGTTAAGTGAAAGATCCTTTCTTCATTGTACACTGGGATCTTTGAAATTAAGGGATTTTAAAATGTTTTTATAAATTGTTGAGATGTTATCTGAGTCTTCGAGACTGATCTTCTGGAACAGAAATCGGTGAACGGTGAGGAAAATTGGGCAGGTTCAGTTTAGCAAAGTTTCTAGCTTGAAAGTAGTAGAAAAATTGTGTTGATGGGAAGCTTAATTGCTCGTAGGCTGTAAATACATTATCAATAAGCTAGTCTCTATACATGTTTTAATCCAAGACATTTTCCAAGCATTAAATATTGTGTATGATTGAGAGGATGAAAAAGAGTGGTTGTCATGTACAAGTGTGACAGATAAGAGCTTCTCTGTATTGAAGTGCTTCTTACGTTGGTTCCATATTCTTAGAGGATGAAGGGCAATTGGATTGCTAGTATATTGACGATAATTTGTATTAAGTGAGGCACAGAGCAGGGGATATAAAGAAGTACTGAAAGATTTTATTTCTATTGTAGACCAGGCTCATATATATTCATAGATTTGTGTCGATGTCCAGTATATTTGCCGCCCAGTAATAAAATTGAAAGTTAGGTAGTGCCATGCCCCTTTCTGCTTTAGGTCCTTGTAGAGTCGCCTTTTTGGATGGCTTGGATGTTTAGAATTCCAAATAAATGAGGTTATAATTGAATCTAATTTCTTAAAAAAGATGTGTTAATGTTTTTGGGAATGGTTTGAAATAAAAGTAGCAGCTTCGGAAGGATGTTCACCTTAACAGTGTTGATTCTACCTGCTAATGTGTGATGGAGTGCAGACCATTTGTTCACATCTTGTTTAATTTTTTCCATGCAGACTGCAAAATTTCGTTGAAAAAACAGCTTTATATTACTTTTGATATTTACCCCTAGATATTTAAACTGATCTGCTAAGATTAATGGAAAGGTGTCCAGTCTAGTATTGCGTCCTAGAGAGTTCACTGAAAAAAGCACACTTTTACTCAATTTAGTTCTGAGTTCAGATATACAGTATTTTGAAAATCTCCTAGTGCTTTTAGGACTGCTGGCACGGGATTTTGTGCGTCAGATATATACAGTACTATATCATCTGCATATAATGATATTTTCTGTTCAAGCTCTTCCCTGAAAATCCCCTTTATTTCTGACACGTTTCGAAAGTAAACAGCCAGTGGTTCAATGGCTATTGCAAAAAGCAATGGTGATAGGGGACATCCTTGTCGAGCACCACATTCTAGTTTTAAATAGTCAGAAATAATGTCAATATGAACTGAGGCTGTAGTCTAATCCATGCACGTATGTTAGGGCCGAACACAAATTTGTGCAATGTGTTGAATAGGTAGTCTCATTCAACCATATCAAATGCTTTTTGTGCTTTCAAAGATAGAAAGATCCTTGGGCATTAGATTTAATGGGTGAATATATTATATTAAACAAACATCAATGATAAGAAGCTAAGTGTCTGCCTTTAATAAATCCGTTTTGGTCTTGTGATATTACAGAAGGAAGCTAGCTAGAACTTTAGAGAGTATCTTAGCATCATTATTCAGGAGTAAGATTGATCTGTATAATGCACAGTGTAGTAAGTCATTATTTAAGACGAAATTTAATGCTTGGCGAAAAGTTTGAGGTAGAATTTTGTTGTCTTTAGCTTCTGTAAACATTGCTAATAATAGTGGAGAATAGTAAGACTTTAAAAGGATGTAATTAAAAGGACTGTTGGGACATTAAAGTCTGCATTACCAGAGGGATGGACCCTTTAATGTTTTCCACTCACAAAGCCCTCAGTTTCTCAGACAGCTTGAATTGGCAGGCTTGTCACAGTCTAGCCAATCAGCTTGCAGCCCTGAGTTGCCCCGTTATTTATAGTAAGTGGGTTTGTCAATGTTCAGTGGGATCACATCGGAATGGGATGTTGCAGTCAGCCATTTTCTCCTCATAATGCTTGTCAAAGAGGGCAGCTTCTTCGGCACTAAAGTGGTTTTTCCAGTCTCCTACTTGACCTAAAGAGAGTAAAAATAAACAATGTAGTTTATTAAAGTGACATTTTCCACTCATTTCATTTAGACTAATAGATTACAGGAGGCTGACACTGGGAAAAGTAATAGAGTCTGACAACAAGCAGTGCTGCTCTTGCAAAGGCTATTACCAGTTTATTGCCAAGTTGGTAAAACCTGGCATCACTTTTGAGTGTCTTAATTGACGTGATACATCTCCAGTCTGGGAGGCAGAGATAGATGACCTTCACCCCAAATAAAACTGTAAACAAGTCTTCTGACCAGCTATCAGAAAACAGAGAAGATGAACTCTGTTTTGGATGATTGATTTCATGACTTAACAGCCGCGCAGACTAACCTGATCTATAAATTGCAATTTTAGCTCTCTTCATTAATCCAAGCCTCTTGCACCATGTGCCCAGAACCAGGGTTATTGGCTTAAAGTGTTTTTATATAGTATTAAGACTAAAAGGCGCTAAACAAATGTATTTACTTTGTCCTGTGAAAACAATGTATCAAGAAGCACTAAGGAAAATGTCATTTTATTTTTTGCTCCAGGATTTTTTGATTGTGTTTCAATTATCGCACCTTCTGAAGCTAACAATCCTTATATGCACAACCATTCAAAAGTGTTTACACACCCAGATTTTTTTTTTTAAATAAAAATATCATTAAACTGATTTAAAAATACAGCCAAAACATTATTAGTGCTGGTAATGGATATTACAGCTAGAAATGACTGATATTTAATTCAGTGTCCTACTGCACAACCCCTTTCGCATATCCTTAACTAGCTGTCCCCCGTGGCTGTGCCTGTGTAGTACTGAAACAGGACAAACGTTAAAAATCAATTAAAAAAAATTTCATAATCTGTATTGAGAAGAATTTATATTGATAGCTTTCGTATCCAACGTCTCTTGATATACAATATTTTTGGTTTTGCTATCGGGGTGAGAATGTAAAAAGTTGGCAGTAGGTATCACTGGCTAAGTGGAAGGTAGTTACACTCCAATGTCAAACTTTGCCACTGTGTCTGATAATGTTCAGCTCTGATGGGAGAGCATCACCCGCATGGGGAGAAGGGCACATGGCCATGATATCTCTGCCAATTAGCAGCTACCCTCTAAAACACACATACTGTAGATGTGATCTCTCTTTCAAAAACGTCAAACGTTACTCTTCAACAATCTCTAGATGATAATATCTGCTGAACAAACAGGTATCGCTATTTAAGTGGAGGCAAGGTGTGCTCCAACACGTGGCGAGACGTAGAGCGACTTGAACAGAGGCTGGCACATAAAGGAGGATGGCCCTGCCCAGTTCCTTACTCCTGCGGTCCTGCCTCCCGCTCCCCTCAGCACACAGCCTGCCTCACAGATTTGCGTAAATAAATCGGTGCCACAACCAAACTATGATAGTTAGCGTGATAAGAGAAGTTGCACAATCAACCGGAATTTTCAAGCAAATTATAGAAAAAAAACCCGATCTAAATCCGTTAAGTAGTTCTCTCATGAAAAGCAAACATACAGACACACAGACAGACGTTGGATTTTATACGTATATACAGAGATTAGTCACAATGACATGCTAATTGATTATTAGAGAAAACTTTAAGTGCATTTGCACCACTGAATATTTTGAATAATTTCTGAATGCAGTGTAATATCACAATGAATCAGAAACGTTTTAGTGTATTACGTAGTGTCACACTCCTGCACTTAGGAGACAGCTTAATGGCTCTGGTGATTGTAATTTCCAGGAGTCACCATCTCAGAGGACCTGTCCTGGGCTGACAACAACTTGGCTATAATAAGCAAAGCACAACAACGTCTCTATTTTCTCAGGAAGCTAAGGAGAGCTGACCTCCCCCAGAAGCTGCTGGTTAATTTCTATAGATGCACTATAGAGAGCATTTTAACTAACTGCATGATGGCCTGGTACAACAGCTGCACCAA
This sequence comes from Polypterus senegalus, assembly GCF_016835505.1. NCBI lineage: Eukaryota > Metazoa > Chordata > Cladistia > Polypteriformes > Polypteridae > Polypterus > Polypterus senegalus. The sequence continues at coordinate 17,692,618 of NC_053159.1, forward strand.
GTCTGCTAAAGAAGCCCTGCAGCGGGTCATAAAAACAGCAGAGGCCATTATATTGGAACTGAACTGCCATTACTCGAACTCTCGTATAAGACTCGCTATGTCAGAAGGGCCAAAAACATCTTTAAGGACAAAACTCATCCTGGAAATTCTTTGTTTGAGCTCCTCCCATCAGCAAGACGCTTTAGGTCAATCCGTGTACGCACAAACAGACTAAAAAATAGCTTTTTCCCATCTGCCATAAAGTTTCTGAACTCTGAATCTCCTCAGTCTGAGATCATTTTTTAATTGAACATGTGCAATAAGCTATATTGGTAACGTGCAATATACTAATATAATACAATATAGAATATGTAATGTACTATTCATTAACAAGTGCAATAACAATTTATGCTGCTGTACGTTGAGCAATAATAATTTGCTCTGGTTACTTGATCACTTAACACTGTATATGACATATTTGGAATTATTTGACTTTTCTTTAAATGCACCTTGGGGCTGTCACAAAAAGTAATTTCGTTGTGTTACACAATGACAATAAAGTGCTTGAACTTGAACTTCTCAAGGGGTTGGTACGGCGTCCTATTGCCTTTTCTCTTCCTTCCCCTGCAGACTGGAAAAGACTGACAGCTGTAACACCACTGACATCACTTCCGGTGTCCATCCACAGATCTGCCATCTTGAATTAGTTAATACTTGGACTCGCGTTTGAAAAGACGTTCTCACGATTATTTCGAATCTGCATTTGTTGTTTTGCCAACAAGTATAAGGGATTCATCATTTGGTGCCCCTCCTCTTTATGACCTCTGTTTGTCTTTTGACACAGTAGGCAGCAGTTTCTGTTGTGTACTTCACAAGTACATTACCCATGTAGAAACAGACCTAAATTAATTTAAGCAAGCTTGATAGGAATTGAGCAAAGTTTTTTTTTCCTGGGCTACAGGCTACTGTGAAGTCACCCATCACACACACTACATGATTTGGAAGTCTCATTAAATCCGTGGCAGTCATTGCACACTCCTGTACCTACAAAATCCTTTTGTAAGGGTGGGCCATCATGTTTATGAGAGTTGACCACTGATATAATTCATACAGTGCAGCCACAGTGAAAGAAGAAAGAAGGGTGTTTTGGACAAACAGGAAAGAGGCTTGTCTGTCGGAGGTTTCATGTTTGTCATACCATGACAGAATAAAATGTACCTCACCTCACCATTCCTGAAAAAACAGCCGCAAGTGTTGTCAGGTATCCCATCAATTGGTGTTTGTGAGATTTTGGAAATTTTAAACTGTGTTGAAAGTCTTAAGTCAGCCATGTATTCCATCATCCTCTTTGATTCTTAGTAATCTGACCTGAACCAGCAACTGTAGTAGCCAAGGCTGACATGCTCTCCAACTAAAAGTCGTGTTATGTGCCACCAACCTGAGAAGTGACTTACATTAAGTGTGTGCATTCTGTTACTAGCTAATAAAACAAAACTGCCTTGTGCAGGGCAGGTGCCTATTTAGAATTAAAATAAAGAAAAGTGCATAATTCAAGAACCACCGCTCCATAAATAAATTATAGACTATATATTGGTTTTGGCAAAACAAAGTGCACCGTTGGACTCCTTTTAAAACGGATGAATCTCTCAACAATGGTTAGTATTTTGCCTTTGCACCTTTTTTAAAACAACATGAATGCTGTATTTTGCAACATGTTAGTGATCTTAAGATGGGGATCAATACTCAGTAACATTTTTAGCTTTAAAAATGGATGTATTCTGTAGGTTTTAAGGCTTTGCTTTATAACGGGACACCAGCACCCATAGGCTACATTATAAAATACAAGAATGGGCTAGTTATTTTTTTTTTTATTTATAAAATACCAGCAATGGCGGACTGCACGATAACATGCAGTGACTACTGTACATTTGACTTATAGTTTTCATCCTCTTTCTCTGTACATTTAGCATTCTCTTGCTCAGAGGTTGATGCGCTTGCTGCTCCCTGAGCACCTCTCCTTATCTCCACCCTAGCAGCCTGCTTCTTCTCTTCTTCCTTTGGCACCTTTTCACATTAAAACTGATTAAGTCAGTTTTTGTGTTGCAATTACTTAGTACGCTTTTCTTAATTTTTCATTTAAGCTGGCACTTAAGTGTTCAATATGAAGAGGGAGAGGAAATGATGGCAAAGGTGGTAGGGATGAGAATGGCGCTCATACGCATGCACTGCACTGCTGCCCTTTGCCGTGAGTTGATTCTACAATAAAATAAAAATAAAAAGAGTAATAAAAATCATCACCCCGAAAGTGGATAGTAGACGTCACATAGTATATGTGTATCCAATTTCAGGTCAATAGGTCAAAATCTTTGCAAGCTACAGGCGATTTAAAATCCTGGACAGACAAATAGACAGCCACGGTAGCGTATTATATAAGAAGACTAGCTGTGTAAGCCTGTGCTGTAAAAAGCCCAGGATCCTAGAAACTATTGAAATCATCAGAAAATAAAATTGAAATGTAAAGATGTCAGGTAATTGAAAGGAACTACACTGGGCATTTCTCTCCTAGGAGGATTCATTTTGCCGACGTGATCTCATCGCTTGTGCATTAGCAGCTGGAGGACAAGTAAAAGGGATTTTTGCCGATGTTAACAGCTAAGAGACTTTGTCTTTCTTCTGAGGTTTTGTTTTGCAGACATGCTGGTCTCGCTTGTGTTATTAATGGCTAAGTGAGTTGTCTGTTCCCTCGGAGGTGGAGCCTTTACCCCGACTCACTTCCAGGCTGGACAGACAGACTTGCACACTTCCACGCGTAGACGTTTATATATAAGATGCTTCACTTTGTAGCTTAGTTTCATAAGGCAAACTAATGTACTGTGTATGCCAGAACTGTGAAGAAATGACTTTGAAAAATACCGACCTTAGTCTTTAACTAGATCTGACCCCAAGAAATCTGAGTCATCCCACCACCTACTTGTATACCACATTCTAATGCACTCATTATATTAGCCTTACATATACAGATATGCCAGTTTTGTTTTGGTAACACCGCAATATGCCAGACCCAGGAGATCTTTAAAAACAGTGCTTATTAGACTCTTTAACTTTACACATTTCAGCAGATGGAGGCATATAAGGTCTGAAAATTAAGTTTGCAAACTTGCCACCATGCACTTACATTGGCAGCACGGTACAAACAGCTTGGTAAGGTTTCACAACCTTGGTATTATATCAGTGTCTCACAGCCGTGATAATGTCGACGTGTGGTGGTATCTTGCTCAGTGGCGTTCATTATTGTTGTTGCATGTTCTTGTGTGCTGTCATGAGAATGTCGGAGCTTGCATTAGAGCAACGAACAAACACCAGCTCACACGGCACTGTCTGTGAAGGAGTTTTTAGCCAGTAAACAAGTAACTGTGTTGGAAAACCCTAACCCCTAACCCAGCTCACCTGCTCTAGCCCCCAATGAGGAAATATTGAAAGGAAGACACTCAGGACATTAAAGCGTCATACGACAACAGCTCTGATGGCTATTCCAGAAAAACAGTTCCAAAATTGCTTTCAAGTGTGGACCAGGCGTCGGTTGTAAGTACTTCAAAGGTGACCGTAGTGATATTCGGCAATGAGGTATGTAGCACTAGGATGAGTTAACGAAGTTAATTGTCAGAACTTGTCAGGGAATGTAGGTATTATTTAGGGTGAAAGACAGGTGGAGGGTTACTAGCAAATTGACAGATCATTACCTTTTCTCATGAAAGTGGATTTAGAAGAGTCAAATATAGGGTCAGGGACAGTAGTGTAGTTGGCCATTGGATTGTCTTTCATATTTGAGAAAGTTGTAAGCTCCACAATGCGGTTGATGATGTCTTCCGACAAAGATCGGTCCATGAATTTCATTATTTTGATGACTTCACTGCGCAAGTTCTATCAAAAAAAGATAAAAGGAAACAAAATAATTGAAAACAAGCTGTAAAATGTTCACTGTCATAAATGTTTACAGCAAATTAAATGGCACCCATTAATACTCGATATGGCATTGTGGTAAAACTAAATAAAATAAATAAATAAATGTAAGATGTAAAACATTTCAATTTCTTAACAACTGCTCTATTTCACCACAGGAAATCAGCCCATTGTGTCTTCCGATGTCATCAGAAAGTTAAGAAAATTTCCATCAGAAAACCAACACAACAAGAAGTACCATCCATCCATTAGCCAACCCGCTATACCCTAACTACAGGGTCATGGGGGTCTGCTGGAACCAATCCCAGCCAACACAGGGCGCAAGGCAGGAACAACTCCCAGGCAAGGCGCCAGCCCACCGCAGGGTGCACTCGCACACCCACACACTAGGGACAGTTTAGAATCACCAATGCACCTAACCTGCATGTCTATGAACTGTAGGAGGAAACCGGAGCGCCCGGAGGAAAACCACACAGACACAGGGAGAACATGCAAACTCCACGCAGGAAAGACCCGGGGAAACGAACTCAGATCTTCTTACTGCGAGGCAGCAGTACTACCACTGCGCCCCATTCTTTTGCAGTGGAAGGAAATATACACTGAGTTGTGCCTTCAGAAAAAAGGTGCTGATTAGATAAGGTGGTGAAAAAAGAATAGCAATGATAGCAGTAATGCCACACAGCACTTGGGATTTGCTTTAGATTTCCAACCTGTGCCCATATTTATGAAGCGTATCAGAATTACTTCTAGGCATTACACTAAAAGTCAGAATAGGATAAGAATCTGTCCTACCCCAGAGTACGACATGTGAAGTAGTAATGGTGTATCTCGGGGTTACGTATCACACTGTGCAACGTTGTAAAAACTTAAGTATTGGCATTGAGCTCAAAACAATACATGGCTTTGTTTGCTACATTTTACTCAATGTTTGAAATCTCTTGATGTAAAGCATCTAGTCTAATAAGTGTTAGTATATGTGGTAGTGTTGGATTGCTACTAAAATTTTGATTTTGGCTCTTGGACTTCAATACCAGTACCAAAACAGTTCCAAAGCAAATATCAGATAACGCCCCCTGCCGATGCCACCTCGTCCTGTTTCTCACAACTGCTTTGTTCCCTGAGACCACATACACACAGGCCTCACTGCTCTGCCACACAATCATGCCCCTTCCTTGTTTGCCACATTTTGTACATCGATAAGAGGAGCCTCCGCTCTGGACTATTCAACTCTTTTACCTACAGTATACCGTATATGTTCAAAGAGCATTTTGGGCCCCATTGTTGATTCGAGCTACATTTAATACGTACAGTATAATGAAACCAAACAGCTGATGGCCTTTCTGGTGTTTCAATCTCACTTCGAAGCGACTGAGCGAGAGGTGCTTGAATACTACCATTTACTTGTGGTAGTGAAATTAACAAAATGCTGGTACCATTTTAAAAATTTGATACGGTGATATTGCTTGTGATTCACATATGATAGCTCATTCACATTTGGGGCAATAATCTTTATGTGCATGGCATCAGTCACACCAACAACTCCAAGAAAAACAGCGATTTGCAAGAATGCCACTTGCTTTAATATTACCTCACGTGGGGTCAAGGGGAAACGTTTAAATCTGCGCATTACCTCACAAGTTGTAAGGGTGTTCAAAGTTGGAAACAAAATTCAAAAAATGCTTGGTTGTGATATACCCAAATCATCGCTATTGCAAAAACTGCATCTTCAACCTGGCAAAAAACGTTACCAACACTTTCAGTGCATGGCTCTTCTATGTAGATTGAACAAACACATGATGTACAAGGTTTGTTAAGAATATTATAACACCTCGGTCAAATCAGCCCATTATCGTTCACTGTTTCCAAAACTTTCAGCGTTGCCTGGGATGTGTGAGCAGATTTCTGCTTGAATGCCATCTTCCTGTAGCTCAAAAGCTCTCCTCAATCTTGGTGAAGTTGGAAGGAGTTTCCTAAATTTTGGAAAACTGATAAAACGTTATTGCTTCTACTCCTGAGAGAAGGACTAAAATTTACATTGCTCTGAGATTTTTGAGCCAGATACAACCATTTTCTACTCGGAGACATTTCAAAATATGGGCACTGGTCATTGTGTGGATTTAATATTCTTTCCATGGACACATACATCAATATAGTGGCTCAAAAGCTCTAAAAGATTTCCCGATGACCACCTGTGCAACAGTCAGAATCTTTAGATGTACCATTTTTTTTTATTACATTCCTACCTCTTTTAAATCTTCATAAAACAGATACAGAATGTTCCTTTTGTTCTTTTCCTGCCAAAATCCTTTCACATGGTCATACCAGGGACCAAAAGGAACTGAAATGAAACAAACCAACAATATAACACAGGGTCGGTGTACACGGGTAGTACAGGAAGTGGAAAATAGGTTATCTGCTTGATGGTTGTTTTATTTTACAAAGAGAATTTAAAATTTTAAATACCGGAGGGGATGGTGGCATCATGGCATGTGTTGAGGAAAATTCCCTACCCGTCTAGAATGTCATAATGGAAGGATCACAGGAGCGGAGGCACAACCTGGCCAGGCTGACCTTTGATTCGTATTGGGATGGACGTATAACAGAAGGGTCTGGGGACCTTGGTTTTTATGGACAATTCAGTATTCAGTATTTCTCTGGCGGGCTCCCAACTGGTGCACCTGCAGGGCTGCCTAGGAATTGGAGTTTGGAGGGATGATCTTGTTGGGGTACTTGGGTGCCGTCAGGGGCAACTATGGATTGCCGTGCAGCTTCCGTATGACCCAGAAGTACTTCTGTAGGCTAATGGTTCAGCCCCAGAAGTGCTCCCGGGATCAAGGTAAAAGGAGGCATCTTGTACTCATGGAGTCAGAGTTGGGAGGGAGCTGGACGACCCTCTCGGAAGAGGGCGAGAAGGAGATGGTCTGAATAAAGCCTGTGAAGCTGCAACTGATACTAAATGATCATTTATTTGAACTTGGAACTCTCTGTGGTTGAGTTGAGTGTCTGGTGTTGGGGTTGGGTGGCACCCCCTGGGGGTCACAAAGTAAAAATCATGAGACAAGTTTAATATATAACATGATTGTGAAGAAATAACTTCAACTTGAAAAATATTGAATATATCCTATAAAAAACCACCTAGTCAGAAAATCCCATTATTCGTGGAGCTATGTTAGTCTCAATGCTGCACACTTACCTTCTCCTTGCATGAACTTGTGAATGTATTCATTCCAGGGGCCAGGCTCTGGCTCTAAACTGTTCATCCTGTCAAAGTGATAATATGAGACTACAGAGTCTTTGGCATTGCGGGCGACATAGATCACCTGGTGATGAAGATTGAACAGACATTTGATTTGTGAGAACAGCAACAGGACTTTTCTTGATAGCATAAAAGGATCATAAAGAGCTGATGTGGTGCTTCATTAAAAGTGCTGCCACAGAACTGCTGGTGGTCTGAGAAGTAAAGCTTATTTCATGCATTGCCATTCAGTGGGTCTGCTGTCCTAAATCCAATAGAAAATATCTCGACTGCAGAGACCTATCGTTACACACTTGAACACCAACCATCAGTAATGAGTTAGGAGGAGAATAATCAGAAAAATAAAAACGCACCAGACCATCATTGCATAATCATGTTATTTTCTTTTTTTCTCACATATCCTTGACTTTAGGGGCTAAAGCTGTGATTTAGCTTAGCAGGGTTCCTTCAGTTTTGAGGAGCAATTAAGAACATGGTCTCAAATCCTCCAAAAGCATCTCCCAAAATGCCACCGAACCTCAGCTAGAATCGGGGCAAACACAGAATCCTTATAAAATTAAAGGATTTATTTTCTTAGGATTCTCTGTCACACAAAATGCTAAAAGGAGTTTCCTAAAACAATAAGGCAATCCAAAGCAAACACAGTCCCAATGCAGAATCCAGAAGACAAAAACAGAGCATGAAGGTGTCATGTCACCACCACAGCTGGGGTTCAAATTTATGTTTTATGTCACTTTCATTAGTTTTTGACTCTTTCATTCATGTTGTTTATGTGCATCATTCCTTATCTGGTTTTGTCTCTGTATATAAGCAGCTGCTGTTATGTTCCATGTGTTTTGCAGGTGATCCTCCGAGAGGTGGGATCACCTACAAATCAACGACAGGAGTTGCCCTCCGCCGTATAAATCTGGAGATTCTTCCACTGTCCCTAGCGGCTCATCCCAAACATGCTAGGGTTTTCTGATACTTACTGCTCTGTTTTTAGATCTTGCGCTGGATTTCTGTGTTGGGATCTTCTTCAGCTTTGTTTTTAGGCAACTCAGTTTTGCCTTTTGTGCACTACAGAGCTTCTTTCTTGTTACAAGCATTTTTGTGGAAATAAACCTTTTTATCTTAATACAGATTCTGTACTGTATTATATCTAGCTGGGGTTTGCCAGTATACAAACCTGCATCTAGTGGGCATTTTTAGAACTTATTGAGATTTATTCACCCCCAGTCCACAACAGAAAATTGTGATTTATGTATTCCTTGTTCATGACAGAAGTCCAGTAAATTGCAGTTGCACAACAAAATAAAAGTGCTCACCAACACCAGAGCACATTGACAATAAACCACCAGAAACTGTGGGAGACCTTTCGGCTATATAGAGTGGAGGGCAGTTCCTGGCGGTGATTGGCAGGTGGCCACACCTCTTGGGGGAACACCCACAAATCACATTGAACATACCACAGGCCAATAAAATGCAGCAGACAGTTAACAAAAATAACATTAACATAAATAAACGGCTCAATAATAATTAAAAAAGCACAACTCATGGACCTGAACCCCAGCCAGCTGACGAACCCTGGCTGAAACATTACAGGGTGCTTGTGCTCACACAGGTCATCCCATCACCTGATTTTCTTAGGATGTCTCTCATTCACACAATGGCCTAACCCCCAATTTGCACTCCTCCAGGCTCCAGAGCTCTGCTCCACACCAAAACGAGTCGGACAGGGTTAGTACCTCACATTCACTTCATGGCCAAGGTCAACACGAATAGGTGTGTATTTCAGAAATGGAAGTCTACCTTGCAGTTGTTGTCCCAAAAGGACTGATGGATGAACTGGATAGGTAAATGAGTCTTGATGACCCGCGGAGGGGACATCTTTTCCAGGAGATCTATACCTAATGAGGTAAAATGGGAAAAAGGATGTGCTTTAGAAAGGAGCTTAACAACATTTAATGCACAGGAGACTACTTTGTTTCTAAATGTTTTGTTAGTTGTTTTAATTTCCCAATTATTGCGTTTTTATTAGCCTGCAAGCAATGAACAATTAGGTGTAAACAAGAAGCGAGCCAACAGCTAACATCACCATAACATTTCTGTGTCTATTCTGGAAGACGGGGGGTCGTTTCAGCTGTCCCTACACTTAGAATGAACACCAAGAAGCCTAAATACACACCAAAAGGGCCTTTACTGGAATTAAAGCACACAAGACAGGGATTAGTAAAAGGAGTGAAAAAGATACCCTAGCGCTGCTTGATTGTACAAAAACCTTAAAATTCTGTTTTTGCTTTGTCATTCGGGAGTATTCAGTGATACTTGATGGAGGAAATAAAGTAATTGAAACGATTTTAGCAGAAGGCAGCAAAATGACAAATGTGACAAAATGAAGGGTGAATACTTTCTAAATTTATTGTGTGTTGTGTGTGTGTGTTGTGGCCCCGCGGCTGGAGCCCGCCGGACGCCTGGAGGACGTGAGGAGGGCTTGTGCCTCCTCCAGACCGCAGGGCGTCCGTCCTGGTTCTGTTGGGGGCCACGGGTTGAGGGCATGGAAGCCCTTCCCTGTAGGGGCCCGTGGTCACCGCCAGGCGGCGCCCGATGCCGGTTTATCCCGCGCGTTGCCGGTCGGGCTGGAGCCCGCCGGACGCTTGAGGACCGGAGGAGGGCGAGTGCCTCCTCCAGACAGAGTGGGGCGTCCGTCCTGGTTAGGCAGGGGGCCTCGGTGACAGGGCTTTGAAGCCCAGCCCTGTAGGGACCCGTGGCCACCGCCAGGCGGCGCCCCAGTGCCTAATTATCCCGGGAGCCCGGCACTTCCGCCACACCAGGAAGTGCCGGGGGGAAGACTTATTGTGGCGACCGGAGAGCTGCCGGGAGGACAGCCGGCACTTCCGCCACGCTGGGGCGTGGCCAAGGAGTGGATGCCGGAAACACCTGGTGCTCATCCGGGAGCACTATATAAGGGGCCGCCTCCCTTCAGTCTGGAGCGGAAGTCGGGTGGAAGAGGACGGAGCTAGCGGGAGGACTGAGGCGGCCAGAGAAAAGAGAGAAAGAGGCATTGTAAGGCCTGGAAAGAGACAGAGGCGTTGTAAGGCCTAGAGTTATTGAATCGGTGCAAGAGGCACTGGGGAGTTGAGCGCGGGACAATCTGTAAATAGTGTAAATAAAACGAGTGTGTGGTGAGCATAACGATGTCTGTCTGCCTGTGTCCTGGGTCAAGTTCACAGTGTATATAAATATATATATTGTGGAATGTGGCCCGGACACAGACAGACGGACATTGTTGATCACCCAACACACGTTTATTATTTTACAATATTTACAGTTCAGTGCACGTCCCAGTGCCTCGAGCACCGATCCCCCAAAGTCCAGGCCTCACAGTCTAAATGCCAGTCTGGCCCCTTTAATCACACCCCGGATGGGCTGCAGCTGCTTCCCGGCATTCCTCCGCAGACACGCCCCAGTGTGGCGGAAGTGCCGGCTGCGCCGGAAGCCCTCCGGTGTCCCTGTCTTCTTCCCCAGCACTTCCTGGTGTGGCGGAAGTGCTGGGCTCCAGGTTTCTTCAGGCACCGGGGTGCCGCTTGCCGGTGGCCACTGGTCCCTACAGGGTTGGGCTTCCAAGCCCCTAACCTGAGGCCACCAACAAAGCCAAGGCAGTCACCCCCTCCTGGTCGGGAGGAGGCACAAGCCCTCCTCCGGTCCTTCTGGGCGTCCCGGCTGGGCTCTACCCCCAGCCGCATGCAAAAAATATATATATATATATATATATATATATATATATACAGTGGTGTGAAAAACTATTTGCCCCCTTCCTGATTTCTTATTCTTTTGAATGTTTGTCACACAAAATGTTTCTGATCATCAAACACATTTAACCATTAGTCAAATATAACACAAGTAAACACAAAATGCAGTTTTAAATGATGGTTTTTATTATTTAGGGAGAAAAAAAATCCAAACCTACATGGCCCTGTGTGAAAAAGTAATTGCCCCCTGAACCTAATAACTGCAATCAAGCGTTTGCGATAACTTGCAATGAGTCTTTTACAGCGCTCTGGAGGAATTTTGGCCCACTCATCTTTGCAGAATTGTTGTAATTCAGCTTTATTTGAGGGTTTTCTAGCATGAACCGCCTTTTTAAGGTCATGCCATAGCATCTCAATTGGATTCAGGTCAGGACTTTGACTAGGCCACTCCAAAGTCTTCATTTTGTTTTCTTCAGCCATTCAGAGGTGGATTTGCTGGTGTGTTTTGGGTCATTGTCCTGTTGCAGCACCCAAGATCGCTTCAGCTTGAGTTGACGAACAGATGGCGGACATTCTCCTTCAGGATTTTTTGGTAGACAGTAGAATTCATGGTTCCATCTATCACAGCAAGCCTTCCAGGTCCTGAAGCAGCAAAACAACCCCAGACCATCACACTACCACCACCATATTTTACTGTTGGTATGATGTTCTTTTTCTGAATTGCTGTGTTCCTTTTACGCCAGATGTAACGACATTTGCCTTCCAAAAGTTCAACTTTTGTCTCATCAGTCCACAAGGTATTTTCCCAAAAGTCTTGGCAATCATTGAGATGTTTCTTAGAAAAATTGAGACGAGCCCTAATGTTCTTTTTGCTTAACAGTGGTTTGCGTCTTGGAAATCTGCCATGCAGGCCGTTTTTGCCCAGTCTCTTTCTTATGGTGGAGTCGTGAACACTGACCTTAATTGAGGCAAGTGAGGCCTGCAGTTCTTTAGACGTTGTCCTGGGGTCTTTTGTGACCTCTCGGATGAGTCGTCTCTGCGCTCTTGGGGTAATTTTGGTCGGCCGGCCACTCCTGGGAAGGTTCACCACTGTTCCATGTTTTTGCCATTTGTGGATAATGGCTCTCACTGTGGTTCGCTGGAGTCCCAAAGCTTTAGAAATGGCTTTATAACCTTTACCAGACTGATAGATCTCAATTACTTCTGTTCTCATTTGTTCCTGAATTTCTTTGGATATTGGCATGATGTCTAGCTTTTGAGGTGCTTTTGGTCTACTTCTCTGTGTCAGGCAGCTCCTATTTAAGTGATTTCTTGATTGAAACAGGTGTGGCAGTAATCAGGCCTGGGGGTGGCTACGGAAATTGAACTCAGGTGTGATACACCACAGTTAGGTGATTTTTGAACAAGGGCGCAATTACTTTTTCACACAGGGCCATGTAGGTTTGGATTTTTTTTTCTCCCTAAATAATAAAAACCATCATTTAAAAACTGCATTTTGTGTTTACTTGTGTTATATTTGACTAATGGTTAAATGTGTTTGATGATCAGAAACATTTTGTGTGACAAACATGCAAAAGAATAAGAAATCAGGAAGGGGGCAAATAGTTTTTCACACCACTGTATATATATATATAAAATCTAAACGTCTACAGGTGGAAGTGTGTGTGTCTGTCTGGCCCAGAAGTGAGAGGTGGGGTCAGGGTAAGAATGCCACCTCTGAGGAAACAGAAAACTCACTTAGCCGCTAATAACACAAGCAGGTCCAGCACATCAGCAAAACATCAGAAGAAAGACAAAGTCGCTTAGCCGCTAACATCGGCAAAATGGTATCCCTTTTACTTTTCCTTACGCCGTTAATACAGAAGTGAGGCAAGCACGTCGGCAACATCTCAGTTTTTTCCTGATAATTTCAATAGTTTCTAGAACCCCAGGCTTTTTACAGCATGGGCTTACACAGCTAGTGTATATGTATATATATATATATATATATAATATGTGATTTCTCAGGTGTTTTATTTTTAATAAATTTGCAAAAACCTCAAGTAAACTTTTTTCACATTGTGTTGTGTGTAGAATTCTGAGGAAAAAAATGAAGTTAATCCATTTTGGAATAAGGCTGTAACATAAAATGCGGAAAAAGTGATACTTTCTGGATGCACTGTAAATAAAATCTATTTTATTGCTTTGCATATTCTGCTTGTCCTTTCCAATGCACAGCATAGATATATGAGGACATTTCCTAATATACTTTTTTACTCTAAATTGTATTTTTACTTTTTCCCAGCCTAATTTCTAACTTGTACTTGAGTGATTTCCACCTAAGATACTTTTACTTAAGTAAATCTTTGTCTACACAGTAATATTTCTGAGTAGATTATTTTACTATTTTTTCCACATCTGGTGATATTCCGCCTTCCGCACTGGCACAACAGTGATAATTAATAATAGTGCCAGGTTTATTCCTTTCTTATTTTCAGGACTTTGTAAAGTTGTGCCCCTATATAGTGGCAGCCCCTTAACTCTTTGACATCAAACATGACCAGTCACTCCACCATACTGTCTGCTTATCCAGAGGAAATGCCTTAAATGCTTAAATATTTTCTAATTACCAGTATCATGGTACCTGGTGACTGATGTCCGCAATGGTTAGTTGAAACAAACAGAAGAAAAATTAGACAAACCTGAGTGAAAAGGAGGTGGTGGAAACATCTCCATGAAGGGTATGCGTACGTAGATGGGGGCACGCTGGCATTTCTCTTTGTCTCCTTCATTTACTATCAGGTCAACAATCTCCTGAACCCAAGTTGTACCTAAGCAGGTAAAGAGTACAGAACACACACTTCAAGTCCAAGTTTACAGCCACATGTACAGAGCACAAGGACATTCTTACTTGTACATCTGACTAATATGCACACGTTATTTCTCAACACAAATTACCTATAAATCTCTGAAACGTCCTTTTCCAAAACTGATTTGTTCAAAATTACATTTACCAATTTTAGTTGCCACTTTTCCTCACAATAACAAAACCATTTATAAGTCAAAAACACTCCATTGTTACTACAGATCTACACTTGGACCCAGTCTCATAGAGTGAGATCTAGAGCAACATTAAGCCAAACAGCCCACTAGTCTCACCACTAGAGGGCGACATTGTCATACATAGAGTGACCCTGCTGCATGGAAGCTAAGAGATGGCATTCATTATAAGGCACTGCTTCACATTTTTGCTTATGAAGATCATAAGATCTGCAATGAGAGAAAAGTGCCACCATAATGATATACTAGTGCTGAAGTCCATGTGATCATCATCATCAAATCCTTCCGTGAAAACCATAAATACAAAGAGGACTGTTTAATTTATGTTAGGTAGATTGCCCAGAGGGGACTGGTGGTCTCATGGCCTGGAATCCCTGCAGATTATTTTTTTTTTTTCTCCGGCCGTCTGGAGTTTTTTTTTTTGTTGTTTTTTTCTGTCTCCCCTGGCCATTGGACCTTACTCTTATTCTATGTTAATTAAAGTTGACATATTTTATTTTCTTACGGTGTCTCTTATTTTTCTATTCTTCATTATGTAAATCACTTTGAGCTACATTTTTTTGTATGAAAATGTGCTATATAAATAAATGTTGTTGTTGTTGATACTTTAATGCTCCATGAACAAGAGTTAAATTGACGACTGTTGGTGTAGAGTTGGCAAATTGTGGGCCCCAGGCTTTTTTCTGGATACAATGCCTTTCTTGCTATGAAAAAGATGAATGTGTTAGCCACGACCAAACTGGTCAAGAGTGATTTAGCATGGTATGTGCAAATATGTACCCTACATAGATACAGCCATGAGAAAGATGAAGATCTAATGTTTACCTATTTAGATATACAAAAAAACAACAGTTTCCATGGGGTGCACTTACTTTTACACATTACTGTAGATAGACAGATAGATTGATATGAAAGGTACTATATGATAGATAGATAGATAGATAGATAGATAGATAGATAGATAGATAGATAGATAGATAGATAGATAGATAGATAGATAGATATGAAAGGCACTTTAAGACCCTGGATGAAACATGACAATAACAACACTTACCATTGTATTCTGGGACAGTTAGGGATGGTAATGAATAAATAAACATTGTCATTGCTATCGTACTAAATAAAGGCTATCATTGTCAGTGAATTAAGTATCAACATTCACATTTAATGTCATGCGTTCCTTATATGGCAACATTCGGTCATCTAACTCCACCCACACCTAACCCCGCCCCATCACATGCCTTGCCACATAATGTATTTGCTTCACTGTGCATGACTTGCAGGTGTTTTACTGTTTTGTCATCAGGAGCAGCTGCCAAATGAGTAAAATAAAAATTATACAATGCAATACACTACAATACAATTTATTTTGCATAGCCCAAAATCACAAGAAGTGCCGTAATGGTTTTAATAGGCCCTGCCTCTTGACAGCCCCCCAGCCTTGACTCTCTGAGAAGACAAGAAAAAACATCCAAAAAAACTCTTGTAGGGAAAAATGGAAGAAACCTCGGGAATGGCAATTTAAAGAGAGACCCCCTTTCTAGGTAGGTTGGGCATGCAGTGAGTGTCAAAAAGAAGGGGGTCAATACAATACACAGAACAGAACAAATCCTCAATAAAGTATAAAAATAAAAATATTACAAGTACGGAGCAGAATTTAACAGAAGATGATATCACATAATATGATTTGGATTTGTTTAGAGTCCTGGAGACCTCAGCCATCAAGCTGCCTCCCTCATTTGGCCATTCCACAGCTGAAACAGTGCTGGGCCAGCCAATCCGATGAAAGGACCCCTCTTTCCCACGATTCCTGCGATCCTCCACCAGGGATGACTTTACCTTAGGCAGACAAAACAACTTGGCATGTGGACCGTGGCACCAAGTGCCACATTTGAGTACCAAGAAGAGAAACAGAATAGATGAGTGTTAGTAACAAATTCTAACTATCATGTTACTTATGTTTTAGTCCTAATGATTAACAACAGAGATGCAGTCTGTACAGTTAATCAGCAGCTTCAGCCAGGATTTAAAAGCTGGGACCGAAGGGGCATCTCTTATAGTAACAGGCAGACCAGTCCACAGTTTAGGGGCCCTGTAACTAAAAGCTCGACCTCCCACTATTATTTTATTAATCTTTGGAATCCTAAGCAGACCGGCATCTTGAGATTTTAATGTGTGCTCTGGTTTGTAAGTCATGATAAGTTCAGACATGTAAGCCGGACCTCCGCCATTTTAATGCTTTATATGTTAAAAAGAAGATTTTGAAATCTGCCCTAAACTTAACCGGGAGCCACTGTAAGAATATAAGAACTGGAGTTATGTGTTCGTATTTTCTTGTTCTTGTAATAATTCTTGCAGCCGCATTTTGGATTAACTGGATGCTGTATAAAGAACAGTTTGAACATTGCATTGCAGTTGTCAGTCCTACTAGAAATAAATGATGGAATTAATTTCTCAGAATCCTGTTTATTTAGAAAGCGCCTTAATTTCCCAACATTTTTAAGATGGAAGAAACCTGATTTGGACAACTTTGTAATATGCGCTTTAAATGACATACTAGAGTCAAAGATAACTCAGAGATTGCAGGCTGATTCAGTAAAATTAATGGTGATTCCAACTGAGTTAAATGATGACAAATATCGTTGTGATCAGTGCCATTCCCTCCAATAATTAACATCTCTGTTTTACTGGTGTTTAAAGACAAGTAGTTCTCATTCATCCACTCCTTTAATTCACTAACACAACTAATTAAAGACAACATCTGAGATACTTCATTTGATTTAAATGAAAGGTATAACTGGGTGTCATCTGCATACGAGTGAAAATTAACATTATGTTTCCTAATGAGAGATCCCAGTGGAAGCCTGTAAAGTGAAAACAGTAAAGGTCCCAGTACTGAGCCCTGCGGGACACCATATTGAACTTCTGTGTATAATGATGGAGTCCTGTCAGCACATTTCTGTACGTATTGGAATCGATTTAAAAAAATAAGAACTAAAACAAGTGAGCACAGTGCCTGTAAGGCCAACATCGTTTTCTAGCCTGTGCAGTAAAATAGAATGGTCAATGGTGTCAAATGCTGCACTTAAGTCTAACAACATAATTACAGTGGAGTTTCCTTCATCAGAGGATATCAGAATGTCATTTACAACCCACGTTGGTACCGTTTCTGTACTATGACCAGCGCGGAAACCAGACTGGAATTTCTTAAATAAATTGTAATGCGTAAGGTGTGACTGAAGCTGATTGGCGACTACTTTTTCTAGTATTTTAGAAAGAAAGGGTAAATTTGAAAGTAGTGGGTTTCATTTTAGAAATTAAAGTTAAAACTTCCTGCTCAGTTACAGGATTAAAATTACTACAGTGCGGAATGCAATGTGAGGCAGGGTCTGCTAAGCTCGTATGCGGTTTGTACTGTGATGCTAAGATCTGGGATCTTTAATTTTTAATTCTCTCATTGAAGAAGTTCATAAAATCTGTACTGCTAATATCTGTTGGTATTTTGCACTGTAGATCTGAATACCCATTTGTTAATTTAGCAACTGTTCTAAACAGTACCCAAGGATTTTTATTATTGCTATCTATTATTTTAGAATAGTATTCTGAGCAAGCATTAAAGAGAGCTTTTATATAATTTTTAACACTCTCTGTCCATGCAATTTGAAAAACATGTAGCTTTGTTAAAAGAAAATATAAAAAGTAAAGTAAAGTTGAAGTAACCACTCTCAAGGTAAAACTGATCCGTATTTTAAGAGAGACGGGTTTATAAATTTAACAACAGTTTTCAATGGGAGATTTTGAAATTTCATAAATGTGCACAATGCACTTTGTTTAAGATATCTCAGTAAAAATTAAATGACCCTGACAAATATCCTTGAGTAATAAGTGCACCACCAAGTTTCAAACAAATCAGTCCACAAAAGGCGCTTTTCCACTGCATAGTACGGCACAGCACGGTTCAGTACAGCTCACCTTGGTTCGGCTCAGTTCGGCTCGGTTTGCGTTTCGACTGCAGTTTAATACCGCTTTAGAGTGGGCGGGATTATTCACGTGTCGTTATAGTTGCGCCGCCTCTACTGCCGTGACACCATGGAACTTTTACAACAACACGCAGACAACGACAACACTTTAGCTCGACGACGCGCAAGGGTAAGCATCTAAAAAAAGCACGTCACTAGCTAACTTTTATCACTGTTGCAAAGCATAAAATTAACTTAACTGCCAGTGTAACATTAAAATGCTGATTCTGTATATTACAGATCTTCCACATTTTGCAAAAAAGTCGCCGCAACAGACCATCTGTTTGGACATTTAACCGTGCCTCAGAGTGGTGGGATGTGATTGTTCCCGGTTTTACAAACACTCAGTGGCTGGAGAACTTTCGAATGTCTGAAGAAACATTCATCCACTTATGCAACAAACTGCGTCCAGCGATGGAGAGACGCGACACAAACTTCCGCGTGTGTGTACCTTTAAAGAAAAGAATAGCCAGTGACGCAGTAATGACGATTTTCTCCGGCCAATCAGTGACAAGCAGAGTTTACACGTCACGTTTTGGTAACGGTTCGGCGCGCTTGGAACCTCGGCTGAGGTGGTACTAAAAAAAGGACCAGGTACCAGGTACTGTTACCAGTGGAAAACCCCCCAAAAGTGAGCTGAACTGAACCGTGTCGTGCCGTACTATGCAGTGGAAAAGCGCCATGAGAGTCCAGTTTCATAGGTACAGACAAAATGGCTATAGCAGTAAGTGCTTTTTGCGTTATATGTGAATGCACCCAAAAAATATGTAACAGATCGGTAGCACCACTGAGATGAGTAATCTTAAACCAAGAATAGGGCAGTGACAGTTTGGGACAGTCCAAAGTGTGACCTCCAGCTGATTTAGAAATGACATTCATCTCTACATCAGCCTCCTCAGATGCTTACAGCTTTACCAGTTAACTTTCACCCTCAGCACTAGCACGTAATCTACAATAGAGTTGAACCCCCTCCCCCCACTCCCCCTTACCTGCTTTGGGGTAGGTAGCAATGAGCAGGTCCCCGGGAAAGGCTTTAAAACTTTCTATGCGGTGCCAGTTCTCCACCACAAATGACAGCATTGGCACTCCTCTTATTAGTTGTAGCGGGTATTTTTCGACCCGATCAATGGATCCACCTTCCATTTTACTCTCCTGAGATGCTCTGTTCTTCTCAAAAGGCAAAAATTCAAGGGCAACACTAAGAAAACAAAAGCAGAGGTAGCAAAACCATTACTTTCTTTGTTCACCTTCATTATATGCAGTGCAGCAGTGCAGTCAGACTTTAAAAATGGCCAGTCCGGGAAGATCAGCACCCACTCTCATGTTATCGGTCACTGCCAGTGTGAGTTTTCCTCTTTCTCTTAAAGCCCCACTAAGTGTGCCTCTGCTCCACACCACTCATTCCTCAACGACAAAGTCCATATCCACTGGGCAAAGTGTCAAAAACAATTAAAAAAAATGAAAAAGGTTACTGCTAACAAATGCAGTGCTACCTTTAAACTGATAAAAAGGTAATGTGTAACCTCTCACTCCTCCAGGATCACTGCCTTTGTGCATATAAAATTAAAACCATCAAAAAGCTGCCATCACCTGCCTTACCCGCCCTAGGCATACAAAAATGGTTCAGTTTCAGTGCCAGCTCCACCAGAGGTATCTAAATGACTACTCTGGCACTAGCTGTTGTTGGACACATACAATAATGTTCAGCTTGTTGATGTTCTGTTTCAGCTGGGCTTCCTCCCCTGACTGGGGTTCAACTGCCTTTCTTGTTCTTTTTTGATTCCTTTGTTTATGTAAATATTGTTATTTATTTAGTACTGTAGTATCTTTTATGTTCCATGTGTTTTGTGGGTGGTCCCCCAAAAGGAAAAGCTACCTGCCTGTCATCATCAAGAGACTGCCATCAGGTCTATCAAGGCTGAGGAACACCCACAGTCCTTTGTGGTTCATTGTGAATGTGCTCATGCTGTGGTAACCCCTCTTGTGTTTATTCTGTGGTTTTTGGTTTGCGCCCCCCTTATAACCTACTGTCTATGGAGGAAGAGCGAAAGCTTTAGATTTGTCAAACATTCTGATCACCAGTTTTTGACGGATCTCAACGTTTTAGGATCCCCTGATACCGAAAAGATCGATATCTCGATAATGGGTGTGTGTCTGGCTGTGTGTGTCACAGTTTCTTGAGGACAGTCTAGAGCTAAAACAGCTGGACAGAAAAATACCAAACTCAATACTTCAGCCTGTTATGAGTTGATGATGTGCTGATTCATTTTAGAGCCAAATTGTGCAAGAGGAAGAGGTACTCTGCAGGAACCCTCAAATTCTGCAGTTAATTATGTATTCTCGTCAGTTGCTATCGTAATGAGCAATTTTCTGATCACAAAGATCAGCATCAGAGCAGTAAATAATTACTGAAATGTTACAGAATAGTTCGGGTAACTTGGTTCCTAGGGCACATACTGACGCTCATGTCCAAAGTTTTGCAATTTCTGTATATTTTGAACCCTTGCACTGTTTTTTGACTTTGCTTTCTTGATTCAATATTTCGAAACTGTTGGCCTGTTTTGAAGTCCTTGCCTTCTATGCCTTTGTGCTCCTGATAGCTTATTTTTGTTTAACAGTTAGCATTTGTTCAAATAAATCTTTTAATTTAGAAAGTTTCTTCATTGCCGTCTTTAAATCTAGCCAGTTTTAGACAACAGGATTGACATACAAGGTTGCCAATCACTGCTACTTAGATCTGAGTGCTGCATTTGATACCACTGATCACAATATTCTTAGAAATCGCCTTAGTCAGTGGGTGGGCATCTCTGGCAGTGTTTTAAATTGGTTTGTGGTAATTATACTTCGAAAACACATGATATTCTATATGGTGCTCCACAAGGATCTCTCCTGGGTCTGCTGCTCTTTTTGATCTCCATGCTTCCATGAGATCAGATTATCTCAAGACATGACGTGAGCAACCACAGCTATGCTAACGACACACAACTGTGTTTATCAATTGCGCCTGATGACCCCGACTCTCTTGTCTCACTGACCCCAATGTCTTACTTGTGTTTCTGAATGGATGTGTAGTAATTTCCATCCATCCATCCATAACATCCATAACCTGCTGAATCCAAATACAGGGTCACGGGGGTCTGCTGGAGCCAATCCCAGGGCACAAGGCAGGAACCAATCCTGGGCAGGGTGCCAACCCACCACAGGACACACACAAACACACCCACACACCAAGCACACACTAGGGCCAATTTAGAATCGCCAATCCACCTAACCTGCATGTCTTTGGATTGTGGGAGGAAACCGGAGCGCCCGGAGGAAACCCACGCAGACACAGGGAGAACATGCAACCTCCACACAGGGAGGACCCGGGAAGCGAACCCAGGTCTCCTAACTGCGAGGCAGCAGCGCTACCACTGCGCCACCGTGCCGCCCGTGTAGTAATTTTCTCAAACTAAATAAAGAGAAAACAGAAATCTTAGTGATTGGCAAACATGGATGTAGTGAGGTTATTAGAAATAAACTTGATCCGTTAGGATTAAAAGTCAAGATGGACGTAAAGAATTTAGGGGTAACTATTGACTCTGGCCTAAATTTTAAATTGCATATTAATCAGATCACTAGGGTAGTATTTTTTCACTTATAGCAAAAGTTAGATCTCTTATAACTTTGCAAGATGCTGACAAATGAGTTCACGCTTTGTTTTCAGTCGACTAGATTACTGTAATGCACTCCTCTAAGGACCACCCAAAAAAGACATCAATCGATTACAACTAGTGGAGAATGCAGCTGCCAGAATCTTAACTAGGAAAAGAAAACCCGAGCACATCACACCAGTCTTAGCGTCACTATACTGGTTACCTGTGCCACTTAGAATTGACTTTAAAATACTGCTTATGGTTTACAAATCCTTAAATCATCTCGCTCTATCCTATATTTTGGAATGCCTCTCACCTTACACTCCAAGTCGTAAACCTTAGGTCTTCAAATGAGGGTCTGCTTAGAATTCCAAGAACTAAACTTAAAAGAAGTGGTGAGGCAGCCTTCTGCTGTTAGGCACCTAAAATCTGGAGTAGCTGACCGATAGAAAGTCGCCAGGCTGATACAGTGGAGCACTTTAAAACACTGCTAAAACACATTATGCTAACATGGCTTTCTCATAACTTCATTTTAGTGTAACCCTGATATTCTGTATATGCATTGAATGATCATTTTTGTCATGGCTCCATGATCTGTACTAACCCCTATGTTCTCTGCTGTTCTTTTTCCGGTTTTCTGGGTTGGCAATCTGCGCCACCACCACCTGATCAGAGCACCGTGCAGTCCCTACATTGATGTCCACAAGACCATCATCATCTATTTCCTCCACGTGAAGCCTGAAACCCATGAAGGCTGATTTAGATCATTTATGTTAGGCGGGCTGGGTGGTCTCATGGCCTCTGAACCCCTGCAGATTTTTTTTTCTCCAGCCCTCTGGAGCTTTTAATTGTTTTTTCTGCCTTCCTGGCCATCAGAACTTACTTTATTCTTTGTTATTTAGTATTGCCTGATCTACTTTTACATTTCTATTTTTTATAAACTTTCCTTTCCTCATCTTGTAAAGCACTTTGAGCTACATCATTTGTATGACAACATGCTATAGAAATAAATGTTGCTGTTGTTGTGCTCCGAACACGTTACGTTAACGGGGGCGACGATTTACACCCTGACTGAACTTATTTCACGCCTCCCGTTGAGCTCCACTAAATCAGTTTGTATGATTCACTGAA
Source organism: Polypterus senegalus (assembly GCF_016835505.1). NCBI lineage: Eukaryota > Metazoa > Chordata > Cladistia > Polypteriformes > Polypteridae > Polypterus > Polypterus senegalus. The sequence goes on from NC_053159.1 coordinate 17,715,368, forward strand.
ACAAGGAACAAATCGTTCACGCGTCGCCCATCACTACAACTTACTGTTGGGCTACGTCTTGTTGGAGGGAAACATGAACAATGTCTCCACAAACAGCCATTTTAGCCTTAATAGCAAAAGGAAACAAAGTGAAGTGCCAGAGTCTGATGTTGGCACTGATAATTTAAGTGATGCCCCGCCGCTAGCTGTGTTCACTTTGTCATGGCTGTGCTACCAATGCAATTACCAAGTGTGCTACAAAACCTACAACCACCCAAACGCCAGAGGATGGGTCAGGTCACGGCTTTGTCTGATGTCCACGAGCCACCATCTCAATTGGCATTAACATTTACAACTTTTGTTAGAGCGCAGATTTGTGGCTCATTGATACAACACCGCAGTGTGTGGAGGGGGTACAGGATATGAAAAGATGCCATTTTGAATTTTTTTGTAATAATAGACTTGAGGGCAGATTCACTTGTTTATTCAGAGACTGGAAACCTGTGTATCAGATGGGCACACACAAATTACAAGGAAAGGCAAAACAGTAGTCCATCAGTTTGCCGTTATGTAAAGCTATACTGGTCAAAATTATAACGATATTACTTGGCCGTTTGTGTCGAAGATGGGATGGTATGCCTTACGTATCATCAAAATGTAGGCAGTCAATTAATCTTTGTCATTTGAAAGTGGAATTCTTTGGATTTATATAGCGCTTTTCTCATTACTCAAAGCACTCAGCAGTTAAGGGCCTTGCTCGAGGGCCCAACAGAGCAGAGTCCCTTTTCACATTTACGGGATTCGAACCGGCAACCTTCCGATTGCCACTGCAGATCTCTATTTAAATTACTGTTAACAAAAAGCATTCCAACTAGACATGCGAAAAAAAGAAATGCCGTTTATATTAGTATGATTGGACTTGTAACAGGATGGGATGTTGTTGGAGTTGGATGAGACTTGAGTCCCCACCTGTTACAGGCCTCCGATGTATTGGCAATAATGAATACAATGAGGCTATTAGAAATAAACTGGATGCATTAGAATGAAAAGTCAAGACGGAGGTAAAAAGCTTAGGGGTGATTGTTGACTGTAATCTGAATTTTAAATTGCATATTCATCAGACCACTAGGACAGCATTTTTTCACTTAAGAAACATAAGTAAAGTTAGACCTCTTATATCATTGAAAGATGCTGAGAAATTAGTTCACACATTTTTATTTAGTCGACTAGATTATTGTAACGCACTCCTCTCAGGACTACCCAAAAAAGACATGAATCGTTTCCAACTAGTGCAGAATGCAGCTGCTTGAATCCTAACTAGGAAAAGGAAATCCGAACACATCTCTCGAGTTTTGATGTCACTACACTGGTTACCTGTGTCATTCAGGATTGACTTTAAAATTCTGCTTATGGTTTATAAAGCCTTAAATAATCTCGCTCCATCTTATATATCGGAATGTCTGACATCTTATATTCCAAATCGTAACCTCAGATCCTCAAATGAGTGTCTCCTTAGAATTCCAAGAACAAAACTTAAAAGAAGTGGTGAGGCGGGTGGCCTTCTGCTGCTATGCACCTAAAATCTGGAATAGCCTGCCAAAAGGAATTCAACAGGCTAATACAGTAGAGAACTTTAAAACACTGCTGAAAACATATTACTTTAACATGGCCTTCTCATAACTTCAATTTTACTTAATCCTGATACTCTGTATGTTCAATTCATCATAATAACTATTCATGGTGGCTCTAAAATCCGTACTGACCCCAACTCTCTCTTCTGTTTCTTTTTCCGGTTTCTTTGAGGTGGCGGCCTGCGCCACCTCCACCTACTCAAAGCATCATGATGCTCCAACATTGATGGACGGATTAAAAGGCAGAAGTCTACGTGACCATCATCATCAAGTCCTTCCGTGAGAACCCTAAATCCAAAGAGGACTGTTTCATTTATGTTAGGTAGTTTGCCCAGAGGGGACTGGGCAGTCTAATGGTCTGGAATTCCTACAGATTTTATTTTTTTCTCTAGCCGTCTGGAGTTATTGTTTGTTTTTTCTGTCCCCCCTGGCCATTGGACCTTACTTATTCTATGTTAATTAATGTTGACTTATTTTGTTTTCTTATTGTGTCTTTTATTTTTCTATTCTTTATTATGTAAAGCACTTTGAGCTACTGTGTGTATGAAAATGTGCTATATAAATAAATGTTGTTGTTGTTGTTGTTATTTTTTTAAATGAATGTTATGGCCTGCAGGGGGCAATCCAGCTCCCCAAACCTGACACAGACAGACGCAGACACAATCCCAGCTTTTATTTGGTTTTGGGAAACGCTTCCCTCACAAGCGTTTCCCACCATAGCCAACATAGCACATTAACAAAGCAGAAATTAAACAGCTCAAAGCAACTTCTGGTCTGGAAGCACTTCCATGTGAGGCAGAAGCCCGATGAAGTAGGGCACAGGCACCCCCTAGTGGCACCCATGGGGCGCAACAGGGCTGAGTTGTACAACTCCATGTCCTACAATATCCTATGGGAATCCACGACACCTCTGCAACCCAGGGGGGCTGCCATCTAGCGTTGTGGGGTAGGTAATTCTCTATGCACAACCCCAGGTCCTTCCATTATACAAGCATCCGGGCTGTGCAAAGGCACCTGCCGTCCGCCACATTGAATAACAAACAGTAATAAAAAATATCATTAGGCTCACCCGTGGCAAATTTAGGCCCACCTATTTATGAAATTCTGGAGCTGCTACTGCTGCAGATTATCACTGTAAAGGACCATCCTGCACCTAAATGGTGTTTGGACTAATCAATAGCACGGGAAAGGTGCAGCTGCCCTAACTGTTATAAACAGAGGACACCGGCAGTAATGGTCAGTAGCGGTTTTCGGGATGGGAATGGGATTTGAGTGGCTTAACCCCCTGACACTTAGTGCCCACCACCCATCTAGATATACACGAACAATCGTGGCAAGACCCTGATCTTCTTGCCTATCCATACTCCGTTATATAATAAACCAGTTCCTTACCAAGTTCTTAATTAATTATTTATATCATTTCAACAAATTACTGTGTTTAAATTAACTAATATTAATCGCTAGATGGTAAACTTATTTCAGTTCCTCTTCTTATTTCATAGGTACGATTGAAACTGATTTTATACTATAGGGTGGTCCAGATCTAAATATGCAGTTTTCATTATGCTATAACTTATTGTCTATTACATAGAAAATCACCCGAAAAAATCCCAGACCATTGAGAAGTGTGTGAACTGACGACATGAGAATCCTCTTCGCGCCGACCTGGAATCGTCCCCGCATAAATCAAAGTCTGGATCTGCATAATTAGATCTGGACCACCCTGTAGTATTGGTCATTTTGTATTCAGAGGTAGTTTCCAGTTGCAAATTACTCCTGGGTAATTAGGTACGACTCTATTGGGAATAGTTAACGAAAAATGTGATGTTTAAGAAAACTGAGCATCAATCAGTTACAGACCCTTCACCACTAACACACATCAGTCGTTGCCATTTTCCCATCACTTGAATTGCAGTCTGCCGTGTATGAAAGCCACTGAGCCACCACGAGCCTCTTTGTGCTCCGTTTTCAACTCCATTGTAAAGTGCTGTTAAAAACCTACAGATTTAATGTGTCTACGAACACATGGATTTGAATTCTATTAGCGCCATTACTTTTTAATATTGTTTTTTTGTTACAAAACTATTTAATACAACAACTGTAATAAACGACTCTTGGATGAGGCAAATAAAAATGTCAAATGCTCTAACTTTCATTTCAGTGAACTTGAATGTCACGCCTTGCCGACATTCTTATATTTATATATTTAAAGTCGCTTATTTCTTGTACTGCGAGGCAGCAACTCGGCCAGTGCGTCACCGTGTTTTCGCTGATCACTAAAATTGTGTAATGAACTTGTCGATGTTCAATCGATAGATTGATTGATTGATTGATTGGAGTAATCACACTGCACATGACCCCCCTTGCGCAGACGCTGAGGGGGTGGGACTCCTTGTGCAAAGCCGTTGCTGTTTCCACAAATGTTAGGACTGGACGATTTATTTAAAAAACTAAGAGTGTGGTGGTGAATAACGCTGGTCACAGATAAGACACCCCGGGGACGCCGGCGGGTCTTAAAGCGAAGCTTAACTTTTGAGGATGGGCAGCAAGACACTACGGAGGAGAGCGCGTGCCCGAGTTGCAGTACAGTACTTGCAAAAATATGGATGGCGTGTGTGTGCGCGCGCGCGCGCAAGTTTTGGTTCGTGACGTCAACATCGTTGTTTACTATCAACATGGTGACGGCGGGCTGCTTTCTCAACAGTATCAATGTGCATGCTTCAGTGTTTGGTGAACGGTTCGATGCGGTGAAGCAAAGCTTCAAACTTAAATGCTGACATGCAAATGTCTCCATGGTGCTTTTATCCATCCATTTCTCGCATAGGCAAATACAAGCGTCGCGTATTCCCCATCGTAATGACGTGATACATCTTTGAGTTTCCATATACCGTCTCCACATTCTGTGTCTTTGTTTCCGTCTTTTTATTTTGTTTTGTTTTGTTTTGTTTATTTTTGCACATTTGCAACAACATCAAAATGCAAATAATTTTTATCTTAACATCTTTCTTACCTCAGACTCACAGCGCAACGAAAGCGGACGTTGTTTTCTCCCCGTGGTAGTTTCTCGCATTGACACTTGGTGAAATCCTCCAGAACTGCTTAAAGTGCGCGCGCAAGTACAGACAGTCCGCGTCCTTGAGCTCAGGCGTCGCGTCGCGTAGCGTATATCCCCGGCCTAAAAGTGCCTTCAAACGCGCTGACTTATTGAATTATTCTACAACTTTAATTAAAGTTTGCGATCGTGACAAAACAAAAAGGTAAATAAGTCTATTGCCTTGTCAAGGCTTTTAAGCTTCATTTAACGTAAATATTCTGTTGTGATGGCTACCTTATTTTTTTATCCAATGTTTTAAAATGTTAGCATTTCCATGTATACTTTTTTGAATTGGCAAAGTATTTAATAAACTTCATTTTGGGGGTGAGCGGGGTGTTTTTAAGTCTGGAGTGCCTAGCGGGGCGGCTGTTCTGCGCATGCGAACTTCACAGTTGATCTTACGGTGTGTGAGTGTCTTTAATTTGTATTTTTTTTAGTTCACAATTGTGGACGTAATAATTTGATTGTAATAATATATTCTTATTAATGAGTCAGAAGAGAATTATTGTGTATACTAAACAGTGGCGTAGCTCGAGTTCGTGCCGCTCGGGGCGGGGTGGTGCTTCAATTTGCCGCCCTCCAACATATCTGAATATGAAGCAGAAAATTAAAATGACGTACAGAAAAAAAATTAAGATACATTTTGCATAGATGTATTCATACATAGAGAAACTGCAATCATTTTTGCACATGTAATTATTTATAAGCTTATTATTTATAATCAACTAGACAAGAATATAGTACAGACGCACTAATAAGCCGTCTTCTAAATTGTTAGTTTAATATAATTACGCTGTGAAAACCAGAACCAGTGTAGTTACAAGTAAAAGGTGGGGATGTTTTCTGGGCTGAGCAAAAACGCATTCGGATTGATAACGAAACGAAATTCTAAATTGTAAATTAGCTGTTTATCTTCTTAGAAATTACTATTTACTAATTATTATTTATTTTTGTTATTGCCTCAGAAATTTCAACTGCTGTGTCTGATGCCGTCACAGAAGGACAGTCTGAAAATGATTTTTGAAGCATTTGTGGATAAAAATCTGAGAATTTAACTTTTTTCACTCATGACTAATATTTTTCAGAGCCCTGCTGCTTACATGCGAATTGTCTTGAGCCTTTTGGCCTGTAATGCCGCACCCAAAAATGTGCCGCCCGGGGCGGACCGCCCCCTCCGCCTGCCCCTAGCTACGCCACTGACACTAAATAGTTAATAATTTGTGTGGGAGGGTTTTGTATTCTTTTAGGAAAGCATTCTGTTACTATAAGACCCTGTTCATTCTTTTAAATGTACAGTAAAGTAATGTAACTTAAGGGTTAAATTAGATGAGTAAATGTTTATTATATTAGAATGAAACATATATATACAGTATATATATATACAGTATCTCTCTCTCTCTCTCTATACTGTATATATATATATATTTCATTCTAATATAATAAACATTTACTCATCTAATTTAATGTATATGTATATAATATGTATATCTGCACTTAAGAGTTGCAATGTTAATTGCCCTGCTCATTTGTAATACGTTAAAAAGTAGTGTTTATAAAGTTCAGCATTCAGGATCTAGCAGGATATGTGAGGATGCAGGGCTGTCAGTGACGTCACCTGGCCCTGCCATTTGCTAGCAGCTGCAGAGAATACGGCTCTTTTTGAAACAGAAATCTACCGCCATCCAGTCTTTTTAGGAACAACAACCATAAAATAAAAAAAGAGACCCAACCACAATAAAAAGGGCATTTTTGAAGGGATTTATCATCTTTCATTATTAAAGTGCACAAACTGCTCAGACTCAAACGAGGCCAAACTGGTGACTCAAAAAAGGTGGTGGCATCAAATGCTGCCGTGTGACAGTAGACATCTACTCCTGTTGGGCAATTCCAGCTATTACAATATTTACATGAGCCGTGGCCTGAAGAGACAAACAAAAAAAAAAACACAGATTTGCCCATCAGACTGGCAGAGAGTGAAATGTGATTCTTCACTTCAGAGAGTGCATTTCTGTTTCTCCAAAATCCGGCTGCTTGGCCCACCATGGAAACCCATTTGACAAAGCCCCCAACACTCAGGTCTCCAAGAGTTAGTTGGAACTCCACTGTCAGTTATGCCAACTTAAATTGATGGTGTGTAAAATTCGCCCATCCTATCTTTTGTATAGTGCCTTTCTCATCTACAGTTGTACTTGAAAGTTTGTGAACCCTTTAGAATTTTCTATGTTTCTGCATAAATATGACCTAAAACATCATCAGATTTTCACTCAAGTCCTAAAAGTAGATAAAAAGAAACCAGTTAAACAAATGAGACAAAAATATTATACTTGGTCATTTATTTATTTATATATATATATATATATATATATATATATATATATATATATATATATATATATCCATCCATCCATCCATCCATTGTCTAACCCGCTGAATCGAATAGGGTCACGGGGTCTGCTGGAGCCAATCCCAGCCAACACAGGGCACAAGGCAGGAACCAATCCTGGGCAGGGTGCCAACCCACCGCAGTATATATATATATATATATATATATATATATATATATATATATATATATATATTATTTTATTATTATATTATATTATATATTATTATTATATAGAAAAGTCTAAAGGGTTCACAAACTTTCAAGCACAACTGTATCTATCTATCTATCTGTTTTATACACTGCCTTTCGTAACTATGTATCAGACATGCCAATTTAGGACTGCAGATTCTTACATGCTGCCAATCTTTTCTGTAGTGCCTTTCACATCTGATTAATATGTAACTTATATAGTGCCTTTCACACTATCTGTGTACCTGTCTGTCATATACAGTATAGTATCTTTCACATACATTTCTATCTATCTATACTGTATATTTATCAGTCTCTCTATCCTTTTTATAGTGCCTTTCACATCTATCAGAGTATTAGTGAAGCCAAGTTAGAATTGGAGATTTATATGTGCTATCAATCTTTTAAGTAGTGTCTTTCACATCTATACATTATCTAAAACACTCACTGGCCACTTTATTAGGTACACCCCTTCTAGTACCCGGTTGGACCCTCTTTTGCTTTCAGAACTGCTGTAATTCTTCGTGGCTTCGAATCAACAAGGTGCTGCAAACATTCCTCAGGGATTTTGGACCATATTGACATGATAGCATCACATGGTTGTTGCAGATTTTTCAGCTGCACATCCATAATGTGAATCTCCCATTCCACTGCATCCCAAGGGTGGTCTATTGGATTGGATTTGAGTCCAGTGAACTACTTGTCATGTTCAAGTAGCCACTTTGAGATGATTTGAGCTTTGTGACGTGGCACATTATCCTGCTGGATGAGCCATCAGAAGATGGCCACACTGCGGTCATAAAAGGATGAACATGGTAAGTAACAAGACCCGGGTAGGCTGTGGCATTTAAATGATGCTCAATTGGTACTAAGGGGGCCAAAGCGTGCCAAGAAAATATTCCCCATACCATTACACCACCAGCAGCAGCCTGAACTGTTGTCAACGCCAAATTCCGACCCTCCCATCTGAATGTCGCAGCAGAAATTGAGACTCATCAGACCAGGCAACATTTTTCCAGTCTTCCATTGTCCAATTTTGTCGAGTCCATGTGAATTGTAGCCTCAGTTGTCTGTTCTTGGCTGACAGGAGTGGCACCAGTTGTGGTCTCCTGCTGCTGTAGCCCATCTGCTTCAAGGTTTGACATGTTGTGTGTTCAGAGATGCTCTTCTGCACACCTCAGTTATAATGAGTGCTTATCTGAACTACTGTTGCGTTTCTAGCTGCTTGAACCAGTCTAGCCATTCTCCCCTGGCATCAACAAGGCATTTTCACCCAGAGAAGTGCCACTCACTGGATGTTTCCCCATTTCAGACCATTCTCAGTAAACCCTAGAGATGGTTGTGTGTGAAAATCCCAGGAGATCAGCAGTTTCTGAAATACTCAGACCAGCCAGTCTGGCACCGACAACCAGGCCACGTTCACTTGATTCCCCTTTCCGCTGCTCAGTTTGAACTTCAGCAGGACGTGTTGACGATGTCTATAGGCCGAAATGCATTGAGCTGCTGCCGTGTGATTGGCCGATTAGTTACTTGTGTTAGCAGGCAGTTGAACAGATGTACCTAATCAAGTGGCCAGTCAGTGTATATCTATGTATCATTCTTTTATATAGTGCCTTACATATTTTTCTGTATTTATCTGTCACATATATAATGTCTTGCACGTCTTTTGCATGTATGTATATAAGAAAATCTTTTGAGACTTATTTTGGAATCCTAGTGCGTGTGTTTGGGGGAACAGGCTTTCCTGGCCAACCCTTAAACGCTTCACACTACCAATAGATTGAAATGTATTGAAGCACTTTAAAATGGCGTTACAAAAAAAGAGGTTTGTCCTTGCTACTGCACGTTAAACTTAATACAAAAGCTTTGCATGCCAGTTAGAGATCTGAATTCAGTAAACAGTATGGCACATGTGATGAGGTACCAAAACCCACCCTGGATAAAACATTGCTACATCCATCCATATTCTAACTTGCTGAATCCGAATACAGGGTCACGGGGGTCTGCTGGAGCCAATCCCAGGGCACAAGGCAGGAACCAATCCTGGGCAAGGTGCCAACCCACCGCAGGACACACACAAACACACACTAGGGCCAATTTAGAATCGCCAATCCACCTAACCTGTATGTCTTTGGATTGTAGGAGGAAACCCAGGCAGACACGGGGAGAACATGCAAACTCCACGCAGGGAGGACCCGGGTCTCCTAACTGCGAGGCAGCAGCGCTACCACTGCGCCACCGTGCTGCCAAACATTGCTACAGCATTATAAATTTAAATTTCCACTTGGGGACAAATAAAGTATAATTCAAACTAATCTACCCTCCCCGTCATGATTCAGTCCCCACAGCATCCCGCAGATCGTCCATGTGTCTCACTAGTTCTTTTCGTTTCGACATTTCAAAGCAGGGCCGTGTCTGAGAATAGACGGTCTAGATAAGCGCGTAGGCCGCCCTCTAGTGGTCAGCGTGCATTACTGCCGCACCATGTAGAGATTCCTATGTTTTGTTCAGAAAAATTCGAAGTGTTTCTGTTGTGCTACTCAGCAGCACCCGCACTGTCTTCACTCAATCTGTTGCCCAGAAAACGGGCTACGAGACATTTTTTTTTAAACGGTACAGACCTACGAACACTCGAACTCAAAGTGAATGACTGATTATATTATTGTTGTATATTATTTTCACATACTAGCGATGCTCGGTCTTAACTTCTGACGACCTACACAGTCCAACAGTAACATGAACAACAGCAATGCTGATGATTACGATGATAATAATCCTCAAATTGTAGCACAGAAGATACCGACATGGCGAAATTAAATTACACGATCACAACGGCAACAAGCCCGTAGCTCGCGACTGAATCGCTAAAGGATGATTTACCCCAAACTACGATCGTCTCCCAAATGAGCATTCGTTAAAACTTGTGTTGAAATTTAGTAAATATCGTCCTCTGTTGCTCACCACCGTTTGTGAGATGCGCTCTGGACACGCTAAAGCAGACGTGCGCGTTTCTTTGAAGGAGGTAGATTGCGTTATTTGCATACGAGAGCATACGGTAAATAGGAACTGTGAGTAAAGAATCCTATTTAAAGATAATCATTCACTAAAAGTTATAATTATGCTACGTTTTCAATTTATTTTATTAATTTAAATGACATGTATATGTTATCGTAATGCTTTAATTAAAAAAAAAATGGCCCAAGTTTATTTAGTAGTTTAAATAGATAACTATAGAAACCAAACTACAATCTAAGTAATGAGATATTATCTTAATTTTCTTTAAAGCCTCGTTAAAAACAATAAGTAAACACTATTACAGCCCGATTCCAACTTATTTTCTGAAATGGCACCCCTCAAACGCGTGTTTTTCTGAGAGTGTCTTGTAAACAGACGTTGATATAACTCGCCATCTTCAAATTGTGTATTCGAGGTCCTAAATACTTTAATGTCTCCAGGTTTCAATGTACAGGTCAGGCAGTGACGAGTCCTCTCAAAGCACCATTTACAAACTTCGTCTAGGGCAGGAAAAATCCTAGAGCTGACTCTGTTTCAGAGTAACGCGGCGGTCCCTTCACCTCCCAAGACTGTCTGTCACCAAACACTTCAAAGTTGTGTCATTGTTAGTCAATCATCTCAGTTCGAGTGTTTCCCAGGTCGGGGTTGTGGGGAACATGAATGATATCAGGGGCGTTTCTTGCTATATGCGGAGTATGCAGATTCATAATTGTTCAGGGGAGTATTAACATTACCTGTCTGTTTGTAGCCCTATCATGTATTTAATGAAGCATTTGTATGCTTAAAAATTAAATGTAGTATATAAACAACACTAAGCTGTGATGATACAGAAGCCTTGGCTTGTGTTTATTGGGTAATCATTTCAAAATCAATGATTTTCACTAGGCAGTCGTGTCGCGCAGTGAGTGACGTCTACCGACAGGTATGATGGGCGGACTCACGGAGAGACGCACATCACGTGAGGAGGTAAAAACAGAAGCCGAAGCGACATTCCTACCTAAGACGGCATCAACAAGGGCTTATCCCTGTGGTGCTGAAAAACGTAAAAAGAAGAAAACTACGCAGAATAAAAGTAAAGCATTTGTTAACGACGTTGCAATGGATCAGAGGTGATAGGTAACGAAGTAAAACAACTTCATTACTTTTCTTAAGCATAATTTTCCTATAGGCTATTTGCATCTTTATTCGAGTATTTTATTTGTTTGAGACTTTTTACTCAAAACATATCTGTACTCCCAACAATAAAAAATATCCGTAATTTACTATCTTGCCAACAGGTTTCTACGTCCGGAAAACTAGGAGGGGCGATCAATAATTTATCAACCTCAGTAGCAATGAAAATACTTTTCAAAAAATTGTGTTTTATTTTTCAGTTTAGCCATTTGACAGCTCCATACGCTTTATCTACTTTTCCTAAAAAATGACTTTTAACCCCTTAAAAAAAAAAAAAACAAACAATCGTCTGTTTGACCTTCAAGTCAGGACGACACAGCTGCCTTGATGTCTTCATCTCTTCAAAATCGCTGATTTCTTCAAAACTCGGAACAGGAAACAATCTGAGGGAGCCAGGTCAGGACTGTAGGGTGGATGGTTCAGCTGATGGACTCCACATTCTCGGGTGGCAGCCTGTGATTGACGTGACATGTGAACAGGTGCACCGTCGTCAAGAAGCTTACTTGAATCATACATGGACATTTCAGAGTATATCCATCCATCCACCCGCTGAATCCGAATACAGGGCCACGGGGGTCCGCCGGAGCTAATCCCAGCCAACACAGGGCACATGGCAGGAACATAATAGTATATTCATACTGTAGGTCTGATCACAATCTGATTAGTTGGGAGGTCACCTAACGCTTGTGGTTGGTCAGCCAGTTGGCAAACATCCGCCACGCCCTCTCAGTTGGTTCGCTTAAGTGACGTCGGAGGTTCGATCCCTAAAAGGGGAAACAAAGAGGCGTCCACCTGATGAGTCGCAATTAGGGCGAAACCCATGTTGTGTACTCTTTGAATTATTTTACAGGTACTCTATAATATATATAGATATATATATATATATATATATATATATATATATATATATATAGATATATATATATAGATATATATATATATAGATATATATATAGATATAGATATATATATATATATATATATATAGATATATATAGATATAGATATAGATATATATATATATATATATTGTAGCGACGGACGACACTGACATCCCAGAAGGCTTTGCGGTGCTGCGCCTAAAATTAAACTGTTAATTATGATTTCTTTCATGTTGGGTTTCAAACGGTTGTGTTTAATGTTGGTTTATAGCTTTTGACAATGTGGGTGCTTTATTAAAGTTAAAAGGGTGTGTGTGTGGTTTAAGTTTGCCTAACACTATTAACCACAGTTGCCTGGTGTATGAGTCTCAGTATCAGGACTAAAGGAAGAGCGTAATTTGAATAATGCCGTGAATGAGCAATATTACCAGTATTGAGAAAAGAGTACAGAAAAAGTGTTTTCTTGATAAACTGAGTGTGTCTGCTTGTCACTATATATACATATATACACATACTGTATATACATACACACACTTATACTCACACATACACACACATATATAGGCTAATGATGATAATACCAGATGGCAGAGATATGGGGAGATAATTAACTGGAATGGAAGCCAAAGACATTTAAGCCCAATTAATTTTAATATTACTTAATTCAAGATTAGTTATCAGATTTATCAGTCATTTATAAGACTTCTTGACAGATTTCTGTAACTGCCTGTTTGTTTTCATTGCATTTCTCATTATGTCTTTTCACTTGCAAACATGCAAACTCCACGCAGCACCCGGGAAGCGAACCTCCACCTTGCCGCCCATATAAGCTATTTTATTTGACGTATGCACGTTAAATAGGTTGTGTTGACACTGGAGTATCATTGCTGTATTCTTCTGATGAAGACGAAAAAAAAATGATATAGAGATGTGTGTTATCTGACGTACCTTTTTTTTAAGAAAAATTAGCTTTGTATTAAAACATCACATGAAAACTTTGCAATTTCGCTAATCTTTTTATATATACGGTATAGATACATATGTTAACCCTTCCATTATTGTATATATCTATATATGTGAAAATTTTATTTAAAAAGTTATTTTTTTAAAACGATATTTACCTCGAAGAAGCAGTCTGATTCGAACACGTGTTCATTCTTCAATTTGTGAGAGATCGTTGACTTACGAGTTGTGATTGGTCAGAGGTTTCAATTCTTGTGATGATCGTGGAGGCGTAACATAATTTGACAGATTGTTGCTACGAAGACTCAGCAGGACTCACAGCTGCTCCGAGCAGCCCTTTTTTGCCTCAGAGGTGGGCCAGTGGCGCAATGGATAACGCGTCTGACTACGGATCAGAAGATTCTAGGTTCGACTCCTGGCTGGCTCGGCTTAATTTTATAGCACAGCGGCGAAATATAACTTCGAAAAAGTAATAACTGAAAAAAAGTTTGACAGATAAAAAGTAGATATGTTAACGTATCGTAATTAATTAAAATTACGAAGTATCATCAGTATGTCGAACATATTTGCGGTCACGGGAGGCTATCCTGCCAGCACTTGACGCAAGACAGGAACCGTGCTGGACACGCACCCAGCTAATTTTAATATTACTTAATTCAAGATTAGTTATCAGATTTATCAGTCATTTATTAAACTTCTTGACAGATTTATGTAACTGAAGCACTTAATGCCTGTTTGTTGTCATTGCATTTCTCATTATGTCTTTTCACTTGTAGACCTGATTTTTAATCAAGAGCAATACATTTAAGAACATGTACATTTACACTTTTACTTGAGTAAATATGATTAAGGCATTTTGACCAGAGTGTTTTTTATAGATAAGGACTCGCACTTTTACTTTAATAATGCATTTCTGTACTTCCGCCACCTCTGCAATGAGTAAATCTTTTAAATGTAAGCGATGCTGCTGTTTGACACTCACCTCTTTCAGTGTCATTTTCTGTAGGCTTAAATTGCTGGGGTCAACTTTAGATCATTAACTTGAATTTTAGATTTACACATCTTGACTGTTTGATGCATCGCCACAGATCATCTTAAAGGGTTTCAACTCCACCCCCACCTCCCCCATGATAGTTTTACAAAATAGGGGCCACCAAAAAACAAGAAACGACCCTGAATGATAAAGGTACGCTCCCGCTGCGTCGCAAATCATCTGAACAGTACGATGAAGATGGAGCGCTCTATAAATCGCCACAGAATTTGCTCTTGCGGCCAATCGCGTGGTATCGCAAACCGACCAGAAGTTTCAAAGATCACTTCAGTTGTGCAGCATCAATAGCTAAAGCAAATGCTTCCATTAACTGTGCATATTTTGGGCTGGCCTTTGTTATTTATTCAAATCTGAAAAGTGAGGCGAGCTTTCATTTCACCGCAAACGGGAGAATCGGTTGCGATCTCCTCGATGTTCTTTCCGATGTAAAGCCGCACTTCGCGCTGTTCTCGATGGATGTAGATATTACTTACGAAGACTTCCTAAACGTCGATGTCGCTCCTTTTCTGTTTTGTCACCCAGGACTCCGTGCTTGCTCTGCATTCAAGGTCACCTTTGCTGCTGTTCTGTGACAACCTAGTTCAAAGTACGAGGGGGCGATTATCTAGGCGACGTAACGCCACCGCCAGCACTCTCTGGGGCGCAAGGCTGGCTTAAGGTCCTCTCAATGGACTTCTGAAATTAAGGTAGGCGAGAAGTGTTTTTGTATCCAAGTTCCCCTTCCCACACCACACTAAAAGTGCCCCTGCATCCGGTGTGCCTTTGCCAAAAGCGCACGCGCACGCGCACACACACACGCGCGCGGATATCGGAGTTGTATGAGACAATGAGCGGAGATCACGTCCTTCAAGTATGTAGGTGGGTTTAATGTCAGAAATAACTTCAAAAAGCTTGCAAGAGAAGAAAAGGAGCAGGAAAACACGGTTTTGCAAATCCGCATACTTATTTTTCTTATTTTCCCGGCCGAGTTCAGCGACCGTACATAACTGGAATGTGAGAACCTGTTACGCAACATATTTGTGGAGGCCTTTTCGTTATTAAAACTCTGGAGTGGGGTTCGTAAATGCAAATATTAAATCACGGGGTAGAAAAACAATAGGTATTGTGTTGCACCAAAATCACAGATTATCTTTAAACTACTCACGTGAGGTCTGAGATTCCTGGAAAGCTTGCATATTGTAATCTTTTTAGTTCGCCAATAAAAGGTGTCATTTTGCTTGACTTCTAACTACTCAACACAAAACAGAGACAGCACCACAAACACGATTAATTACAAAGCCATGGGGAGATTATTTAGCACTAGGATTGCCCAGGTAGCTTTGTATTATGGGCGAGTAAGGAAATACACTCGATGGCAAAAAGTGAGTGGACACCTGACTATCACACTTACTTGTATACTATTGGAGTTTGTTAAGACATCCCATTGCCAAAACTACAGCAATTCATTTGGAAACGACCTTTATGGCCTCCACTCTCCTGGGAGGGCTTTCCACAGGATTCTGGAGTGTGTCTGTGGGAGTGTGTGCCCATTCAGCCAAAGAAGTATTTGTGAGGTCAGATACTGATGTTGGACGAGACATTCTGGCTCACAGGCGGGCTTGCAGTTTATCCCAAACATATTCAGTATCGTCGAGGTCAGGGCCACTGAACATCCGCCATGCCTGTATGGACCTGGTTAGTGCACTGTACACAATCATGTGGGAACACCAAAGGGCCTTCAACAAACCGTTGCCACACGGTTGGGAGAGCACAGTTATCTAAAAACACTTTTGTATGCTGTAGATATGAAAGGCCAACAGTGCAATTCCCTAAACCCAAGGAGCCTCACCCACATCTGGACAAACAGACCCACACCCTTATCTATCGTGCAGCAACCTTTGTTCATCAGACTACCAGATAGTGACACGTAATTCATCATGCCAGAGAACAGATTACCAGTGTTGCACAGTCTGATGGCTGCCTGCTTTACTGCACACCATCCCGGCCGACACTTGGCATTATGTATTGTGATCTCAGGCCTTGTGTACAGCTGCTGGGCCATGGAAACTCATTTCATGAAATTCCTAATACGCAGTTCTCGTGCTGATGTTGCATCCAGAGGCTGTTTGGAACAACATGGTCAGTAATGCCATCTTAGGATGTGTGATTTGTACGTGTTATCAATCTTTTAAAAAGTACCTTTCACATCTATCAATATAACTATACATCCATTTTTATATAGTGTCTTACATATCTATCTGTATCTTTTATAAAGTGCCTTTTATATTGTGCCTTACACATTTATGTGTATCTATGCATTTTTTTTATATAAATGTGCCTTCTACATCTATTTGTTTTATATAGTGCCTTTCAAATCTATCTCCATCCATCACATTTATATAGTGCCTTTCATATCCATATGTGTATCTATCATATTGTGTCTTTTACATCTATCCTACTATGAATACATATATCAGTCATTTATGTAGTGCCTTTTATATATTTGTATGTGTCTATAAGTCTAACTATCCTTTACAATTCAGGGGTGGGCAAAGTCAGTTTCGGGCTGCAGTGGTTGCAGGTTTTTATTCCAACCCAGTTGCTTAATTAAAAAACAGTCCTTGCCAATAATTTAATTTGACAGTTTGCTAGTGCTTTAACTCTGCCATGTCAAGTAATTCTCATATCCTACACTTATTTTTCCATTCTAGGGATATCATCCAAATGATTTGAAGTCTAAAACAGACGAGTTATTCTCAGTGCTTCACTCTTTTCTCTTCACTTTCCTTTCAAGCATTTAATTAAACCCAATAGTGCTCGATAAATACACACAGAGGTGTAAATGGAAACAAGCTAAACGGAGAACTGCTGGTTTCTTTTGTCATTAGCATCTTATTGCTAATAAGGAGCAATTGAAAAAATGAGGATACAGCTGTTTAAGACTAAAATAAGCAATAAGGCTTAAAATCTTAACAAGTGAGACAACGAAAGTGAAGCAGAAGTGTCACTTGAGCAAAAAGTGCTTCTTATTAAGCCACTGGGTTGGAATAAAAACCTGCAGACACGGCGGCCCTCTAGGAATGACTTTGCCCACCACTGCTTTATATAGTACCATTCACATCCATCTGTGTTCCCAAGTATCTATGTCCATCTTATATAGTGCCTTTCAAATCTGTGCATCCAAGTACCTCAGTCTCTCTGTTATATAGTGCCTTTCATATCTATGCATGCAAGTATCTATGTTTGTCTGTCCTTTATATCAGCGTTTCTCAACCTTTAGGTATCTCCGAGTTTTCATAACAGTTTTAATCGTGCCCCCCTAATGCTTTTTTTGAAAGGAGCCCACTAATATCAATTTGTTCTTTTTTAATTAATGACATACCATAGATGCATATTTTATTATACCTACTTAACTTTTATCGACATTTATCTAACTCTAGATTTATTTTTCTAGTGTCAGAATGTAGTTTAAAAGTTAATTTGTTCTCTCTGTCTCTCAGGGGTTGGGGGTCGACTTGTTCTCAATTCTACTATTTGTAAAAATTGATTGATTTGTATGGAATGATTGCAATAAAATTAATAACATTTCAAAAACAAAAAAAAAAGTTAAGGGCGGCACGGTGGCGTAGTGGGTAGCGCTTCTGCCTCGCATTTAGGAGACCCGGGTTCGCTTGCCGGGTCCATCCCTGCGTGGAGTTTGCATGTTCTCCCCGTGTCTGCGTGGGTTTCCTCCCACAGTCCAAAGACATGCAGGTTAGGTGGACTGGTGATTCTAAATTGGCCCTAGTGGGTACTTGGTTTGTGGGTGCGTTTGTGTGTGTCCTGCGATGGGTTGGCACCCTGCCCGGGATTGGTTCCTGTGTTGGCTGGGATTGGCTCCCGTGACCCTGTGTTCGGATTCAGCAGGTTGGAAAATGGATGGATGAAAAAAAGTTAATTTGTTTTGGTTTTCATATTTTCGATTCTTGTTTTTACATCTTCGCGCCCCTAGGGGGGCCCGCCCCACAGTTTGAGAACCACTGCTTTATATAGTATAATTCACATCTATCTACATATCCAAATATCCACCAGCATCTTTTATAGTGCCTTTCACATCTATGTAGGCCTATTCAAGTATCTATGTCTGTCTATCCTTTATATAGTGTAATTCACATTTATCAGAATCTTTTATAGTGCCTTTCACATCTATCCGTGTATCCAAGTACCTATCAGACCCCCATCTATCTATACACCCATGTATCTCAGTCTATAAATCTTATATAGTGCCTTTTACATCTGTCTGTCTCGTATACTGCCTTCCTTGTATACTGAATAATGTCTCTCTTATTGTCCAGCAGCACATATCATATCTTTTGTTATATAGCAGCTTATCTGTCGATTCTTAAGGTCTGTAGCAGGCTTCCTATTTATCGATCGTATCGCTCCCGTCACGTCTCTGTGCACAGGTCCCACCTCTTCATTGTCCCGGACTGTCATGACAAGCTCTTTTCTTACTCGCACATCTTGTTTTTATCTTTTTTTACAGCCTTTTGGGTTTGTCACTGTGATCATAGCGGAATGGGATGCAACAGTCCGCCATCTTCTCCTTATCATGCTAGTCAAAGAGGGCAGCTTCTACAACACTAACATCGTCTTTCCAGTCTCTCTCTTGACTTAAAGACAACAAAACTGAACAAATGAGGTTATCAAAATGAAGTTTCCCTCTCCTTGCCTTTAGCCTAATAGGGTGTAGGAAAATGAAACTGGGAAATGTAATAGTGAGTGACGAGAGGTGACAGCACCCCGACAATCACAAAGTGTTACACTGATTTGTCTATCCCGCCACTGACAAGCAGCTCCAGGAGTGTGATACGGTCGTGTGAAGTAAGTGCACCCCTTGACGTGTTTCTTCTTTTTTGGACATAAATCAGGATTTGATCTTCATTTAGGCAGTAGCTATAAGTGGGCTATAGGTGATACTGTATATATCAAACATCAGGCCACTTTTACATTTTGTAGTCTACTGTATAATTTAAACAAACATAAGTGCAAATTTCATATGTAGAAAAAGTACACCACCTTCAGAAAGTATTCAGCCTCCTTCATGTTTACAGCTTCTGTTATGTTGCACCACTGGTGCTAAAATCATTTTTTACCTCATCGAGCAACACTCAATACCCAAGCATGAGAAAGAATTTTACAGAACTGCAAATGTATTTAAATCCCAACTTCCATTGATACAAATGTTCAGACCCGTTCCTCAGTACTTAGTTGAAGCCCCTTTGCCAGCAATTACCTCCCGAGGTCTTTCTGGGTTTGAAGTGCCAAGCTTTGCACACCTGGATTTAGGGATCTTCTGCCATTCTTCTCTGCTGATCTTCTCAAGCTCTGTCAGGTTGGATGGAGAGAGGCGATGGGTAGCAATTTCCAGTCTGTGGCTGGGCAACTCAACCCTGCCTGGTCTCCCAGTCCCTACCATTTAAAAACAACTCCACCGCCATCACCCTGCTTCACTTTTTTCAGGATCTTGCACTGGTGACGAGTGAGCGGTGCCTGGTTCCTTCCACACAGGACTACCATTCTTGGTTTCATCAGTCGTCAGGTTCGTAACAGTCTGTAAAGATTATCTGGTCTGATGAGACACAGATTGAACTCTTTGAGCAGCTGGCAAAGACCAGACGCTGCTCATCAGCTGTCAAGAACCATCCCTACGGTGAAGCACAGTGGTGGCAGCAACATGCTATGTAGAAAGGTGCTTCTCAGGGACAGGGAGACTGGTCAGAACTAAGGGGGTGAATGCAGACAAACACAGAGAGGTCCTTGAAGAAAATCTGGTGAAGGTTCACCTTTCAGCACAACTCTGACATAATGCTAGAGTGGCTTTAGGACAAGTCTCCGACTGTCCTTGAGTGGCCCTGGCCAAAGTCCAGACTTAAACCCCATAGAACATCTGTGCAGGGACCTGAAGATGGCAGTTTACAGATACTTCCCATCTAATAGAGCTTGAGAGGGTCTGCCAGGAAGAATGGGATACATTACCCAAATCCAGGTGTGCAAAGCTTTTCAGAAAACATGTTTTCACTTTGCCAATATGGGTTCCTGAGTGAAGACTGAAGGGCTAAAAACGTGCAGAAAGTGAACGGGTTTGAATGCTTTATGAATCTGTTGTACCTGATCACTACACATCTGTAAGGATCCAAACATTTATTTGTTAGCAAAAATTACCAGTCATTCTAGAAGTATCTGGGATTTCCGTTACCTAAAGTCTTTTTTTTTTCTAAAATTACACTTAGTTGCCACTTTTCTTTAAAACTAGCAAATCGTGTTTGCGAATATTTCACAAGAATAAAAGCGTTAATGAAATGATGAGGGAGAGAAGAACATCACACATTACAGTAAGAAAGGAGATTATTATAATAATGTGAGAGGACTCAGTATTAGAACAGTCACGTGATTAGTATGGGATGTTATTACAGTCACTTACAACATCATGAATATTTATAATACAAAGTGTAACATGAACAGGTCAACAGGACATACTGGATAAGAAGGGAAATGCAGGGCACATGTAAGTCAGTATGTGTGAAGTGTGCCCGTCAGGTAATGTAGTATACTGATAGAATAATTGTCGGAAAACGCAATTTGTTGCATAAACGTTATTGTCAGCAAAAAATATTCCCCTGTGTAACACGCAAGTACTTGTACGTTTAGCCCAGGTTTCGATGTAACCCTGGAAAATGTAGTGTACAACTGGCCATGGGCAGAAACAGGGCCTGGCAAAAACTCTGACCTTATTAAACGTTTGTCGTACAATATGCTACTGTAAATGAACGGGGAACTGCCTACTCCGCAATATAAAGGAAATATCTTATTTTGAATTGTCGGTGTTATGGAATCCCTGTAGTTTTTCCGTCATAATGTTTCTTGTTGTCTGGTAGTTTGCTGCTGCTCTTCAGAAAGGTTGTGTGTGTGATTCGTTTTTCGTACACTGTCCAGGTGAAAGACTTACTGCCGCTGATCTTCAGATAATGTCGCTCTGTGCTTTGTCATACGTTGTCTTTGTTGTTCTAAGGCATCTCGCCTGTGCTGGTTGGTCTGGCGTGATGTCGGTGTTTCTGGTTCTGTAC
The DNA here is from genome assembly GCF_016835505.1 of Polypterus senegalus. NCBI lineage: Eukaryota > Metazoa > Chordata > Cladistia > Polypteriformes > Polypteridae > Polypterus > Polypterus senegalus. Next base: position 17,736,815 of record NC_053159.1, read on the forward strand.
GTTGGTGTGAGTTTATAGGCCGGCGAGATCGTTTCTGTTGGTCGCCACTAGGCTGTATGTGCCTTTTCATTTTTTCGGGAGGTTTACGTGAAAGCGAAGGAAAGAGGTGGTGTAAAACTGTAGTGTCATAATGCAGTTTCAGTCAGTAACAAAGTATGCACTGCATAAACAGTCAAATAGCACAGTCGATAATCGGTCACAGTGAAGAACTGAACACATGGTTGCACATTTGACTCACATGCACCTTGTTATATATTATGTGTCGTGGATTCTTTATTGTCCTGTGTTTTATGTAGCACCATGGTCCTGCAGGAACGTTGTTTCGTTTCACTGTATGGTGTACTACGGTATATGGATGAAATGATAATAAATACTCTTGAAGAGAACTTGAAGATAAGCCTAAGACCAAAACTCTGCCAGGAGCACGGGTTCCTCGCTATTGCTGTTTAGGGATATAGCAGTTGTGGCAACCGTTGTTTATATCGAGCATGGACGGACACAAGCGAAGTAATATAATAATGTCAAAATCACTTCAGAAGAGAAAGGGTTCTCTTCTTTGCATAGATCTAAAGGAGGAGGGAGGACGTAAGGAGCAACATGACGGGAACAGCTCACTGCTCTCTCTCACCACTAGAGGGCCACGCTGTCACACTTGTATGGTGACACTGCAGCACAGGAGCTGGGCAAAGCCACTACAGTGCAGTTTAAATTACAATAATCCCATGGAATGGAATAGAATGAACTCAGCGACGGGCCTTCATTTTGGGGTTCTGAGGCTTTAACTGTTATAGGGACCATTTGCAACTGGCAACAAGTTCTGGATAATGGGGATGTGTCACAACAGATCACTACATTTTTTTTTTTTTTTTTTAAACTGTAACCAACATCATCGCAGATTTTCATTAAAATTGCTCTACCGGATCATCTCACATGTCAAAGCCACGTGTACTATATATAAAATCCTAAGCCTAAAAGTTCAACGATTTTATGTCACTTTTTTGTCACGCTTTAAATCCGGCTTATTTTAAAACCTACATATATATAGTGGGTATTATTCTTTTCAGAATTTATTAACTTTATGTTGTTAGATTTTCAGATTCTTATTCCGTTTTTAAATTATAAACTAAAATATACCAAGAACTCACGTCCCGCGAGATGAGACTTGGTGCCAAGAGATTTAACCACACCTGGGGCCGGAAATAAAACACAAAGAGTAGGACAGCTGCTGTACAGGCTTTTAAACGTTCAAAGCGCCGTGTAAGATGCAGATCATATGGCAGGGCAGCAACAGCAATCTAGCAGCTGATCGAATAAATCTTTTGACGCGATGAGACTTTTTAGGAGACGAGACATGACCTTGTATTAAAAATGTACAATTTAATCATATGTGCATATAATTATAACTATTTATAAATATATTTATAGATACAGAATTATATATTTAACATAATAATTTAAATGCCATTGTTCTATTCCCGTACACAAAGCATAACATATTTAAGCTGCAGAATTACAATTGTCCTCCCTGATTGATTCACAAATGTACAGTTTAATCAAGTGTGTATTAACTGCTAGACATGTATATATTAATGTATAATTTATTATATATTTAACATGATGCCCTATTACGCATTTAAGATGCATATTTAAAATCAAGACATTTTGTTACAAGATCACAAGTGAACGAGAACTCGATTTATTAATGAACCAGATGAATGAGAATCTTTAGACTGATTATTGGGTTGTGATGCGTTCACGAATTAAGGGAGTCTAGACTCACGGTGCAGTTTTTGCGCATGCGCTTTTAACATCTGTCGGTCTTGGTGAAAGCAAAGAGGACGACGATATCAGACATAGGACAGGCATGCACTTTAACACTCTTGTTGAGATCCACTGACTCAATTCATACGATTCATTGATGAGTCACTCAAAAAGAATGAATTGTGCGACAATCCCCCATCACTAGTTTCATTGGAAATCATGATGACGTTTTCTTATACTAAAGCTTTGGCTTCAGCACAACAGTAGCAGTAATAATAATAATATGAAAAGGAGGAGGAAATCAGAAGGGAGGATTGTGCTCAGCTGCACGTAATCATTGCCACTTCACAACACCATAAACAATACTGTAACGAGCAAAGAGATGGAAAGACCGAGAGACACACACAGCAAATCAGAGTAAAGACCGATACGGATTGTGTTTATTTCATAATAAATAATCCACAGCCATACTTTCAGAAGAATCATTTTCCCACTGTTATGGCCACTAGAATCTCCTTATAAAGTAAGTTACTAAAAGTAGCCATGGCTAGGAGTCGCGTTCAATCTTCCGGTGTTCCCAATCGTCTTTCACTGTACATTCCATGCCTCTCTTCGTGATCCCCTCTCATCTTTTATACAGTTATATTTACCTAAAGCCCTGGGAGTCTCTGCCTACCTTCTTGAACTTTCCCAGGCTTGTAAAGTGTAACAATGTTCCAGGGACTCGAGAAATGCAGAGCTCAGTGTGTCTGTGTGACATTTTGCTGTCAATCACCAATCCAACCCCTCCTATCTTCAGTGTAATATGCTGGGTGCTTCAAAACAGTTTGCATCCATGACCACCACGTTGTGATATCGTCTGTGTGCTCATCCACACTTGAAGCAATGATCTTGTGTGTGCCATCAATCACACCAAAAACTCCAGAAAGAAAAAAAAAAAACACAGATCTGCTTGAGTTCAGCTTGCTTTAACACTACCTCATGAAGAGTGGTGGAAATATTTATTAATCTGTGTATCACCTCACAACTCGTGAAAGCACTCAGTTTTGGTGACGTATGCAAATCACTGCTATTGCACAGGTGCATTTCACACATAACGTTGCCAACTCTTTCATTCCAGCAAACTGTGCATGACTTGTCTGGGCAGATGACGCGATCACATCAAGTACAAGATTTGTTACAAATATCACTCAATCTTTGTCAAATCAGTATCTTTTTACGCATTCATTGTTGCCTGATGTTTCCAAAACGTTCCACCATTCCCAGAATGTGTGCCGATCTCTGTCTCAACGCCATCTTCTGGCAGCTGCTTGACAGCTCATGGGCTCTCGTAAATCCTGCTCAAGTTTGGAGTCGTTTCTTAAATTAGGAAAACTGATAAAACGCTATTTATTACTCCTGCTCCTCCTGAGAGTAGGACCGCATTTGTATCACCCTGAGATTTTTAAGACAGGATCGTTTTCCTACTCAGAGACACTTGACAGATATGGGAACAGAACACTAGAGCAGACCGACATTACTCAGATTTTCACTTTTTTTCTTTCAAAACCAATGCAAGGACTCAATCTCAATAAAGCAAGCCAGTTAAAATGAAGGGCAAAAAAAAAAAGCAGTTCACTCGAGCTCCGTATGCTCAAAGCATACTATTATTCAACTGGAAATTTTATATCGAGCACATGTCTCTCTTAAAATTGTCCAAAATGTTTCCAGGCCAAGATCCAACCTGCTAACATTGCAATCAATTTCCAGGCTCATTGGGCCTGCGCCAAATTAACATCATTCTGGACCAAAATCTTTAAATGTCTATCAGACAGCTTTGGTGTCACAATCCCTCCTAACCCATTAGCAGCTGTGTTTGGGGTACTCCCAGATGGGCTTAAAGTGGAGAAAGACAAACTGTAATTGCCTTTACTACAATATTGGCACGTAGACTTATCTTGTTCAACTGGAAGAATCCTAACTCTCCTCTTTTAAGTCAGTGAGTAACTGATGTTGTATACTATTTGAAACGGGAAAAAATCAAATTCGCACTAAAAGGATCTGACAGTCATGTCAGTCATTTTCCAACCTGCTATATCCTAACACAGGGTCATGGGGGTCTGCTGGAGCCAGCACAGGGCATAAGGCAGGAACAAACCCCGGGCAGGGCACCAGCCCACCGCAGGACACCCACACACCAAGCCTGCATGTCTTTGGACTGCGGGAGGAAACCCACACAGACACGGGGAGAACATGCGTGTGGACCCAGGAAGCGAACCCAGGTCTCCTTACTGCGAGGCAGGAGCGCTACCACTGTGTAGAACTTTTTCAAAACCTGGCAGGATGTAATCAAGAACATTTTAGAATAAACATTTAAAGCACTGAGGAAACAGATTCTCTCCATTTATCTTTTTACACTTATTAATTTATCTATTTACTTATCTTTACTAGCTTTACGTTTTACTCAGCTGGCCTAGCGGTCTCTCTCAGGGGTGGGGGTTGATTTGTTTTTGATTCTATTTTTGTAAAAATTGATTTATTTGTATGGAATGTTGTGTGATTTCAATAAAATAAAAAAATAAAAAAACAGCAGTTCAATTAACAGCATTACCTGGTTACTAATTAAGAAAACGGTTGGAAGTGTAGCCCTCCAGGATCAGAGTTTGACAGCTCTGGTCTTAAGTCTGTAAAAGTTCACCACCGGAAGTCTATTGTAAAAAAAAAAAAAAAAAGAAGCAGCTATTCAGTTAGCAATTTCTTAAAACTCAAAGCCCATCACAAGTGACCACAGACACACCACAAAGAATATTCACACACACTTTCCACTTTCCAAAGGACAAATAAAAACTGTCTAGAAAGTTCCAAGCGTTCAATTTCTTTGTTTATTAACAATTTAAAAAATGTCTAAGACTTTGCATAATTATGAGCCATAAACAGGTTTTTGTTTTTTACTTTAATGGAAGCATAATATTTTACTGTTACCAATACAATATTTCAACACTAGTTCGTGCTATGCACAATGTAAAAAGTGGATTAGAATTGGAAAAAGGATGGAGGGACATTAACCACAATATCCAGAGGTGTGTGTTCCTTGCTCACCTTACACAAAAAAGGCACCCAGACTTTTTCTTAATCAAAGGGAGTTTGGGCTTTATGGGAGAAACTATTTAACACAAATCTTTGAAATCTTCAAAATTTACAAGGAAGTAACAAAGCAAGCAGCATTTTGGTTCTCACTTTCAACTCCAGACTGCACACCCCTTTGTATTCTGCATTTCCCCAATGCTTTGATATGAACTCCTGTTGCCCCAATGCACACATAATGCACACATACGCCATTCACTCAAATTAAAATCTCTACTAAATGTAGAATTCACCAGCATCACAAAAGGCCAGATGTGGATAAAGAGGACAATTCCACATAAACGTAATTCAACTGCAACAAAAAACACAATGTCATATATTGCTTAGCAATAAAATACAAAGGGACCAGGGGGAGCGACCTGGTGAAATGTAGACAAGGTGTGGTAAACACTCAATACCAGACAAAAAGGAGAAGAGCAAAAATACTTATTTCTGAAAGGCCAAGTGGGAGGGTGCTGGGTAAGTGTACCCTTAATCAAAGTAAAATGACATTAACAGAACAGTCAACAATATGAGCCCACCAGATATGGGGGGCCGACTATGGAATAGCTCTAGCTGGCAGATTTCAGTTCAAATAATGTGGATTTAATTCTGGATTCATTTTCTGCACCCAACCTTTAGATTCACAAATCTACAATTGTATACCTTTAATTTTACATATAAAAAAAAGTTTGGCTATATATGTATGGTTTTTAACGAGTATTGCACAATGCTACTTTATCTGCCTGTTTACAGAGTAAACAGATCGAGGCAATTTATAAATTGACAAATACAAAACATTGAAACTGAAGTGTGCGAGCACAGTATTGCTTAAATCTGCTCTGTGTGTAATACTTTGTAAGCGTGATTTTAATAAATATGCAGAGACCAAATTATGTTCAATGATCTAAACAAACATATTTGTGTATTCTCTTAGAAAAGATAAGATGGTACTCTAAAGGAAGGATGCACAAATAAGGAAACCATGAAATCTTAAGAACCAGATTTAGTTTTGATGGAGAACTTGATCTGATTGGAAACTAGCAAACACTGTAGCTGATGACGACTTGGTACCCAGTCCTTCTGTCGTGTTTCATTAGCACGCACACTGGTTTACGATGCCAAAACAGTTGTAACAGGAGGCAAACTGTCGGCGAGATGTCTCAATGGTAAAACCCCTGACGATCACCTTTTTAGTTTCATCCTTGGCACATATGAATCTAGTCTGTGGGCACCACATAACCAAGCAGAGGCAAACAACCCACAAGCACGGAACACAAAGCTGCCATTGGGCAGAGGGGCAGAAGTGATATACGTGTTTTTGGCCAAAAACATTAAAGCCATAAGCAATACTGTATTGATCTTTTCTATCTGTTTTCCTCTCCAATACAATATTTAAAAAGCTGAACTGACCAAAAGGACGATACCGAATACAAGAATTACCAGTGGACAGCAAAAACTTTTCAGACCCAGACTCTGCAGATCATATTTTCTATAGCTGCGTTCTGTGTGGCATTTCAGGTTTGCCAAATTCCCTACAGAAACTGTATGGGCTTCTCCTGTATACTGGATTTCATACTTAAATGTTTCCAATCTGCTATCCAGCACCATACTCTTATTGTACACTGGACCAGCAAAGGAGGCAGACTCTGACAGCCGATGTGGGCGACCATACTGCTGAGCTGTCCAAGCCCCCTAACACAAAACTGGTCAATCTACTGGCGGAGACACACACACACACAGACCAACATCAGGACTTTCACAGAATATAATCCAGGGCAAAGAAACTCAATCATCACTTTGATGCAAGTGCATCATTTTATCTTAAAGTCGACCCCCCCACCCCCTTTTTCCCCACTTAAAAAAAAAAGTTTTGTAAACAATCCACAGCAAGTATTTCTTCTTATATCTTAAGTCTTCCTTTCTCACAGTTGCACAATTCTGCACCTTCAAGCCAATAAATCGGAGTCTGCTTCACCTCCTGAAGAAGAGGAGGAAAAGGAGCTGGCTAAAAAAAAGGGAGGAGCACTGCTTCCGTAGCTGAACTAGGAGTTCATTTTGCCAATTTGGTTCTGACATTATCTCTTGGCGCGGACAAAATACAAGGCATTAGTCTTAGGGTAGTATTTCACATTTTGCTTTTTGTCCATGAGCCCTCCAAAGATAATCAACTCACCCCTGCCTTGAACCACCGTATGTAGGCTAGTTTCTGGAGGACCCACCACGGAAGAACCACCAAAAACCTTCCAGGTTACTTGCCCGTGCTCTATTACCCCTGAAACATCTAAGACATACATCTGCATGGGTTTGCAGTTCATACTTTGATAAAGTGGCTTTCCGACATTGAGCGACTGTGGAGGATGATGCCCAAGCCTACGAGCAATAGGAGGGATCGGATGTCCGTCGACTTGGCCTGGCCCAGGAGAGGTATTTGTTGGCTGGGCAGATGGAACTGCCTGGGCAGATGGAACTGCCTGTACAGGGTTGGAAGCTGAAGGCCCACCAGCAGCAACAGCTATAATCCCAGTATTACTGGACAAAGCATTGACAGCTTCCAGCCCACGCCTCAGTGCACCAGGAGACACTGCTCCTGGGGGTGTTTTGTCCAAGTTCGGCGGAGTGTGAATGCCATTTGACTGCTCCTGGGTTGAATCCCTCAAACTGGTAATTTTGGCTTCTGGAGAGACTGGATTGCTTGCTTTGGGGTCCCAGCTGTAGTCTGCAGGCCTGAGATCACGTAATTCAGCAGCCTGTCTAATCCGAAAATCATAGCTTTCAGTTCCAGATGGGGTTCCAGGGGATCCAGCCTGTCCTGGGCTCCCTCCAGCAGGGCTACTACCATTCTGTGCAGGAGGGCTGTTCCCCCCACTTGGAGTGCTGCTGCGAGAAGGAGACAAGCTTCCCTCCCTAGCGCCACTATGTCTCTGAGCTCGTGGTCTGAGTGTCCCCCAACGTCCATTCACACACGGTGCTTCTTCCCCAGCTCTAACAGGTGACTGTGAGCGGTACTCCCGTGGCTCAGGCACCAAGGCAGGAGGGGTAGCGCTGATGGGTGAAGGTCGAGAATTGAGGCTGGGACTCAAAGGAGCACGACCACTAGGTGCTTGGCTGAAAACCACCACACATTGACCCACCTTTAAGAAGAGGAGGAAAACAAAACAAAAGACAGTTAGAAACAGTCATGCTTAAGCATATCTCTCTATTATATCAAAAAAATCCAGCAACGAGACAAGACTTTTTGAAAGATTTTTTTCAACTCCCACAAGTTAAGACCTTGGCCATGAGGTTTTTTCAAGTCACGCCCTCTTCTCAACCATTTTCAACCATGCACATAGTAATCTCACCTCTCATTCATGTGAATACTTTTGACAGACACGTTTTCTGCTGTCTCAGCTCTATAAATTGTAACGTTTTCCTCACTTTAAATTCCCCAATTAAAGAAGAGGTATTATGTCCAAATCTTATTTAAGAATTTCGTCACAAAGGGTTATCAACAGACAAAATGAGTACACGGGCAATCCTAGCACAGAGAAATGATGAAGTCAAATGAATTAATGCCAAAAATGTCCATCAGTTACACAGCAAATTGCTTAAATGTGTATCAATAGAATATGCTGAAACAGTTGGTGGTGATCGTGCAGAGGATGAAAACATCAACTTACAATATCCTGAAGAATATCTACAACCGTTAACACTGTCTGGTCTTTTACCACATGAATTACTGTAGAAAGGAGGATGTATCCAAGAAAGCTAATGTAGTACATCTTCCGTGGAGAAAATTACACAACAAAGGAGATCTTGATATGCCATTCGTATTAAAACATTAACAGTTTCCCATTAGAATAGCTTTTACCAAGACAATCAACAAATTTCAGAGCTAAACATCTGAAAAAGTTGTTTTATTTAATAGAGAGAAAGAAACAAAATTCAATCACGGGCAGTTATACGTTGCTTTGTCACAGTGACAGTCCAAACACAGAATCAAAATTCAATGTGATATTGACAACACTTTAATTTGAAAAATTGTTTTTACTGAAGTTTTAAAGTTAAAGTCTAAGTTTAAAAAGTATGTGCGTGGTAATTTCAAAGCCAAACAGAACAAAATCATATTACGCAACGCATAACTCTAATGCAACATGAAACATAATTTACTTTCAAATTATTACGTTTTACTCTTTTTTTAATATAGTTAATTACTCGCTGTAATGTAAAATAGTTCTATTATGCATATGTAACAATTCCCATGAAAATTAAAATCTGTTTAAATGGTACAACCGCATCGCCATACACGAGCGACAGAACCGCAGAGGCTGGCATGTAGTGTTGGCGAGCGAAGCGAGCAGGGGCAAAGTCCCCTAGTCTTTTTATAAAATAAACCAGATCAATAAACACCTGGTTGCATCCATAAAAACAATCACACAGAATCCCATAGTTACAAAGCAAATTAACATTTACATTTTGTTTAAGACCACTATTTTAACATAACAGCTCACTATTAAAGCATGAGTTTTTTAAGTAGGAAGGAATAACCAGACTCTTTCTTACCCTACATGCTGGGTGGCACCACAGCTCAGGAGCACCATGCTCTTCATTCTCTACCTTTAGCTGCTGCCACATCCATGGGCCAGAGGACATGTGAAGGAGCCACGCATCTTTCAGCAGCTGCAAAACAGACAACAGGTTTAGAGTGCTATAAATACATATATTTAATATCAATATATACACACACACACACAGATTTGTCAAAGAGCAATCTACACAAACCCTAGTTCATTTAAGCACATGGAAATAAGAGGAGACATGAACGAGTTCTTAAAATTACATAGTAAATGGTGGAAACTTGCTGTTACTTTATAATAAATTCTTTAACAAGAACACATCAAGACAGATGGAAACTCATCAAGGGCAGAATTTGTACAAATGTTACATAGATCTTCTTCACACAGAGAACTATTGACACATGGAATAAGGTACCATGAAATGTAGTACATCTGAGGACCTTCAAAACTAAACTTGTAATTTTTGAGAAATGCGATCAATAGGACTGACAAACTTGTTGGGCTGAATAGCACATTCTCCTCTAAATTGTTGTAATGTTCTATAAAAAAATAAAAGTCTGATAGCCAGTAAGCGTATCAATTTATTTAAAAAATAGAGGTTGTTAGTCTACTGCTACATATACGTGAAGATATAAAATTATATGAAAGTGTACCTTACAATTAAAATACTGTACAATATATTGGTCAAATAAGAGACACAAATTTATGTACAGCAGAATTCTAAAATTAAACTGAATTGCTGATTGCAATGGAAAAATAAATACAAAACTTCATGCTGAAACCAGAAAATCATTTGTCTTAAGAATCGTTTTTCTGCTATATTTACTAAGTCTCTATTTAAAACCAACTCACTGCATTTGGACCTCCACAGCCTCCCAAAATCAGTAGGGTGTTGTCATCAATTACAATCTATAAGAAAAACAAGGACAATGTGATTTTAGTTAAGTCATTATGCGGTGCCTTACTATAAATGCCACTAATTACACTGTCTGGTTAATAATATAAAAAATGCAAGATAGTGGCATAAAATTTCAAAACATGAACACACCTGTGACTGTCCACCTCGTGGATGTGGGACCGGGCCAGTAATATTTGGTTTTGACCAGGACCACTGTTCCAGATCCAAAACCCACACCTCATTACTCCTACAAAGGAAATAAAGGAAACAAATATGACAATTTGAAATAACAATACTTTAATAGGCAACGCCCAGAGTCCTCACATTTTAATCTATACTTGAACTAGAGATGTAACCTACATCTGTCTTGAACCCAAAGATCCTCCAAAGACAACCATCTTGTCTCCAATGACAGAAGACGAATGCCCAGCCATGGGTGGGGGTCCATGTGTTGTTACAATACAGTTCCACCTGTGATATTGGAGGGAACAAATGTATGTAAAGAAACCATTTACCATCAAATCTAGCAACAAAAACATTCTTTCTGTTTAGTTAAAAAGCTGAAAGTTATCGGGATGGTATACGTAAGGCAGTAGGTATCCACTAAGAAAACAAAATTCAAAATTTTAATTATTTAGGGGTAACACCTCCCCAACAGAAAAACTAAATAACCCAAATCCTCAGAAATTCTTTGACGGATTTGACTGAAATCTGGTGATATTATAGAAAAAAAAAATTAGCTGACATGTTTTTTTGGTCAATAAATATTAATATTGCATTACATTTACATTCATTTGCTTAGTAAAGCTTTTATCCAAAGTGAACTATAAAACAGGTAAATATAATCGAATAACATTAGGCTAGGGCTTATTGATTGCCACAAGTGAAAAGATGTAATAACTAATACATTTTCAATCACAGATTAACAATAGATAAACCAATTAAATTTAAGGTAACAACAAAGCAACCAACAATATAAAAGATCACAAAGTTTGTTTTTTTTTTTTCCCCAAGCAATTAGACGTATACAGAACAAGTGGGTTTTCAATTACTTCTTAAATATATTGAGGGAGTCAACAGTTGGAGCTGGGCAGCTTGTTCAACAACTTGGAAATACAAAAGAAAAACATTGAGACTTGATACCACATGGAGGCAGCATCACAAGACGCTGTTCATTTGCAGACCTGAGTGGGCAAGAAGGAGCATAGTGCCTCACCAGTGTCTTCATATACGCAGGTGCTGACCCACTGACTTCTCTGCAGACAAGCATCAGGGATTTGATCTTAATGTGTGCTGCTACAGGGAGCCAATGTAGCGACCTGAAGAAAGCGTTACATGTGCCCTTCTCTGGACAATCTGCAGTGGCTTCATAGCACATGCGACTACACCTGCCAGAAGTCAGCTGCAGTAGTCCAGATGCGACAAGACCAAAGCCTACAAGACTATTTTATGCTAATGTAGATGGTATGTGTTGACAGGGGGCTTTATACAAAAGAAAGACGGAGCAGAAGTGATTGCCGAGCCACACAAATAGCATCACTAACCAATAGGGTGGAAGGGGGTGGTGGGATCAAGAGATGTAATCACGTTTGGTATGTACACTGAGTGTGAAAGGAAAAAGAGTTTGGCAAAGCTCAATAATTAGCAAAGGTGCAATATAGATCCAGTGAGATTGCCAGGTACTGTGCCCGTCATTGTAGGCATTGTTTCATCAAAAGCGAAAAGGAAGAGGGGGACAGAGAGGTAAAACTGATGCCCTCCAACCCAAGGCAAGCCTGGGTTTAAGCTTGATCAGTCCCTCAAACGAGCTACTACTATATTTGCATCTAAGAACTTTGAAAGGAGACCTCCAAAATCAACCACCAATAATGTTTCTATTTACATGCGTGTGCACTTCCTTTGCACTGGGATGACCAACTACCCTGCTCACCAAACTTTTTTGTATCAGTGCTTGAAGTGCGACTGCCAACTACTCTTTGATCATGGTCCTGAAAACTCCACGCAGAACCACCCCAAAACCTCTTCAATCACAGCACTTAAATTGCGCAATATCCCAGGACTGGTCTTAAGTAATGACACTTGGATTTCTAATGGAGAAGCCACAATAGCTGTGTCTCGGCACTCAAAGTTGCTGCTCCTCGCCCCCCCATGTTAGTACATCAGTATAACACATAGGGCATCAGCAATTAGATATATCCACTTCAATATCTGCTTGCATATACATTTGCATGTGCAGACTTTAAAGTGGGACAGCATTCAACTAACAACAAAAAAATACTGTAGTCTTGTCAGCAAATAAATAAAAACAGTAAAAATCTAATAAAGATAATAACATATACAGTCGACCCTTGATATACGACCGGCCTGACATGCGAACAACTTGATTTATGACCAAAATGTTTATTTTGATTTACAACCAACATCTTGCGTTACAACCCGAATGCGGTCACGTGTATCCGCTTGTGCGACTGTAAACAAACAGCCAAGAGCGTTCGTATGCGCCAGTCGGAGCCCAGATACATGTGTTTATGGACGTATTTTCAGTCAGTGCAGTGATTTTTCTATATATATAATTCACTAAGACCATTGCAAGCAAGACGCATAATTACTAAGGAAGGAAGAGAAGGTAACGAAGGTAAAGAAAGCGATTGCTAAGGGATGTTAGCTAGCAGGCTGGCGCGGCACATGATGATGTCATCAGGCTGAGTCAGCACCGGCTTGCTTTGGAGTGTATTATTACAGAAGTTCACAACACGACCAGTTTTGAACTGAGTGCTTGACTACTGTCATCATTAATTTGAGAAACTGCGATCACAATCGAAACGAAGAAGGAAATTGTGCGGAAATATGAGAATGGTGTTCGTGTGACCGTTCTCGCTAATATGTACAGCATGTCGAAATCCACCATCTAGAAAATTTTACAAAGAAAAGATTTGCATAAGGAGGCTCCTTCTAAACAATAACTTCCTTCCGTTTCATTCTCCTACTCCTCCTCCCATCCTGCAGCCCAAAGATGTCAAATTAAATGGTGAGTACAGTATGAAATTGTTGATTCTGGTAGGCTAGGCACTTTTTATAACTATTTGGTTAGTACATTAGAAAAATTATTGGTGTTTTGGTAAATTATGCACATTATATAACCCTTTTATTATGAAAAGGTTAAGTAGGTGTTGCAGTGGGAGGTTCGGAGCACATTATGGATATTTCCATTATTTCTTATGGGAAAAATAGTCTTGACTTACAACCAGACATCGCAAACAAATTGAGTTTGCAAGTCAAGGGTCCACTGTACTCAAATTTCACAGTACTCCTACCGATTACCCGTTTCAATTCAACAGAATAGACTTTCTGGTAAAGATGTGTTTTGCGATGACCATCAACAAAAAGCAAGTCGCTAAGAAAAGTAGGAGCTGATCTAATGCAGGGATATTATTTTACTCATGGCTATAAACAGGTAAATGCCATAAAAAAGTTACATTGCTGGGTGATTATCTCCTGAACACAAGACACACTGTGAATGCAAAAGTTTCAAAACTACCTCTAGCTTTTTATGAATTCTAGGCTGTTCCCTTTATTAGATTAGATTTTTAGAAACTTTTTTAATCCCAATGGGAAATTCAAAAACACTAAAATTTTTGAAATCCTGTCTGCTGTCATTCAGATTAAATCGGATATACTCACCAATTTTTGGATGGAGAATATGTGTGGATTTCATCAAAGAAGCGTTCTGGTTGATGTAATGGGTAAGGGCTTGGCCGTGTCCACCCACCAAAAAGAACAAGTAAATCTCTATACACAACTAGTGTAGCACCTGCCTTTGGTGAAGGATAAGATCCTGTAGAATTTCAGAGAGGGAAAAGTTTACAACAAATGTTGAAAATAGCATAACTAAGACTTCATGAATATCTGACAATTACTTAAATTAACAGTATACTAAAAAGGTTAATGTTCAATATGTCAAGCATCAGTGCCAAAAAAAAAAAAATTCCTACTGTCCCCTCACTTAAGACATCAACAGTTAAAATGTAAACAGCGAAGACGTTCGGAGGCACTGTACACATATGAAGTGTGCCATTAAAGTATAATTCAAAACAACCTTTAAACCAAAATGTAAATGAAAAATATCTAATTTAAACACACATCGCTGTAAAAATATCGATTTGCCCATTAATCGTTATTTTTCACTTAATTCGATAATGATTCTTAAAAGTCTCAAGATGAATGTTGTGAATCTCTAGCCTGCTTAATTACTACATGTAGATTTTTGCTTATCTTAATTTTTGGCGTCCAATCCAGTAGAGGGAACTAATGTGCCTGGTTAATGCTTTCTATAGAAAAAGCACTTTACCCATCATAAAATGGTGTGTCCTCTTCAACTGAAATTAGCATCATAGACACTAGGTCAAATGTTGGACTTGCTACAGATTCAAATGGTGCAAGGGTAAAGAACAACGGGATAATAGCAAAGTCATATGTAGCATTAATTACTGTTATAAAACAACAAATATGAGAAATCATTTACCCTGACACCAAACATAAACGTACTCTCTGTCGACATCCAAATGAGTAGAGCCTAAACAAAATACAATGGCGATGGCAGGTAGCTCCAAACCTTCGTAAATCTGTCTCATGCCTAAGAAAATAATATATACCAGTCTTTATCTGTAAAAATAAGAGAGCCTACACTGTTGTTGAAAAGGAGGGCTTTTGACAAATGATACAGGTTTTTGAACTGTGGTATGCTATACCAACCAGAAAGCAATTGAGTAAAGTTATTCCACCAAGGCTTTAGGAAGGTTTTAAGCAAAGAATCACCATGTCTCTCGTGCCAATGAAGAGAGTAGCCCCTAACCTGCGACAGCTGAACCTCCAGGGGAGCAGATTCCCACTTGACAATCGCACATTAAAAAACGACTGGGCACCTGTGGCGGATGTGTTGAAGACAAGCGCACTGCATGCCAGGTACATTGGGAGCAACCTCATCACCTATATTCAGAGCTAGTGAAGTAACTCGATGTTCCAAAATCCTATCTAGCATTTCCAATGCGCTGTTCAATTGTGTGACCGCACGAATCATAATTTTGTGTGTGGGTAAGTACAATAAACGTTGCTTCTCTTACTGCAAGCAGTCAATTGTCAGAATTTTCAGAGCAGCCTGAGATACAAAAGTGAGCATGTGGGCAAAGCAGCCGACTTGAAGTAGCTCCATAATAGCAGCGTTATCAGTCACAATGGCCACTTCTTTTTCTTTAATGTCCCATTCATTCAATACTACTGTCAACAAGCATCAGCTCTAGATCTTTGTTTTAAAATGCTTCCTTTTTGTCTGAGGACTGTCAGGGCACATTTTCGAGACTGATTAACGTGACTTCAACAAGTAAGCAATTGATGATGTGTGTAACTTGCAGAATTATAGAAAGACATGAGTCTTCCTGCTGTATCTTTAATTTGGACTAATTCAAGATTTTAAATGTCCAATATGGGAATAAATTTGGCTGACAGTTGAGCTGGATGGTGTCTACATGGGAATTCATAACGCACAAACATTGTTTAAGAAGCAAAATTTGATTACTTTATAATAATATTATTTGCAAAATAAAAATGTTTTTATAAAGTAGATGCCATTTTATTGTATTAAAACAAGGATTCCCACCACCCCATATGTGTTAACTCTGGTGTGGAGATACATATGGTGAATTTTGAATGAATGCAGTGCATGTGAACAAGTTTTTTTTAAAGAGCAATGATATTTTGTCCCACATCTTCCAAATACTGATGTTAACTGTTCACTACTAATGAAGTATTTAATCTTAAATGTTATCTCCTGCTTATACATATGTTACAAAGTCACTATGCAGACACCCTTCAAAAAAAAATTATTAAAATTTGTCATATTATATTAATGTTCTCTATGTATGGTTAAGTAATTTTTAAAAAGGACACCACTTCAAATATATCTGAGCATGCTAATACAGTCAAGATAAAATCGATATTGAATCAAATTGGAACATTGTCAATCGGTAGCTAATTTGGAAATCAGTGCTGGCACAAAGCCATGCACATTTTGTCTGAAATACAAAGATAAAATTACTTCACCAAAATCCTAGCTGCAACTTGGACCTTGTGCAATCATCAATAGAAAAAAGTTGATGATTGAGTGAATTAAACTTTTTTTTTTTTACCCTTTTTGACAATATGTGTTGGCCATGACGCAGCCAGCATACGTTTGCCACACCCTTGCAATTATATATATGTACAAGTACAGAATTTACCAATTCCAGTGATAAGTCAATGTGCTGTGTCACTGTGGAGAATCTGTATTGCAAAAGTATAGCTCTTAATTCCCCAGGAATTGGTTGATTATTATAATTGGTTTATATATCCACACATTTCCTCTGGCATGCTTTAACTTAGATCAGATTAGTTGTAGGGTTCAATTTTGATTTAAAAACAATTACCCAGCCATTTCAAAAAAAATGCACCAATTGTCAGTGTGCCGTGTCACACACAAGGGAGGCTACTATTGATGTCTCTGCTCCCAGGTGCCTACCAGCATATTTATTACCAGCTTTATTTATTATAGATCAGCTTGAAAAATAAATTCAAATGTCACATAAAAGCAGACATTATGTGCTTTTCAACAATATGTAACAACTAGTATGTGCATTCTGCAGCATCTACACAACAACTCCTGAACTTTGATCTGGCTCTCTCTCCTTTATTGCAGAAGGCTGCAAGTTTGTTTGTTTTTTTTTTAATTCAATTTCTTTAATTCTGTTTGCTCACATTTTTACAATAAAAAGCATATAAAAATTCTGTTTGTGTTTTATCATTTTGCACAGTTTTTACAGCAATATATTAAATAGTACCATTCATAACTGACATAAATAGAAAGCCGATTTTATACTAGGGCTGGGCGATTTAGCCTAAAATCAAAATCTCGATTAATTGAACACTTTAACTTGATTACGATTAATGAACGATTATTTTATTTATTTTTATTTTTTTGCCCTCATAGTTCACTGACAAGTTTTGTACAGTAAATATGCTCACATATTACAAGTGAGAGATTTTTGAATGAAGGGTGCATTACTTGATTTTAAAATAATTGAAGGAAACACACTGCAATTATTTATTGAACATCAATGTTGAACAACTGAAATTAAAGCACACATTGCCTAAAACGAACAGTCGCTTTGTTCATATAAAAAAAGTAAAAATAAATAACTTGCACGTTTGGAAACAAAATAAATTTTCAATGTTTTTCTTATTAAAAGTAGAAAATAAGCAGCATCTCTTCTAAATAAAATAACTCTTATATATCCTATAAATAATATTTTAACCAGTGCATTTCTTGCATCTTCTGTAAACAAATATTTTAATGTGCAATGTATCAATGTAAACAACAGATTGTTGTAATGAAAATAGAACTCTCTAAACATTGTTGCATGAGGTGATCTTAGCGATCTTGTCATGTCACTATATGAACATGATTTTACTCTAAGTTCTTACTAAGAAACACGAGCATGTTAACCTTTTCAGGTTTCAGGCACGACCTGAGGCATGTACCAATGTTTCCGCCAGAACTGAAAACCCGCTCTGATGGGGAGCTAGTAGCTGGTATGCAGGGATACTTTTTTGCCACCTTACTTAGAGTGGGAAAGTGTACATGATGCTTCCTCCACCAGTCCAGTGGATTTGCCTCACTATCCAGCATGGGGGACACCAAATAGCTGCTCATCTCTGCACCGTTGTCTGTCGTAATAGCTAAAAGTTTTTCTTCTGCGAGGTCCCATTCAGAAAGCATATCTTTCAGACCTTGCGCAATCCTATCTGCCGTGTGATCGGCTGGAAAATATGCCGTCTCAAGGCATCTCTGGCGCAGCTTCCAATCGTCGTGAATGTAGTGCAAAGTAAGGCTCAAGAATGGGTCCATCGTCCTACTTGACCAGAGATCGGATGTGGCTGCAAAGTGTTGAACATTTTTCAGTTCAGCAGCTACATTTTTACAACGTCTTGTACATGTCTGGCAGCGCAGTTTTAGAAAAATGTGATTGCGATGGCACAGTGTATCTTCTGTCGAGAGTTTTAACGAGGTGTTTAAACCCGATTCGCTCCACTGTAGCCAGGTCGCCTTTGTGATCTAATAACAAATAGCGTCAGTTATTTCTTTCCATCTTCTTGAACTCTTCTCATACTGTGTGGCATTTGTGAACGCTTGTGTTATCGACATCTGCTTTGCGGAGGCACTTGTTGATTGACGCTTGTCAGTCTCTTTTTGTTTTTTTTAAGCCATGCACTGTTCATATTCAGTACTGTGATTGTGCTTCAAGTGTTGAAACAAATTGGTGGTGTTACTTTTGGGCGTCGAAACTGTTTTTCTACAGTGTCTACATCGGACTTCATTTTGTTCGATGTCATCCTTACTGAAGCCAAAATGTGTCCAAATGACAGAGACTGCGTTTTTCTTTGGTACAAGCTGCTCTTGTTGCTCAGTTGTGTCAGTGTTTAAGCTCTCCATGCTTGACATGTCGGCGGAATAACGTAATGTAACGGAGCGGGGTCACGTGACTCCACACGCAGTAGTGTTTTTAAAGGGAAAGTAATCGAAATAATCGACCTGGAAAAATTTGATCGAGTATTGGTTCTGAATGTCGATTTCGATTACTTTTCGATTAATCGCCCAGCCCTTTTTTATACTCAATCTGAGGTCAGATTTTTTGGGGCATAGCTCAGAGTAGTTTACCTTATAAAAGGGGACTTACTATACATCATTCAGGCCTTCACCTCACACCAAAATGAATAAACACCATCCTTTTGCTAACATCGATCAAACATACATTATATTTTTAGATGTCAGTCACTTATGGCTTAGTAGCAAACCATAAAAACAGAACACTGTTTTATTTAGTTGGACAAATTTGAATTTGATTTAAATAAAAAAATATTAGCTGTACTAGTGGTACAATTTAACAAATGAATGCATTGGATAGTAGCTGGTGTGCCTCAACAGGACATTTAGAAATTACCAAGTTAACATACTTTGAAATGATAAAGAAATAATGAGAAAAGAAACCAAAAGGAATTTTCAATTTGTAGTGATCAAACTGTCAACAAAAACTTGAAGAAACTAGGCAAGTTGAAAACAGAAAAGACTTCAGAAGACCCATGCTGCATAACTGACTTTTTGGAAAACAACTACTACAACTCAATAATGTAAAATTCCTTTTTGACCTACAGAGGTTTTCAGTGGTTATTACACCATAGACACCATGTAATGCTAATTTTATTTTAAAATTTAAAAACAAAAATTTCCAGGACAGGAGGTTCAGCTCTCTGGTATATGCCACCTTGAGTGAGAGTGTTTTCATGACAGGACCCAAATTTGTGAGCTTAATGGGGGGAGATAAAAAGATTCCACACGTCCATTTTAAACTATCATCATCAGTATGATACACATTCAAGTAATGTATTTCATTTAGTCACTGAAACACAAAAAATAAAATCACATTCCAGCTGTTTTCTATTTTGTGTACCTGATGCAAGTGGACGGATCCATTCCTTACTGTTCAAGTCAAGCCTCCAGAGGTCATTAAAAGCTGCATTACAGCTACTTTGCGTGCAGCCGCCAAAGACATACATTGATTGATTAGAATCATAATAGCAGGCGCCTAAAGTGAAAGAAATATTTTAATAACATTAACCTTCACAAAGAAGAAATAAAAATCCAAAAATGTACATTTAATCCTTTACTCAAGAGTATAAAAAATAGAGTAACTAAGAATAGTTAAGGCAGAAAATGAAAATACAATTGTTTTCTTACAGCAGAATTAACTGCTGGGTTAATCATTTAAAATATTGATCGCTGTTAAGAGCCCAGAACTGAAGTTATATCTATCTATAATACAACAGTGTCTTGTTTATGGATATATCACTAATGTTTTTACCTGAACACGTGCAAACAGTATACAAGCTAATCAAAGGCTGGTACTTAATAGAAATAAAACATTTGGTACCTAATTCAGTACAGACAAAACTCCAACACAAAGTTTCTTAAGCAAAAAAACAATAATGTTCATTATCATCTACCAGAGCCCGTAAAGAATACATTCGACTTTCATCTTCACAGAATCGAAAAAAATCGGTTAAATTGTTACTAATTGTAGTCAAGGAAGATGGTGAATGTGTTAATTGGAAGGTCTTCTCTATCAAAGTGCTACTTTGGGGTTGATTCACATTAGCTTCTGGCAACCAGGTGAAGTAAAAACTAGTAATAACTGATGTAGAATTACATGTAGAAAAACCAGTAAGTTTTAAAGGATCTTTACCTCCAGCTTTATTAACAAAACACTTGCACTATTAAATCAGCTAATATTCAGTGATAAGTAAACATTTTTAAATAAAATACTGCAAAATTTAAATATGGCAGTTCAAAAACATATTCAATTTAACAAAGAACACACAGTTCATATTTGTGCTGCTTTATGTCAGTAAGTATTTTTGAAGAAAGGTCTTTGTCTTTAAAGACAAAATAGATACAGCAACAGTGGGAGTCATCTTACTGTGAGAAAAGCGTTGAGTTATAGGTGTTCCTGGATAGGGGTATGTGCGACTCTCCCATTGGATATTTCCTTCCTGTACAGCTTTAATGAATCCATGGTAACACTGGTGGGCAACACCTGTAAATAAAATAGTGCAATCTTCAGCTACAGATACAAAACAGGTGAAACTGCCATACAACAATGTTACACTAGTGAGTGCAAATAGGATCAAGATGGCCAGTTATTTGTAGGCTTGTTTTGCATTTTATTATTGTTCAGCTTCTGGTTGGGGGAGGAAGGGAAAAAAAATAATTAAATGACCAGAGTCTTAAAAAGCAAGCCAAGGCAGTTTCCTACTATACAGGCTTTTTTTAAAGTAAGAAAATATAAAATTTTGAATTATAGGCAGTATAATTTAAGATATGGCATAAAAGTCTAACACTCAGATGCTGAGTAACATTCATAACAGTTTCAGAATTTAGACACCCTAAAGTGTTGAGGGTGGCATTCACAGGTTTATATCTTCTTTCAGTGGGAACAAGAAATGAAAATAGCAATGTGGCTTTTTCCAGTTTTGTTATTCTATTAAAAATAGAAAGATGCAAAATGCTTGCATTTAGAATACCAAAAAAAAAAAAAAACACCACAACAAAACACAAATCTTCACTAGACATTTAAAGACAGACCAATATTCAATACGCTACCCATCAAGGCAAGGACTCCACAAGATGTGTGAAGGGGTTCTATGGTATCTAGCACTAAGACGTTAGCAGCAGATCCTTTGATAGTCCTGTAAATTTGCAAGGTAGGGCCCTCCAAGGTTCGGATTGGTTTTTCCAACACGTCTCACAGATGCTCAATCAGACTGAGATCTGGAGGCAAAGTCAACACCTGGAACTATTTGTCATGTTCCTCAAACCTTTACTGACTAATTTTAACTGTGTGGCAGGGGTACGTTATCCCACTGAAAGAGCCCACCATACAGTTGCCATGATTGATTATTTATAAAGGCACATTTAAAACAACAGAGGTTGCGCCAAAGTGCTGTACAAAAAAAAAATTAAAATAAACACAATACAAACAATCATGCAAAAGCAGATTAATAAAACAACCAATTGTAACATCCACCACAATCCCATCATACGCAATGAAAGAGAAGTAGGTCTTATGCCGACTTTCAAAAACATTGATCGAGGAAGAAGACCTGATGTGCAGAGGTAAGTCATTCCAAAGCCTAGGACAAACAAATGAAAAAGCTCCGTCTCCCCTAGACTTCAGCCGAGATCTTGGCACTACAAGGGGTGTACATGGTGTGCAGCAATATACAGGTAGGTGATATGTGTAAAATATCCACATTAATGCAAGGACCCAAGGATTCCCAGCAGAGCATCACATTGCCTCAACCGACTTGCTTTCTTCTTGTCCATATGATTTAAAAGGAAACATGAATCATCAGATTAGGCCACCTTCTTAAATTCCTCCATAGTCCAATTCTGATGCTCATGTGTCCATTGCAGGTGCTTTTGGCAGTGGACTATGGATATGCAGCCCATATGCAGCTAGCTCTCATGACTAGCATTAAGTTTTTCACCAATTTGTGCTACAGTAGCTCTTCTGTTAGAGCACGGGTGTCAAACTCCAGTTCTCAAGAGCCGCAGTGGCTACATGTTTTCATTATAACCATCTTCTTCATTAGTGAGCCATTTTTACTGGTCATTTTTAACTTCTTTTGCCTTCATTTTAATTAACCTGACTCAGGCCCCTTAGTTGTCTGTTTTTCCTTAATTAGTAGCCAAACAATAATGAGACATCAAACAAGCCACCATATGACCAGCTCACCTGTGCCTATCACACAATATCTGAAAATAAAGAAAGGTGAAGGTCTCAGTAAGGTTAGAAAAAGCAGAAAAACCAACAGATTTGGAAATGTCTGCTGTGGCAGAATGAGAGCAGCAACAAGCCATTGAAGTAAATAACAGGCTTAATTAACAGCAAAAATCAGCTTCTCATTAAGAAACTGGTTGGAGTGAAATTGGTTGCAGTTTGAAATCCCAGGTTAGCTGGTCATCTGTTGGCTTGTTTCACATCTCGTTTGTGCTTGGCTGTCATTTAATGAAGAAATAAATCAATTCAGAGGACTGAAACCTTAAAAACAGGGCTATTGAAATGAAGGGAAAAAGAGTTAATTAGCAGTGAAAACTACTCACTGATTAGGAAAAGGGTTAGAATGAAAATCTCAGCCACTGCGGCCCTCCAGGTCTGAAGTTCGACTACCCTGTGTTAGAGCTTTAAGAAGAAAAAAAAAAAACTAACTAGTGGGTCTTTGTTTTAAATGGCAAGTCAATTAAAACTAAGGCAAAACAGTTAAATTAGCACCAAAAATAGTCACTAATTAAGAAAAGGATTAGAATGAAAACCTGCAGCCACAGGATAAGGTTTACTCCAGGACCAGAGCTAGAAACTGTTGTTCTATAGAAACATGCATTTTCTGAGATGATAAATACTTGCAAATACTACAATAAAGTTTGTGATTACCGACAGGTAAGAGCCCCAAAATAGCTCTCATGATACAATTTAAAAGTACTGTTGAAAAAAGTGTTTTTATTCAGTACAGACCAAATGATACATGAAAGACAGCACAATTTAATGGAATAGTACATTGTTCAACCAAATAAAAATGGCCCATTACAGATGCCATCCTCTCTCACCTTTAATGAGACGATACCACTGCTTACAGACAAGTGCTGCAGTCTTGTGCTCCTGATAAGGAGACAGGAAGGACAATATGTATTCAAGAACCTCCTCTGGTAATTCACCCATGTTACGCTGGTGCTGGCTGTCCATTTCCTGAGGCTGAGAATGTAACGGTGGTAGCTGCTGATGCACTTCCTCTTCCTGTTCCATTGAGCCTTCTACAACCTCCTCTGTGTCCATGGCAACAAAGCTGTCATCCTCACTGTCTGACGAACTGGCCATGTCACGCTGTGTAACAGCCACTGTAAAGAAAACATTCTGTGAGTGAAATGTGTTTTTCTAAAAGGAGTGGACAAGTCAAAACCTCAAATAAATAAACAGCAATAGGTTGACTTGTACCATAATACAAATATCATACCGTGTTGCATACTTTTATCTGTTGTATCAGTGTATGGAAGACTGGAGTATCTGCTTTAACTTTAACTAAAGAAAGTCTAGTAATAAACTGAGAAAAGGCAATCTGAGGAGTCATCTTTTGCAGGGAGAGAAACAGCAGACCTGCTAAACTTGGAATGGAAGAAAACAGAGGAGCGTCTTCAGCAAACATTAAAAGAGCAGCTGCTTTAATGAGTTCACATCTCTTAATTTTGTCCTTAAAACAGATATTTCTTGACTGAGGGTGGATGACGAGTGAGATTGTGTTAAGTTCGGCATTTTTAATTAGAAAAAGAACAGATAAAGAAAAAATTGTCCTCACTTCTTAATAAACAACAGGCTTCTTAGATTAGGAAGCAGATCTTAGATCATGTCTATTTTACATGTAAACTTAAGTATGGCAGCTTTGTATCTTCTTGATAAATATCTAATGAATATTTTACTAGAATTATGGCTTGCTGTTATGACAGGCATTTTATTTCCTTTCATGCCTTATGTTTTATGGTTAAATATTCTTGTGCATATAATAAACACTTTATTACTTTTTTAAAAAATATTTATTCTAAGTGGGTTTCATTTATTGTTATTTTTGCAGTCACTTGACAATAAGCCTAAAGAATTTTCTTTTCTTAATGAAAATGAACATGTAAAAACTATGGCTTGCAGTTTAACTGTACAAAATACCACTATAATCTATACTAATAAAAGGCAAAGCACTGACTGACTGACTGACAATTCTCCAATTTCCCGTGTAGGTAGAAGGCTGAAATTTGGCAGGCTCATTCCTTACAGCTTACTTACAAAAGATAGGCAGGTTTCATTTTGAAATTATACGTGTAACGGTCAAAACCGGAACCTACTTACGTACATATATACGGCCATAGCCTGCAGCTTGGTCGCCATGTGAGGCGGAGTTGCGTCCTCCATCAGCACGCCTCCCACGTAATTGACTGCCTGCCCATATAAGGCCGTCCGTCAGCAGCAATCCAATAGACACGCTGCCGCTAAATATTCACGGGCGAAAGACTGTGCTTATGCAAACGAAGATGAGATGGTCAGGGATAGACTAGTGTTTGGCACAAACTCAGCGAAATTGCGAGAGAAACTTTTAAGTGCCGGGTCTTAGCTAACATTAAATAAAGCCGTGGACATCGCAAGATTGCATGAGAAAGCACAAGCACAACTGAGAACCTTCGATGCATGTAGTCCGAGCAGCTGACATGAACTGACTGTGAACGCAGTACGCAGAGAACAACCAAGAGCTCCAAAGAGAGCTGAACAAAAAACTTATTACACAATTGAGAAGGCAGCAAAAGAATATGAAGGGAGTGACGCATACAAGCATATTCATAAGTGCAGCTACTGCGGAAACAAAGCATGGTGTAAACCTTAAGTTTAAATTAACTTCATAAACACGCTACCACTAGCGTTTGTCATGCCTACGACGAATACGATATTTGCGAGATACAAGTTTAATGAGAAGACGCAGGGTATAAACAAGACTTTTGATCACTTTGTAACAGAGTTAAACTTGCTGGTGAAAGACTGTGCTTATGCAAACGAAGATGAGATGGTCAGGGATAGACTAGTGTTTGGCACAAACTCCGCAAAAGTGAGAGAGAAACTTTTAAGTGCCGGGTCTGAGCTAACATTAAATAAAGCCGTGGACATGCAAGATCGCGAGATAGCACAAGCACAGCTGAGAACCTTCGATGCATGTAGTCCGAGCGGCTCACATGAACTGACTGTAAGCGCGATGCGGGCAAAAGCAACAGCTCCAAAGAGCGCAGAACAAAACGCATTACACAATTGAGACGGCAGTAATAGAATATGAAGCGACTGACGTGTACGCGCATATTCATAAGTTCACGTACTGCGGAAACAGACCAACCGGTGGAAAAACTCAATGTCCAGCTGAAGGAAGACAGTGTAAAAAATGTGGTAAATTGAAGCACTTCGCTAAAGTTTGCAGGACTGGGAAAGGTAAACCCGTGCATGCAGTGTGTGATGTCTCAGATAAAGAGGAAGACGAGCTGTTTATTGATGCAGTAGGACAGGAACAACCCTCTGACGCTGAACAGGCCTTTGTAGACATATCAACAGGAAAGCAAGATGTGAAGCTTAAGTTTAAATTACGTTCATAGACACGCTGCCGCTAAATATTCGCAGGCAAATCCACAACTTAATACCGGGAATGCCTGTTAAACATCCTAGATTCAAGAGTACCAATTTGGGTGGTGATCACTTTGATGAATGAAACCTGTTATCTTTACAACGGTGGACAACGAAGATTAGATGGTCAGGGTGTGACGATGCGGGTTCTGGCTTCACGCTCCCATTGCTATACAGGAAGCCCTTGAACCCAACACCGTCGATAATGTTACAGAGTGAGCTAGTCAGTGAAGGCAACAACAACTGAGCAAGGGGATAGTTGAAAAAAGTGCATAGTGCTTTTATTTAAAACAGTCAAAAAAACAGTGTTCCAATAAAGTGCAGGGATTCCCAAAAAGTTCAATAAATAATCCAATAAAAGAATGTGGAGGTTAAAACACACAAATAGAAAAAAACAATCCTTAAAACCAGAGGTTAAAATGTTCCTACGGGAAGCAGTCTTTAAAACAACAACAACAAGCCCGTTACTACTTCTCCCATATGGGCCCTGCAACAGGCGAGACGCTCTCAATGCAGCTGACCTTCTGCCTACTCCTGCTGCTACTACCACTGCCAGTCGCCTTCCCGATCCTTGGCTCCGGTCGGCTCCCCCCTGACAGTGACTTGGGAATTCCACTGACCAAGGCTCTCACACAGGGAACACAACGTCCCAAGTCCCGACTCCCACTACCATCTGTGGAGAGTCCCGCACCTTCCCGGTCACTCCCGCCCTGCAAAAACAAACTTCTGCGGACGTGACCACAACCACTTCTCCCAGGTGTTGGCCAAACACCCAGGTGGCCTTCAGCTGCCTGCAAGCGTTTGCTCACCTCCTTCCTGCTGCATCGATTTGCTCTCGCTCTCTCTTCTCTCTACTTCCTGCTTCCAACCTCCGTTTCCTTCTCTCTCTTTTCCTCTCTCCTTCCTCTTCCCGACCGACTCGCGCTTTTTAAATGACGAGGGGCCATCACAGCCATAGCACATTAGCCACAGGAGCAATCACGGATGTGGGCAGTTCCTCACCTGTACACTCGGTGAGAAACGCCCACACCCCGCGTCCGGCTAGCCGCACGCGCCCCTCGCTAAGCCGCCGCGAGAGCGGGGATTATTTATTTAAAAATGAATTGCCTTTGCTCAGTGAGCTGTGGACCCGCAATACCACACAGGGATAGACTAGACAAACACGGAATATAACTTGAACACAACACATCCTCCAAATGCAAACCTGATTGAAAGAAATGATAATCAAATCATTGATGACAGCAACATTCATAACACAAAAAAATTACATTGACAATCATGTTACATTATTTTTAAAATGTTTCCTTTTCTTTTTCATAACTTCTTTAACATACTACTTCTCCGCTGCGAAGCGCAGGTATTTTGCTAGTGTAGAATATAAGGCTTCATCCACACATCTGGAGCCTCATGCATAATGCCGTGTGTAGAATTCGCACTATAACATGACATAAGCGCAAAAGCCGAAATGTTCTTACGCACAAAAAATTCCAGATGCAGGAATCTGTGCGTTCGCCAACTTCCACGTTCTTCCGCTACATAAATCCCGGTCAGCGTGAAAAGGAACGCTTGTGCACGTGCCTGCTGTCCTGCCCCAACTCCTCCCAGAATTACGCCTCTTTGAATATGCAAATCAATATAAATAGCCATTAAGATCAGCTTTCTATGAAAAGACAATGGGAAAAGCATGGGGGGAAAATAAGAATTTCAGCGAATGCCAAGTGGAGGCAAAGAAAAAAATCGATCGAGTGACAGCGTTTCGGAGAAACTCGAAAGCTCAAGTTCAAAGTCGCACAGTGCCCGAAATAAAAAAGAAGTTGTTACATATCGAAGTCACCGTGAAAAGATGAGTCATAGCCCACCGTCTGAGTGTCATATGAAAACTTATTAGGGAACAGAGAAAAAAAAAAATAGGCACAGAGTGGGGAAAAAAGCAGGAAATGTCAACTTTAATCTCGAAATTTCCACTTTAATAACGTAGTTTATTTTGTCATTAAAGTAGAACATCATAAACTCCGTCTTAAAATTGTTTAATTTATTATTTTCTCAAATTCCATCGTAACTAAAGTGGCAAGTTAAATGCTTTGTTTTGTATTTGATCTTCTATGTGCTCTGTGTGTGTGAATCACTACGTGCTTCTTAAACCGGCTTTCTCTTCCTCCGACAGGACACAGAATCCATTACATTCGCGATATTACAGCTCTCTGAATATTTAAAATACTGAGATGTATACGCGATATCATTTTCATGATGATAGGACTTAAATAATGTTATTAAACATGGGAACATGGTGACGCAGTGATTGTTCATGTCTCAGATACTTGCTGCACCATGCGCGACCGTCGGTGAAATGCTTTAGTACAGAAGTACTGTCTCTTTCAAACGTACTAACCTCCAATTACTGTCTTTACTTTTCTTTCTCC
This sequence comes from Polypterus senegalus, assembly GCF_016835505.1. Lineage (NCBI taxonomy): Eukaryota > Metazoa > Chordata > Cladistia > Polypteriformes > Polypteridae > Polypterus > Polypterus senegalus. The sequence continues at coordinate 17,765,397 of NC_053159.1, forward strand.
AAATACCCAATCGTCACACAATCAGCTCTGTAATAGACGTTAAGTCATCTGTAAGTTTAGAATGCCATAGTACGTGTTTAATTATTCTATCCATCTATCCTTCCAGTGTCACACCAGTCCCAGTAAGAATACAGCGTGAGGCAGGACCAATCCGTGAATGGAGCGCAAGCTAATAGTTAGCGCTGCGGCACCGTGTCCTGGCATGTTTAATTATTGACAATATAGATTATTTAAATGAAGTTAAAGTTTTATCTGTATAATAAACATATTTTGCTGCATTTCATCTTAAAAATTATATCGTCATCATATGTAAATACGCGCTTTATGAAGTGCCTCAGGTTGTGCAATATTGTAACTGTAGTGCAAATTTACAGTGAGGTAATTCTACTTATAAGTACCGACAGTTCTACAAGGAGCACTTGATTGAGTGCCTTTATAGTTCTTGGGATGAAACTATTTCTGAACCACGAGGTCTGTACAGGAAAGGCATTGAAATGTTTGCCGTGTGAAAGCAGTTTAATAGACAACATGGCTGAGCCAGCGTGTGCGCGATGCTGTATACCGATAATTCTCTTGCTCAGCTTCTGTAGATCTTCGATTCCCCACTCAGATACAGTGATATAAATACTCTGAGTGGTGCAGTGAGAGTAATATGGAAAAAGATGATCCACTGTGGCAACTCCTAACAGGAGCAGCTGAAAGAAAAAGCAGGTGCAGTGAGAGTAACAACGCTAAAGTAGCTATGGTATTTAGAACAGTGTGACCATTCCGTGGACCATTATATTCTTACAGGTTAATTACAATCCAATGCATTAAACTAATAAACAATATGCGGTTAATTTTAGTGTATTTATAAAGCCGCATCAGGGATATTGATCTAAAAAAGAAAGGATAACCAAACAGGAACGGTAGCACTGCTTTGACTTTTTTTTCTGCAAAACCGAGTGCAGAACTTGCATACGACAGGGTATGAGGTACCATGGAAATGTACGTGGCTTTACGCCAAGTTTAGGTTTTCGCGATTTGAACATGGAAGCGTTCTTGCGCAACATTTCTATGCGTACGCACCGTTTATACATGAGGCCCCTGGTTATGAAGAAGCTTAAGTCGAATTGTTTTTAACAGAATAAAAAAAAAGTCTGTATCAGAATCAATCTGTTCTAGTAACAAGATCGGTATCGACCCTAGGAAAAAACCTGATCAGAGCAGCACTAATTATTATTTTTTTAATGTAAATTATTCTGCCAGGAATGGATCACCCCAGATACAACAGCTCCAAAAAATATTACTATATACTAATTACTCAACCTGTGCTCCCATTTCACAAAAAAAGCTCAATTCAGTATCTTCTCCAATACTCTTTTTTTTTTACATAAAATAGTCATAATGCTGATATTTATAAGAACATTCTAATTTTCAATATTTTGATGAACATTTAATTTTAAAAGTTGATTGTTTAAACATTGTGTACAGCATTTTAATGTTCTTAACACAACATGATGTCATTTACACCACACACTTGCCTAATTAAGTGAAGCTGTATATTTAAAATAAAAAAAAATTTCCCCAAAGTGTATTATAATTGGTGTCAGTTGGGCATTGCACAAATGTAAAAAAAAAATATCTTAAAACTTAATAATTGCTTCCACTCTGAAACAGTAAAGCTCACATTTTTACAAAAGATATCTCCTGTACTTCAGGGGACACTTTAATGACCACAAAGCAGAGACGGAAATAATTTTACTGTTGATTTTTGGAACTGTCTTTTCTGAAGGAAAAATACTGCAGCTGTTCTCTTTTCTGCTGACAACTACTAAGTGTAGAGTTTTCATGGAAACGAAAACGCATGTGACAGATGCAATAGACCACCCCATGATAGGAAATTACATATTAACCAAAAATAAGCATTTTTGAAATGTTAATGCTAGGCTAGAAGTGTACTGAATGGATGAAAAAACCCTAATAACCAGTACAAGAGTGGGAAAGAATACTATTCAGAATTTGCACTGAGAAGCCCACACATCTGTCAGGCCATATTGTAACAAATAGCAAAAGAAAAAGATGTCCAGAAGTGCATGCTTGACAAATGCTGAAAATTCATTCATAACACTGACCACTATTATTGTAAAGTATTGCAAAACAGTCTAACGTCAGGAATGGGTATTTTAACAACATTATTAGCGTCGAGTCCCTGTACCCACAGCATGAGCATTCATTCACAGAGGATGTTATTGAACATTTCCCACGCATTCAATAACAGAGTTACATATATGATAGACTATTTCCTTTGTCTGATTTTTCATTTCAGCTTTACTCTTACACTCAGTACACATTTCCCCTAATCTGTGTATACTGGTGCTTGGGCAAAGCTTAACAATAAAGCCAAATGTTTTTCACTGTCAATTTCACATTGAAACATACTCCAGATACATATAAATATTTATGTTAGTCTAGAATACAAAAATGGTGACCCAATAAAATATTGTAGACAAACTGCAACAACAGTTTCAAATCATGAAATGTAGCCTTTGATAAGCCAGCTACAAGCAGCAACTCACAAAAATTTAAATTATATATTTTTATGAAAGCACGTTTCAAATGGGGGCCTATACAACTCGAAGACACAAATCAATATGAAGGCCATTCTCCACTTTGAAATGGACTTATGACAGTCTTTAAAGGAATACTCCACCCAAAAATGGTACTTTTTATATACATTACCTACTTCATGTACTTTGTAGTGGTGGCTGAGAAAAATTTTTAATCTAATGCTTTTATGCAGAATGGAGAGGAAAAAAATATTTTACATAATAGAGGCTAAAAGTAACCAATGATGTACAACAGAAAACAATGTGAAAAACATCCATTGAAAAAAGTAATCTAATGTTATTCGTGCTGCTACTTCTGGAATATGACACACATTATATACTGTAAACTAAAGCCTCATGGGAGTCACTTGCTAAAGACAGGACTCTTGACCAGTGAATGAAGGGGAGAGGCAGGTCTTCAATTCAAAAAGTCAAGTACTCCTAGGTACTTTAGTGGGGGGTTTGTTTTGTTTTCTCTCAATTTCAGCCCTAAAACATGTAAGGTTAGACAAAGCCGAGCTTAGAGCAACCATTGTGATTATTTTAAAAATATTATATACCTCCTGACCACAGACATCAATCCAAAAATTTTGGGATAATCTAATCTAATCTAAAACGTGGTATCTTCAGGGTTTGTGTATTCAATCCGGTTAATTCTAATTTTATCAACCTACATGACACTTACCCATTTCTTTTTAACTTAAAATCTGCTGCTTTTTTACATTACAAAAAAAAAAAATTACTACTTGAAGATCAAGGATTATAAAAAGGGACAGTGATTCACCAACCTTTATAATAGTAATAATGCAAACCAAAAGCACCTCATAATCCAAATCTTAGAATAAAGAAAAATACACCACCACTTCTCTCAAAATTCAATGCTTAATATAATCAGCACTGTCAACTTACAAGAAAGACAGAATATTGTATTAGGTCCTTTTTGTCTCTTTATGAAATGCCAAAATTGGCTAACACTGAATTAGCACCATATGTAAAAGATTTTTCAGTGGGATCGTACCAGATCCTATTGCAGCTGTTCCACATAAGGCATATGGCTTAAGTTGGGCTGCAGCCACATTAAGATTTGATTACTTAGATTATATTTCTAACGTTTATATCTTTAGTTGTGACTGAACAGTTCTGCACCTATCACTAGATATTCGGATCAACTATAATATCTCATGCTTAAAAATAACACAGTGATTGTGTCACATGAACTACTGTACCAAATCCACATTCAAACATTCCTCTGGGGACTCTGAAGAAACTGCATACCTCAAATTCTCAGCAAGTATGTTTATTTTTTGTATCCATATACCCTTCCGTATAGTTCCACATCTAGCTTTAAACTCAGTGAAATGATATTCCAAAACAGATACTAAGGTCTTGGGTAAGGGCCAGGATTGCTCACATTTCCTAACTCTAGAAGCGTGCAAAAACCTTATTAAGCATTATTTCCTGAAATAAAAAATAAGTTTGCATAATAAGAGGAAATGCCTTTGCAAGTGGTGAGAGCTCAACATTTGGGAAAGAAGCTGCTGGCTATGGTCTTCTGCAAAATACCACCACAAATCTGCACTGTTTTATCAACTTTCACAGGCAGCTTCCAAAAAAGGAACTAAACCATTTAGAAAGGAAGAAATGCATAGAAAAACCTATAACTGTAAATATACAACACAGCTTCACATAGCTATAGTTATTTCTTCAAAAGAATCACATGCATAGCTAAGAAAGAAGGAGGCTGGGAAAAATAGCTAAGAATACAAAACACACACATTACAAAGGCTGATCTGATAAAGTACCACCATGTACCAGACAGAATCTGCTCTAATTAATCATTTATGCAGTTTAACCTACCCTGTAATATAGGATAACAATAAGAACCAATCCACAAAAGTCCATCCAACAACTCTGTATGTAGCAAGTAAACATAAAACTCAGAATGATTGGAAACTGATGAAGGTCAGTGGGTGAAACAGTTCTGACAGTGGTATTTTAAACAAAGTAAAATAAATTAGTTCATTTTAAAACTGCACAGCTGTTCAAATTTCAGTTATTTTTGATTGCACAGTTATGCTGAGATAATGTAAAAGAATTCCATCTAAAAATATCACTCTGCTAAAAGTGACAGTAGGTCATATAATAAATGTATTCTTCAGTTAAATGAATATTGAGAACATACTAAAGGCTATTTAGTTTCAAAGAACGCATTTTGGTTATGGGTTAATATGCTTGTCTTTATCACACTCTTCACTTAGTTGTGCACTAGAAGGAAAAAAGTTCACAAAAAAAGACAACCCCCAGGATTAATAAAGAGTATCAAAAACAAATAATTTTATTATCTGTATAGAAGAAAGGTTTTTTTTTCATTTATCAACTAAACCTCCTATGTCACAACTAGAAAACCATCAAAATGGTACTTTTCCAATAAAAAAAAAGAACTGTTTTGTTCCCCCCCACAAACCTTCATGTGATAAGACACAGAGAAGAAGGGCATTACTCCAAAAATGTTTTCAGGAAATTGCTGAGATTGATTAGAGAAGGTGAATATTGGATCATTATTGTCACAAGCAGAGAACAGTGAAATTCTTACTTGCACGTGCTAATCAACACACAACATTACTATTTAGCGCCATTCTTACTGACTATGTTAACCTTGCCTCAAACTTCTGTCTCCCTTAAGGCCATGTCACATTAAATGACTTTTCCAGCAGTTCTCAGGTGCAGACTTCATTTACATAATTTTAGTGAGCTGGGGCAGTCACCGTGGACTTCTGTGATCACTAGTCATGTAGTGCGATATACCCAGCATCTGCGACAGGTTTAATTTTGTCTTCAGCATGCACAATGCATATAATGGAGAGACTAAGAATAAGTAAAGCAGCTTTTTTGGAGTTCACAAACAGAAGTGCTGCTTCCCTGTTTGATGTTGTGTGTTTTAAATACCATGAAAGATTTGAAAAAAAAGAAAGGTAAAGGCTACTGCTCAATTCAACATATCTGTAAACCCTTTGCACAGGAATCAGCTCTGTCAGGCAGATCAGAAAAAGGAGTGAGCTTGTAAAACACTGGACATGTGAAACTGGACTGAAAAGTAATTTCACAGTTGTCTAATTTAACATTTCTAGTCATTCGACAGGACATACTCAGGTGAGGAGATCAGCAACTGCAGTCATCATGTTTGACACTGGCTCTGACTAAAAGTCGTATAAAATAACATCTGCTTTACATTAAAAATCTCCAAAATTATTTGTCATTAACATGACAAAAAGAAAAAGGAAAACTATACTATACAAATCAAGGGGTTCATCCAGGTGGCCATGAGCAGGATAACAACACTTTCACCGAGTTTGTCAAAAGTAAAACTATTTTTCCCCAAATTTAACTGTAACCCTATAAAAAAAAACTTCTCCTAAGATAGATAAGCTCCTATATAAACACAAATATTCAGTAAGATCAATCTTCAATAAAACATCAGGTTCCACTCGATAAAGATCACAAAAGTTTTTCCTTTTTTTATGTAGTACTAGGGTGTTGTACCATGTTAGCCATTATAAATGTAGTGAAAAGACAAGCAAAATGACACCTTTTATTGGCTAACTAAAAAGATTACAATATGCAGGCTTTCGAGGCAACTCAGGCCCCTTCTTCAGGCAAGATGTAATACAGAAAGTGGAGTTCCCTGTGTTTATATATACACACTAGGACAAAAAACAACAATGGTAAATTCTAAGTGAAAAATCTTAAATGTAAAAAATTAATAGACTCCTTCAGATCAGGGTTCGTTTAACAAGAGAGAACAACAATGTATGGTCAAGATCTTTGGATAAGATAACTGTCCAACAAAGTCTTTAGAAGTTTCTAATAGTACTAGGGTGTTGTACCATGTTAGCCATTATGAAGGTAGAGAAAAGCCAAGCAAAATGACACCTTTTACTGGCTAACTAAAAAGATTACAATATGCAAGCTTTCAAGGCAACTCAGGCCGCTTCTTCAGGCAAGATGTATCTAATGAGTTTTTCAATACAATGTGGATCTGTAGTCAGTCTGTCTGTGTCAGTCTGAGAGATGAAAACAATCCTCATACCTGGCTATAAAACTCGTCTCTATTCAAACCATGTGGTAATGTATTAAATTTTAGCACAAGTTTGACACTCCTTTTTTATGTAAATGATTAACAAAATATTGTTGTTTTTACATGCAGTTGTTTTCACTACAGCTAACCAGACCACAGAGTACACCATTGCCCACTTAAAATATGGATATTATACAACAAAAACAGTTACTGTACGTCTCAAAATTACTGTACCATAAATTCAGTAAAATAGTAAATCAGTCACAATGCTAAAACATTTTAAGATTAATCTGTAAGCAGTAGGTTAACCTGTATATACACTATACAGATAATGTAAAGTGGACTGACTAGCTGATTTACTCACTTATCAACAAAAATAGTACTTCCTGTTTAGTTAAAAAATTGAATTTAACAGGATGGCACACCTAGGGTAGTATGTAACCAACTAAGAAAGATCATTTTAATATATCAATACTTAGGGATAACCCTGCTCACAAGAAATAGAAAAATGAAATACCACAAAACCAAAATAAATGATTCTATTGATTTGATTCAAATGTATTGACATTATAGGTAAAAGAAAATTACCTGATCCATGTTTTATTTTTTTAGGTGTTGATATTCATCGATATTAAGCTAATGAACATGCTCTGCGCATGCGGTGACAATGGGCTTTATGCATACAAAGGATGGAAGACTAAATAATGGACAGTGTTCTGGACAGGAAAAGAGAGACATGGTCATGTTTGGTATGTATAGTGAGGTGTGAAATGAAATAAAGATCAGCAAAGCTGAAGAAAGTTGCAAAGGGGTGGAAAAAGTGGTAGTGCAGATGCCTGAAACTGCCAGTTTTTAAATACTAGACAACCAAACTACATACTCACAAATCCCAGTAGATTACTAGATGTTTTAGGTATCTGCTCAACAAAAAATGTTCCTAATTAAAAACAATTTGGTAAAAAAAAAAAAATAAATAAAAAACAATTCTTCATGTATGATCTTACCTTTGATGTTGCTTTTAAAGACAGTTGCTTGTAGCGTGCCAGACTGCTGTAACCCTGTCTAAAGCCTGGTTTACAACTGACACGTCAGTGCTGGTTACAAGGGCACCACAGCAAAAATGTAGCAACACCTCTTGGGCGTTTGCCACACGTTGCACACAGAATTATTTCTAACTATGCACGTGTACCCTAAATGATGAATTTCGAGGAAAGTCTAGTTATATGCATGCCAGAATGATTAACAAAGGGCTGAATGAGACGCAACAGGTGATCAAAACACAAGGAAAACACACAAAAATCTCTTCCCCAAATACATCACTTATCCACTCATGTACTCGCCCTCCCTTCACCACTTTTGGCTAATGAGTCTGTACATACGTACACTAATGAGCAATAGACTGAAATCAAGTCTATAAAGCAAGCAAGAGAAACAACAGAATTAGCGGTAAAGCAACTGTGTTAGTGAAGGCAATAAGGCCAAATTAATTGCATCCTTGTCATTTATCGTGACATAAATAATTAAAATAGAAGAGGACAAAGTGAACCATTCCACTACAGCTTAGATAGCATTTACAAGTAAAAGGAATCATGGTTACAATCAGCACTATGACAAAAACAGACATAACTTTTTTAAATACTAGAAAAACTTTTTCAGCAGAATACATACAGAGGATATTCCCAAAATAGAGATGGCTGAAGGGAGGATAAGCATCAAAACCAAATCAGAGAATGTTGCATGCAGATTGCATCCAGAGACCACATACAAAAGAGGTCCTTTGTTTTTAGGCAAAACTAATTTTAGAGTTGAAAAAGTGAGAAAGCACAGTAACATTAGACTGTTTACTAGTCAACAAATGCACATGCAGTGCTGAGTCATTTTATGAAATGTACAACTTGGAAACTCATGCAGCAGGTAACTCATTTTAACTGACAGGATTTGCTATCTGCGAGAAAAATGACCTAAAATATTCAGCAGCTTATTGATCACGAGATGGCTTGAATGTTACAACAATGCTCCTGTCACAAACTTTCAAAGGCTCAGCCTTACAAAATGGATATTTTCATTTCGAAATTAGAGGGCTACATTCCACTGCAAACTAATCTTGCCTAATGCAGTAACTGACAGAAACCACAGACAGAAATCACAGACAGACAAAATAAGATGCTCATCATTTGCTGATATGTACTGTGAGCCCTTAACAGGTACACTTTAGGTTGTGAAAATGCTACTTACTTATTAGCCCAAAAACTGCAGAGTGAGAACATGCTTTTTCAGGCTTAAATCTCATCTTCACTAACAAAAGGACCCATTTAATGGGCCAAGTTTGACAAATTTGAATGCATCTCTATACAGAGACCATTGGCTCTAGGTCATTTAAAAGTGACTGACACTATAAAGTATATAATTGCATCTTAGAATAATCCTGAAGGTCAAAATGATGACATTGTGACAGAGAAACTAATTGGTGAGGTCTAAATTAGGGCTGAAAACAAAATTAGAGAATACAATATTCATGCAGTATTTCAGTTAATTTTTGATAAAATTTGTGTACTTTTGAAAAAGGCCACTCATTAACATGACATAACCCTTTACAAATCATGTATTTGCTAAAATAGTATCTTCCAAGGTGCCAATTGTTTTTATATTGTGGTAGTCCTATGGACTCGTGCACATCAAAACTTTACAAATAAGCATTGCCGTAAATAGCTGAAGGTATCCTTTCAACCCATATATAAAGTTGGGCTACTAGAAAGCGGACTACCAAGTTGGCAAAAGCTGGTAGCCAAGCAGACTACCAAATGTATTTACGATTTGTCCACCCTTGTCAACGGTTATCAAGTACACTATAAAGCTTAAGTGACCGTGCCAGGTAATGTGGTTGTGTGTTACAAAAAGTGAGTCAGAGAGAAGCAGAGGCAGAAGTGGTATCCTTGGATTTAAGATCAGCCAGGAATGACGACATCAGTTTAAACTTAATGGGTGCCGTGTGAATTACTCCACTGTAATATACATTTGATTCTACAGACTTTGAAACAGGACCCCTCCAACCCCAACCTGTAAAATCACCCATTGAAAAGGGAAGCCCTGCCCTCCCAATAATTCCTTACATATACATTCATATCTGCAGACTTTAAAGGGAGACCACATGCAACTGATTAAAAACACAAAAAGAAATACTTTACAGAACAATGTAAACAAATAAATCAAGCATCTAATGATAATAACAAATACTCAAATTTAACATTATTCCTTCCGATTACCCATTTCAATTCAAAAGAATAAACTTTATTGTAAAGAATGGCCATCAACAAAAGTTAGTAGGAAAACCAGGGATTGGAGTGACTTAATGTTTTACTAATAGGCAATTGTATATAGCATGTTCATGAGAGAGCAGCTCCAGTGACCTAATATTGTTTTTACTTATTATTTGACTGATGCCTTTATCCAAAGCGACTTACAAGATTTGAGATACCACTGGGTACTTTTGTTTTTCCAATTGGAGCACAGGCATGTGAAGTGACTTACTCATAGTCACACACTGTCAGTATCAGGATTTGAACACAAAACCTCAGGGTTAGAAGTCCTAGGTCCAAAGCCTTAACCACTTAACAACTAAAAAATATATATATACACTGTATACAGAAAAATAATTAGTTACACTTTTGATTCAGTCAAAGTAAAAAGTATGTGAACCCTTTGGAATTATCTGGTTTACTGCATGAATTGGTCATAAAAAGTGATCTGATCTTCATCTAAGTCACTGGTACTGATATACACAATGAGCTTAAGCCAATGACACACAAAAAAATTCTACTCTTTCATGTCTATTTTACAATGCATTCAACGTTCACAATGTTAGTGGAAAAAATAAGTGAACCTTGGGATTTAATAACTGGTTGACCCTCCTTTGGCAGCAATGACCTCAAACAGGCGCTTTGTGTAACTGCAGATCAGACCTGCACATCGTGCAGGGGGAATTTTAGCCCATTCTTCCCTGCAGAACTGCCTTAACTCTTCCATATTCTTTGGTTGTCTTCTGTGTATGGCTCTCTTCAAGTCATTCCACAGCATCTCAATAAGATTGAGATCTGGGCTCTGACTGGGCCACTCCAAAAGGCGGAGTTTGTTCTTCTGAAGCCATTGTGCTGTGGATTTGCTGCGATGTTTGGGGTCATTGTCCCGTTGCAACACTCAGCCTCTTCTGAGCTTCAGTTGACGGACAGACACCCTCACATTATCCTACAGACTTTGTTGATAAACTTGTGAATTTATTTTCCACTCAATGATGGCAAGCTGTCCAGGCCCTGATGCAGCAAAGCAGGCCCAAATCATGATGTTCCCTCCACCAAACTTTACTGTAGGGATGATGCTTTGATGTTGATATGCAGTGCCCTTTTTACACCAAATGAAGTTCTGCTTGTTCCTCCCAAATAGTTCAATTTTGGTTTCATCACTCCACAAAACATTTTCCCAGTACCGTTGTGGAGTGTCCAAGTGCTCTTTCGCAAACTTTAGGCATTCAGCAATGTTCTTTTTTGATAGCAGTGTCTTCCTTCATGGTGTCCTGCCATGGACTCCTTTCTTGTTCAATGTTTTGCGTATAGTTGAATCATGAACAGAGATGTTAGCCAGTTCTAATGACTTCAAGTCCTGTCACTCTAGGGTTCTTCTTTACCTCATTGCTGACTTTGCGTTGTGCTCTTGGGGTCATCTTGGCAGGGTGCTCACTTCTAGGCAGAGTAGCCACAATACCAAATTGTCTCCATTTATAGACAACTTGCCTAACAGTAGACTGATGAATATCTAAAATCTTTGAGATGACTTTGTAACCCTTCCCAGTCTTATGTAGATTAACAATTCTCGATCGCAGCTCTTTTGTGTGAGGCATGATTCCCATCTGGATATGCTTCTTGTCAAAAGCTTAAACTAAAATTTTATAGTGTTTTTCATCAATCAAAGTAATTCTAGGCCACACCTCTGAACTTGTTTCATTAAATGGACTCCAGGTGTGCTACATTCTGACTGCAATGACCTTTTTAAAAAGTCATTAGCTTAGGGTTCACTTACTTTTTCCAACCTTCAGTTTCACAGTTTGAATGATCTATTCAATATGGTCAACAATTCTGAAAATCTGCTAATCTTTAGTTATAGGAGACTGTGTTTGTTCATTATTGTGGCTGACATGAAAATACAACCATGCTTTATATGGGAATTAGACATAAATATAGATAATTCCTAGGGGTTCACATACTTTTTACATTGACTGTATATCCAATTACCCTATAGCACTATAACAGAGGACATTTGTCTTTCGAAATTTCTTGGGAGAAGTCAGGTAACACCGTTAGTTTAAAGATAACATGATAAAATTACTATCAAAAAAGTTTGCTTCCACAACAGCTAAATGTTGTAACAAGGTGTGTATTTCATTAAGTATGAAACTTTTTTTTTGGTACAAATTTTTTTTCAATGGCAAAAGCGTGGATTGATTATTTCTGTTATTTGATTAACTGCCTTCCTTATATGGTGTAATTAGCCCCTAAACGTTATTGAATGAACCTTGCTCTTCATGAAAACTCTGGTGCAAAAATGAACAAAAACAACATCAAGCAACACCACTGTGTTCTAATGAGTTCCAGGATCTCTGCAGGTTTCTCATTTAAGTCAGTAAGACACAATAAGATTACCTGTGTGCTTCTATGATTCTTTACATAACTGAACATATATATTATCTACTTGCATTTCTACAACACTCTTTCATTTTCTGCTTTAAATTTCAGAATTTTTCAAGTTATTTCTTCACAATCAGGGTATATACTGTATTATTTTGCCACATTAAATTCTGTTCTAAAGTGAAGCAATTTCTATAAATTATTTAAAAAAATACCTAGCCTGCTCTTGTGCTTTAAAAATGGAAATGAAGAGTTACTGTGGTCCAGTGTGAAAACAAAAGCCTTAAAACAAGCCAGTGTAATCAAACATTGATCTGTGTTTTGTGATTGCACACATATTGCATAACCATGTATCCAGGATGGTTTAAGGAGGGAAAAAAAGGCAAAACATATTTCTGTGAGAATCAACCATTTTAAAAGAATCCTGGCTGTATGCGTCACATCACTACCGGTGCTCCTCCACAGCTGCCTTTCGACCACAGGGAGCAGTTTACTCCAGGGTACAGCTCAAAACATCGTCTCTAAGCAGTGCTACTAATATTACTGAATGTTGATACCCAGATGTAAATTGTTGTTTTTGTTCTGTAGACAACTAGACAATTGCTATACGACCACTTACAGTCTTTAAGCTTGCATACGTAACAAAGTCGGGGGGGAAAAAATGGAATGTATGTAATTTATTTCAGGGCTCATGAACAATTAAGTTTTTTTTTTTACTAATAAGTATTACTGACACATTTCCAGGTAATCATCCACCGTTAACCCTTCTGATGCCAACCAATCTGTAAACACACTGGGAGAACATGCAAACTCAATGCAGGCCCTAGTGCTACAAGACAGGAATGTTGTCACTTGATTGCAGTCTACACGCATGGTCAGCCTCTCTCTCTCTCACTAGTTGTCTCTAAACTACCGAAACACACACATGCACCAGACAATATCATTGTGAAAAAAAGCAATAATTTTTTTTTCTGGGTGGTGGGAAAAGAGATTCCATTTGATTTAATGTGTGTGCCAGCATCTGGGATGCGCTCGGGGTAAATGTCAATAATCCAGCCATGATGTTGTCATCCAACAGTGAAGCAAATAGGAAACATATCCTTATCACAAGAAAATAGTACCAAGAATGATAAAATGTTTTATTTTCAGTTTAGTTCTTGTCACAAGCATGCCATTGAAACTCAGAACGCATCGGTACCTTTGCTACTTCAAATTAGTTGGATTCAGTAAGTTTTATGGCTTTTGTCTTCATGTTGAACCCTGGTATCCTTTAGCTCCATTTTAAAGTGTAAAACAAGGCTTTGTTTCATTTAAAAAAACTGTCTTAAAAAAAACAATTTCATGTGGTCATTTAATATATATCATGATTATGGATAAAACACCTTAGACTTAAATTTACCAAACTTATCCTTTAATTGTGTAATTTGTTCTAGCAATTTATATTTCTAATCCAACAAGAAAAATTATTAACTTGTACTAAACATGTTTTAAATATGTTGCAGGGCTCAGCAGAACATAAGAACATAAGGCTGAAGGCAACTGGAGACTTCCAAGTTAACATACAAATTTGTCAAGCATGACTGTTATTCATTGCCAACTTTAATTTCTCTTTTAAGATAATAAATACCCTCTATTTCTCAATTTTATAACAAGGCAATATTTTAAAAACATGACACCTGTCTCTAATAAATTGAATGGCAAATAAATTCTGAATAAAACAGAATAGTACAATGCACAAATACCTTTAAAATATGCAGAGATTGGATGCTTTGCTTCTGTTAAAAAAAAAAGGGCTATTATAAAATACTTCAATGAAAGTTGGGGTTTTCTAAATAATGCTAATAACTTAATAACTAACTGAAGAGATTTTAATGCACAGCACATTACATCTATTACAGTTTCATTGGTAGTTCTTATGCAAATCTGCAGAGAGGTGGATTAAAACACATGCCAGAAGCTTATTAGATGCATACTATAGAAGCTAGTATGCCTAAAGCTGCTTCAATTAAGAAGCCAATTTCTTTTTCACAAAATGTGTAAATTACCTCCAAGAGTTAGCTTGTTAGGCTCATGATTTTTAAACACTTGGTATCTCTGCAATGGAGTAGCAGTCTGGCCTAAGTTAGTTCCTGCCTTGTGCTAGTGGGACAGACTATGGATCACCTCATGAACATGAAATGGATTTGAGAATAACCATGTTACATGATGATACTAAACACCAAATCTAATAAAATATGCAATTAGGATTTGTAAAAGGACTAAACAAGCATAACTTGTGCTTTTACCTCGGAACAGCTGTTTCCTAGTGACCCTGAACTGTATTAAAAGGGTTTGGGAATATCATATTACTACACTTTTTAATTTCTTAACTGAATTTTTTTTCAGTCATGTCTTAATATTATTCCACATGCTTACTATCACTTCATCAATCCATCCATATTCCTTTCCAGCTTACCCAGAGCATGGTCACTGGGCAACTGGAACCATTTTCATTTTTTTGGAAAACTAATGCAGTAGTGTGAAAGCATCTTCATGCATAACACTAGCCGACCTACTTATTTCCCATTGTTAAAAAATCAATTTTAACATGTGTGTAGCTTTCGTAATTTCAGGCACTCTCGATTTGTGCCAGAACTCCTTATACTATTTAACTTACTTGGAAAACGAAGTGAAATGCATTAACGATTTTAGTCTGCTGACTCATAAATATGATTTAACATACGATCCCCTTCACACTGAAAAGAATGCGCACCTCGCACGGAATCCGACAGCACAACACACCGGAAACCCCGAAACGTACGTAGGGTACAAGTTTATGATCATCTTCAAGAATAAGTGAGTGACGCTATACGTCTTCAAAACGTTACCACAGACAGGGTGTCCGTTGACAAACTCTGCGTACCTGTGACATAATGACTGACCAAATGACTGACTACAGGCTCCCGGTGACGGATTGTTAGTACGGTGGTAAGGATGTGGTCTACCCTTTTAATGGGACCTGCTGCCACCCACACAAATAATGAGAGCGTTGGGTGGCCCACCTTGTGGTAAAACGACGACAAAAATGCAGGTACGAAAAACCAGAATGTCCCCCGTGCACTGCTCTACCAAATGGACTGTTCACGAGCTCGGGGGTTTGAGTACAAAGATGCGCCCAGAACGTCACTTCCACCTGAAGTATCCCCGTTCCCCCCAAAAAGCAAGGGGTGCGACCCTCGCATGCAACCTCATCTACTACACCCGAGCTCACCTGCTTCTCCCGCCCCTCGTTTCCCTCTGCCAACTACTGGCGGCGGCTCCTGCAGCAGCGGCGGCGGTGTCCTCCCGGCTTCTCCGTTATTATTCTCCTTTTCGTCTGGTCCTTGAGTGATAGAACTGTCGGTTTTGTTTGTTTGTATTCGTTTCTTTCATGGAGCGTGCGCGCCTCTCCTTGATGGCGACTTGTCCCTTTAATCCAAGAATAAAACGACGACTGGACCCTCCAACGTTTTCGTCTCTGTTCTTCTCAACAGACACTCAGCGTATGTCCGTTCTCCCGTAACGCTCCACCTCTACCTCCTTTTCCCCAGTTTCTTTCAATGCCAACGGCGGCTTCTCCAAACCCAGTCCGCCGCCATCTTCCCCAGCATCACCATTCCGCACACCGCGAGCACGCGCACGTCTACGTTCGCGAGACCAAAGTGGGAAGACGAGTCTCAGTTTACCCCGGCAACGCGCGCCATCTACAGGTCACACCGGTATTACAGACGGCGAGCGCGTGCGCATGAAACTCGGTCACGAGGTAATTAGGTGACGCTCAAATCTCACTTTTGATTCAAATCGCATAGCACAAAATCGGGGTCGCAAGAAGACTCACGCACGTAGCTCCACTCGCTCATTCTGGATATACACTACACTACCTACACAATTATAACTATAAAGCAAATTATGTAATAAACCTCAATGTGTTTTAAAACGTCAAATACACACGCATGTATTCTGTGATGGCAAGTCAGTTTTTAAACATTTTCCAGAGAAATATATATAATTCCCAAATCCTTCACCTTAAAATATCTTCAATACACCTCGTAGGACCTACAGTCAAATGAAACATGTTGCACAGCCTCTGGTTCATTATAATTTCTGCAATAACCTGCTTTATGTTTATTAATTTTAAAGAATGTGTTACTTAATCCAGCGTGTGCGATTCTAAATTGGGTCAGTATCATTTGTAACCTCCTATTATTTTCACCCAGTCACTGATTTCCAACCTCCTTTTGGAGGGTATTAAACAGGTGTCTTCCTTCTTTCCTGTAATTCCAATAATTCTGCTAGATTTTCCTAATGGATTTCATAATTACAAATTTTTGTTCCTCTTTCTGTGAAGGTACTGCAGCAGCATCACTGACCCTCCATAACACCGCCACCCCCAGACACCCCACCATTCTGTAGGAATGTCCATCCGTAACATAATCTACAAGCGGGGACCCCAAGAATGGTTTATTGTTTGCCCACCCAGTTGTTTCCAAGCCTGCACACTTTGCAATTGCTGGCTTTGCCACTGGACCTTACTCCTCCAAGACTGTTTTGTAAGAACATCTGCAATCTCTATTTCCCTGCATCCCCACATGAGCTGGAACCCCTAAGAAATTCACACATACAGTGCATCTGGAAAGTATTCACAGCGCATCACTTTTTCCACATTTTGTTATGTTACAGCCTTATTCCAAAATGGATTAAATTCACTTTTTTCCTCAGAATTCTACACACAAAAATCCATAATGACAACGTGAAAAAAGTTTACTTGAGGGTTTTGCAAATTTATTAAAAATAAAAAAACTGAGAAATCTCATGTACATAAGTATTCACAGCCTTTGCTCAATACTTTGTCGATGCACCTTTGGCAGCAATTACAGCCTCAAGTCTTTTTGAATATGATGCCACAAGCTTGGCACACCTATCCTTGGCCAGTTTCGCCCATTCCTCTTTGCAGCACCTCTCAAGCTCCATCAGGTTGGATGGGAAGCGTTGGTGCACAGCCATTTTAAGATCTCTCCAGAGATGTTCAATCGGATTCAAATCTGGGCTCTGGCTGGGCCACTCACGGACATTCACAGAGTTGTCCTGAAGCCACTCCTTTGATATCTTGGCTGTGTGCTTATGGTCGTTGTTCTGCTGAAAGATGAACCGTCTCCCCAGTCTGAGGTCAAGAACGCTCTAGAGCAGGTTTTCATCCAGGATGTCTAAGTAAATTGTTGCAGTCATCTTTCCCTTTATCCTGACTAGTCTCCCAGTTCCTGCCACTGAAAAACATCCCCACAGCATGTTGCTGCCACCACCATGCTTCACTGTAGGGATGGTATTGGCCTGGTGATGAGTGGTGCCTGGTTTCCTCCAAACGTGATGCCTGGCATTCACACCAAAGCAGCGTTTCTCAACCTTTAAGTATTTGCGACCCGAGTTTTCATAACAGTTTTAATCACGCTCCCCTAACGTTTTTTTGAAAGGAGCCCACTAATACCAATTTGTTCTTTTTAAATTAATGATATATCATATATGCATTTTTTATTATACCTACTTAACTTTTATTAACATTTATCTAACTATATTTATTTTTCTAGTATCAGAATGTAGATTAAGTTAATTTGTTTTGGTTTCAATAGATGTATATTTCCTGTTTTCGATTCATGTTTTCTTTTTTTCACATCTTCGCGCCCCCCTTTTTTGTTACTTTGCGCCCCCCTAGGGGGGCCTGCCCCACAAGTTGAGACCCACTGCACCAAAGAGTTCAATCTTTGTCTCATCAGACCAGAGAATTTTGTTTCTCATGGTCTGAGAGTCCTTCAGGTGCCTTTTGGCAAACTCCAGGCGGGCTGCCATATGCCTTTCACTAAGGAGTGGCTTCCGTCTGGCCACTGTACCATACAGGCCTGATTGGTGGATTGCTGCAGAGATGGTTGTCCTTCTGTAAGGTTCTCCTCTCTCCACAGAGGACCTCTGGAGCTCTGACAGAGTGACCATCGGGTTCTTGGTCACTTCCCTGACTAAGGCCCTTGTCCACCGATCACTCAGTTTAGATGGCCGGCCAGCTCTAGAAAGAGTCCTGGTGGTTTCAAACTTCTTCCACTTACGGATGATGGAGGCCACTGTGCTCATTGGGACCTTCAAAGCAGCAGAAATATTTCTGTAACCTACCCCAGATTTGTGCCTCGAGACAATTCCTTTGACTTCATGCTTGGTTTGTGCTCTGACATGAACTGTCAACTGTGTGACCTTATATAGACAGGTGTGTGCCTTTCCAAATCATGTCCAATCAACTGAATTTACCAAAGGTGGACTCCAATTAAGCTGCAGAAACATCTCAAGGATGATCAGGGGAAACAGGAGGCACCTGAGCTCAATTTTGAGCTTCATGGCAAAGGCTGTGAATACTTATATACATGTGCTTTCTCAATTTTTTTATATTTAATAAATTTGAAAAATTCTTAAGTTAACTTTTTTCACGTTGTCATTATGGGGTGTTGTGCGTAGAATTCTGAGGAAAAAAATGAATTTAATCCATTTTGGAATAAGGTTGTAATATAACAAAATGTGGAAAAAGTGATGCGCTGTGAATACTTTCCGGATGCACTGTATGCCAAGACCCTGCAGTCTCCACAGTTGCTGCTCAATGTCCAATAGAATATCTGTCCGTAGGCATGAATCCTTGAATAGGCATGTCAGGCACAGGTCCGGGGACCCAAAGGTTGGAAAAAGTCATGAAAATGAAACCACCTAGAGTCAGAAGCTGAACAAAATGCACTGTTACAGGCATTAGGCCCCTTGGGTAGTATTGCAATTCCAGGGGTCTATCAGGGTCCTTGTGAACTCTAGGCACCCAGAACCACATTGAACTACAGTGACTTTACCTCTGTATATAGACACATATTAATTTACAACTTCTCTTTTGTATGCCCCACTACATAAAATTGCTTGCCGTTTGCACATCTTTGTTCTGGTAAGGAAAGAGCACAAAATTGACAGAACTCATGATAAGTAATAAAATATTGTAATAATGCAGCATAAAAAACCTCAATGTTGCCTTGCACTGAGGTGGTCAGTTATGTCTTTTATTTAAGCTCAAAATATTTAGTACTGTCTTGATCAGGTGCACCCTGCAGCGGGCACAATACATGCTTTCAAAGACCAGTTTCTATCTCCTTACTTTCTGAGGATTTCCCCTAAACAGACAAGGTTTTACAGCACCTCTGATCACATATCAGGATTCAGGACACAAAGTTCTTTTTTAAGTAGAATCTACAAATACAGTATGCATAATACCATTGAAGGGTGAGAGGTGGACTGAGTGTAGAAAGCAGCCACTGTCAATGCCACCATCAGTTACAGCAGAGGAGACATGACCTTAGGTATCCATTTCTCCTACTGTGCTTGGTGGGCTAATAAACACTTTAGGAGACAAAACTCCTGAGAAATGTAATACCTGGCTGCCACTCAGATATCTACATCTGAATCAATAACAGCTTTTCCTCTCCTCATAATTTACCAGTAATTTAGTTGTATACATTTATGACAAATATGTTCTGAGATTATTCAGGTAAAGAAGACATACATTGGAGTCAAGATAGATAAACTCACTAACGCCGCCGCAGAGTAGTAACATGCTGGTTAGTACATGCAAGTTAGAATTGCAGTGTACTCTGTGTGACAGTAATGCCCCTGTAAACTCAAATGGTGATACTCTGTCAGTGTCACATACTAAGAGGAGAGTTACCAGCTTGTTAAGGACTAGGAGTCGCAAACATTAAAGAGTTACATTGATAAAACCTTATTTGTCCCCAGGGGGAAATTTGGCTTTTTACAGAATTTCTTTATATAGCTAAATACACACACACATTCACTATAATATATATATATATATTATAATGAACATTAGGGGGCATCACCAAGCCCCCAAAACCCTGATACACACAACCAAACATAACTCTGGTTCTAAAATAAAGAACTTTTAATCCACTCAGCCCAATACAATTACAGTTACAGCCAATATACAGACTTTTAAGTTTTCTCTCTTTGACTTCTCTCTCTTCTTCTCTCCTCCAATGAGTGTTGTCCACTGCCTCCCAACTCTGACTCAATCCAAATGAGGCAGCAGGCTTTCATATAAGCCCAACCTGGGAATTGCTTCAAGTCTTATGTCCCAGTCATCCAGAGTACTTCTGGGCTGTGCGAAAAGGAGGGGAGTCCTCCCCCAACAGTGTCCTTTGGCAGACCCTAAATACACTGACAGGGTTATGTTTCCAGATTCCATTTCCCATGCAACCCTGCAGGTGTCCTGATTGGGTTTAGCCCTGAGGAAAACTGCCACCTGCCATGTGGGGGGATGTCCTGCTCCTGATGAGTCCATTTTCCCGGTTGTTCAATTATGGTTTCCTGGCCGGGTATGGCTCCTTTCTTTATCCCGGCCAGGATGCCTGTCCTTCCTCAGAGGCACACACAATATGGTCCAAACACATACCAGAATAACTGAAAAGCAAGAAAATTAAAAAGAAAGAAAACTTCTGATCTGGCTCTCACAGTCACAGCGAGGCATTATGCAGATATATTGCTGTTAGTAAAAAGGAGCCCCTTTACTGTTTCCTGACACACTTGTACTGAAAAATTCATTGTCTGAAAGTACTCAAGTCTTACTGTGTCAGAGAGACAGTGTGCAGCATTGTTCATAACTGCACTAAGTTTGTTTTAACTCTCTCCTTTGCTACTACCTCCAGGGGGTCCAGAGTGCATCTAATAACTGAGTCTGCCCTTTTAATTAGTTTGTTGATTTGGTGGGCCTCTCTTGAATTGATGTTACCAGCCCAGCACACCACAACATATAAAATTGCAGCGGCCATCACAAATATGAAGATGTGAAGGATATCACTTCCCACATTAAAGGAACGCAGACTCCGAAGGAAGAAGTGACTGCTCTGCCTTTCTTCTCTAGTTCCTCTGTTACAAAATCAGTCCAACCTGCCACTGATGTGGAACCCCAAGTACTTGTTGGAGTGCACCACCTGAATATCCTCTTCCTGAACAGTAACAGGACACAGAGGCTCTTTTGGTTATTGTGCAAGTAGTGTATGCTGCATGGGTATGTATCATATTATTTAACCAGTGTATGGTTATGGAAACAAACCACAATGAAGACATCTTTATTATATGTTCAAACTCATAATAATGGACTATGAATTAAACAACATATAAAACAGGAACTTGGACTGCAGATATTTTATTCAAATCAAATCTGAAGTGCAATTGTACCTCTCAGATAGAATGCCACAAACACTAAAATTGATTAATCAGCCAGAAATCGGGGTACCTGGACTAATCAAATACAATATATTGAAACTGACAGCAGTGTAAACTTCAAGGGACTGATATAACCTCTGCATTGATTTAAATTTTCTAATTTTTACTGTACAGTACATCATTCTTTTCAAGAGGTCTTAAAAGACAGTTTGCTAGATGTATTTTTGGAATTTAGTACCCTGGGGTAATTAGGATCAGGAATGACATCAGCATGGGAAAGAGACAATGCTGATGTAATGCCAGCATGTCAGTGGTTTTAAGATTATTGATTATTCTTGCAGTTACTGTTAAATCTATGTAAAGAAAGGTCATTTTAAGTAGGGTGCTTACACAAGAATAAAACAGGAGATAGATAGATAGATAGATAGATAGATAGATAGATAGATAGATAGATAAACTTTATTAATCCCAAGGGGAAATTCTCATACTCCAGCAGCAGCATACTGATAAAAAACAATATTAAATTAAAGAGTGATAAAAATGCAGGTATAACAGACAATAACTTTGTATAATGTTAATGTTTACCCCCCTTCCCACCCTGGGTGGAATTGAAGAGTCGCATAGTTTGGGGTCTCCTCAGTCTGTCAGTAGAGCAGGATGGTGACAGCAGTCTGTCGCTGAAGCTGCTCCTCTGTCTGGAGATGATCCTGTTCAGTGGATGCAGTGGATTCTCCATGATTGACAGGAGTCTGCTCAGCACCCGCCGCTCTGCCACGGATGTCAAACTGTCCAGCTCCATGCCTACAATAGAGCCTGCCTTCCTCACCAGTTTGTCCAGGCATGAGGCGTCCTTCTTCTTTATGCTGTCTCCCCAGCACACCACTAAGTAGAAGAGGGCACTCGCCACAACCGTCTGATAGAACATCTGCAGCATCTTATTGCAGATGTTGAAGGACGGCAGTCTTCTAAGGAAGTATAGTCGGCTCTGTCCTTTCTTGCACAGAGAAGATTGTCACCCAGACAAGACATCCAAAGACCCAAAGAAACTGGCAAAACTTCTGTGTACTGAACAAAAGTCTGAAGTACAGATGCACCTAGACTTGAAAAGACTCAACTTCCATCATCTTTACTTTTACATAAGTATTTTTAATAAGACTTGTTTCAGATTTATTTCCTGATCTTTACTGTATTGTGTTAATTTTTGTTTATAGTAATATTAATTTGTTTGTTTGATTGTGTCAAGGTATATTCAGCCCCAGGGAATGCACAAACCAGTGTGTTTCTTCGTGCCAGTCCCAAGCCCGGATAGACAGGGAAGGTTACATCAGGAAGAGCATCCAGTGTAAAATTTTGCCAGATCTATATGTCGACAACGATACAGATTTCCATACCGAATCAGTTGAGACCCGAGTTAATAACTGCCACCACCAGTACTGTTAGCCAACAGGGTGCTGGCGGAAATTGGGCTACTGTTGGCTGAAGAAGGAGAAGAAGAGGGGGGAGACATGTCTGGAGGCAGAAGGACAGGAGGAAGGTAAAGAGAGTGGAACTTAGGTTAGGAACTTTGAACGTTGGCAGTATGACTGGTAAGGGGAGAGAGTTAAGAGTGAAAGGGAAGGTCTACAGGACAGTAGTGAGACCAGCTATGTTATATGGGTTGGAGATGGTGGCACTGACCAGAAAGCAGGAGACAGAGCTGGAGGTGACAGAGTTAAAGATGTTAAGATTTGCATTGGTTGTGACAAGGATGGACAGGATTAGAAATGAGTACATTAGAGGGTCTGCTCAGGCTGGAAGTTTGGGAGACAATGTCAGAGAGGCGGGATTGCGTTGGTTTGGACATGTGCAGTGGAGAGATGCAGGGTATATTGGGAAAAGAATGTTAACGATAGAGCTGCTAGGCAAGAGAAAAAGAGGAAGGCCTAAGAGGAGGTTTACGGATGTAGTGAGAGAGGACATACAGGGGGTGTGTGTAACAGAGCAAGATGCGGAAGACAGGACGATATGGAAAAAAATACGATCCACCGCGGCAACCCCTAACAGGAGAAGAAGAAGAAGAGGAAGAATTGGGTCAAGGTATATTGTTTAAGAGCACCTAGTGTAGATGACTGCCATATTACCACACGGTTAGCAGCTGAGGAGCAAGACCTCCAATAAAAAGCAGAATGGTGAGCAGGTACCGACTTTAGAGATTAGCATTGATGAAGCTCAAGTCTGAAGACAACCATTTGGTCTGCTTGTGCCAAGCTAGTAAATCTTCAGTATTTGCCTGGAGCAGCTGTGCACGTGCAGATAAAGCTATACATTTTGGGTGTTATAAAGTAGTTATATTAAAGTACACATAAATTTCCTTGACAAAGCAGCCAGTAAACTATGGCTCTAATAATATATACCCTCCCTAAGTAGATATGCCGAACATTCATACAAACAACATAGCTAACAGAAATTATAGTGTACAGTAGGTGAACCAAAATAATGAACATATGAATTTCCATGATAAAGAACTCAAGGTATAGTGATAAGAGCACCTGGTGTAGGTGACTGCCATATTCTCACAGGAGTTAACAGCTGAGAAAAGGCATTTTCAGCGGAAATAGCATGGTGAGTGGGCATCTGCTTTGGTGATTGGCACTGGTGTGAGCCAGGAGTGAAGACAACTGTTTGGTCTACTTTATGCCAAGCTAAGTGTTTTTGCTTGAAGCAGCCATCCATGTGCAGATAAGGCAGCACAATCTGCGTGCTTTAAAGCAACTATATTAGTGTAGAGAGTACTAGGGTGTTGTACCTTGTTAACCATTATGAATGTAGTGAGAAGTCAAGCAAAATGACACCTTTTATTGGCTAAATAACAAGATTACAATATGCAAGCTTTCGAAGCAACTCAGGCCCCTTCTTCAGGCAAGATACATTTTCACAATAAGGCAGCCAGTAACTTATAGTTCTAATAGCAGATTCCTAACCTAAGCAGATTTTCCTAACACTTATACAAACAACACAGCTAACAGTAACTACAGCGTAGGTAAACCAAAATAACAAACATATGAATTTCCATGAGAATCTACTGATGGTATAGAGATAGGAGAACCTGTTTTGGGCAACTGCTACATTCCCAAGTGGGTTAGTGGCTGAGATGATAAATGTTTTCAGTAAAAAGTAGCATGGTGAGCAGGAATCTGCTTTGGTGGCCCAGGTCATAAGGGAACCATTTGGTTTACTTGTGCCAAACTAAGTTTCTTTGCTTGGAGCAGCTGACCTCTTATATGTCAGGTTATTCTTAAATCACATATTTTTATTCCTTTCTAAGGATATCATCCAAATGATCTGAAGACTAAAACAGAGAAGCAATTTTTAATTCGTTTTCTCTTCAGTTTCCTTCTGAGTACTTTATTAAACTAAATAGTAAATACATACAGGTGTAAATGGAAACAAGCTACATGGAGAACTGCTGTTTCCGTTGTAATTGCATCTTATTGCTAATAAGAACCAATTAAAAACTGTGAATGAAGCTGTTTAAGACTAATATAAGAAATTAAGGGTTCCAAATCTTAACTATACAACTAAAATGAAGCTGAAAAATGTCATTTGAGCAATAAGTGCTTCACATGCAATAAAGGACTTCTTATGAAGCAGTTGGGTTGGAACAAAAACCTGCAGCTCCTGTGGCTTTCCAGGACCAACATTGCTCACCCGATTTAAAGGGTCTGAGTCTTAAATAGCAAAACAATGAAATGAATTGAATTTGCAGCAAAATCTTGTCACTAATTAAAAAAAATGTTAGAATGAAAACCTGTAGCCACTGTGGTCCTCCAGGATTGGAATTGGTCACATCTGCATTAAGCAGAAAAAAAATCCCTCCATCCATCTATCCATCCAGTCATTATCAAAATTGCTTCTACTAAGTGAAAAAGCTGAAAAATTCAGATTGCCATATAATCGTAAAGTAGGATAGAATTGGCGACGGTTCACTGTAGGCAAACTGAAATATAAATATAGAGTTCAGTCACTTTAGTCAACAGACAACACTGCTGTTAAAAAATGTTTGCACAACCTACAATCTCAAACAGATTCCATTAAAATGTGAAAAAATAAACTATTTTTAGCTTCCCCACAGATTTTTTTAACCTTTCTTCAGGTTATCCTTGTATTAGTATGAACTTTGTCATCAGCATACTGTATGTGGTATACTTAACATTTTATAGAATTAATTAATCTGAATAAAAACTACTGCAAATTAACGTTTTTTTAAATGTCAGCTATTCACATGCTAATTTGCCAAGACTGGACAATTCTTCTCTGTTCTTGGTCCAAAGCTATGGAATGATCTCCCTTTGTATATTCAAATGGTGCTCAATTTACTTGTGTTTACGCATCTTAAAACTATTATTTGTTAAATACATTGGAACTGCTTAGTTTCTCTCCCGCAAGGTAGCTGCTATTGCACAGACAAAGTGGATACCTACTTAGGATATTTACCTTTGCAGTATTCTAGCTTTTGGTATAAATGTCTAGTTGATCTAATCCCTTGTGCTCACTTTTAATCTTCTCTGTTGCTTCGATGCTTGTAAGTTCATTCCTGTATGTATTTACTTTGGTTTGTAAGTCACTTTGGATTAAGGTGTCTTCTAAATAAATAATAGCAATAATAATAATGCTGCCATCACATTATTCAGGTTTTCAGATACAAATTCTAGCTTTGCCATTGACATTCACTGGGCAACTCTAAACACTTTGTGCATTATTAATCATAGGAGTAATATTACATGAGTAACCCCAACTAAGCCATGCTATGTGTCTGTGATAACATCCTTCCATTGAAGACACTTTTGCAAAGTACTTTCACGAGAAGCTGGAGTCAATCCAAGGAAGCATCTGGTGCAATGCAGGGGCAACCCCTGATTCAGACTCCAGCCCACTGCTGGTAAATTAAATGTGGCATATGGAATGAACATACACCTGCAGGACATCTAGCATCTGTCAATACTGAAGAATAGAAAATCTGCTGCTCAATGCTTCTCTGCTGTTTTCACTTTAGTGGTTGAACTGGCAAGACTTAAACTACCAAATTACAGGAATGAAAACCCACTGTGTCAGGCCCAATACTTCTGTTATGGATTGTCTCTGATTATTTATTTATTTTCTTGTACATTAGAATCATTGCCATGTAATAAGTTGGCATCTTGTACAGAGTTGATTTCTGCGCTGATGCTGCTAGAAAAGGGGGTGACCTATACCAGCCCTTTAATGTGTCAAATACATACTTGAGATCTTTCTTGTTCAGTGTTGTGTAATGTTAGATGTGTTAGTATTATTACTGTAATCATTTTTTTTTTTTTTTGGTGACTATCACGTTGCCATTTTCCTGGCTGTTTTTCTATGGTTGCCATGATAAAACAAAAAATTCCTGACTCTTCAAATTAAATAGTAAAATTAGAAGAAGGGTACATGTTGTCGCACATGTACATTGGAGGATCTCCTCTAGGGCTAGGGAAGTATGTAATATCCCACAAGTGTGAGAAGGGGCACTGTCACTAACATTCTCTTCACCTTCTCTCCCCTCACGAAGAGACTGCCAAGTGAGGGTGCTTAGTCCCACCCCTTCCGGTTCATCAACTATAAGTTGCCTCGAAAGATGTGTCTTTTGTGACCAGAGCGACCCACCACACGGTAACTTCTGTGACAAACTGCAAATTCTGCGGATAGAGACAAATCATTTTTTTGTTTGCATTGTGCCAAAGGGCTCGAAACATAACACCAAGAGACATTCCTTTTCTTGTACTTTTCTGTTGATTACACGGGATGACCCAATCAGTGTCCCAATTTTTACCTTTCCGCGGACATGTTATTTCTACACCAGGCCACTGTATATTTTTACAGTAACAAATGTGAAAATATAGAAATCAACAGGAATGGATAATACTCATTTTTTTCACATGTGAAGTAAACGATGGCTCTGTTTATTATACCTCTAGCACTTTGCCCTAAAAAATGGACAATTTGAGTCCTCAAGTGCATCAACAGGACACGCCATTTATGTTATTCCTGACAGGATCACCTTTGGAGACTCACTCATTATATCCTGAATGTTTCTTGTCAAATGTGTTCTCACTTTTTGATGATCCCCTCAATAACAGTATAATGTACTTATGTGTTTAATTGTTCAGTTTGTTTATATGTTTGTTTCTAATAAACAGTGATTTACACGCACATAACACGTGGCTGCAGCAGATGGATGGTCATTTCTGGAGGGTGGGACTCGACCACGTGTCTCCCAGGGGGATTTCTAACCAGGATCCTGAGCTGTTTCATCGTGTGGTGCGTAAGGCAACATGATATACCAGTGCATGCTCCCCAACTTAACCTGATAGTGATTTCCTGTGTTCCAATTTTTAACTATCCTTTCATATTCATTAAAAAACAAATTTCACATTTGTCATTGTGAAAATACATCTGCATTACTTCTAATTTAATTATTTTCCTACAGTTGCTGCCAGACCTCTGTTGCTGTTTATGACCTACAATGGCACTACATGGCCCTCACACATTAAATGATGGCTACACACTCTGTAGTTTAACTGCATGCATTATGAGTGCTTGGAGAGAGTGGAAGTGGACTGAGGGGAGGAAGTGACAATTTTCCAATTCAGCATTAAGTAAGATTAACAAATACGCTATTTTGAGCAAGTTTGAGGGCAGCACAGTAGACTTGTACTTAGAACAAGACAAGGAATTTGGGCACTATAGAGTGTGGTGTATGACCGGCCGTTTATCCCGGCCAATACCCCCAAGCCACCAGGAGGAGCCCTCCCTGGAGTATGGAGGTCCCCCGAAGACCAGCAGGGCATCATGGACATTGGAGTTTTTACACAGAGCCCTGCTGGATACCATGGGGACCACTAGGAGACACTGCAGGGAGGAACAATGGATATTTGCCTTACGCCCCGGAAGTACGTCCGAGTCACATGGACAAGGGGAATGATGCGTTTCCGGGGTGAAGAAAAGGACTTGTACCTGACCAGAAAGTGATAAAGAATCACATGGACTGGGGATTGGGAACACTTCCGGGTCAGGGAAAATAAAAGGACTGTGGCAGCTCCCAGATGCAAGCTGAGCTGGGTGGAGGGGTGGCAGCACGTCTGGGAGTGGTGGATTGTTTATTATTGTATTTGTGATTGTGATTTATGAGTATAGTGGAGGAGAGGGTGCTTTGTGCACTGTGGCATAAAAATAAAGTCAACTATTGGACTTTTTCCTGGTGTCTGGAGTCTTGGACAGGGGTTCAAGGGAGCGATAGCGCCCCCTATCTGTCACAAGAGGTAAGAGTAAGAAAGAAATAATGAAACAAGAATGATTCATGTAGTTCAGATGCTGAAGAATAAGATGAAGAGGAGTTTGAAGACTTTGTGGTTATTTTTAAAGCAGCCGATGAAAGGATGAGTTTAGTGAAAGATAGCCCCTTTAAAGTTAGCTGCATTGATTAACCGTATAACTGGGGAAGGTTAAAGAAACTACTTAATGGACAATTAAAAATATTTTATCAAACTAAAGAACAATAAGATAAAGCATTGTGTGCGATCTCAATCTTACAAAAATCGGAAAGAGAAGAACACACTGTAATTTTGTCTGAATTTTGGATCAAAGAACTAAAAAAATCCTAATGACTAGAGCTGATAAGGAAAATCTAACAGATGAGGATTTGGGTTTTCATTCTGCTTTTTTGTTTTGAATTTTGTTTTTATTTTTCTTTGGTGGTTGATTTTAGCATGTAGATTTTTAAAGGGCCATCTTACTGTACTGGTACAATGAGAAAAACAGCAATTGATTTAGAAAATAACCGGAAGTTAAGACATGAACACAGGAAGAGATGAGATTCATAACCAATAAGTCAGCAATGTCACTATCAATGTTCTGACTAAAAAGGAGACAGTAAGAATCTTTTATAAAGAGATTAGAAGAAGAAAGCAATGATAAAAGAAGTCATAACTAAAATATCCAACCACACTGTTGTCAAGTTCAGAACACTAAGCAAAAATGAAAGACATAAATACCTGCAAAAATGCTTGATAATCAAAAAGAGTTTGATCTGCAAAGTAATAAACTAATGGTGTTTTTATCTAATTTCAAGAACACACTGCTGTCCACTATTCGGTCATGCCATTGACATCATGCGTTGTACATGTCTAGTGGGTTTGTGATTAATTTACCACAGCAACACCCAATGAAAACCTTGGCAAAATGATGGTGCCTTGAACAAAACAAAATGGCATCACGGGAAGATGCTAAAAAACTAGAGAGAAACTATCAGAAGAATTACAGAAGATTCCTTGAGTCAGAAAACCCCAGAAAAGACATATGCCATAGACTGTGAAAATTCACCCTGAATTTCTCATAATGAAACAAGAATGATTCATGTAGTTCAGATGCTGAAGACTAAGATGAAGAGGAGTTTGAAGACTTTGTGGTTATTTTTAAAGCAGCCGATGAAAGGATGAGTTTAGTGAAAGATAGCCCCTTTAAAGTTAGCTGCATTGATTAACCGTATAACTGGGGAAGGTTAAAGAAACTACTTAATGGACAATTAAAAATATTTTATCAAACTAAAGAACAATAAGATAAAGCATTGTGTGCGATCTCAATCTTACAAAAATCGGAAAGAGAAGAACACACTGTAATTTTGTCTGAATTTTGGATCAAAGAACTAAAAAAATCCTAATGACTAGAGCTGATAAGGAAAATCTAACAGATGAGGATTTGGGTTTTCATTCTGCTTTTTTGTTTTGAATTTTGTTTTTATTTTTCTTTGGTGGTTGATTTTAGCATGTAGATTTTTAAAGGGCCATCTTACTGTACTGGTACAATGAGAAAAACAGCAATTGATTTAGAAAATAACCGGATGTTAAGACATGAACACAGGAAGAGATGAGATTCATAACCAATAAGTCAGCAATGTCACTATCAATGTTCTGACTAAAAAGGAGACAGTAAGAATCTTTTATAAAGAGATTAGAAGAAGAAAGCAATGATAAAAGAAGTCATAACTAAAATATCCAACCACACTGTTGTCAAGTTCAGAACACTAAGCAAAAATGAAAGACATAAATACCTGCAAAAATGCTTGATAATCAAAAAGAGTTTGATCTGCAAAGTAATAAACTAATGGTGTTTTTATCTAATTTCAAGAACACACTGCTGTCCACTATTCGGTCATGCCATTGACATCATGCGTTGTACATGTCTAGTGGGTTTGTGATTAATTTACCACAGCAACACCCAATGAAAACCTTGGCAAAATGATGGTGCCTTGAACAAAACAAAATGGCATCACGGGAAGATGCTAAAAAACTAGAGAGAAACTATCAGAAGAATTACAGAAGATTCCTTGAGTCAGAAAACCCCAGAAAAGACATATGCCATAGACTGTGAAAATTCATCCTGAATTTCTCATAAAAAGCAAAAATACAAACTTAAATTGCAACAGTCGAAACCAAAACAAATCGCGAATATAAATCAAAATGTTAGAGAGCAAAATTCATTAACACATTTTTTTGTTCCATGTGTTTTTTAGACGGTCTCCACCTGCCAATCACTGACGGGAGCTGCCCTGTAAATCAGGAGGATCTTCCACAGTTCCTGGCAGTTCACTGTAAATGCGCTCTGCTGTTGGTGAGTTCCTGGGTCATTTTCTGTCCTTTTTGTGAATTCTTGTATGTTTGACCTGTTTTTGCTCTGTTTTTATCCTTGCCTTGGATTTCAGCTTTGCCTTGGATTGCCCTGCTCTACGGAGCTTCATCTATTCACATAGCTTTTTGTGAAATAAACTTTTTATATATTTTATAAAGATTTGGTGCTTTCCCTTATTACTATCTGGAGTATAACAGTGATATCCCCCTCTAGTGTGGATTTTTTGAAGTGTTTAAGACTATGTGCTTTGGACCTCTTTAGTGCGTGGGCCTCCCAGTTTATGATAAAAGGAAAGCTCTTACAAAATAAACATTTACCAAATACTTTGTTTCTGTTTTCTCCACAAACATGAGTAAATATGAAGTGCTTATCATGACCTGTACAGCTATGACCCTGTGATGTCACCACTGCTCATTAGCAGGTCATTTCCCTAGCAACATGGCAACAATTACTCCACGTAATGGTAGGGCCATAGAAAAACAAAATGGCACTGCAGAAAAGATGGCATAATAAATCAACTTATAAATAATACTTTTCATATGCAAACTAGAGTCATATCCAGAATCTTGCAGTTAAAAAATAACCTAAATATGCTGAAATATTTTCCAGAAACACCATAAAGAAGACACAAAAATGTGTAAATAATGAAAGTCTTATAACAGTAGCCGAAAGAAAAAGTAGAAGATAACAGTTAATTGGATTATGACGATGAAAACAAAATACTCCACAATTTCCAACTTCTTTACTTGTAGTTGTGAAATTGATATAAATCTTAAGTGCCATCAAAATACAATTACTTTGATTTTAAAAAGTATGTTTCGTAGTTTACTCACTTTCTTTTATTCACCAAATATAGTCTCATCTTCCAGAATATTAGCATATATTCTCTCAAAACCCTAAAGGTGTAATTTCCTAAAACCAATGTTGGCCT
The DNA here is from genome assembly GCF_016835505.1 of Polypterus senegalus. Lineage (NCBI taxonomy): Eukaryota > Metazoa > Chordata > Cladistia > Polypteriformes > Polypteridae > Polypterus > Polypterus senegalus. The sequence continues at coordinate 17,797,611 of NC_053159.1, forward strand.
GAATGTTTTCTTAATATGTGGTGCAAGAAAAGATGAGGAAAATAATAAAGATATGGAGAGTTCCCACTAATGCCCCTTTAATAATGGAAAGCAAAAGAATCAAAATTGCTGACTCTAAAAGTGAATAAAATTAACTGACTGGGTCTGTCAGTTATAATGGTTACACTGCAATATGACTGCAATACAGTCACAGGTTCTCAACCGTAAACTGAATTCTGAGTGGATTTGTTGGTATGTAGCAGCACAGAGGAAGTTATGTCATCGTTCTTCTGACTGTTCCTGGTCAAATCTACAGGTAGAAGAAAAGAGTAAGCATTTGTAACTTCACTCTAGCAAGGGTATGCATAGCGTAGCCCTGAAAATACCCACAACTGGCACACATCTCACAAAGGATATCTTAATTTGAATCTAATTCCCTAATCTCTAAAATTTTCATACTTTTGATGAGCATTTCCTGGAAAGAATTTTGGTGGCAACATGCTGGTCATGACAGATCAGGACATTTGATCTTCTACAATAATTTCCCATCTGGTTGTGCTGAATTCTAACACACTTTCAAGCCAGCTAAAAGACATAATCCCTTCAGTGTGTCTTGGGTCTTTTCCCAGTGAACCTGCTGTGAATACCACACAGGTTAGAAGGGCATCCCGACCAGAGAAGGGGATGGTTCCCGACCCAGACGGGAGGCTCTGAACAGGAAGATAGGCACCCCAACCAAGAGAAAGGAAGGAGCAAGACCAGTAAGTGACGGCCAGAGGAGATGGACAGACAGCCCACCGGAAGTGGAAGATATTGCTGGGACTTATTCTCCCAGAACAGCAGATGGCAGCAACCCTCTGTATCGGCACCCATTTGAGAACCAGTAGGGAATGCCGGGACATGTAGTTCAGAAATACAGCTCTGCTGGGGACCATGGGTGCCACAAGGGGGCGCTGTCAGGAGATGCGCTCCCTAAAATGGGACTTCCGTATGACCAGGAAATACTTCCATCGGGCAGTGGCCCTGGCACCTGAAGTACTCCCGGGTCCTTAATAATATGGACCACACACCCTTCTCCAGGAAAGTTGGAGCTGGGAGGACATACAGCAACACTCAACTGGAGGAGGGCAGTGCGATGGTGAGAGAGAGTATTGTGGAAGTTGGAAGGAGAAGAGATTATTGTGGAGTGAGGAAGGAATATGTTAATAAACCATCCTTTATTTGAACTTGGGACACTTTGTGTGTTCATGTTGGGGTTTGGGGCAGGCTGACGCCACTGGTTCTATCATACTGCCCAATTTGTAACATGTAAGTGGTACTCAAGGGACATTCTCACTACAGACCCAAACCACCACAATTGGCTCCAATAATGTCAAAGAGACAATAGCTCTAGTCAGTGCTCCTGCATTGCTGTGCTTTGCAACCCATCATGAACAGTAAGCCTAATAACTCTGCACAGGAACCTCATTTGAACCGTACTCCCTAAAAACATTATTTCAATCATTCACCAGAGCTCAAGAATGAAGTGGGGGTGGGTATGTAAAATCTAAATGTTTCATCAAGCTCATAATTCATATGGTTTTCAAAATATAAGGAAATGTGTCATGAAACAGATGTCAAACGTGGCACCAATTCAATCAGGTGCAAATGTGCATATAAACTAAAGGCAGCATGGAATATTCTGCAATAAATTGCAATTTCAAAACCAAGCAGAATTCTAAACAGTCCCCAAACATTTTGATTACATGTCAAACAATAATCACTTGTTCATCTCATATATCTTTGCAGCCTTCACTCTGCAGATTCCCAAGAGGACACTTTCACTTATTTATTTTAAAAAGGAAATGAGAAAATTACAGGTAGACTGATAGCTAACTGACCTATGACAGTTAATATAGAGCTGAAAAATGCAAAATGAGGAGGCTAAGCCTGGAAATTTGATAAAACGCAATTGTCCAGAGTGTGACCACTGAACTGATTTATAAGGAAATAATTAAAGGCAATGAAGGAAGTGGAGCAAACACTCCACAAAGCTCACTGGCATGCTTACTTCATCTTCAGCAGCAGTGATGCTAACCCAGATGAAGAACAGTGGATGCAAACTTGCCCACTCCCTACACACTTCACAAAGGACCCTGATACCAAATGTGAATGTCTCATCTTATACTATTTAGAACTTGGATGGCTTTGTGATTTCTGGAATAAGAGCTACAGCAACTGCTGGACACTTTTTATTACACAGTTATGAATAATATACTATAGCAATAAATGCTTTTTCCATATTTTTCATGTGAAAAATTATGATTTTTTTTCAACATATGTACACATATATCAAGATTTGATCTTCATTTAAATAGTACCTATAGATAAAGGTGATATAACAAACATCAGGCCAAATTTACATTTTGTAGTCCATTATATAATTAAAATAAAACATAAATGTGAATTTCACATGTGGAAAAAGTAAGTACATCCTACATTTATTACCTTAAATTAGAAATGTGTGCACCAAATCAGGTGCAAATGATCAGAACATCATCAGGGAGGACCTTGTCTGAACCTACCAAATTTACACACTGGACATTTATTCTGGTTTGCTCTTTGCTGTATAAGAGTATGTTATCACCATACCAAAATCAAAGGAGCTCTCTCAAGGCTTCAGAAAGAACATTATATATGCCTGAGTCGGAGAAGGGATTTAAAAATATCTCTGAACATTTGGAAATTACCCATTCCACCAACTGGAAGGTCATCTACAACTAGAGAAGATTTCATACAACTGCCAACCCCCCAGAGGCTAGGCCACCCTGGAACCCCAGAATTTCAATCCCAATCTTCCAGGTAACTAATGCCACTGTCAATGTTAAAGTGCACAAGTCTATCATTACACTGCACCAATTAATTCAAATTTAACAAATAACACAATAAAATGTAAAATGAACCTAATATGAATCCATCAGTCTCTCCAGGTGTTGTGAGTAGGCCTTGTGTATAGATAGATAGATAGATAGATAGATAGATAGATAGATAGATAGATAGATAGATAGATAGGAACAAAGGCACAAATAGACAAATAGATAAAAAAAGGAACAGTATATGATTGATAGCTGAAAAAACTGTTCCTGCTGCATCTGTCAAGCATCTTTAGTGCATAGTCTGAGAAATATTTATGTAGTGTATCTCTAATCAACTGATGTGTAAATAGATAGATAGATAGATAGATAGATAGATAGATAGATAGATAGATAGATAGATAGATAGATAGATAGATAATTTAAGGGGATATTAAAATTTTACAGATGCTCAAACTATACTGAAGTGCTGGGTCTCCAACTCATTTTGCATATGCATAAAATTACGAAGTGAAACAAACAACGTACACATTTACCAATATTAACATAGGTAAACCAATTATAAGGAACCAATCAATGTGATGGTGTATATAAGTGTGCAACTAATTTGAGAGTTCTTACAAATACAAAACTTTTTAAGTTTGTGTGGAAACATCAGCTGTTTAGTAAAAAGTCCACTTTATCAAAAGGATAGGTGTCTGTGTATCTGTAAATCTGTGTATCCATCTGTTTGTTGTGTCTGTCATTACAACAGATAGGGCACTTCAAACATTGGTAGTAATGCACTTTAATACTATATGTATTATAAAATAGATTTTAATAGAAGGTGCATTGTAAACATTAACGCTGAGGTCTACATTTATTACTTTCAACCTGTCATAGATGGGTAACACAGCTAGATTGGAAAAAAATGACTCTGAAATTTATTTAGGAGTTGGTGGTATTGCAAGTTTTACACAACTTCCTGGATCCACCAAGTCTTGTCTCTATCGACCCTTAGACTGTGTCAGAGCAAATGGGACAATACACTGTAAAGTGCTGGAGTCTCCCTACAGGATAATAAAGTAAAGAAAAGAGAAGAAAACAAAACAACAGTTTTAGCCAATTGTGGTTATGTTTTAGTTAAGATTTACAGTGCCTCTGTAGGGTGAGGTAGTTCTAACAGCCGCGAGTTCAAAACTAATTGCCGAATTCCATCCGTCACAGTGCTTACATGGATCCGATACTGACAGAGACAGGACTTCAGAGGTGTCATCATTGGACTTCTCAACTCTAAAGCTAGTACACATACTGTCTCACAATCCATTCCTGCTGCAGTATTTTCAGAACCCCTAACACAATCCTTCAGCATGTGTGTGAGACCACTGTCATTTGTGAATACTCATATCAAAGGCATTAAGATTTTACGTGACAAGTAATCTGGAGATGTTCCAAATTCTGTTTGTAGTTGTGAAGTTGGCTGCCAAGTTATACCCAGAAAAACCTCTGATGACAGAAGGCAAAATTGGTGCAGCAAATACAAAGAAACCAAGCAGTAAAATCCTCCCAGTTTAAAGGTGATGCAAGACTTCAACAAAGATTTAGCTACAGTTTGGAGAATGAACCAAAAAATGTTACTCTGGCTATAAACAAAGAAAGTCAAAGTTCTACAGTGCAGGATCTTAAATTCAGTCCTGGAGGTTTCCAATAACTGCAGACTGTCAATTAGAAGCTTATTATTGCTGCTAAAAGTTACAGCTCGAACAACATTTCAGTGCTTCATTTTAACTTGCTTGTTAAAGGAACACTCCACCCAAAATAGTTGTATGCTCAAAAATGTGTAAAATATATGCATTTCCAGCTAAAATACTGTTAATAAATACTTCTGTAAAATAAAAGCAGTCCACAAACAGGAAGCACCTTCATATGGGGTCACACGTTTGAATTGAAGGCCCAATCCTACCTTCAATTCAAAAGCACAACATGAGTAGTATGAATTTTTTTAACGGACATTTTTATATTATTTGCTTTTGTCCAGCACTCCTTGGTTCCCATTTACAAATGTTGTATTGTCCATTTTCCATGAAAACATGACATTAAATTTTTTTCTTGCCCATCACTACAAACCACATCAGGTAAGTAACATATGATAAAAAGCTGGGGTTCATTATTCCTTTAAGATGCCCAACCCTTAAATATTTCTTTTAATCTTAAAACAGCTATATTGCTTTTATTTGGTTCTTGTTTCCTTAACAAGCTAAAAATTAAAAATGAGATGCAAATAAAAAGGACCCAGCAGCTCATCTTCTAACCTGGTCACATTAACACCTGTGTGTCCATTATGGGGTATGTATTAATAAAATATGTGGGGGAAAATATGGAAGTGAAAAAATGCAAAGAACCCAGAATTACTAATCTCTGTCAGAGCATAAATCATATGGATGATATCCTCAGAAATAAAAAAAATCAGCAACAAAAAACTCTTAGAAGCAATAAAATTAAACAAAAAGTTACATTATTGGCAAGGATTGACTTCTCATTAAGCAATTGGTCTGGAGGAAAAACTGACAAACCTTAGTTGTAAATTATTGTTAACCGATGATGGCTGTCCAACATGTAGGGGCTTGAGCAGTTCTGCAAAGAATGGTCTAAATAGTCAACATCCATTCGGAAGGCATTTTTCTCATTTGATTTATAAATATAGTTGGTGAAGATGAACAGTGATGAAATAGTTTTGTTTTTATTTCTGAAAGACTGAACAGGAGAATTGTGTTTTTCACGTTTCAATTATTGTGTTTGTCAATACCAAAAACTTCCAAGTTACATTACAATTCTAAATAATAAATAAATGAGTAAAAAAATCCAAACTGGAAAGCTAAATATTGTAGTAACTACAACTACAAACAAAAGGTACATAAACTCAGCAAAAAAAGAAACATCCTCTGACTTTCAACTGTTTTTACTTTCAGTAAACTTAATGTGTAAATATTTGTATGAACACTAAAAGAGTCAACACCATGAGACATAAACTAAAAATGTTTCACAATGTGTCCCTGAATGAAGGGAGGCTCAAAATCAAAAGTACCAGTCAGTATCTGGTGTGGCCACCAGCTGCTTGAAGTACTGCAGTGCATCTCCTCCGAATGGACTGGACCAGATTTGTCAGTTCTTGCTGTGAGATGTTACCCCACTCTTCCACCAAGGCACCTGCAAGTTCCTGGGCATTTCTGGGGGGAATGGCCCTAGCCCTCACCCTGCGATCCAACAGGTCCCAGACGTGCTCAATTCCTTCGACGATAAACACAAATCCGTCCATCACCCCTGGTGAGACAAAACCGTGACTCATCAGAGAAGAGCACTTTTTGCCACTCCTGTCTGGTCCAGCGAAGGTGGGTTTGTGCTCATAGGCGGCGTTGTTGCTGGTGATGTCTGGTAAGGACCTGCCTTACAACAGGCCTACAAGCCCTCAGTCCAGCCTCTCTCAGCCTATTGCGGACAGTCTGAGCACTGATGGAGGGATTGTGTGTTCCTGGTGTGACTCAGGCAGTTGTTGTGGCCATCCTGTACCTGTCACGCAGGTGTGATATTAGGATGTACCGATCCTGTGCAGGTGTTGTTACACGTGGTCTTCCACTGCGAGGATGATCAGCTGTCCTTCCTGTCTCCCTGTAGGGCTGTCTTAGGTGTCTCACAGTGCGGACATGGCAATTTATTGCCCTAGCCACATCAGCAGTCCTCATGCCACCCTGTAGCACGCCTAATGTACGTTCATGCAGATGAGCAGGGACCCTGGGCATCTTTCTTTGGGTGTTTTTCACAGTCGGTAGACAAGTCTCTTTAGTGTCCTGCGTTTTTAGAACTGTGACCTTAAATGCCTACTTTGTGTAAGCTGTTAAGGTCTTAACGACCATTCCACAGGTGCATGTTAATTAATTGATTATGGTTAATTGAACATGCATGGAAAACATTGTTTAAACCCTTTACAATGAAGATTTGTAAAGTTATTTGGATTTTTAAAACATTATTGTTGAAATACACAGTCCTGAAAAGGGAACGTTTCTTTTTTTGCTGAGTTTATAATCTCATAACTGAAGACTAGCTAACGATCCGTGGTGCTTTTTAGCACCACCACGAGACTTAAGCTGGTACACGAAATAATTTCCTAATATATGACTAATACGCAAACATCATGTTTGAAGAATGGGAGGTCTGCACTTCTCATTTATTGAAAAATCGGTAATGAAACTTATTCTTTGTCCATTTATCAAAAACAGCGCAATAGCACGATCACGCAATAACAAACTAAAAACAGACATGTCACTGAAATGCACCTGAAGTCGACTGTTTATCCTTCACATTACAGCAACCGAAAACCGATGGTATATCAGTGTTTTTTAGAAATCCTGTTGCGGATGAAGACGTTAAGGAATACTCAATGCTGACGCCACTCCTCGGTTATTTGGGCGGACACCGTTCTGCTTGTTTTGAACATGTTGACACAACACGGCCCTCTGCCATGGCAGCACTGGCGAGAACGCGTTTCCCAACTCTCCTTGCGCGGTCAGTGCAGCGGTTGCGCCTGCGCAGCAGAGCCGGACTGGCCTTGCGCTTTGGGAGGGTTGGAAGATGGAAGATGAGGAGGTTGCGGAAAGCTGGGAGGAGGCAGCCGATAGCGGGGTAGGTGCTGAAGGTATCGTTGCAAACGTTCGGCTTTTAGGAACACTGGTGTATAAGTTCTTTTGGCAATGATGAAAGTCCCATGGTGAATACTGAATTGGGATCGTGTAGCGGGCAATGTAGGGGGTGGTTATGGGTTCGGTTCTGTAAACCCCCCAACTGGTATATAAAACAACCCGGGACCACGGCTGGCGAGAGTAGGCCGTAACTTAAAGGGCCATGCAGTCGTTTGGATAAGAAGGCGGCGCCTTTAGTTTCAAATGTCTTACTTGGACTTGGCATTCTTTCTGCCACAAAAGGGTTTCTGTTTTGTTGGTTTTCATTTTATTTTCAGGAAAAACAAAAGGGACGCATTTGACTTTAGCATACCTCGAGCGGACTGCGCGCTTTCACTTCGTCGGTTTCACTCCCTTCCAGCGGAAAGGTATACTTTCCGCGCGTGTGTTGATCTCTAACCGGTTGCAAATGTGACGAAATTAAGAGAGGTATTCGGTAAAGCAAATCTGCTACGGAAGCCGGCACACATGTGTATACTTGCGAAGGAGCAAACGAGCGCTGGAGATCTCCTGGATCAGCGCGCGGTCCGGCGGCGCACGTGGGTAAATGCAGCCTGGCCTTATTTGGTAGCTAACGGGGAACGGATCTAGAAGGCATAGGGTCTGGTGTTGGAAGGGATAGGTAGACTCCAGTTTACTAGTTCGGTGCACTGTGCCGCCGAGTGACTAAGTAAGCACCTATCATGAGACCCTTTCACTTTTTTTTTAATGTTTGCATAGATGATGAGCGTAAAAATACACTACGGTGTCCATTTTAGGACATCCTAAATCTCATCTCTGTTGGAGTCAAGTAACAGACGTCAGCGACTTATTCTATACAAACGCCGTCTAATGCAGCACAACACAAGAAAACCTGAAGTACTACTTAGGTAACACATGAACATGTTCTCAAAAAGACCACCTGTTAACAACAATAATGGGAAAAAAACGAGTTATGATTATATATAAAAACTTGGGGAAAAAAAACAAGAAAAAATCGTTATGGAATGGCCCACAGAGTACTTTTATGTCAGTTTCACTTTAGTCGATTCCACAGGAAATCACTTAGCATAAGATTTTACAATATAATCGATTGTATTATAATATAAACAGTAATGAAGTGCATGAGCAACTTATGTGCACAGATAAATGCACAATAAAATGAACAGGAAATTGAATCGAATGAACAACTTCAGTAATAAGTTAAAAACCTCATCACATTGGATCAAGTGAAGCAAATACGCTGCGCAGACTGTCAGATTGGTTCAGGGGTGGCATAATGCCTTAGTCTACGCCAGGTCAATGTGTGTTAATTTCTTCCTGTTCATCATCTAGCATGTGTTGTGTTAGGGCAAAAAGGGGCACAAGTCTGCGTGTTTACATGATGTGTTCTTTCGTGTGCCTCCTTGTCTGCGTACATGTGTATTTACAGAAATACAGAAGAGAAAAGCCACATTCCCCATTAGGCACTATTCAGCTATAACAGGTGCCACAGTGCCTCTTGTAAATATGTCACCAACAATACCATTGAATCTGCTCCTTCTGGTAAATTAATTATTAAACAACAGTATACGTGCCTAAAATATTTACTGCATTTGGTGTACGAGACATCTTACAAACTGGTTTCAGAGAGCATGTTCAAGACTTAAAACTAAAGACCTTACAAAGCCAGTTGCAGAACACTTGATTATAGCTGCATTGATCTTTCTGTTTGTATACCTTTGCAAGGCTTTAAAGACGCTTTTAAAAGAGAAATAGAAGCTGAGCTTATTCTCACACTAAGTCCACACATTTCTCCAGATCTTAATGACCGACGATACTTCTTAATCTCATGTTTCATCTCCTCTAATGCCAGCTTTTTCTCACCTGTACTTCTTTCATCCACATCGACTTTGTTCCCTCCTTCCCCTTCTATATGCTACCTTTTCACCTGCTTACCCAATAAAGGCTGTACAGCTGAATAACTGTTTTTAACTGCCTTTCCTTTTCAGCATGGAAATAATCTTTAACTTTTTTTTTGTTGTTAACCTACGTGCTGCTGCAACCCTACACTAACTCCATTTTATTTAAGCACTTGCTTTCCCCGCTTGCCAATCCCCTGCCTGCGCTACGCACCAGTAACTTTGCATCTCTGCCACTCGCGTATGTGGATTTCTCTTTCACCAAACAACAAAACTTTTAATTCTCATGAATAGGCCTCTTCATTGAGAAGAAACACTACTTTTCCCTGATGGCAACAAAAATTAGACAATCTACAAGTCTCTGACTTAAGGTTTAAAGCCAAACAATATCTACATACTTCTGTCATATCACCTATGTCCATATATTCAGTCTCTTTTCGCTTTTACCTTTTTGTCAATATCACATTAAATTTTGATTCTGTGTTTGGAATTAAATTGTGACAACACAACATATAACTTCGATATTGTGTTTGTATCTCAAAAACTACTTGGGCCGAAATTTTGCAAATCAATAGGCCTGGTCCCATGATTAAACAGAGCAGACAGCATGAGTCACATTTAAATTAAACCTTATCTACCACAGTTATCGTTGAATATAGGTCAAACTGTTTTGAGGGATTTTGAGATAAGTACTGGACCAAACTGTAGAGACACATGCAAAAACACCACACTAAAATAAACTCTCTTCGACATCATTGAATCAGAATGTGAACTTTACTTGACAGCTATTTTTTGATACTATTGCTGAACTTTCATTTAAGTGTAAGTAAAATGATGAAAAAGTAATGATGAAATGGAGAAATAACTACAACTATATTCCACACATCTAAAACAAACTATATTTTCGTTACACAACAAAAAACAATTGGCATATATCTGAAATATATATTGAAGAAAACTTTTTTTTGATAATGATAAAGGAAGTTAATAAATAAATAAATATATGTTTTGCAGGTAACCAATTAACCAAGATATTTTGGGAATCACACCCCTTCATCACAGTTTGAGGTTAACATAACTGAATAGATAATATTTGTACAAAAAAGACCAACAAAAATGGTACAAATTAAAAAAAAATGTACAAACTTAATATATATTACCATAACAAAAATATATAATAACACTCATTACCTGTATTGCGTAAAATCTGACTTTTTAGTAATAACTTAGTTGTGCTGTTTTAACTACAGAGTAACTTCAAAATGTCAGACTTGTGCCAACTTTTTGGTTGTTAGTTCAATATTAAACAACAGTCTGCTTGCCTAAAAATATTATTTACTGTATTTCTTGTAGGAGGTGGCTTGCAAACCAATTTTAAAGCGCATGTTCAGTTCTTTAAATTAAAAGACTTTTGTTTCATCAGTTTTTTTTTTCAATTTTTTTCCTGTCTTTTATTTTTTCATGTGTGTAGGTATTGAAACATTTTTTTAATGTTGGTTAAAATTGGCCTTTTTTAAAAAACCTCTTCACGTGTTAAATTTTAGTGGGTCATTGTCATAACCTTCTAGCCCTATAAGTTATTAGAGTATTATTATTTTTGCGCATTGTTTCAAGTCTTTCTCATGTACAAACGGTAAACTTAATAAGATCAGTTTATCTCTTAAAAAATGTATATTTTTAACATCTGTTATTACCTAACAAATTAATGGATGTTTTACTGCAGAACGATTCCATAAGAATAATTAATATGATGTCATTTCTAAATATTTGAGCTGAAAAGTCAATTACTGCTATTTTTGCTGTGGTTACATGCAGGATCAATATAAGGCAAATACATAAAATGCCACATTTTATTTGTGGGTATTCTTGTGACACATATGCTTTAACCCTTTTAAATAATTACAGTTTTTGTGGTCCACTGCATCCTAACCATTAAACAGCTTGATGCCTGGTATTCATTTTTTATTATTTGTTTTCTTTATATTTATTATGCACATGTAAAACAACAACAACATTTATTTATATAGCACATTTTCATACAAAAAGTAGCTCAAAGTGCTTTACATAATGAAGAATAGAAAAATAAAAGACACAGTAAGAAAATAAAATAAGTCAACATTAATTAACATAGAATAAGAGTAAGGTCCAATGGCCAGGGTGGACAGAAAAACAAAAAAACTCCAGACGGCTGGAGAATAAAATAAAATCTGTAGGGATTCCAGACCATTAGACTGCCCAGTCCCCTCTGGGCATTCTACCTAACATAAATGAAACGGTCCACTTTGGATTTAGGGTTCTCACGGAAAGACTTGATGATGATGGTCACGTAGACTTTTAGCTTTTGATCCATCCATAATTGTTGGAACATCGTGATGCTTTGAGTAGGTGGAGGTGGCGCAGGCCAAAGAAACAGAAGAGAGAGTAGGGGTCAGTACGGATTTTAGAGCCACCATGAATAGTTATTTTGATGAATTGAACATACAGAGTATCAGGATTAAGTTAAAGTGAAATTATAAAAAGGCCATGTTAAAATAATGTGTTTTCAGCAGTGTTTTAAAGTGCTTCACTGTATTAGCCTGGCAAATTCCTATTGGCAGGCTATTCCAGATTTTAGGTGCATAGCAGCAGAAGGCCGCCTCACCACTTCTTTTAAGTTTTGCTCTTGGAATTCTAAGGAGATGCTCATTTGAGGATCTAAGGTTACGATTTGGAATATAAGGTGTCAGACATTCTGATATATAAGATGGAGCGAGATTATTTAAGGCTTTATAAAACATAAGCAGAATTTTAAAGTCAATCCTGAATGACACAGGTAACCAGTGTAGTGACATCAAAACTGGAGAGATGTGCTCGGATTTTCTTTTCCTACTTAGGATTCTAGCAGCTGCATTCTGCACTAGTTGCAAACGATTTATGTCTTTTTTGGGTAGTCCTGAGAGGAGAGCATTACAGTAATCTAGTCGACTGAAAACAAATGCGTGAACTAATTTCTCTGCATTTTTCAGTTAGATAAGAGGTCTAACTTTAGCTAAAAGAAGTCTAAGTACCTCGGATGGATTCAGTCTCTGTTCTCTTTGGCACCTGCCTCTTCAGACAGTAAACCTAAACAAACTTGAGTGGTACACTTAAAAATAGCCAAACTATATGAGCCTATACTGGCAGCAGATTGCCTTTAGTGTTGTTTTTACTGTTGTTTCTCCCACTCTTTTTGCATTCGTCAGGTGTGGAAGGTATTGAAATTACCTTCCTTATTAAGTTACTACATAATTAATATTTAAAGTTTGACACAAGGAAAACGTCAACACATCTCCTGCTACTATAAACAAAAGTATGAACACTTTGTTAAATTTTATTATGGGAACAAGCTGTAAACTGTGAATAGGTCAGGGCCTAACACTATGGGGCTGATTTCTAAAACTTTCTTCACGAGTGAGAAGAGCTTGTGACACTTACGCTGGCTAACTCAAAAAGAGTAACGCACACAGTCTTGCATGAGAATTTATATATGTTCTTGCCAGCTTAGGAGGTGATGTGAAGCTTCCTCTTGGTGGAGGTTTTTTTTTTGTAATGTCCTGGAATTGCACTAAGAATAAATGCATGGTCAGTAAGCTGCTCAGTTACTAGAAGGTGCAGTGACTGTAGCCCAACGATAGTCAAAGAAAGTATTCATGCGGTTTGATATTTCTGATTTGATTGGTTTTAGTTAAATAACAACAACATTTATTTATATAGCACATTTTCATACAAACAGTAGCTCAAAGTGCAAACAAGGTGAATTAGAATTAAAACATCTATAAACTAACCTCAGAACCTTTAGTAGAAAATCATTTCTTTCTCTAAACATGCAAATTTGTGATATCAAGATTGTTTCAAGTAACATTGTTTTCACCTTACCAGGAGACACGCACTTTAGGCCAACTACAGTGCTAAGTGTTTGGCAAAAGGTGAGATTCATGGTGCATTTGGGAGGCAATGGGTATCCCTTATGTCTTGATCTCTACTTTTTGATTCCTCTGAAGCATCACAAAAGGGCAGATTTTTGCCTTTTTTTGGGGTTTGTTTTGTTTTTTTTTTTTTTTTTTTTCCCCACCCTTTTTTTTTTTTTTTTTTTTTTGGGCAAGGTTTTTTTTGGGAAAAAAGGTTGTGGGGGGGGGGGGTTTTCCCCCTTTCCCCCTTAATTAAAAAAAAAAAAGGGGTTTTTACTACTTTTTTTTTTTTTTTTTTTTTTTTTTTTTTTTTTTTTTTTTTTTTTTTTTTTTTTTTTTTTTTTTTTTTTTTTTTTTTTTTTTTTTTTTTTTTTTTTTTTTTTTTTTTTTTTTTTTTTTTTTTTTTTTTTTTTTTTTTTTTTTTTTTTTTTTTTTTTTTTTTTTTTTTTTTTTTAAAAAAAAAAAAAAAAAAAAAAAAAAAAAAAAAAAAAAAAAAAAAAAAAAAAAAAAAAAAAAAAAAAAAAAAAAAAATGAAAAAAAAAAAAAAAAAAAAAACCAAAAAAAAAAAAAAAAAAAAAAAAAAAAAAAAAAAAAAAAAAAAAAAAAAAAAAAAATTTATTAAAAAGGGTTTTTACTAGCTGGATTCTTTCAAGCCCAAATTTTTTCCCCGAAATTTTTTTATTTAAGCAGAGGGGAATACTGTACCGTTTTTTTATTGTTTAACCTCAAAAAAAAATTGTAAAAACCTTTTGTTTTGTTAAAATCCCTAAAATTCCAAAAAATCTTGCCAAAAGTGTTTAAAAAGGTGGTTTTATGTTGATCCTTAACCAAAGCTTCTTTCCCCACCCAAAGACGAAAAATTGGATGGGGCCCAGTACCCAAGGGGAAAAAGACACCATACTTATGTTTTTTAGCACACAAAATTCCAAACCGCATTTCAAAAACCCGAGCCAGTGAAACCCTATGGGAAAACATAAAACTCCGGGCGGAAATTTTAACCTCCCAAGGCATTTTGACCATTTTTTCACTTTTACCGCCAAATTTGTTAATTTTAAAAGTATTCATTATTTAAAAATGACTTTAATGATTCTCTTTGGGGTTCTCCATACTGGGAAAAAAGGAGAAATAGTAATCCCAAAAAATTTGGGTTTAAAGATCTGTTTTGGGGGCCTGGCGTTCCCCCAAATTTGTGGCTTTTTTGCAGGGTGGGGGAATTTCCTATTTTAAATTGGGGGCCGGAAACTGCAATTGCCCACCCCTAACCCGCCCCATTAGTTGTAAATACAAAAAAAAAATGCTATTAAGGGGAAAAGGGGCACAAAATGGGTTATGGGGGAGTGAAAACCTTGCTGTAAAAAAGGCGTTGGGTGGCCCCCAGTTTTTCCCGACCCGTTTAAATTTTCCCCCCAAAACCTTTCTTATTAAAACATTTTTAGCATTTATTAAAATGTTTAAGTTTTGGAAAAGGCCGCAATTTTTTAAGGTTGGGGGGGAATGGTTTTAAGATGACGTTTATGACGGTCTACTTTAATGACAAAATAAACTACAAAATTAAAGAGGAAAAAAAAATGGCAAAGAAGATGGTATATGAGACTTAAAATGTATTGCATCATTATGACGGGGAATATGCAAAGATTGAAAAGAAAAGCACCACAAATACATTTGTATGTCAACATTTTGCTTTGCCACATTGAACCATTCATCAAACATCAAAGCACGCACATTCAACCTGTAGTATCTGCAGAGTGTTTTGCTGTCGCATGTTAATAGTAAACAGAGACTCTGACATCACATTCCAACTTGAACACACTGTGCCCCCAAATTTTTTGCTGGAACTTCATCTCGTGCATGTCACGTCAATTTCTGTAGAAATGTTCAGAGGACACGTCAAATGAACGCTGGGAACTTGTGGCAGCCATCTGCGTGTACAAACGTGCTCAGAGCTTGAAGTATAAACTGGCCCTAAGAGCTTTGTGAGAAAAGTCATTATCAAGAACACAGGCCTTTGTCATTTGTAGGGTCTGTTTTTCTTCATCTGTCCATTAAAGTTTTTACAGGTTACGTGGCTTGACCTGTATATAGTTGTGCAAATGCAAAAAGAACACATCCCAATTCTTAAGCAACATGGTCTTCCTTTCCAGACATGATTGTGATGCTTTGTGCAATATAGGTGAAAATCAAAGAGGAGAAAAAAAACCCCACTATTTTACCTGCGTTTACAGAATGTTTACAGACCTCCTAGAGGTTTAACTACAGTAGATTTTGTCTGTTCAGGAAAATTGTAGTTATCACCATTTGAACATTTGTGATAACGATATGATTGATGCGAGACAAAATACTTTACAATTCCCCAACTTTATTAGTGCAAAAAAACCCTTCAATTTATTTTCACTTAAATAAGCAGCTGTTTTTATGTGCATTAAAGCTATATAAAAATTTAACAGTGCAAATGCAAATTCCTTGCTGACAGTTTAACCAAAAGGCATTTCCAGTGGAAATGGGCTGACATATTCTGAGCATAACCATGTATAATATCCACAAAACTTAAAAAGAGTTGCTTTGCAACATAAAACTGCAGTGTGCCAAATAAATAAGTCATATAATAAAATTGCACAATCTCTTGAGTTTTAATGCGGTGTGGAATGTGTGACATTAAAGTTTTGTGTATAACACACACACACACACACGCACACATTATATATATATATATATATATATATATATATATATATATATATATGCAGCACAACTACCTACATCCAGCCTGCCTGTTCATTTTTAAAGACAACTAAAGATTAATTAAAACAGTATTATTACCATCATATAAACTAATGCAAGAAATGCTTAATCTGACGTTATAATTAACTAACCTATTGCAATGTGCAGGCGATATCTGAAGCATGAAAGTCTGGTCCAGTTGTTGAGTGCGACAGCTTTCACAACGTTGGCCCTGTTGTCGGTCGTCACACACACTTGTTTTTCCTCCTGAAGATTCCAAGAACTGAGGGACTCTTTTAAGCCTTTGGCTAAATTTTCCCCGTATGGTCCTCAGGGGGAAAAAAACTTATTTCAAGGCACTTGTTTTGTAGCTTCCAGTCTTTGTCTATGTAGTGTATTGTGAGGCTCATGTAGGGGTCTGATGTTCGGCTTGACCACATGTCCGTGGTGGACACAAAAAACTCAACCGAAGATAATGCATTTGACACCTCCGTATGGACCTCTTCATATAAAGCAGGCAAGGCAACTTTAGAGAAGTTTTTTTTGGTGGGCAGCTTGTAGCGTGGATCGAACTTTTTAAGCATCTTTATGAAACCTTCTCTTTCCACACTCTGAATGGGCATCATATCAATGGCTAAACAATGCGTCACTGCATTAGTTAGTTCCCCCCAGCTTTTGCTACTTCTGTCATAAGGCGTGCAGCTATTTAAAGCTACGCCGATTGTTTGTTGAGTCAGCTTCTTTGGTGTCACCACCACGCTAGTTGAAGCGGGCGCCACTTCACGTGCTTTAACAGCTTTGTTGTACTCCAACAAGTGCTTCTGCTTCATATGATGAAATAGGTTTGTGGTGTTTCCTCCCTTCACGACGGCCCGCTTGCATTTTCTACAAAATATTGTGCTTTGTTGGGTATCTGACGGGCAAAAACCAAACCAGTTCAACACCACTGAAGGTGCACCATTTTTACAAACCACTTCTGGTTCATCTCTTTCATTCAACGATCCACTTTCGCCCTTCTCATTCTCCATCGCCACCATGCTTTTTCTGCCATGTGCGTATGAAAACAAAGGCACTGTGCATGCGCAAGTTTACCCATATTCTATCGCAATATTTCATTTTCTTATCATTGCCTAACATTGTACCGGTATTACCGTGAAAGGTATAATATGGCCCAGCCCTAACCATAACCATATCATCCTCTTCCCTGAGCCAGCCTGGTGCATTCATATGTTTGCCATCACACTTCAGGAGCAGAACAAGACAATGAACAAATGTTTAAAAAAAAAAAAAAACAACCTGGATGGCCTTTTCCACAATTATTATGCAGGATATCTTTGATTGGATAGTTGCTCTTAGTAAAGATATACCTCTTAAAAACCTTACGTCAGGCATCCTGTGAATGCATGTAGCAGATTAAATTATACTCAGGACTTTTTCATTTTGTTCATGAAAACCGAAGTAGATATATTTTCAGACTCTATAATTTGGAAATAATTTACTTTAATGAATTGGATGAGCTCATAGATTATATTTTAAAAGTTCTGTTTCTGTTGTCAGTTTTGAACATTATCCTTTTCAAGAGTCATTAGGATGTATTTATTCAAAGTTAATACTGCCTGATTTAGAGTACATCACACTGATATGATCTTGCTTATTTATTCTTTGGTGCAGGGATTTTTTTTTATTCTTTGAGAACTTAATCATGATAACATGGCATGTCCTTGCCAAATATGATTTTTTTTTTTTTTAATATTTATAGAATCATTATGATTTTTATATTTGTTGACATTAAGTTGATAAGCCCCATACTAGCGTGTTCTAGCAGAAATGATAGATAGGGTTATGTTTGGCATAAAAAATCCCTTTCGTCATAATCAGAAGAGGTACTGTTTACATTGGCTTCATAAACATGTTTGCATTTTGAATGGTTGATATCATTTGCAGATACAGTGGGTACGGAAAGTATTCAGACCCCCTTCAATTTTTCACTCTTTGTTATATTGCAGCCATTTGCTAAAATCATTTAAATTATTTTTTTCCTCATTAATGTACACACAGCACCCCATATTGACAGACAAAAAAAATAATTTTTGAAATTGTTGCAGATTTATTAAAAAAGAAAAACTGAAATATCACCTGGTCCTAAGTATTCAGACCCTTTGCTGTGACACTCATATATTTAACTCGGGTGCTTTCCATTTCTTCTGATCATCCTTGAGATCACCTTCATTTGAGTCCAGCTGTGTTTGATTATACTGATTGGACTTGATTAGGAAAGCCACACACCTGTCTATATAAGACCTTACAGCTCACAATGCATGTCAGAGCAAATGAGAATCATGAGGTCAAAGGAA
Organism: Polypterus senegalus; assembly: GCF_016835505.1. Classification (NCBI taxonomy): domain Eukaryota; kingdom Metazoa; phylum Chordata; class Cladistia; order Polypteriformes; family Polypteridae; genus Polypterus; species Polypterus senegalus. Next base: position 17,816,032 of record NC_053159.1, read on the forward strand.
CTGCCTAAAGAGCTCAGAGACAGAATTGTGGCAAGGCACAGATCTGGCCAAAGTTACAAAAAAAATTTCTGCTGCACTTAAGGTTCCCAAAAGCACAGTGGCCTCCATAATCCTTAAATGGAAGACGTTTGGGACGACCAGAACCCTTCCTAGAGCTGGCCGTCCAGCCAAGCTGAGCTACCGGGGGAGAAGAGCCTTGGTGAGAGAGGTAAAGAAAAACCCAAAGATCACTTTGGCTGAGCTCCAGAGATGCAGTCAGGAGATGGGAGAAAGTTGTAGAAAGTCAACCATCACTGCAGCCTTCCACCAGTCAGGGCTTTATGGCCGAGTGGCCTGTCGGAAGCCTCTCCTCAGTGCAAGACACATGACAGCCCGCATGGAGTTTGCTAAAAGACACCTGAAGGACTCTGAGATGGTGAGAAATAAGATTCTCTGGTCTGATGAGACCAAGATAGAACTTTTTGGCCTTAATTCTAAGCGGTATGTGTGGAGACAACCAGGCACTGCTCATCACTTGTCCAATACAATCCCCACAGTGAAGCATGGCGGTGGCAGCATCATGCTGTGGGGGTGTTTTTCAGCTGCAGGAACTGGGAGACTAGTCAGGATAAAGGAAAAGATGACTGCAACAATGTACTTAGACATCCTGGATGAAAACCTGCTCCAGTGCGCTCTTGACCCCCTACTGGGGCGACGGTCATCTTTCAGCAGAACAACGACCCTAAGCACACAGCCAAAATATCAAAGGAGTGGCTTCAGGACAACTCTGTGAATGTCCGTGAGTGGCCCAGCCAGAGCCCTGACTTAAACCCAATTGAGCATCTCTAGAGAGACCTAAAAATGGCTGTCCACCAATGTTTACCATCCAACCTGATAGAACTGGAGAGGATCTGCAAGGAGGAATGGCAGAGGATCCCCAAATCCAGGTGTGAAAAACTTGTTGCATCTTTCCCAAGAAGACTCATGGCTGTATTAGCTCAAAAGGGTGCTTCTACTAAATACTGAGCAAAGGGTCTGAATACTTAGGACCATGTGATATTTCAGTTTTTCTTTTTTAATAAATCTGCAACAATTTCAAAAATTATTTTTTTGTCTGTCAATATGGGGTGCTGTGTGTACATTAATGAGGGAAAAAATTAATTTAAATGATTTTAGCAAATGGCTGCAATATAACAAAGAGTGAAAAATTGAAGGGGGTCTGAATACTTTCCGTACCCATTGTAAATGAGAATAGGTGTAAAGTATTTAGTTCAAAAGTACAATTTTTTGTAATGTAATGGAAAATTAGGGAAAAAGTAGCACCATTTTTGTAATACTCAGTTTAGTGATTCTCACTCAAAGGCTGTGCTAAGTCTGCATATTGAAATAGCTGCTTCGTAGGACATTAATTGAAATCTGGATCAACTTCTAGCTTTTGGTGATTTTTGGTGATTATTGTAAATAATAATACATTTTATTTATATAGCACCTTTCCCATGCTTAAGAAACTTACGATGGAATGATTGTCACTCCTGTCTGACAATGCTTAGAAACTCTTTCAGTTCCAGTTCATTCACCATTCATATCGACGTTGCATGTTTTTTTTCTTGTCTGTGTGAGTTTTTAATTAGCGTACTAAGTTTTTCCTTCCATATTCCAAAAGCAGCAACATTATGTTCACTTGTCATGATTATAAATTGCCTTGGGTGAGCGCCACCCAGGACTGATTCTTGTTTTCCACATGACTGTTGCTTTGATGGACCCCTTAGCTCTATATGACCTTGAACTAGATTAGGAAAGCTTGAAAAGGGATGGGTGGGTTTTGGGCGTTGCTTCTTGGGTGACCAGTCTTGGAATCTTGCTTTGGCTTTTCCTGTGAAGAGTTGTTATATAGGTCTTACCGTCTAACAGCAGCATTAAATTCTTTTCATTAAAGAAACTGGATTGCTCATTAGAGATTGGAAACTGGGATTTTAGTTGTGCACTTTGTTACATATACTCTCTTAAACTACTCAGAAATGTAAATGTCTAGTTTGATAACATTAAAGTCTGCATTTTTAGCATTTAGATTAATATTTTTCCTTGTATCCAAGTTTGGAACATTATTGTTAATTTAAAAATATTATAATGTCATTTACAATCTATAATGTAATTTACATACCTTTCAAAATGTAAGTCCCAAAGCATTTTTTGAATAACACTTATGTTAAAAACAAGAAGTTAGGCAAGGACAAACAGTGGGAGAACACAAAGTTTTGGTAATCATTAAAAAAATTAATGAAAGGAATCCCTCACTCCCACACTAGACCTAAATGCATGAATTGTGAGCCGTACCTGACAGTTGGTGCACTTTATTAACTTCCACCATTTAAAAAAAAAAAAATTCCACAAATATGAGCAGCCACCTATTTTCCTCCAAACTCTGTTCTTCAATCCTTTTTTGTCCTATTCACCCTCCCAAGCCTGAGCTTTGATGAACACTGATAAAGTACCATCATTTTTACCCCACCTTGTGGCTAGTTCTTGAGAAATCGACAGAACCACCACTTCAAAGGTCAAGAATATTCCCTGAAATTCCTGTGATCTTCCCTCTTCCATCTCCTATGGTGACCTCGGATCCCCCTGGGCCTAAGTTAGATGTCAGAGACCCAGATCACCCTGATGTGCCTGTCCTCCCTTGCTATATCCGTTCCACAGAAATGTTTTGTGCTGGCATTTGGGGGGAATTTTTCCAGTAACCTCCTTGTGTTCATAGGGTAGACATTCCAGACATTTGTTGGGTAACCTTTCCTCCTGAGTGGTATTGCACGCTTATTCCCAGGCTGCAGCTCTCTCTTTAGAATTGTCCATATGTCTGCAGTGTATACTGTCTGCTGTCTACTATCCACACTAGTATATAAAATACTTTCCTCACACAATTCTTTTGTAAGTGAGAGAAACCTCACAATTGATGTTATAATTAAGATTTTAGAAAAATTAATGCAAGTTGGGTCTGGGTATTGTTTTCAAGGAACATGTTATATAGTATCATGTTTCCTTTTAGATCAACATCAGTGGTCTTGGCCAATATTGTAGAAAAAAAAAAGCAACATATACACAGGCTTCAGCCATCCTACCTTGATATACTCCTAAAAACATAATAGGGTTTGCTTCCGTTTTAGATAAAAAAAAATAAAATAAAAATCACTTGGAATTCTTTTTTCATATATAAGCTATGAGTATCTAGTAGGGAAGCAAACCCTTAAATCTTTACCCTTTTTAGTAAAATGTAAAAAAATACAATGCAACATAACAATAGACTGCATCATTCACCTGTCTTATTTCATTCTAGTTTTATTTATACTTGTAATTTTAAGCAGGTCTGCATGTTGTGATTGCATTGTCTGCCCTAAAGTATAAGCATTTAAGTTCTGTATGATTTGTAAATTATTTACAAACCAGTATAATGGATATTAAAATTGGCTGTATACTTAAATGAAAGGTAATAATTTAATAAACTGAGTTATGTATAGGACAGACCATAGTCGTGGACTCCAAGGCTGCAAGGCTTCCTTGGGAACTTGAAATTTTAGCAGGATTATTATTCTGATGGGCTACTTATTTTTCATTATAGCTAATTTTGGGTACGTTTGACAAAAACTCTGATGCTTTTATTAGAATAGGCCTTTTATGGATTTAATTTTAGAAAGTTGAACTGGTGGCATAACAAAAGAACACTGCTACAGTAGATAGACATTAAGCCTTATAGTTTTGCTTGTGCAGGTAGATTGAGCTGCATGATGTGGCTTTCTTAGTTTTAATATGACATTACTAGTTTGAATATTCTTCGTCAACTGCGTTTTACGCCTTTGCTGATGTTCTTAGCCATTGTTCTGTTTATCTTGTTGTGCCTGCAGGTTCACAAGTAACTGTTCCTCTTCTATGCATTTTTTCCTTTATCTAGTAGCTACATTTTTTTTAATGAAGCCTCAACTTTGTCATAAGCTCTTTAATCAAGTTTGCGTTTTATAGAAAATTTTGTTTTGAAACACAAAAGAAAGGTTCAAATAATTAAATAACATTTAGCTGAAGGATGTTTAAATGTGTTAAATTTGATTCTTGTTTCTCAGGACTGCTGGTTGCACTTATTTACTTTTTTTTAATTTGGTTTCATTTTATCCATTGGTGAAAGGACTTCTTTCATTTAGTGCCAGCCGGTTTGTTTTTAAGGTTGTGACCCTATTTTCTCCATTGTGGATATTTATGCTTTGTGTATTTCTGCCTTCCTTTTGAGCTAAGCAGCCATGTTTATATTTTTACTTTGCCTTCCTTTGATCAGTCATAGTAAAATTCTGAATAGTAAGATTAAATTTTTAATAAATCTAAAATGCAGTTTTGACTTGAAATCATTTTTAAGATAATTTTGAGTAGTCAAAATTGAGAATTAGAGATATCTATGTTTCAGTATTGTCTCGTCAGAAATCTAATTAGAGTCTTGTCAGTCAGTCAGTCAGTCATTATCCAACCCGCTATACCCTAATACAGGGTCATGGGGGTCTGCTGGAGCCAATCCCAGCCAACACAGGGCGCAAGGCAAGAACAAATCTGGGGCGGGGCACCAGCCCACCGCAATAAAGAGAGATTTTGACTTTTAAAACTCCTCTTTACCACAGTGTTTATCTGTTTGTCGAATTTCAAATTTGAATCCATGATCATCCCGAGATTTTTAGGACATGGCTTTAAGTACAGGACAAATGGATCTAGTGTGCTAACAATGTTTCATGTAACAGTAGGCTGACCAAATAGAATGACTTCAGTTTTTGACTCATTTAACTTCAGGAAGTTGGGTGACATCCAGTGTTTTATATCATCTCTGAGCCATTAAAAAGCTTTGTCACAGAATCGATTTCACCTGATTGCAGCAGGAAATAAATTTGGGTATCATCAACCTAGCAATGCTACGGGATGTTGTTTAGTATAGAGCAGAACGGTGACATATATAACGAGAAGAGGACTGGCCCTAAAACAGACCCCTGAAGTACCCCACAGGTTACCGAAGCAGTAGGAGATGATGAACTTCCCACATGTACAGAAAAACATCCTGCCTTTGAGGTAATCTGCAAACCACTTGAGAGCAGTACCCCAAATACCAACCCAATGCTCAAGCCTGTTTATCAGAGTGTCATGATCAACCGTGTTAAAGCAGCCCTCAAATCCAATAAAATTAGCATTGAGCACTTCCCCAAATCAGCTGCCAGCAGCAGATCATTCTTCACTCTTAGCAGCACTGATTCTGTGCTGTGAAATGTTCTGATTCCTGACTGAAGCTTATCAATAATATTGATGTGCTGCAAAAAAGCCTGTAGCTGGGTACCAACAACTTTATCTAAACCTATAGCGAGAAATGGTAATTTGGAAATGGAATGGAAGCTATTAGGAAAGGAACCAAGGGATTATGGTTTATCTTTTTTAACAGGGGTTGAAGCACTACATGCTTAAAGCATTTAAGAACAATCCCCATCTGCAATGAGCTATTAACAATTGGCAGCACTTTAGGACCATTGTTAGATCAATAGGGAAACTGAGTCTTTGACAAATTATGCAGTTTACTAAATGTTTTATTGTACTAATCAGTAAGATGTTCAACATTTTTATTTAGCTGATGTCTTTATCCAAAATAACTTGCAATCAACATAAGTAAAATGTTTATTCTAATTATTAAGTACACTTGTTAGCCCATCATGCTGTACAGTTTTTATAGTAGAGTGTATATCATACCAGTTTGGTATGGAAAAGGAAGTGCAAGAAAGGTAAATTTGTGGCCCTGTCTTACTGTGAATGTGCCAGTAAATGCCAGAGACTCATCCAGGGGTCTTTTCTGCTTTGCCTCTAGTGCTGCTATGAGAGACTCCTGTGGATCCTGCTTATGCAGATCACTATTATAATGTAGAGTTCAAAAAGTTGTGCATTACTGGTAGTTCTAAGACTAGCTGAAAACTACCTGCCAAACAAAGTCATATCTGGTGATTGTTTGGAAGGATTAGGTTAGTACAGTTGTAAATCGAGGAGGAGAGGACAGGTCTAGAAATCCTCTGCTTTCTTGTGAGATGTGTTTCATTATGAACTTATTTGGTCCCATAAGTGCAGTGTTCACACTTTGCCTACAAGGGACAATGTATATACTGAAAGTACTCTGCAGGTTTTGTGTTGGGCAGCTCCTTATCTACCCAAAGTATATTCTAATGTAAAGCGTTCACATGGCTGACTAGCATTGAAACCCTGCCAGCAGAAGAAAAGGTAAAAATGGATTGCAGCATCGCATGATTTTATTATCTGTCTGTTTTCCTGTGCTTTGCCCAGGAAATTCATTAAGTCAGTGGTTATTGTGCTGGTGGTTAATCAGATGTATCCGAAATGCTGTGTAATTAAGTACTTTTCTGTAAACAGTATTTAATTTTTTTTTTTAACCAGGGGCTAATATTAGTTCACTTAAGCTGCTTATTGTTGAACATTTTACATTCAGTCTTTGGTGGTGCTGGTGTAAAGAAATTGCAGCAGAATTCTGTATTAAATGACATCACCAATAGAAATATTTGGTAATGTCACAAAGTTGATTTAAAGTTCATTAATACAAAGCTAAAAAGCGCGACTCTCTTATAGCATCAAAGCCTAAAAGTAGTACTGCCTGAGTATACAGTGGGTAAGTTTGAATAAATGTATAGCAACAACAAAAAAAAGTTATTCATTTCGCCCAGAAGCACTGTGCTTTCTCTCTGTTCATATTGGCATCCTGATAAACAACATCTCAATCAACTATAGGAAAAATGGTGCTTTACAAACTTAATGATGAATTAAAGGTGGACAATAGTTGTTGCTTTCTACAGAAACACAACTCTATGTACTGATAACTTAGTTGGTTGGTTGCTTGGTTGGTCTTGAAGGGTTTAGCAACACATTTCTCAGAATGGTTAAAGTATATGGGGGTATGTGCCTTTTGTAAATCGACCATGCCTAACCACAATCCAAGATGAGAAAAAGGATGTACTCTAAGGTAAAACCTCTAACCCAGTGAGAAAACAAAATTCTTATCAAATGAGGCTGAGAGAGAGAGAGAGAGAGAAAACCAAAAGAAAAAGTGCAACATTTGCAACCTTAGATGACTTAGATGAATGTCATTTTTGTCAGTGCTCTTACTGTATGTAAACTTTGTGAGTTCACGCTGATGAAATTGTCTGGAGTCGCACAATAGCAGATATGAATTGTAGTCCCCATGTAGGTATTTACTACAAGGTCACAGATAAGATAAAGAGTGGGGGGAATATATAATAAACTTCTTTCATACTGGATCAGCTACTCAGAATTAACTACAATCACAGTCACAGCATCTAACAAGCAGTTGAGCTTTTATAGCATGCTTGCTAAATGCAACTTCTTTGAGCTTAGCAGAACTTTGCTCCTTTCACTTCGCTGACTTCTTCATTTGCATAAAGTAGCACACACCATTTCTCCATGCGATTGTTGTCAGCAATGTGTCCACTCAGTACAGTGTTATTACCAACAAATATCAACAAAGAAAAAAAAAAGTGTTGGCTAACTTTTTTTCTACAACCTTACTAAATTTCAGTCAAAACATTTTAGAGATTTTAGGAGTACTTACAGAGGTACCTACTCCAGCCAAATTTCAGTTTTTAGTTAAGTGGGAAATAGTTTTTTTATTGGTCAGTCTGTCAACCATGTATTTTTTATAGCGATATATATGGATTAACATAAAAAATATAATAAATGATCAGTATTTTGCAGGTTCTGGTTAAAATTCAAATTAATTTTTTACTGGTTACAGCTTGAAGACTTTGCTTCTAGAATAATAAGGCATAATCATATTTTCATTAGTGAGGTTTCTCCTATTAATTACTTATACTGTTTCATGCAGTATTTGTTTTACATTTAATGTAATTACTGTTGACTCTGTTTTATATTACAATTGTTAAAAGTGTTATTTTGTTAACCTACTATAATATTGGAAAGTGAGGATCTATATGACAATCCAAAAAGAAGTTTGTTTAGTGTGATTTCTTAAAAGCAGTAGTTGAAAGCATTCATTGCATCTTCATAAAGCCTACATTTTGGCAGCAAAATGAAATGTAAGCTTTTAAGATGCATATTACAGTTGCATTACCAGCAGTGCTTTTTGTTGTGTAAAAATATAAGGTGAAAATGCTAAAGAAAGCAATAAGGATATTTTGTGGTCAGGGTTCCCTATATGTAACTTATAATCCAACAGAACTAGATGAGACTGTCACAGGAAGGTGATTAAAAATAACTAAAGGGTAGAAAAAAGTAATATATTTTTGTACGATAATAAATTCAGATTAGACTTGTTTTGTTTTTGTGGATGTATTTGGTTTTCAAAATAGGTATGCGGTGGAGGGGGGAGAATTTATTTAATTTTGGATTTTCAGTTATTTTGAAAATCTTTAGGAAACAATATTTATTTTAACAACTTGAAGTTATTCAATTTATTTTACATTTCAGGTTTGCAGGGTCAGGCACCGTTTCTGTGCTATCTTTAAAATACAAGGTTTTTTTTTCCTTCCCCCTCATTAAGCACTCTCCACATTTTTAAGAAACTGACTGGGTAATCAAAAACAAAACAATATTTAACAGCTAGAACTAACACCAAAGTAGTGACCTAAAACATGAAGCACAAACCAGAAAGTAGTTTGCTATTTGAGATAAATAAAATAAAAACCTGCAGTACTTTAATTTAAAAAATGTTAATAAACTGTCTGGGTATAGATCACTCTTTGAGAATTTAATGGTACACAAAAGAAACCTTCTGGCTGTGTTCAGGGCTTTGCTGATTTGTGCATCTCTGAGACCTGATTGTAATTATACCACATATCCTGCTTTTTCTGTTTTGAGGTCATTTCCACATTAATATGAAAGTCTGTTTTGCTAAATGGACATATAGCCTGCGATAACAATAATACATTTCCTGTTATTTTACCTAATACCCTCTTATTTCAGTGTAGTTTGAAAGGAAATTACGAATAACTGAGAACCATTGACTGCAAGGCAGCAGACCAATCCCTCTGTAAAATGCCATTCCATTGCAGGTCTCACTCATATAAAGGCAGTTCTGACACCTTAGTTGGCCTAATGTGTCTTTAGTGTGCCTGCAGAATGCTGAGAGCTGATTTGGTATGAGAAGATGAATACAAAACACAAACATAATATGGGCTAGAGATCTAATTCAGGACTGTCAAGCTCTGAAGCTGTATGCCTAGCACTACTTTACATAACGGTTACATTCATTCTCAAACCTGCCTAATTAATTTTAGGATCACATCAAACCTGTGCCTATCTTAGTAACACGTCTCTTTTGGTCTAACAATCACTTTGTTACTTAGTGATGACATAAAAATGAATGTCAGATTTATACAGGATTTTGTTTATGCAGTCTTGTATGGAAATTATGTGTGCAGTCATTTTTGACTCATCACGTCAAAGAAAGTAAATTATGCCTTAGGTCTCCCAGCGAAGTGCAGTGATATTTTAAAATGTTACTTTCTTTTTGCTTTAATTCCAGGAAATAGAGCGACGTCTTGAAGAAAAACTAAGAATTACACAAAAAGAGAGGCAAGTAAAGGATCATTCTCATTATTAAATGTACACATTAGCAGTTCAGGTTATGTGGCCTTCATCATACCAAAGAGAAATATTGTTAAAAAGTGATTTATAGACATTAAAGTTTCAGAAAACAGTTTTTCTTTCTTTATCTTATTTCTGTCACTTTGTAATCATGGTGGTAGGTATTATTACCATAAATTCTACTTGGAAAAACTAATTTCTGTCTGTACATCTAATATAGGGGTCCCCAACTCCAGTCCTGGAGGACCCGAGTGGCTGCAGGTTTTCATTCTAACCTTTTTCTTAATTAATGACCTGTTTTTGCTGCTAATTAGCTTCTTTTGAAGTAATTTTTTGACTTGTGTTTTTAAGATTTGTTCCATTAAATTTCTTCAGCGTTCCTCTCATTTCTCTCCTTAAATGGCACGCACACAGATATGAAATGTGAAGTGAGTGAGCCAACAAAGGCAGGGCCTCAAACTCCAACCAATTTCACTCTAACCAGCTTAATTAGTCTTGTTGTTAATTAAACTAATTCTTTAATTCCATGTCTTGCTGCTGCTTTCATTGTGCAATAGCATACTTTTTCCAGAATTGTTGATTTTTCTCTTTTCTAAGAGCACACTGTTAAAATGCTTTGGTGACCTGAGCATATCAATATTCCTGAGACTTTCACCTTTCTTTATTTTCAGATATTGTATTATGGACAGTTTGCTGGTCGTGTTTTGGTTCATTTTGTATCTCATTATTGCATGGCAGCTAAATAATGAGAAAGAACCAATTAAAGGGTCTGAGTTTACAAGAGCAAGTCAAATAAAATTAATTCAAAAGAAGTTAATTAGGAGCAAAAATGGGTCACAAATTAAGAAAAGGGTTATAACGAAAACCGCAGTCACTGTGGCCCTCCAGGACCGGAGCTGAGGACCCCGATCTAATGTGTGGGCTGCCTTTTAAAATTTTTACTGCAGTGTTGTTTGAGGCATACTTGTGCACATAATTCCTTTGTTGCCACAAAGTGCTCTGGCTGTTAATTTTTCCAGATGTTGTAGGAGTGTACAGAAGTTTGGAGTTTGTAAAGTCTTAGAGGACAGCAACTCAAAAGTCCCAGGGTGTGGTAGCACTTTTTGTAACTTCAGGATAACGTTGGTTTTGATAAAATGAAACAATCCAACTCAACCTAAGAGTTTTGCCCCTCAATTTCTAGATATGACTGTAAACAAAGAACTTTCTAAGGCTTTTCTTCCAGCAAAGCCAAGGAATGCTTTCTCGTGCCCAAGAATTTAAATATGAACAAGCAGTGCAAAAAAAAGGAAAAGTGAGCACTGGAACATAATAATAATCAGATATTAAAATGTGTTGTATTTGGAAGAAAAACATTTTATAAGAGTACTATTTATAGGAGTACAAATTGAATGCACATACCCCTGTGATGAACTGAAAATTATTAATCTTCAATGCAGCATACAATAGATCAACTGATTCTGTAGCACGTTGTGAATGAAAGTAAAAGTTAATTGGTTAAAATTGCTCTCATATAAGGACAATGTTTTCAATCAAGTAATTTTGGTGGTAGACATAATACATTTAGAGTAGGTATATTAATTTCAAGATGAGACCAGCAGTCGATTTTGGCATATACAATGATGCAGTCTAACTTCAATTTGCCCTAGCAAAATCAAACAAACAGTCGTGAAAACCGATGAGCACTTGCCTGGAAGTACAATGCATATAATGTAGCTGTGAGACATAAGGAGTGCAGGTGTTAAGAACCTTACAACAAAACAGAGACTTGTCAGTCTGATGTCTCATGGTTTACATAACATGATATTTAAAAATAAAAAAAAAAAAAACACGGCCAGGAATACAGATGAACTCGCTGTACTCCTAAACTGTTTTAAATTTTTATTGACTCTGTTGAGCAGCATGTTATTGGCAATCAGAAAAAGGGGCAATCTAACAATACTTTGGAAGTGTAAATTTGTGCTAAAAACTCATCATGCAGATGCATAATTTGACATTCCCATCGAAAGCCAGTTGTGTAAGTCGACATAATCGGTCAATGAGATCAGAAACTACAGTCCTATAGGTTTGACATCCCCTCTGTCTAGAAGTCTTTTAATGTGAAACTGCCTTAAAAAGAGTTAACTCCATCAGACTATTCTTTCTGAATTGAGAGTAACAACTATCACTGTATGTTTTTGGAGCTCTGTTCACATTGTTCAAAATTTAAATGGTCAGAGGGAAGTTGCATAACACAGAGGCATTAGTAAATAATCTTCAGAAGCAGAGATTAAGTCAGTCTTACTACATGGCAAGAGCATAATGATATGTTATTGATTACTTACAGCGCCATGAAAAAGTTTTTGTCACCGTCCTGGTTTACTCCATTTTTGCTTACCTATAACATTTAATTGTTTCTGATCTCCAAACAAATTGAGTATAATACAAATGTAAATATAATACACAGATTTTAAATGATTGTTTGATTTATTGAAGGATAAAAAGCTCACCAACATATATAACATTCAATTAACCAATGAACCAATATAACTGTTTAAATTAGACTAGACACTCCCAAGCTTGAATGCTGCTATTCCTACTGAATCTAAAAAATCACTTAAATAGAACCGTTCCAGCAATGTGAAGTAAGTTGTAAGGTCTCAACTTGCAGCATACCATGCCACCATCAGAAGAAATTCCAGCAGACCTGAGAAAGGAAGTTGCTGAAGTATGTCAGTCAGTCTGGAAGGAGTTACAAAGCAGTCTGTAAAAACCCTGGGACTCCAGCGAACTATTGTGAGAGCCATAATCTCCAAATGGAGAAAACTTCGAACAGTGTTAAGTCTGCTCTGAAGTGGCTGGTCTAGCAAAACTATTTCAAGAGTGCATAGAAACTTTCGGGAAATCACAGAAGAACCCAAACAAACATCTTAAGATCTGCATGCCTCTCTTGGCTCAATTAATGTCAGCATTCATGATTCCACCATTGGAAAGACATGGGAATGGCATCCAAGGGGAGAATTGCAAGACAAAAACCATTACGAAAAAAGAGGAACATGAAGTCTCATGTAACATTTGTCAAAAAATACCTTGAATACCCTTAAACTTTTGAAGTATTGTTCTGTAGACTAATGAGTCAAAAGAGGAACGTTTTTGGAAGACATGATTGCAGTTACATCTGGTGTAAAGCTAACACAGCTTTTTACAATAAGAACATCATGCATACAGACAAATGTGGTGGTGGTTGAGAGAGAGAGAGTTGTGTAGATGCTTTATTGCTTTCGGGCCTAGGCAATCTGAAAGTCCTGAAGGAGAATGTCCTGTCATCAGTCTGTTATTTGAAGCTCAAGTGCAGTTGGGTAATGCAGCAGTAAAATGATCCAAAGCAAAACTGCAGGTCCATGTTTTAATGGCTAGAAAAAATAGACATTTTGGAGTGGCCTAGTCAAAGTCTTGATTGAGATGTTGTCGCGGGACCTTAAATGGGCAATTCATAGTCAAAAAAGTGTCTCAATTAAAACAATTCTGTAGCAGTATCAAAAACGGATCTCCTGTTATTGTGAGAGAGTGCAGTTGTTACTGCTAAAGGTGGCACAACCAAGTGTTAATTGTTTTTTGGGGGCATTTACTTTGTCACATAAGTGATATTGGTCGTTGTGCACTTTTTTCCTTCGTTAAATCAAATGATCATTTAAAAACCATGTGCTTACTCAGGTTGTCTTTTGTACTACACTAAATTTTTTTGGAGGTCAGAAACAATTAAGTGTTAGGCATAAGCAAAAATAGTGGAAATAAGGAACGGGGCAAATACTTTTTAATGGCACTGTACTTGTTAAAGTGTATTTGGTTTTGTTTCATATTTGACTTTTCTAATATTACATAGAAAGGCAAGTTGTACTTTATTGTCAAAGGAATATTCAGTGTGTTCATACACATTTAGCATGTTGCATGAATCATATTCTCTTTCTCTGTAAAAGAAAGAAGTGAGGTTGGCATTTTTTCAGGTGGGGTTCTGCACTTTGACATTCCTACATGCAGTTTAAAAAAATAAAAAAAATGTAAAATTGAGTACTCTCTAATAGAAGCTGCTTTTATTCTAGAAAGCTAAGATCGCCACTGAGGACCCCCATTGTGATTCAGGACGATTCTCTTCCTGCTGCTCCTCCTCCACAAATTCGAATTCTTAAGAGACCATCGCACAACGGGTCATTGGGTACCTCTAGTCCTGCCCAGCGCCCCGTGGCTCCTGTCAAAACCTTGGCTCAGAGGGAAGCTGAATATGCAGAGGCTCGCCGTCGAATCCTTGGCAGTGCAAGTCCTGAAGAGGAGCCAGATAAGCCCATAGTGGCAGACAGGTACATATTTTTTTTTTTTTTTATAATAAAGTGAGCTGTTTATCTATGGGAGGGAGCAATGTTCCATCAGTTGTAGTTTCCCCCAATGGTAGTTAGACCTCATCTTAGTCATTGTGCAAATGCCTTCTTTCTGTAGTTTGCATAGTTGCGGCTTACCCCAGAACATGTCAGTTAGAGTGAGTGAGCATATGCATTAATACATTTGAACTGGTGTCACATTCATGGTTGGTTCCTCCCATGTTGTTTTAGCTGTAGTAGTAGCATGCAGTAGAAAAAACAGGATCAAAAAACGGGAGAGTAGACAGATATGTTTTTCAGTTTATTTATCCCATCAGTGGTATACTAAGAGCCTGGATGTCTTTGACATAATGTGGTAATACTCTAAAATTGAAGATGAATATATCCAGTTTTTGAATGCTCAATTAGTAAAAGTGGGTGGAATTTTTGTTTTGTTTGTTGCTCCTACATTATTGTCTACTGGGTGTCTGCTTTCTTGAGTAAAGGGAATTCAGACATTCTTTTTTGTTTGTTTGTTTTTTTTCCTTTTTATCAGGCCAGTTCGTGTTGGCATTCACACAGACGACATCAGGCCACCCAATAATGTAATCAGGCAGCCGACGGGCCCTGATGGCACACAGGGATTCCGGCAGCGAAGATAGAGTTTTGGGGTGGGCATATGCACCCCTGGATTTGAAGAACTTTTTGGCCTGGAGGAAGAGGAGGTGGGCCGGAGAGGAAAAGGGGGGTACCCCACTTCTTCCTCCACCCTCAGAATCACGGGGGTGGAGTTGGGCAGAGGGTAGGGGGAGCCTGTACCGGCCCAAGCACCTTGATGACGCAGCAGCCGCCTCTTCGCTACTCCACTCACTGTGACCTTCACCCCCCCCTTCCCTCTTGCACTGTGCCGCCACTGATTCCCTCTCTGCACCTGGCACACTGTGACTGGCACACTAATGTAACTATGTGCATTGCCGCCGGTGAGAGGAATGACTTGGGTTTGTGAACCAGAGAACAAGAAGCAGGTGCCAGCTTTTCCCAGCAATAATAATGATCACCACCTCAATGTCCATTAATATCATACTGTATGTTCCCCATTCGTGTGAGCAGGTGTCCGTCCTGTTCAGTCTGTATCAGTATCTGTTAGTTCCTGTTATCAGTAACATTTCTTTTAATTTTTATTTTTCATTCTTCTATTAATGTAATGTTGCATTTTTAAAATAGGAAACAAATGGTAAATATGGTGTTTTGTAAATATGTGAAGACCATTAATGAGTAGAGGTACTCAGATGACAAAGAGCTTAGTGCAGATCGAAGGAAATCCTGCATCATTGCTCTTTAGGTATGTACTGCCACAAAGTCCTTCTTTTGTGAGTTTTTTTTCCTCTCCCTTTTTCTTTAGGGGGAAATGATATTTCAGCAGAGAATATCTTGTATCTTGCTCTACTAGCTTAAGGGTACTTTTAGACAAAACTGTCTTTTAGCCCTGCCATATGGTGCAAGCATGTCTGCTGATGTTAGGCCTGGTCCCGGGGGCCCCCTTTAAAAAAAAGCAAAAATTTACCCTTGGAAAAAAAAGCCCCCAAAGGACGGGGTGGTTTTTTTTGGGTACAGAATTTTAAAACTTTTTGCTTTTTTGGGTTTTTGGCCCATTTTACCCTTTAAAAAGGTTTAGCCAGGGGGTAATTGTTTTTAAAAAAAATACAATTTTTTCTTGGGGCAAAAAAAAAAAAAGTGGTTTTTGGTTTTGGGTCACGTTTTTTTTTTTTTTGTTTTTTTTGAAATTTTATATGAAATATTGGGATTTTTTTTTATAAATTTGGGATTTTTCCCAATCCCTGAAATAAGGGGAAAAATTTTCCCAGATTCGGGTTAAATTTCCTGAAGTTTTACCTTTGGGGGGAATTAAAAACCCTAAAAAATAATTAAAGAAAATTGGAAGAGAAACCCGCCCAAAGGTTTTTTTTTTGGATCTGTACGACACACCTCCCTTAAATTAAATCTATTAGTAAATTTAAATTTTAAAAAAAAAATAAAAAATCATCAGGGGCTAAAAAAAGTTTTGTGTTTTGTCAGTTTTTTGTTTTTTGTTTTGGTTGGTAAACTTACCTTGTTAAAAAAGGGTAAACCAATGTTTCAAAAATTTTTTGAAAACAATAAATGATCTTTCCCTTTTTACGGCCTTTTTAAAATTCCAGGTTGGAGGTAAATTCTAGTAATTTTTTTTCTTTTTTTTTTTGATTTTTGGGGTTGGGCAAATAAAAAAAAAATTTTGTTTTTAAAAATAAATTTTAAAATCTAAAAAACATTTTTTTATTTAAGGGGGGGAAAGTTTGTTTTTTTCCCTTTTTGTTTTTTTTTCATGGGAATGTTAAAAATAAAAACAATTTAACCTTAAGACCACTTTAACTTTCTGAAGCCATTCCTTTGGTAAAAATTCTAAAAATTTTGTTTTTTTCCGCCCCGTAATTTTTTGTATTGAGAAACACTTTTAAATTTTCCCGTTTTGGGATAAAACAGAAAATTTTGTTACCCTTGGGTGCGGCAAGAAGACTTTAAGAGGGTTCTTAAAGCTTTTTTTGGGGGGTTTGGGGGGAAAAATTTAAATGGAAAAAAAAAAGGGTTCTGATCTTTTTTTTTAAAAAGGTTTTCGGGAACTTTTTAAATTTAAAAACCCTGATTTTTTTTTCCCAAAAGTAATTTTTCTTTTTTTGGAATTAAACTGCCTTTAACCTAAATGAAAAAAATAAAATTAAAGTTTTTTTCATTTGGGGTTTTATTCCAAAATTTAAAAGGATTTAAGAAAATTTTTATTGCTGCCTTTTTAATTTTATTTAAAACTTATTTCAATTTTATTAAAATGGTGGCTTTTTCTCTGTTGTATTTTTTTGTAGAGACCCTTTTTAATTTAAAATTTTTTTTGATTATTTTTGTTCCTTATAAGTAAAAATTTAAATAAAAAACTTAAACATTTTAAGTTGGAAAAAATTTAATTTTTAAGGATCCTTTTTTTACATTTATCAGCCATACTCACAGGTGTTTTAATATTACAGTTTATTCAGAATGTATCAAGACCCCATCACTTTTTATGCATTTTCCTATGTTGCATCGTTATGCTAAAATTATTTTAATTCATAGTCCAAGTGAAAACAGGGTATTAGAAATTGTGGAAGATCTGTTAACAATGTAAAACTTAAATGTCCCATTATCACAGGTTGACCAGGCCATGGTGAACAATATACCTAGGACATGGGGAAACACCCTGCTGTTTAGAAAGAATGCCCAGGGGTCTTTTCTGACCACAGAGAGTCAGACCTCTCTTTTACGTCTCATCCAAAGGATAGCGCCATTTTTACAATACAGTGTCCCCATCACTGCACTGGGATATTGGGATCCTCACACAAAACACAGGGAAGTATGGTTATGTCTGTACTTTGCTCTGTTCAGCTTTCCCTCAAACCAACGACATGATCCTTCCAGCACCATGCTTCACCACTGGAATGGTATGGCACAGGTGAAGAGCTATGCTTGGTTTCCTTCAGACATAATGTTTCAAATGAAGGCCAAACAATTCAATCTTGGTCTCATCAGACCAGATATTATTTTTTCACAATCTGGATGTGTTTTAGGTACCTTTTCTCAAACTCCAAACAGGTTTTCATGTGCCTTTTAATGAGAAGAGGCGTCTGTCTGGCCACTCTTATCATAAAACCCAGACTGGTGAAGTGTTTCTGTAATGGTTGTCACTCATCTCCACAAAGGTTCTCTGGAGCTTATGCAGGTTGCCCATCTTACCATGGCCCTTCTCCCCCGATTGCTCAGTTTGGCAGGGTGGCCAGCTCAAGGAAGTTCTGTTTAAGAATTAAGGTCACTGTGCACTTGGCACAACCTTCAGTGCTACAGAATGCTTTTGCGCCTTTATCCAGATCTGTGTCTCAAAGCTCTGCAGGTCAATCCTTCAACCTCATGGCTTGGTTTTTGGTCAACTGTCGGACCGGAGAGAGTTGTGTGCCTTTCCTAATCATATCCAATCAATTGAAATAACCACAGGTGAACTCCAAACAAGGTGTTAAAACATCTCAACAATGATCAACAAAATGAGATGCACCTGAGCCATATTTTAAAAGTCATAACAAAGGGGCTGAGTACTTGTGTCAGTGTGGTATTTCAGTTGTTTATTTTTTGTAAATGTACAAATATTTCTAACATCCTGTTTTTGCTTTGTCATTCTTGAGTATTAAGTGTTGCTTGATAAGGTGCAATATGAAAAAGTGAAGGGGTCTTTCTGATGCACTGTAAGTACACCCCTACATTTATCACTACCTCAAATACCTCAAAATTAGAATTTGATGCACCAGATGACGTGCATATTATCAGAACATCATTAGGTAGGCTCTTTTCTGAACCTGTCATATTTAAGCCCCAGACATTTGGATTGGTTTACTCTCTGTTGTTAAGGTGATAAATTGGTAAAAGGGGTTTTCACAAAGGGGGTTTAACACCTAAAAAGGTTTAAAAAAAAAAAAATTTACATAAAATTTTACTGCTGGAAAGGCAAAAACCCCCCTTTTTTCCAGGTAGTCGGGCCAAAAATTTCCCCCTTTAAAAACAAAATTAGGTTTTAAGGTTTGGAGTTTCCCCTGGGCAAATTTTTGGGACCCTTAGAAAAAAGGGGGGGTCCCCCGGGGGAAAAAAAGGGGAAAAGGGAAGGCAAAAGGGTTTTGCTTATAGAAGAAAGGTTCTGAACAAACCCCCCAAAAAAAGGGAAATTTTGGGTTTTTCAAAAATTGTTTTCGCCAAAAGGGGGGTTTTCCTAAAAAATTGAACCACTTTAAAATTTTTTTAAAACCTTTTTTGGGTTAATTCTGCTCAGAGCTTGATCAATTTAAATCCCTTGAATTTTATTTTAAAATTTGGGGGAAAAAAATTTTTATTCCAAAGGGAAATAAAAGTAAAAGGCCTTTTTAAATAATTAAACACCGCAAAACATAAGAAGGGGAAACCGGGAAAGTTTGGAAAGCTATACAAAGCCCCGAGAACCCTTTTAAAACAAAAAGTTTAAAATTTTTAAAAAAGGGGAAAAATTCTTTTTGTTTTAAAACTACACATTCCCTTTCAATAAAAATAATCCTGGTGCTTTGGCCCATTTAAAAAATTTTTTCCCCTTTTTTGTTTAACAAACAATTTTTTTTTTTAAAAAGAATTTTTCTAGTTTTGAAAAAATTTAAACTTAATATTTTTAAAAAGAAAAAATTTTAAAAATTTTTTTTTTTCAATAATTATAAAACCTGGAAAAAAATTTTTTTTCTTTAAATTTTGGGAATAAAAAATTTTGTGCATCCTTTCAAAGGACTCCTTTTAAAAAAAAAAAGGGGTTTTTTTGTAGTTTTAAAAATTTTTTTTAAATTTTTTTTAGCCATTTCATTTTGTAAATAAAATTTTTTTTTTTTTTAAATTTGGTTCAATACAAAAAAAAAAACCCCGAATGTGGGTTTTAACTATTTAAAAAAATAAAGGGGTTTGTTTAAAAACCCCCAAAAAAGAATTTTTTTTTTAAAAAGGGGGTGGGCCCTTTTTTGGGAGTTTCGTACTTTCTTGGGGTCGTGAAAGGGGTTTTGGCCCCCCAAAAAAAATTTAAAAATTTTTTTTTACCAAACTAATCATTTGGGGTTTTTCATTAGAAGGTTCCCCATGGCAGAAAGTTCAGGAAGGTTTTTTTCCCCTTTCTGGTGGGTGGGAAACCGGGGAAAATTTCCTAAAAATGGCTTTCCCGTAATAACCGGATGATGGGGGGGGGAAAAACCCGGGGGTAAAAGTTAAAACGGGTTAACTTATTTCTTTGGGGGTTGGGGGGGAAAAATTTTTTCCCCCAAGTAAAGGGTGAGAAAAGGCCCTTTTCCGCCCCAAAAAAAAAAGGTTTTGGGGGTTTTTTTGTTAGGGTTTTTAATTTTTGTTTGGTTTTTTCCCGAAAAGGATGGTTTTTTTTTTTTAAAAATTTGATTTTTCTTTTAATTTTTTTTAAAAAAATTAATTGGGGAAAGGGGACGGAAAGTTTTTTTTTTTTATATTTTCCCTTTTAAAATTCAAAAATTAAGTTATTAAAAATTGTTTTAAAATAAACCCCTTTATTTTGCGAATTAAATTTAAATTTAATTCCCATTTTGGAAAGGTTTTTTCCTTTAAATTTAAACAACACTATTATTTTGTTGGTTTTTAATTTTAAAATTTTAAATATTTAGTGTAAAAAAAAATTAAAAAAAAATTTCTTTTTTTTTACCCATTTTTTTATTTTTTTACACAGTGAATGATTTTCGTTTTTTTCAAAACTATTTTTTTTTAAAAAACTGGATAATTAAATTTTCATTTCCCAAATTTTTTTTTTCCGAAAAACCGCCAAAAGAATTTCCACCCTTTAATGGGTTTTCTGTTCTTAATCATATAAAGGGATATGATTTGGGTTTTAAAAAAAAAAATGAAAATTTTAAAATTAATTTTAGTAATTTTTTCCAATTAAAAAAAAGTAGAAAATAGGCTAATAAAATAAAATTTTTCCCGGTTTTTCCCCAAACTTTTTCCCTAAATTTTTTAGGTTTCCATCCAATTTATTTTTTTGGAATTTTTTTTCCAAAAACTTAAAAAATTTTAGGGTTTAATTCCAATACCCCGGGGTTTTACGCAATATAAATTTTTTTTTTCCCACCAAAACCATGAAAAAAAAAGGGAAATTTAGTAAAAAAAAGGGGAAAAAATAATGGTTAGGGTTTAAAAAAGGGGGGGGGTTTTTTTAAAAAAAACTTGAGCCCCCTCTTTTTGAAATCCCCCCCCCAAAAAAAATGGTTCCCCTAAAATTAAAATTTTTTAAATTCTTTTTCCTTCTCGGGGGGTATTCCCGGTCCTTTTCCAAAAAATTTTTTGGGGAAAAAAAAAGGGCCCCCTTTTTAATTTTTAAATTTTTTTTTTGGTTTTTGAAAAATTTTTAAAAAACCCATTAAAAAAAACCCCCCCCTTTTAAAAAAAAATTTTTTAAAGGCAATTTTTAAAAGAAAAATGAAATCCGTCCTTATTAAAACCCCTTAGTATTTAAGAAACCCCAAAAAAGCGAAGTTTTTTGGGGGGGCCCCCAAAAATTTTTAACACCGGAAAATTTTTTTCCTTTTCCGGCTTTGGATTTAAGGTGAAGTTAAAAAATTTAACACCGGGGGGGGGGGGAGTAACAGGGATCCCCCTGAAAAATAGTTTTTTACCCCGGGCAATTGGGCATTTTCCCCCGGATCTAAAGGGAATTTTATGTTTAAAATAAAATTTTAAAAAAAACCCATTACAAGCTTTTCACCAGTCCCGGCGGGGGGATTGGGAAATTTTTTTTCCTTTTAAAAGGGGCCTGAAGATTTTGTGTTTTTTTTAAAGCTTTGGTAAAGGGGAAAAATTTCCCCCCGGGGGCCCGGGAAAAGGGGCCCGGGAATTTTCGGCCCCCTTCCCAAAACCTTTTGGTTCCCAAGGGGGTCCAGCCGGGGGAAAAGGGCCTCCCTTTCCCCGGGTTGGGGGAAAACGGAACAACATTAATGGTATGGGGTGACAAAAAATTTGCCATCGCCCTTTTTCCAACTCCCCCTAAAAGGGGGTAAAAGGATTGGGAAAATTTTAAAAGGGTTTGGATGGTTTATTTTTCCTTTTTAATTTTTGTATCCTTTCCTTTTAAAACCCCGGTTTTTTATTTTGGTAAAAATTTTATTTATTCTTTTAAAATTTTTTAGAACAAAATTGGGTTTTTTTTTGCCCCTTCTTAATGGACAGAGGATTGGCATTATAATTGCATCAACTTCTGCTAAAACACCATTATTTTAACCTATCCATTTTTTTTCAGGGGTCAGCCTTAAGAGAAACCCGCCCCCTTTGAATTCTTAGCTCTTCCGGGAGAACCCAAAAGGGGTTTAGGCCCCGGGGCATAGAAAATGGGGTTTTTCCCCCCCCCCAATTGGGTGGGGAAAAACCCCCCCAAACCAAAAGGGGAAAAATTTTTTGGCCCTTTTTCTAAAAAAAACCCGGGGAAAAAAAAAAAAAATCCTCCCTCGGGAAAAAGGGGGAGAGAAAAATTTGTTTGGGTTTAGGGTTCTGAAAAAAACAAGATTTTGAAATAAAAAATTTTTTTGAAAAATTTTTTGGGGGGGGGAAGGGCTTTTTTTTTAATAAAAAATTTTTAAATCCCATAAAGTTTGGAAAAGAACTGCGATTTGCCCTCGCCCAAAAATTTTTTTACCAAACGACATTGGATTGCCCAGACTTTTTGAATTTGTTTTTCGAAAAAATTTTTAAATTTTTTTTTTGCCCTGGGAATTGAGTCCCCTTTTTTTAATTTATTTTATTTTTTTGGAATACCCCAAAGTTTGTTTAAAATTTATTTCCATTTTTCAACGAAAAAAAAAAGCCCCAAAAAAAAAAAATATAAAAAAGGAAAAACCCAAATTTAAAATAAAAAAGAAATTTAACCCCAGCAAACCAAAAAATTTTAAAAAAACCTTCATTTTGAGAAAAAAAAACCACGGGGGGAAAAAAAAAAAAAAAAAACAACCTGTTTGGTCAGAAATTTAAAGGGGGGTGTTTTTTAGGGTTTTCCGGCTCATAGGAAAAGGGCTATTGAAAAACAAACCCTAGGGCCCAAAAAAAAAAAGGGGTTTTATAAATACTTTAAAAATAAAATTTTCAAAAAATTTTGGGGGGAAAACAAGAAAAAAACCGTAAATTGAAATCTTTTAAAATGAGGTGGAATAAAACGTTTACTGTTAAAACCCTTAAATTTTGGGGAAAAAAAAAGGGGGGCCTATTGCTCGGGGGGCTAACTTTGATTTTTATTTAAAATTTTTTCTCCCGGGGGAAAACCTAAAAACCCCCCCGGCTTTTTATAAGGCCTGAATTTTTTTTACCGTGATGGATTGAAAAAACAAAAGAAATTTTTGGAAAAAACCCCGATTCCAATTTCGCTTCAAAAAGGGGGTTTCCCTAACTTTTTAAAAAATTTTTTGCCCCCCAAAAAAAAAATTTTTTAAATTAAAATTTAAAATTTTTGGGGGTTCATTTTAAAAAAAATTGGGGAAAATTTCCCTATTGAAAAAAAAACCCCTCTTTTTTCAGGGGGAAATCCCCGGGGGGGGGGCCCCCCCCAGGGGTCCTAGCCTTTTTTGTCTTGATTAAAAAATTTCCTTTTGATAAAGTAGAGTGCCTTTTTTTCTTTTTAGGAAAAAATTTTTTGAAAAAAACATTTTCCCCTGGGAAAATTTTTTTTCAACCCCCTTAAAAAAAAATAAAAGGTTGAAAAATAGCAAAAAAAGTTATGAAAATAGAAATAAGGCGTTTTTGACAAATTTAAATCTCCCTTTAAAAACTTTTTAACCCTTTTTTTAAAAAAAAATTGCCCCAAAAAAAGGGGGAAAAATTTTTTTCCCCAACCCTTAGGAGCCTGGGGTTAAATGGCCCCAAGCCCAACCCCAAAAAAGTTTTAAATTTTTTGTAAATTTTTAAAGCCCCCAAAAATTTTTAAATTTTTAAACAAATAAAACCCCAATGAGGGGCCCCTTTTTTTCCAATCCTTTTTTTTTTTATTTGGGGTTTCCCTTTTTTTTTTTCCTAAAAGGGAAAACCTTTTTTCAAAAGTTTTGAGGCCAAAATTTCAACCAAAAATAGGTTGATTAAAAAACCCCCCCCTTTTTTCCCGGAATTTTTTTTTTTGGCCCCCTTTTAAAATTTTTTTTTAAAAGTTTTTTTTTTTCAAAAAAAACCCCGGGGGCCCCTTTTTAAAAAAATAATTTAAAAAAAACCTTTTCAATTTTCCCTTTTTTTTAATTTGTTATATTTTTGCCTTTCCAGGCCCCTGTAAGGGCTTTATTTCGTTTTTGTCTTTTTTATTTTTATTTTATTTATGTCCCTTTTCTTTCTTTTATTTTTTTTCTCCCGGTTTTTTCCATTTTTTTTTTGGCCCCAGGGCGGGGACCTCCAATCACCAAGGGCCCCCTTTTAAAAAACCCTTTTGGTGGATTATTTTTTTGCCCAAAAATTTTTTTTTGGATTTATTTTAATTTTAGATTTTTAAACCTTTGCCCCGTTTTTTCAAAGTTGAAATTTCCCAAAAGGTTTAAGGTACAGTTTTAAAATTAAGTTTTGAACCCAAAAAGGGGTTTTGTTTTTGTAGAAATCAAATGCCTGCCTTCTGGGGTAAAATGAAACAAAGTTTTAAGTTTTCCTGGGTTGGGGGGTGGTTTTGGGGGGGTTTTTGGGTTTTCCGAAAATTTTTGATTCCGGGTTTTTTCCCAAAAAATTCAATCTTTTAAAGGTCCAAGGGGCGGGGGGTTTGGAGTCTTGGAAAAAAGTGGGTAAAGGGGAAAGGGAGGTTTAACAAAAGGGGAAAAGAAATTTTAAAAATTGAAAACCTTGAAAAGCCCTTTAACTAAACCAGGGGGATAAAAAAACCCAATTTGGGCCCCCCCCAAAAAGGCAATTAAAACATGGCTCACAAAAATTAAAAAAAGATTGGAAAAAATTTTCCCAAATTCCTTTCGCCCCTTTTAATTTTGAAAGGAAATTTCCCCAAAAACATGAAAAAGAAACCTTCCCCCCAAAGGTTTTTTAGTATGGGGTTTATTTAAAGGGTATTTTTTTGGACATTTGGGCAAAGACCAAAAATCTTTAAAAACCCCAGCCCACCCATTTGTTTAATGTCAAACTTTGGGTCGGACCCCCTCCGCCCCCAAATAAAACCCCTTCCCCAAAACTAGTCATCTGGGAAAACTTTAACAGCAATTTCCCAAAACTTTTTTTTTCCCAATCCCTTTAAAAACCCCCCCCAATTTTGGGGGTTTTTTTTGATTCCCCAAATCTAGAAGCAAAAATAAAAATAATGCAAAATAACAAAATTTAAAAGTTTCCCGCCCGAAAATCCAAAAATTTAAAATTCTAAAAATGGGCAATTAAAAAAAATTAAAAAAGGGGTGGGTGTAACAAAAATTTTTTTTTTTAAAGGAGGGGAATCCGATTTTTGGGAAGATTTTTTTGGGAAAAAAAAGAGGTAAGAAAACTTTTTTTTTTAGGGAAATTTTGGGTAAAAAAAGGGGGGGGTTATTTTGAATTTTGGGGGGAGTTTTTTCTTGTTTTTTTTTTTCCCCATTTTTTGTTTTGGGAGTTTTAAAAAGGAGCTTCCCCGCCGGAGATTTATTAGAAAAACTTTTTTTTAAAAAAGATTTGAAGGTTTTTTTGTAGTAGGGAGGGAAATTCAAAGTGGGCATTTTGAAGGTTTTTTTGAAAAAAGCCCCCATGAAATTTTTAGTAAAAAAGGGTCTGTGAGGGGTTTTAAAATAAAGGGGGGAAATTTTAAAAAAAAAACCCCTTGGGGGTTTAAAAAAAAAAAACGGGAAAAATTTAAAAATTTAATTTTCCTTTTAATTTTTAAAACAAAAGGGGAGTTAATTTTCCCCAAAAGGTTTTTGTAGGGCCCAAACCAAAAAGGCCCATTTTGGTTGCCAGGGGGGCCCCCTTTGGGGGAAAAACCAAAAAACCCAAGGGAAAAAAAGGGGCCCCTTTTAAAAAAGTTAGGGGAAAACCCCCTTCCCGGTGGGGGGGGGGGGGGTTAAAAAAGGGGTAATTCTAGTGAAAAACAGGGACAAAAACCTTAAATTTAAAATTGAAAGAAAAATACATTTGAAATTCAGAGGTTTAAAAAAAAATTTTTGGTTTTTAAAAAAGGGGGAAGGGACAAGGTTTTTCCCCCAAGGCCTTCCCCGGGAAGTTTGGGCCCCCACCAATAGGGGGGAACTTTTAGACAAAAATTATTGGGTTTTTTTTTTTTCCTTTTAAAATTTTCCCTAAAAAGTAAAAATTCAAAGGGGTTTTTTATTTGAGAAATTTACCCTTTTCATAAAGTAAAAAAATAAGATGTAAAAACCAAGGTAATACAGTAAAAAAAAACACTTAAGAAACGGAACCCGGGGGTTTTTTTTAAAATTTTCAAAATAAAAACCAATTTTAAAATTGGGAATTTTAAAATTTTTTTTAAAAAAGTTAAAAAAAAAGTTTGTGTGAAGGACGGAGGGGGAAAATTAAAAAATGCGGGAAGTCAGGAAGAAAGAGGAAGAAAAAGGAAAAGGTGGGGGGGAAAAAGAAAGTGAAAGAGAAAAAGAGAAAGGGGAAAAAGGGGAAATTCAAAGGGAAAAAAAGGAAAAAAAAAGGGTACATAAAATGGGGAAAACCTGACCAATTGGAAAACAGAAACACTGGGAAAGATTTACAGGGTTATGATAAAAAAATAAAAAAAACCAAAACCCGGAATTGAAAAAGGAAAATCTTTGGGGGTAAGGGGAGAAAGGGAAATTTGTAGATTTTATGAATGGGAAAAGGTTTAAAAAGGGGGGGGTTTAAAAGGGGATAGGATTGGTCCAGAAAAAATTTTTAGGTTTGGAAATTCAAAAGGGAAAAAATATTTTTTTAATGGGGATTTTTTGATTCTTTTTTTTTTTGAAAAAGAGGGTTTGGGGTGAAAGAAATTGGGCCCTTATTGAAAAAATTAGACTTTCCTTTGGGGGAAAATTAACCCAAAAATTTAAAAAAATTAAGTAGGGGCGGGATAATGGCAGAGAAAGGGGAAAAAAAAAAAGAAAGGGGATGTTTTCCGAGGTAGAATTTTGGAAAAAAGGGGTTGGGGGGACCAGAAAATTGAAGGGTCCTCGGGGGGAAAATTTTAAAAATGCGAAAAATTGGGGCCCAAAAAGCGGAATTTTTTTGGGGGCGGGGGGGGTGACAAGGAAAATGGGGGGATTAAAAGGGTTTCAAGGGCCCTTTTTATTTGGTTTTACACAGGGGGGTGTTACAATCCCCTAAAGGTTTTTGAGGACCTTTTCTTGGGGGAAAAAACATTAGCCCCGGAGAAAGGGGGGCTTCGAGGAAAAAGATTTAAGGCAAAAAGGCCCCCAAAAAGGGAAAAAAAAAAGGGGGGGGGTCATGGAATGGGGGACAAAAAATTTTTTATAGTTTTTTATCCATCAGAGTAAAGGGGTTGTAAAAGGTGAAATCACAGGGGGGGTGGGGGGAAAAAAATTTTTAAAATTTTGGGGGGACAGTAAAAAAGGAAGGTCTAAAATTCAGAAGGAGTTATTTGGGGGGGCATGCAAAAGAAATTTTAGCAAAAAAAAAAATTAAATTTGATGGGTGAAAGGTGGGGAAAAATTAGAAATTTTGGCATTAAAACAGTTGATTTTGGGGGGAAAAAAAAAACTTTTATTTTTGGGGTTGGAAAAAAATGGGGTTTATTTTAAAAATTAAGGGGGACTGAGTGGGGAAAAAAAAATTTAAAAAGGAGGGGGGAAAAGGGGCAGAGGTATGGGGGAACGTGCAACAGGAAAAAGGAAAAAAAGAAGATCCATGGGACCCCCCGGGGCAGCCCGAAAATCAGGAATCAAAACTTAAAACGGGGTTTAACCCGCACAAAAAAAAAGGTTTTTGAAAAAGGGGCCCGGGCCTAAAAAAGCCCCCCCGAAGCCGCAAAAAAACAACCCAGAAAAAATCAAAATGCAAAATTTTAAAAAGATAGAGGCAGTTTTTAAAAAAGATTGGAGGGTTTTTAAACCCCCCTTTATCCCCCATTTAAAAACAGGGATTTCATAAATGGGGGATTGGGGTTTTAAAAAATTTTTTTAAAGGGTAAATGGGCAAAACCTTTTTTTGGGCAGAAAAACTTCCTTTCAAAAAATTTTAAAAAAAAGGCAAAAACCGGAAGAAAAACAAGGTAGGGTTTTTCCCAATTTTGGTTGAAAAAGGAAATTTTTTTACAGATGGGCAAATAAAAAATTTTGCATTTTAAAAATTTTTCCCCTTTCCTTTCTAAAGTTTGGGTAAAATCCAAAACCCCCAATGAAAGAAACCGGGTGCGAACAAAAAAAGGGGGAAAAAAAAAAAAAAAAAAAATTTGGGGAAAGTTTAAAGGGTTTGGGGAAAAAGGAAAAAAACCCCTTTCATAAAAACCCCCCAAAAATAGAGGGGGGAAAAAAAGGGGGCAAATGGTGAAAAAATTTTTTGGAAAAAAATGAAAAACCCCGGGGTTCCTTTCAAAAACCAAAAAAATTATCAATCTAACCCATATTCCAGGGGTAACTGCCTTTTTAAAAATTGGGGCAAAGGTTTTTTTTTAATTAGGCTGAAAATATCCTTTTTACCCTTTAATTCATTTCCTTTTAAAAAAAATCCCCACATGCGATGTTTTTTTCCCTTTCCCCAAAACTACTCCCTTTTTCCAAAAATTGGGCAAAAACTTTTTTTTTTAAAAAACCCCTTTTAGACCCAAAAAACCAGGAAAAACCACCTTATTGGGGGTTAACCCCCAAGATAACTGTGTTTTTCTCCCCTTAATACAAACCCTTCCCTTTTTAATCAGCTTTTGCAACCCTTTAGGCTTTGAATTGGGAAAAAAATGGTTTTTCCGAGAAAAGGGAAAGTAAAAAAATTCTTAAAAAAATTTAAAAAACCCAAGTAAATTTTTGGAACACCAAATATTTTTAAAATTTCCTCCGAAAGTCCTGAAAATTAGGAAACAGTGTAAATTTTTTACCAGCCTCAATAAAAAGAACTTAAAATGCTACGAATGAAATTTTACCCAAAACCAAATTTTTAAAATTTGTTTTAAAAAAATACAGAAATAAAATTAAACAATTTTATTTTTTTGTTTTTCCTTTTTTTTTTTTTTTGGGGAAAAAAAAAAATTTTATAACCCTTTCTTTTTTTTTTTTTTAAAAAAAACCCCAAAAAAAAAAAAAAAAAAATTTTTAAACAAAAAATAAAAACAAAAAAAAGGGGGCCCCCCTTGGACACCGGGTAATTAGAATAAAACCAGTCCAAAAATATAAAGCAATTTTTAAAAAAAAAAAATATGGAAAACTTTTAACAACGTGGGGGACAATGGGTTTTTTTTAGGGAAAATTTTTGTCCCTTTTTAAATTTTTTCAAAGCCCAAATTTTTCCCTTTTCCCCAGAACACAAAAACAAGTGAAATTTTATACAAAAAATGGGGGAAAAAAAATTTTTTCCCGGGGTGACCCAAACCCAAAGATTTTTTTTAAAAGGGGCCCTTCCGAAAATGCCCCCCCTGAAAAAGCCAAAAAAAAAATTTAAAACAGTTTAGTTTTTGGGGGGGTTTTTACAGTTTAAAGGGTACTAAATTTCACCCCTAACCCATTCTTTCCTCATAAATTAAAATTAAAAAATTTAATAATTTTGGGTTTTTAACCAGGGGGAACAAAATTTTTTTTCCATTTTGACCCTTAAAAATTTAACCCAAAAAAAAAATCCCAATTGCCCTTTTTTTCTCATTTTTGGGAAAATTGCCAAACTTTTGTTTGGGGTTTAAATTCTTTAAAAAAGTTCCCTGGTTAATTGACCCTAAACCCACAACCCCCAAAATTTAAATTTTAAAAATTTTTTGTTTTTTTTAAAAAGGGGGAAAAACAAAGAAGATTAGAAGCTTTTTTTTCAAAAAAAAATTTGAAATCCCCTTTTTGTATGGAAATTTTTTAAAATTTAGGTTTTGGAAAATATTTTTTTTTGGAAAATTAAACTCGAAAATTTTTTTAAAAAGTTTTTTTTTGTCTAAATTTTTTTCCCCAAAAAGGGCTCCTTTTGATAAATTTTAAATAAATTTAAACCGGGGGAAAAGATGGGTTGCGGCTTTTTAAAACTCTGGGAAATGACTTTTTGGGTTATTTTTTCCTTAAATTTTGGATAATTTTTAAAATTTTTTAAAAAAAACAGGACCCCTTTTTTTTTTTTTAAAAACGGGAAAAACCCTCTTTTTTATTCCATCCCAAAATCTTAACATTTATTACCTTTTTAAAAAAATTTTTAAAATTCCCCCTTTTTCCCCAAAAAATGAAAAATTTTTACTTTTTCTTCCTTAAAGGGGTTTAAAAAAGTTTGGTTTAAAAACAACCCGTTGGCCCCCCCCCCTTTTTATCAAACCACCCCCCGGGTTTAAAAAAAAAGTGTTTTGGGGGCGAAGGTAAATTTTTTTTGTTTAAGATTCCCAAAGCCTCCTTTTTTATTTTTTTTTTAAAAAAAAAAAGGGTTTTAAAAAGTTTAAATTATCTTTTTTTTGGGAAATAGGAAAATTTTAATTAAAAATTTTTACCCAGTATTTTAAAAACTATTTAAAAATTTTTTTTTAAAAAGTTATGCTTTAAAATTAAATTTTTTAAAATTTTTTTTTTATTTAATGAAAAAAAATGGGATATTTTTTTCTTTAAATTGGGGATTTTTGGGGGCCCCCAAACAAAAAATTTTCCCCCCCCCCAAAAAAAATTAAAAATTTAAATCGTGGGAAATAAATTAAAAAAAATTTTTTTTTCCCCTTAACCCTTTGGAAAAATTTTTTTTTTAAAATTCCATTTTAAATTTTTTTTTCCTTACTTTTTTTAAAAAAAGGGCAGTCCCAAAAACCTTTTAAAAAAAGCTTTAATTTTCAAAAAGGACAAACGCCTTTTTTTAAATGAAAATTTTAGAAATTTTTTAAATTTAAAATTTTTTTAAAGGTTTCTCCCCCTTTTTCACTAGTCCCAAAGGGGGAAACGGGTTCCCCTTTTCGTTCCCAATTTTTTTTTGGGTTTTTTAACCCCATTTTAAAAAGACAAATTTTTTAAAATTTTTAAAAACGAATTTAAAAAAACCCTTTTTTGGGAAAAAATGGCCTTTAGGCAAAATTTAAACAAGGCAAAAAGGTTTTTATTTTTTTTTTTTGGGGGCCCCGAATGCCCCCGCCCACTGAATAAAAAAATGTAATGGGAAAAACAATAAAATAACGTCAAAAAGGGGGTTTTTATTTGGTTTAATTAAAAATTTTTTTTCATCTTTTCCCCTTCATTTTTTTTTTTATCTTTAAACATTTTTTTAAAAAAATCAATAATTAAAGGATTTTTTTAAAGCCTTTTTAAAATTTTAGGGATATAATTTAAACTGATTTTTTTGGGGGGGCCTAAAAGTGAAAAAAAAATCTTTTGGCACCATGACTAAAAAAAAATTGGAAAAAAAATTTTTTCATTTTTTTTCCCTTTTATCTAAACTTGGCTTCTGCCCAAGTTTTTTTGAGACCAAAAAGTTTTGGGGGGTGCCCCACCCTTTTTTTAAAGGTAATAATTAAAAATTACCCCCTTTAAATTTGGCCTTTTTGTTCAATTCATGGTAAATCCCCAAAGAAAAAAATTTTTTGGTAAAAAAAAATTTTGATATTGGCCCTTTTTGTTTTTCAGTTTGTCAAAAAACTTTTTTGAATAAAAAAAAATTTTTTTTTGGAAAATTAAAAAATTTTTAAAAATTTTGAATTTTCTTTTTTTTTCGATTGGGTTTTTTTAAGAATTAACTTTTAACCCAATTTTAAAATTTATCTTTTCCAAAAGGTGGGCAATTTTTTTAAAGGTTTTGGTATCGAAAAAAAAATTTTGCATAACTTTTTTTTGGCCAATTTCAAACAAAAATTTTTTCATGGTTTTTTTCCCCCCCAAAAAAATTTTTTTCTAAAACTTCATTTTGGATACAATTAAAATATTTTTAATTAAATTATTAAAATTTTTTGTTTTAAATTTTTTTATTTTGCCAAAAAATTCCTTTTTAAAAAAAATTCCCCCCCTTAACTTAAAAATCAATTTTTTTTTTCTTTAAATGAAACCTAAAAATTTGTTTCCCCTTGCCCTTTGCCCAAAAAAAAATTTGGTCCTTTTTAAACTTATTTTCCCTTTTAGCCCCACGAAAGATCAAAAATAATAAACAAATTAAAAAAAAAATTTTTTTTTTTCCCCTTTTACCAAAAACCCTTTGTTTAAAAGAGAAATTTGGGCCCTTTCTTTTTTGGACCTGCCTGAAATTTTTAAAAGATTTTTTTTGGGTTGGAAAAATTATAATACATTTTCTTTTTTTTAAAAAAAAATTTTTTTTTTAAAAACTATTTTTTTTAAAACATTTTTAAAAAATTTTTTTAAAAAATTTACCAAAAAAGTTTTGAAAATAATTAAATTTTTTCCACAACTTAAATAATGTTTTCTTTAAAAATTTTTGGGCCCAAATTTTTCTTTTTCCCAAAAAAGACCCCAAAGGGAAATTCTAAATTTGGTTTTGGGAAGGGGTTTTTTCCTGCTCAAAAAAGGGGAAAAAAACCCCCGAAATTGGGGGTCTGAATTAAATGAAAAAAAGGGGGTAATTTTTAAATTAAAAAGACTTTTAAAAGTTATTGTTCTTTGTAAATCGTCCGCGGGCTGTATCGATTTAAAAAGGAGGTGTAAATACGGAAAGGGGAGTTCCCCAGCCTTTGGGGGGGGAGGGGGGGCCATTTTCGAAGGGGGAAAACGGTTTTTGCCCCATTTTTCAGGTCTTTTGGCCCGGCCCGAGCTTTGAAAAAGGGCGGCGAAACCCAAAAACCCCAGTGTTGGGAAACGGGGAAACCCCTTTTAGCCAAAAATGGGGTGGGCCCCCAAAAAAATCGTTTTTTTGGGGGGAAAAAAGTTTCAAAGGGTGTTAACCGGGCCCCCCCGGGGGGGATGGAAAATGGAAAGGGTTTTTTTAAACAGAAAATTGGGATATTTAAAAAAAAAATGTTTCCGCCAGTTTTCCCCTTTTACACACCCTTTAGGAGTTCCCGGGGAAAAATTGATTTTTGCTGTTTCAAAAAATTGTTTTTGGGTCTTTTGGGGGAAGGCCTATTTATGGGGGAAAAACGGATAATTCCAACCCCGGGCTTTTTTAGCAGGAAAAAGAAATTTTACCGAATCTTTTTAAAAACACTTAATAAGTTTATTTCCATGTTAGGTTTTTGATGGGGGGTTTTTTTACCCCCTTTTAAAGTTGCCCTTTTATCCTTTTTGCGACTAAACAACCCCTTTAATTTATTTTTATAAAAAAAATAAAAAAAAACTTAAAAAAATGAGGGTTTTTTTTAAATTAAATTTTTTTTTTTCCTAAAAACAAATGGGGGGTCCCTTGCAAATTGAGAAAGTGTTTCCAAACCCAAAATTTTTTTAAAATTTAATAAAATGAAATTAAATTTTTAAAAAAACCTAAATTTTTTAAAAAAAATTTTGGGGTTAAAAAAAAATGTTTTTTTTGGGAAAAAAATTGTTATTTTATTTTTTTCCCCGTTAAAAAAAATTAAGCAACTTGGCGGAAAATTTTTAAAAAAAAAAAAAATTTTAACCGTTTGTTTTCCCAAAAAACCCTTTAAATTTCAAAAAAAAAAATCGGGCCACTAAATGAAAAAAATTTGGGCCCTTTGAAAAATTAACAAAAAACCTTGAAACAATTCCCCCGCGGGCCCTTTAAAATTTGGTCTCATTCTGGTTTTTCGTTAAAAAAAATATGGTGGATTCGCTTTTTCCTAAAAACTAAGGGCCTCAAATTTTTCCCAAAGGATTTAGATCAAAAAAACCCCCTTGCAAAAAAACCCCCCATTTTTTTTTTCCAATGGGATAAAAAGGAAAAACTTTTGAATTTCCCCCAATAAAGTCTCTTTAAAGAAAATCAGACCCCAAAGGCCAAAAATTCAAAAATTTTAAGAAGGTTTTAAAATTTTTTCTCCGGGGTTTTTATTCTGGTATGGATCCTAGTTGGGGTTTTTTTAGCCCCCCCGCATCACAAATTATTTAGAAATTTTAAAACCCAAACCCCCCCAAAGTTATCCCCCGTTTAAACCCGGTTTAAAACAAATGCTGAAATTTAAGCCCAAAAAAAAAAAAAGTTTTTTTCTTTTTCTTTTTCCAATTTTAATTTAAAAAATTTTTGGATAAAGGTTAATTTTCCCCCCCCCATTTGTTTGGTGGAAGGGTTTAATTTTTTCATAATTTTCCTTAAACCTTGAAAAAAAACATTAAAAAGTTTGGTTTTTTGGCCCCTTTTCGGGGCCCTTTTGGGTTTTTTGCCTTTTCCCTTAAGGGGGGGTTATAAAAACCCCCCCCTTTCCCAAAACGGGGGAAAAATTAAAAATTTTTTTTTAAAAAAAAAAAATTGATCTTTTTAAAAATTTTATTTGTTTTTTTTTTCTTTACCCCCTTTTAACGGTTTTCCCTTTTAAAGGGGGGGAAAAAATTGGGGAACCCCGGGGTTGGGGAAAGGGGGGGGAAAAAAGGGGGGGTTTTAACCAGGGTTTTTTTCCTCCCTCCTTCTCCCGGGGTCCGGGGGGGGGCTTTGGGGGGTTTTTTTGCAGGGGCCGGGTTGGGGAAAATTTTCTTTTGTTCCATGGTTGTCTTGCCTTAGTGAATTATATATACAGATACTTGTACATAATAAATGTAATATGGGCTAATAATTTGAATATGGCAACTGGTGTTTGTGTTAAATTAACTGCTTATGGGTTGTCTGTAAATGCTGATTACTGTTATCCTTAAGCTATGTTTGTATTGTTCTATTATTTCTGGGGCATCACTAGGTCAAATTCCATGCCAAAGATGTTATAATGGCAATATTTAGTATCAATAGCATGACTGTATATTCTTTTGGATTTTAATGTGCAGGTGTGTTTTTTGTTATGCATTTCTGTCTGTATCTTAAGGGTATTTGGAATCTATATGTAAATAAAATGATGTTTTGTCTAATGCATTAGGTCAGTGTGTTAGGATGTAAGAGGGCCATGCTTTTTTTCCGAATATAAGTGGAGTAAAATATGAAGCTGTCCAGCATATAGCTAAAAGGATCTGCTAAGTGTTCTGGAAGTATTTTTTTCTTGCTACATGAATAATCAATATAAACCTTGGATTACCTACAATTTTCTCCATCATGTTTTGGTTTTTGTAGAGGTTCCTCTCTTTTCCTGCTAACCTTTTTTAACTTCTTGAAGTTTATTTTGAATGGCCAGTTTCATTTCTTCAAACATGATGTTGAAATGTAAACATTTCCTGTCTGCTGATTGCACATATGATTTCTGATCTATAAAATTAAAGAATTGTAATACTTCAGTTTTCACAATGCAGAAGTGTGATCTTTTTTATATATATGTATACCTTGTGACCATGTTTTGATGTGGCTTGTGCAAAGGGTTAGGACATTTTTAGAAAATGTTTAAATATTAATAGTAAGCCTACAAGTTTTGGTCAATGCAATAACAATAGTAGTGGTAGCTAATGTCCTTGTGTGTTCAGATCACTTTAAAGTTGGTTGTTTTTAGAGAAAGGAACTTGCTTTCTTTAAAAATCACCAGCATTCATT
This sequence comes from Polypterus senegalus, assembly GCF_016835505.1. Taxonomy (NCBI): domain Eukaryota; kingdom Metazoa; phylum Chordata; class Cladistia; order Polypteriformes; family Polypteridae; genus Polypterus; species Polypterus senegalus. Next base: position 17,851,179 of record NC_053159.1, read on the forward strand.
TTATTCAGCAATCTATCAATTTATTTTTCTGTCCTTGGTTTGTTGCAATTATACTATTGTGGTGAACCAGAGCCCTTGCTGGTGGTGTTGTATTCAAAGTACAGAGCCACTGTATATGGTGTACCATATCACTTCAGGACACACCCACACCCATAGTCACTTTAATTTGGCCAATGTAAGAAAGCCTCTCAACCTACCTTGTACATCTCGTCTGTGGGATTCAGGAGGTAAATACGTAAAAAAAAAAACCGCACAACCGCAACTGTCACACAGTATGACCAGGCTGTGTGATTCAAACGCTGTTCCCTTAAGCTACAGTGCTAGCTACTGTTTTGCTGTGCCACACTGGTTTGATTCACCTTCTCAGATTAGAAAACCACTGCCTGCAAGGTTAGACTACCCAAATAATGGAGTCTTAATGTGGACGTAAGGTTTGAGACTGTGGAGTGCTCTCTGTTAATTGTATCTCTTCCTTAATTAGACCACTTTACTCATCATCATCCAGCAATCACACTCTGAAGTTTCCAATAGAATGTATTTTGTTTTTGTATAAAATTGAAGAGGTGTTATGTTTTCACACTTTTAGTGCTCAAAGTTACATTTTGTTGTCTTTATATTTGTGTTATTTTCCTAAACCAGTAGTCATTTAAGAAGCAGGAGCAAATGGAAATGGAGACAGAATCCCTCCAGCTGATCCAGTACCATTTTATACCTGTTAGTGTTTGCGGTGAAGAATCTATATAAACAAAACATTTAGAAAGAAATGGATGGGGAAAAAATGAGCTTTGAATAGTGCCGATTACCTTAAGTGCACAAAACCTGTTCATTTTTAGAGGTACAACACACACATAAAGAAATTCCCAATGTGACAAAATCCAGGCAGAATCTTGCCAACTAAATAAATATTGTGGGCCATCAAAAGCAATCATCTTTTTAAGAAACCCTTTAGGATGAAAACCAGATATACAGTCAAAGCCTAATTTAGATAAAAATGGACTCAAAGTAATTATTCAACACTTAAGACTTTATGTAAAAAGTAATTCCCTGTCCTAAATTCAGAAGTGTGCCGCCTTCAGCCTTGATTACAACCAAGCATTTCTTTTAATTATTCTTCATTTTGACACTGAGCTATTAAGGAATTCTGTAGTTCAGTGGAATTTGGATTTTTTTCAGTATGAACTTCTCTTTTTAGGCCCTTCCACAGCATCACAGTGGATTTTAGATCTGAATTTTGAACTAGAGGTTTCAAATCTCTTGACTGTTCTCATACAGACATGCTCGTTTGTTGTCTGTACTTCAGCTCAGGCTCACAGGTGGATGCAATGGTCTGATATTCTTCTGTAGCACAATTAGAATTTGTGAGTGAGTGAAAGTTCTGTATTTCCTGGCTCAGCCACATGTCTTTAAACCATGATAGTGTCATTGCTATGCTTGATCGCTGGAATGAGGCTTCCACTCTAGAATGAAGGTGTACCTTTTCTTTAATAATAAATAAAACAAGACCTATGTTGCCTAAAGTTTCATATATCTTTCCTTTGAATGTTCTTCCAAAATTCTTGTGAATCATCCAGATAGATTCTGGTAAAACTGATTACTCTTGTTTTGTTAGTGAGTAGTTTGCATGTTCTCTCTATTTTTGTATGAGATTTTTCTCTAGCTACGCCACTTTTCCTCCTTTATTAGCAAAGACATGAATGTTAGTTTGAATAATAACTCAAGTATTCTAGGTCATTCTAATTGTACGGTGTCATATGAAATTCAGTTTTTCACAACTGCAAATTGCAAATATGTTCTCTTTGCTCTTCAAACAAATAAGAAAAGCCACAGACTTTAGTGTACCTTTATTACTCTTACCATCCCCAGTGTAAAACTGCAACCATTGAAAATATCCAATCAAATTTCCTGTAAAAATATTGACTAATGAAAAAAATCAGACTGAGGCAAATACTTTTTCATTGAATTGTAACTTTTCTTTAGGAAAAAAGTCTTTTATCACAATTCTCTACAATGATATTTTGTTAGGCATGTTGTAGAATCTGTATTGATGTATTTTTGTCTCCAAAGAGCTGCAGAATGGAAACTCGATCAACCAGCTTGGAGTGGGCGAATGAGAATTACAGCTAAAGGGAACATAGCTTACATTAAGCTGGAAGATAAAACATCAGGTAAGTTTGACCATCAAATATTTTTGACCAGCAATGGCACACAGTGAATACATTTGACTTCAGCATTCCTAGTTTGTATGCTCTTTCTCTGCACATTTAGCATTTGTTTGCTCAGAGGTTGATGTGTCTGCTGCTTCGAGAGCAGCTCTTCTTTTCTCCATTCTAGTGGCCCTCTTCTTCTCTTCTCCTGTCTACATCTTTTCACGTTAAAACTGATTAAGTCAGTGTTTGCGTTGCAATTACTTAGTACGTTTTCCTTAATTTTTCACTTATGCCGGCACTTAAGTCTTCAATCTTCCTCAAGAATGATTTAAGATATGAAGAGGTAGGGGAAGTGACGGCGAAGGTTGTTAGGGATGAGAACAGCGCCCATATGCATGCGCTGCATGGCTGCCCTGCTGGCCACTGCCAAGTGTTGATTCTACAATAAAATAAAAATAAAAAGAGGAATAACCTTGGAGGTTAATCATCACCCTGAAAACGAGTAGTAGGCATCACCTAGTATATGTGTACCAAATTTCAGGTCAATAGGTGAAACGGTTTGTGAGCTACATGTGATTTAAACTCTTGGACAGACAAATGGACAGCCATGGTAGAGTATTATATATTTATATATAAAGATAATGTCAGTGTGTATACTAGGTATATGCATTAGAATTCAACATAAAATATTTAATAGTTTAATGGTATAGTGGGTGAAAATGTAATGGTCTAGTACTGTACTAGTTCTTTTTATAAAGTAAAAATCAAAAGTAAAATTTATAAAGTAAATACTCAAAAATTATTTGGATTCAGTGTTTAGCATTAAAGTAGTTCAATAATATAACTTTAAATTTGAAGCTACACAAGCAAAGAGGGAAAGGTATGACTAAGCAAAAATAATTAATAATTTATGATAACATATTAATGATAATATGTACATGAAGTATGTTATCCTTAATCGTAACAGTAATTATTTGATAAGAGAATCACCCTTTCTATGCAAATACATTTGACAAAAGACTTTCTATGTGAGTCCCTTTTTCTTTACTTTAAATACATCTAATGGGTTGTGTTTTTTCACACAGGGGAGCTTTTTGCCCAGGCTCCTGTCGAGCAGTACCCAGGAATTTCTGTTGAGAGTGTCGTTGACTCCAGTCGATATTTTGTAATTCGTATCCAGGATGGGACTGGTGAGTATCAACAGTTAACTGTATTAAAGCCAGTATCAGCCTGTTAATTTTTGTAATGCTTTTTTTCCAGCAAATTTAGCCCAAAATGTTATTATTTATAAAAATCTGATTCTTGTTTTTACTGAATAATTTCTAATACATCACACACTGTTGAGACACTTTATAGTTTGGTTAAATTCGTAATTCTAGCTTGCTTTTTTATCCACTGCTAAGGAGTAGTCTGTTTAGATCTATCTGTCTAATTCTAGTTACTCAACTATTATTACACCTTAACCCACTTCAATTTGCTGTTGTATTTTAGAGCACACGTAGCAGCATGATGTGGTTTCTTTGAGTCACAAAGTGTTCCCTGACTTACCCACCCAAGTCTGATTCTAGGGATGGGCCTCAACATTCCTGTTCCCACTAAGTTGATTTTTAAATTGCCATTTGTCTGGGCATTCCCTTATTCACTAGGCTGATATACTGCAGTAAAGTTGTGCTCCCCATTCCTCATAGCTGTTTTTAGGATAGGTTAGTCCTGTTCCTTAGAAGAGTTTGTCTTCTATCACGAATAAGCTCTAGTAAGATTGAGTCCAACCATTGTTATTTAAAAGGTCCTTGCAAAAGAGCCCAGCAGACTAAAAAAGTAAAAAAAAAAAAAGGCTAAAATGAAGTTCTGGCTGTGGTAGGTGTTTGGTGGGACAGCAGACTTCTAGTTTGGTGTGGCCTCATAGAATTTCTGACGTATTGATTGATGGCTCTTGAAGAGTAAATGAGTTGGCTCTCTGTTTTTTCACAGCCAAGTTAGGGAAATACTGATCTTGACTCGGGATATTTAATCAAAAGTCAAAGGAGTGCCTTCCCTAATAGGGGGAATACTTGGATGTACCTAGTAAAGAGTGTTCCATTACAGTAGCTAAATTAGGTAAACTAGATAAAATGAGGAGCTTCTCAGTGGCAAATGTGTATGAAAGCAGACTATAAATCATGACTTTAAAAATACTTCTTTAATATTTGTAGGTGGTGCTTTTTAATGGTTAGCATGAGGTGGTGCTCCCCTTTTCTAAAAATGAACTAGTAGTGTGTTCTAGTTTCTGTGGGATTGTGCTTTTTTGCTACCTAGGAGAACCCATGTTAGGGTGTTGTAGTAATGTAGATTGAAAAACAACTTTTGTTTTTTGTTTTTTTTTTGGAAAGTAGTCATATTTATGAACAATATAAATAGGGGTTTTGTAAGCCTTTTAGTATGAAATGGTGCTGTTCAGAGTAACAGATGCTTTGTTTCTGAGTGCAAAATCTGGCAACAGTTCAGTCCTAATATTAGAAGGGTCTGGCTGTAGAAGCCCTGCAATGTCATTCAGGAGCCTGTGGCTGAATGTGTAAAGTGGAGAGTCTTGGCACAGGGTAATGTGTGCTTGTAAAAGCAGATATGGAGGCTGAGCATAAATAAATAAATGCGACCTGAAACTGTGGATTCAAAGAGATGCCACACCTACCTTGTTCCTTAGACCTATTTCTGTGTGACTACCATCTGTTCCACAATCTGAAAGACGAAAACTGTAACACTTGCTGTGCCGATGATGTTAAAAGAATGCACAAGGAAAGCAAAGCATTTTGAATGCCATAGAAAAGGTTCCCGAACCTTATAACAAATGTATTCAAGCTGCATATCTGTTTATGGGGCTCGAGAGGACTACAGTATGTTGAAAGATATTTGCTTTTACAGGAGCTTATTAATAGGTCAGACTTGAAGCATTCTGATTACCCTCCTATTTATATTTTTGTATGGATGCATATTTACACTTAAACCAGACATGATCTTGATGATTGTCACTATTGTTTTGCATCTTGAATATAGTCATATGAAAGAGTTAGGGAACCCTTCTTCTTCTTCTTTCGGCTGTTCCCGTTAGGGGTCGCCACAGTGGATCATCCGTATTCCATATCTTTCTGTCCTCTGCATCTTGTTCTGTTACACCCTTCACCTGCATATCCTCTCTCACCACATCCATAAACCTTCGCTTAGGCCTTCCTCTTTTCCTCTTCCCTGACAGCTCTATCCTTAGCATCCTTCTCCCAGTATACCCAGCATTTCTCCTCTGCACATGTCCAAACCAACGCAATCCCGCCTCTCTGACTTTGTCTCCCAGCCGTCCAACTTAATTCTTTGAATTTTTGTTTCTCATTGGCTGAGCTTTCAAATTAGCAACTTCCTTTTAATATATGACATGCCTTATGGAAACAGTAGGATTTCAGTAGTGACAATAAGTTTATTGGATTAACAGAAAATATGCAATATGCATCATAACAAAATTAGACAGGTGCATAAATTTTGGCACCCCAACAGAGTTATTACATCAATACTTAGTTGAGCCTCCTTTTGCAAATATAACAGCCTCTAGATGCCTCCTATATAGCCTTTGATGAGTGTCTGGATTTTGGATAGAGGTATTTCTGACCATTCTTCCATGCAAAATCTCTCCAGTTCATTTACATTTGATGGCTGCCGAGCATGGACAGCCTGCTTAAAATCATCCCATAGATTTTCGATAATATTCAAGTCAGGGGACTGTGACGGCCATTCCAGAACATTGTACTTCTCCCTCTGCATGAATGCCTTTGTAGATTTCGAACTGTGTTTTGGGTCATTGTCTTGCTAGAATATCCAACCCCTGCGTAATTTCAACTTTGTGAGTGATGCTTGAACATTATCCTGAAGAATTTGTTGACTTTGGGTTGAATTCATCTGACCCTCGACTTTAACAAAGGCCCCAGTCCCTGAACTAGCCACACAGCCCCACAGCATGATGGAACCTCCTCCAAATTTGACAGTAAGTAGCAGGTGTTTTCCTTGGAATGCGGTGTTGTTCTTCCGCCACGCAAAGTGCTTTTTGTTATGACCAAATTACTCATTTTTTGTCTCCTAAGTCCAAAGCACTTTGTTCCAAAATGAATCTGGCTTGTCTAAATGAGCATTTGCATACAACAAGCGACTCTGTTTGTGGCATGAGTGCAGAAAGGGCTTCTTTCTCATCACCCTGCCATACAGATGTTCTTTGTGCAAAGTGAGCTGAATTGTAGAACGTTGTACAGATACACCATCTGCATCAAGATGTTCTTGCAGGTCTTTGGAGGTGATCTGTGGGTTGTCTGTAACCATTCTCATAATCCTGCGCATATGCCACTCCTGTATTTTTCTTGGCCTGCCAGACCTGGGTTTAACAGCAACTGTACCTGTGGCCTTCCATTTCCTCATTACATTTCTTACAGTTAAAACTTACAGTTTAAACCTCTGAGATGGATTTTTGTAGCCTTCCCCTAAACCATGAGACTGAACAATCTTGATACTGAACAACCACTTTGGTGTTGCAAGTAATCAGTATTGAGCAGTTACATGCATTCAAATCAGCAAAAGGGGACCCACATTTTTGCACAACCAGTTTTACACATTTGATTTAATTTCATACAACTAAATACTACTTCACTAAAATCTTTGTTTTGAAAACAGCCCAGTACTCAGATGTTCCTAGGAATACCACTGTTATGTTTTCTGTTGAAAGTAGAGTAAATTATTATGCAGGCTGAGAAGGGTTCCTAAACCATTTCATATGACTGTATGTCATTGTTATAACCTGGAATTTATGCAAAGACTTGTGACTTGTAACTTGTAGACCGTCACGTTTATGAGGATTATAGCTGAAAACAATTAAATCAAGCACTGAGTCAGCTTACAGTCATTAGTTCTCTTTGCTTTGTGGCCACTCTGTGTGTTTTGTAGGTTTTTGCCTTGCCTGCCTACTACATACTTCCACGTTCCAAAGATGTGTTTTACAAGGTTTTTTTTGGAAGTCTTAATTGGCTAACTGTGAATGTACCTTGTAATATACTGTTTTGTGACCAGGGTTACTGCTTTCTTTGATCCAAAACCTTAGGTAGAGCTCCCAGTGATACTACTTCTTCTTTCGGCTGCTCCTCCTAGGAGTTGCCAGAGAGGATAATCTTTTTCCATATCTTCCTGTCCTCTGCACCTTGCTCTGTCACAGCCAGCGATACTGTACTTTAAATATCAGTTGTGGATAAGAATAAATGCTAAATGCCTCCTGTTTCTGTTTGAAATGGGAAGATGGTTTCATTTAGATTTTATTTTTATTTTTTTGCATTTATTTAGTGGCATTCACCTTTATTTGCTTGCAGGGAGACATGCCTTTATTGGAATTGGATTTGCAGACCGTGGAGATTCCTTTGATTTTAATGTAGCCCTTCAAGATCATTTCAAGTAAGTCGACTTTATTTTGCTTTTCACACATTTCCATTTTTTTTTCTTCTGTTCAGCCTATGGAAAGAAATTTATTATACAGTCGGAGCAAGCATAGAAATAATTCTGTATTGCTCCATTAAATCAGTAAAAACAACGCTCGATGCAAAAATTATACATTTTTTAATATATCACTTATTTAATGTTATAGTGGTGGCTGAGGGGGAAAAAAAACCTCATGTTTTCATGCAGAGTGGAGATGACATTTCTGATAGACTAGGCTTTCTATGGAAACCAACACTTGGAACAACAGCAAACAACATCAAAACTTCCATGAAAAATATCTCGCGTTACTCATGTTATATAATCCACATTTCAACTTATATACTTGGAACAAGTAAAACACACACCATTTTTGTTAAAATATTGTTTAATACTTTCGGAAAAATCAGGGTAGTACTCAAGCAGGAAACACATTTAGATGGGATCAAGCTTTTGAATTGAATACAGGACTCTTGACCAGTGAACGATGAGGAGAGGTGAATCATGGACATTTTTTACTGTTGTTTGTTGTCTAGTGTTGGTCTCCATAGAAACCTATTTTATAAGAAATTTTTCATTCTCAGTGAAAACAGGAGAGTAAAACTTTTTCTCATCCATAGCTAAAAGCTTAATGGGATAAGTAACATAAAAAATGTCATTTTTTGTGTGACATATTCCTTTAAATTTGATTTTGTGATCTTTGTGTGTCTTTTAAAATTTTGGGATAATACAGCAAAAAAGGATAAAAAGACGCAACAATATTTGGAAAGTTTTATTTAATGCATAACTTCCATATTTTTCCAGTTGTTCTGTATAAGAGTACCTTGTACCATCATCCAGTTTACAATGCTTTATCTTTTAATCTTTTTTTTAATTGTAGATGGGTGAAACAAGAAGGGGAAATTGCTAAGCAAGCACAGACTGGTCCGGATACAGGACCAAAATTGGATTTAGGGTTCAAGGATGGTCAGACCATCAAAATTAACATTGGGGTGAGACATTAATACTTTTTAAAATCAACAATGTAAACATTACTACAAGTACCACAAGAATTTCAAGGAACCCTGGTAAATAAAATGTGAAATCTGTTAGTACTATAGAATTAATTTACTTAAAAATAAATTAACGATCACTAGCAGAATAAACATTTCTTTTTGTCTATTCCTAATTTGAATGCTCACCAGTAATTTATCTTATTAATTCTGTTTTAAAGAATATAAAGAAAAAGGACATGCCTACTGGAGCAGTAAAATCACGTCCAACTGGGAGTGGCCTCTTGCCACCTCCACCAGGAAGCAAGGGAGGAGTAACCCCTCCAACACTCATCCAGCCTCCCTTGCTTACACCACCTCCTGTATTGCAGTCAGGACAGAACTCTAATACTGGTAAGAATATAATGAAATATATTTTTCCAGAACTTGCTCACTTGCACAGAACCCATCAGAAGTGGTTTTACCATTCTTTACAGTTTCTTCTGCAGGTCACAGTCCTATTTTTACACATTTGCTCCACATTATTTAACATTTAAAAATGCAAATTAATATCTTGTCAATGGCTTCAAAATGTGAAAATTAGTGCTGAATGCTACCTGAATATATCTGTGGAATGGAAAGTCTGTGACTTAGCAGATAGTGATCAGTTTTTAAATAAATAAATACCTGGCTCGATCTCAGTGGGTGTACGTGATTGCACGGCTGCGGGAGGTTGGTGGGGTCTGTATTGCTTTCTCCACTGGGTTTACACGAATCAAGATTGAGTAGCTGAGCCCACTGAGGCGTAAAAAGGGGAGCTGGCAGGGCTTTAAATAGGCGATGAAAGAAAGAAAAAGGAGATGTAGGTTAAAGAAAGGAGAGACGAAGGCAGACATGCTACTCAATGTAGTAACTTGCCGTATAAGTCCGGAAGAAAAGCAGTGGTGTTGCAGGGATAACGGAAGGCTTGGCATGTTGTCCTGTGGGTGAGCCATAGACTGTGGACTGCAGGAATGTGAGCCTATCAGCAGGAGTCGGAGGCTTGGCATGATGCCCTGCTGGAGCCACAGACAGCTGCAGGGGCCTGGGACTAGGAACAATAGGGTTTGTCATTGTCCTGCTGGGAGCCATGGGCTGCAGGGACCAAAACGTGGCGGAGAAGGTTTGCTATGACTTTCAGTTGGGCATCTTCATCTCCTGCAAGGTCAGGATATGGAGAGGAGACACCAGGATAAAGGGACAAACCAGGTATGTGATATTAAAGGACAGTTTCCTGTTTGGGTATTTTAATCTTGTTTTTAAAGAATTACTTATGAACTGATTTTAACCTCAATGTTATGCACTGTTTTTATTTATTGAAGATTTTACACTGCGCTGTGTATTTAGATCACTGTTGGTCAGACTTTGTTTTGATAAAAGCACTGGGCACCTTTTTACACCTACCCCTTGCTGCAAATGTGTGTCCTCATTTGCTTGGCTTGTCCCTTGATTACGTTACGTGTGATACAGGTTTAAGTGGCTCCCAAAAAATCAAGTGGGAGCATGGAGCTAACCCCCACCGTCTAAAAATTAGATTTAATTTAAGGTGTTGCACATCTTCAGGCAGAAAAGACATTTCTTCCCCCATGTACATTATTTACTTTTTTATTTTTTCATCGAAGCAGCCCTGATCTTGGCAGAACCACAATGGGTGTGGATTTTCATTCCAACCATTTTTTTTAGTTAAATTCTTTCTGTTTTGGTTAAGATTTTTTCCTCCTTTCATTCTGAAAGTCAAAACTTTATAGTAATGAGTGTTAGGCTGTAACATACCACAGTTTACTCTAAGCCTCTTAATCCAGTCCAGAGTCATTGGGACTAAAGTGTATGTTCGTAGCACAAGACAGAACTCAGATGCCAACCCTTAACTGCCAGACCAGGGCAATTTTTTATTTACCAGTGGACCCTACCCAAATGTGTTTGAGGATGCGGAATTAAAACTGGAGTATGCAAGAAAGAAAAAATATGGAAGAAATGGTTAAAAACATGCAAACAGACATCAAACAGGCATGAGAGTAGAACTCACAATGCTACATCTTTGAGGCAACAGAAGTGACCATTTATCTTATTTTTCTATGATGATAAAAAATGTTTACACAGCAGAGTAAATTAGTAACTTTTCAGTCCCTTTTGTTTTTTTTTTGTATTATTTACTTTTAAATATGTAGGCAGATTCTTTATGATGCATACACAGTGGTGCAACTGCTACCATGGATAGCTGTTGGCTGCCTTGTAGTTAGTGCCTCATTAAATTAACTGCTAGCAGGCCTCAAATAGTAAAAAGCTAGCAACGGAACAAACAAACTGCAGAGACTAAATAAACAGCAGTAAAGCTATGATGAGACATGACTGCATAGTTATGTGCCTTTTTGTGATTCCATACAGGGCATTTGGTATGTTTGACAGGTGTTCATTTAACAATATGGATTGAACTCAAAATAAGGAATTGGTTGGAATGAAAAAATAGCATTTGCAGCTTTTGTCTTTAATGTTCTCCTGCAGTAAATGTACTGGTAACAAGACTGACATCCTTGCTTTACAGACTTGCTGTTTGACCTCAGTGCCCCAGCTCCTATAAACAGTGGAGCATCTGGTGATCTATGGGGAGACTTTGCTGCTGCACCAAAGTAAGTATTCAGCAAGTGTATAGAAAGGGTATTTTGTTCATTTAGGAGGAGTTTCCTGCAATAGCATATCATTATTTTTTTTTTTTCCAAATCAAGATAAGTGTTTCAGTTTGTATATCATTTTGACATCTGATATTATTAGCTTGTCTTAGTCATATCATTTTTCAAATTAATACTGAAACAAAATGAAAATTAGTATTTAACATTTTCCAGCTGTAAACCATGGTTGCTTTCCTGTAAAATATAAGGGAAACTCCAGCACTGTGAATGCCTCTTAAGTAAGTGCAGTATGTATAACCAGGCAGATCATCATTATAAATTGTGTTTTGTAATGTTCATTGAATTTTTTAACAAAAATCAAGTTAGCTAAAACCTAGGCTTTGTAGAGTTACCTTTATTTGTGGTTTATTTTTAACATCTTAACCTTTTTTATTGAATGTAATTTATTAAATTGATCACTTGAAAAAATAGAAAATGGATAGATTAAACGCAATTTAATATGTTATAAAATCTTATCTATATAAATAAAATCTGGGTGTTATGTGTGCTGCCATTGATTATACTTGAAACATAGCCTGCATAGTATATCAGGGCAAACCAGAAGCAAGTGAGACCCCAGTTCCCTTCAGGCAGCAAGAGAGTGCTGTGGCTTATCAACACACACAAAAGTTATGTACTAGCCAAAGCAGGATCTCATCTAAGGTTGCAGTTACAATGTTTTTTTTCCCAGATAATTTGGATATCAATTTTATTGTCTTGCTGGATTACAGCTTAGCTCTAAGAGTATGACATCTTTGGAAATGTTGAATTTCCAAAAAGACTGCTTTTTCACATTTTTTTCTTATGTAGACCCTTTTCTGCAAAGTATGTGTCCAAAATGGATGATCAGTATAGCTAAACCTTTAAGAAGACTTATTCTTTTCTTTTTTTTTTCTTTTCTTACTCTCCCCCAAAAACCTTTACAACTCCAAAACATCCTTTTTTGTGTTTTTGTGTAAGTAAAATCACATGCAAAATGAAAGTAAATTGGTTGTTTCATTCACGCGTATCTGTTACATTATGATGTTGCACACACCCTTCTCAGAGTTTAGCAAATATGAATTTCTTTGCTCTGTGTATACATGATGACCCTACATTTTTATAGAAGAAACACCTTACATTTTTCAAAAAGCTAATGCTTTAATAGTCCTGAATATCTTGTAAGTGCATTACTGCAAAGCCCAAATGAAACAGAATTTTTTTTTTCCTCCGAGTCGCTGTTCAGCATATAGTTGAAAGAGAATGACCGAGGACAGCTTTAGTAATTTTAAGTTTCTTGTCATTTATTTAAGTGCGGTTTATATCTCTCTATTATAATAAACAATCTTGGAAGGAGACAAGACGTGATTTTCTCAGAGAGACACTTGCACGTCCCGCGAGACCAACCTTTGTGCCAAGAGATTTACCGTAAGCACGCCTGGGGCCGGAAATGAAAGACAAAGTAGAACGTCGTAAAGAATTCAAAAACATTGGCACAGTACACATGCAGAGCAGGTTAGAGATAACGGAAGTACAAAAATTCAAAAGTCTCAAAAAAAGGATAGTAAAGATTGCATTAGCGCAAATAAACGGAAATTATTACTCTGTGAAATAATGGAACAGCGAAAAGAGATTGAATATATTGTTTGGATTTAAACTTTAAGTTGGAGACTTGTAGATCATCTAATTCGTGTTGCCATCAGGGAAAAAAAGTAGTTTTTCTTACCAATGAAGAGACATATCCATGAGATTTAAAAGATTTGTTGTTTGGTGAAAGTGAAATCCCATGAGAGAAAATTTCAATCCCTGCAAAACAAGAGCTTATGCAAAGAGATTTGAAAAAGTCCTGCCCACATAACCACGCACACGGTTCAATCATTTCTCATTTGTGTGAATGCAATTGTCAGACACATTTCTTGTAGAGAGAAAGAAGTGAGATTCACGTTGGATTGTCACAATGTAATTCCAAACACGGAATCAGAATTCAGTGCAATATTGATGAAAAGGTAAAAGCGAAAAGAGATGGAATATGTGGACATGGGTGATATGACAGAATTATATAGATATTGTTTGGCTTTGCCATCAGGGAAAAATAATGTTTCTTCCCAATGAAGTGGCGTATCCACGAGAAGTAAAAGATTTGTTGTTTGGTGAAAGTGAAATCCATATACATGAGTGACAGAGATGCGAATTTGCTGGAGTGAAGTCCAGATGGGGGGGATGGGGGTTGCTGAGCGAAGCGAGAAAGGAGTAAAACTCCCTATTAATTATAAGTTTGAACTTTGATGCTTATACAGTGTTATGATTTGTAGCAATTTTAAATTAACATTAAATGAATCATATTTGAATAATGTTTATAATTATAGGGGGCTTCACTCACCAACCCTCCCGGCTTGCGCTACCTGCCAGCCACTTCGCATCTCTGCTGCTCACATATGTGGATTTCACTTTAACCAAACAACAAATGTTTTATTTCTTGCGGATACGCCTCTTCATTGGGAAGAAACACTACTTCTCCCTGATACCAACACGAATTAAATGATCTACAAGTCTCCGACTTAAAGTTTAAATCCAAACAATATATCTGATCTCTTTTCACTCTTCTGTTATTTCACCGAGTAATAATTTCCGTTTGTTTACACTTGTATGATCTTTAGTATCAGTTTTTGAGACTTTTGAATTTTAGTACTTTCATTATCTCTAACCTGCTCTGCATGTGTATTGTGCCAAAGTTTTTGAATTCTTTATGATGTTCTACTTTGTCATCTACTCTTGGTCTTTTATTTCCAGCCCCAGTTGTGGTTGGACCTCTTGGTACAAAGTCTCATCTCGTGGGAAATGAAAGTATCCCTCTGAAAAAGGCACGTCTTGTCCCAGAATTTTTTTATTATAATAAAGAGACATTATTAAATACCATCACTGATGCCGTTACCTGTAATAATAGTCCTTCTAGCTCCCCCTTATTGTAGCTACATAGTACAGTCCACGGATTCCATTAGTCAACAAGCAGTTCAGCTTATTACTGTGGGATTAAACAAATCTTCTTGAAACCACAGTAAATTAGGAAATAATAAAGAAGTGGCATTCATAGACCCAACCCAGCAAGGAGTTGTACCAATTGTTGAATCCAGTCACACACAAAATACTATTTGTGAGAGCAGAGACATTGATACAGAAGTAGTGTAGATTCAAATGGGACACTTGCATTTCAGCCTGTAGTTTAAAAAGGGTCAACAGTTAAAAATCACAATTGTTTTCTTTTTTTCCTAAACCCATTATACAAATTAGAGCTAGTGATAGAATAAATGAAAACAAATGGTATGCAGCATATCTGTAATATAGTTTCTGATTTGTCTTTCTCTGCTATTAGAGCAATTATGAAAGATTTACAGTATTTTACACTGATTCATTGTTTTGTGTAGTCGGTTAGATTTTTGGTTCAGTTTTAAACATACATTGCCATAATCTTGAATTGTTTATATGATTTTGTTAACATTTTATTATCAATTATTTCTCTTTTAGCTCTGAAAAGCGGGTGTCTCAGGGTTCAGAATGGGTTCAGTTTTAACCCACTTTGGGTTGCAGTTTTCTCCTTGACATTCCAAAGATTGTGGTGCCTGTTTGCTGTGGGACTGGCATTTTCACTACCAAGAATACCGAGGAACTGTTGGTGAATATGCAAGAAGGACCTTGAAATGCAAAGGATGTTTCTCACTTAACATTTTTAATTTTTTTTTTTTCATTATCAAAACTAGAACTAAGCTAAACCAAAATGTCTAAACCTGTCCATGTGAAACTTTAATTATTGGTTTTCAGTCCCGGTCTACTGAGGGGTCATTGTTTTCAGTTTTATTAATGACTACATAATCTTTTATCCCTGCTATTTGTGGATTATACTGACTTTCACTTGACCTTGCTGACTTCCTTTCTAGAAGAACTTAAAAAATGGACCGACTGTAACCTTAGTGCCTTATACGTGTTGACTTTTTGGAATTTGATCCAGCTTCCTTTGTCAGTGTGAAGTTTAACAGGTTTCATTTTGCTTCAGTACTGAAACTGTGAAACACTCAACCCTGACAAGGAGTTTTGGGCCTGTTCTTTAGTTTGGATGCCAGCTGTACTTTGACCAGGACCTGATCAAGAAAAATAATCTTGAAAGCAAGGGTTTAAGTTTGTTTTTGCCACTCCTTAGAGAGAGCCTTCACATTAAAGTTAATTTTTATTTGACACCAGTACTTAAAGCTTTTCAGTTGCTCAGTTAGAGTCAAATCTGTAGGTTGTCTCCATTTTGCACTTTAGCAGTCGGCGGCATCTTGCAACTGATTCCACTCCACCTGTTGACAGTGCCAAGCCTGTCAGTTACCGCTGCTATGGTTGTGTAACACAGGGAAATGTTGGCTGCATTTCCTATGTCATGCCCCATTAACACGTCTTCCTCAGCCACATCAAGTCACAGTGACTCAGAAGAACACGTCATAGGCTTGTTTGCCCCATTTTATTAGAGTTCTATATAATGCTTTGCTGCTGTTTGCTTTGGCACATCATTTATAATTATTGAGCTCAACGTGAATTTAAATCTCTTCAGCTGAAGTACTAATTGCAGTGTCTGGATTCTGGTTTCTTTAAATTATTAGACAAGTTGCTTTTGACATCAGGCACGAGATATTTACATTACAACAAAGGGAATTTGAGTGGAAAGTAAACATGGCCATTACTTGGTATCTCACAATTGCCTAAGGATTTGTGTATTGTTTATCTCCCTGTAAAAATTAGGCAGAGAGTTTGTGCCATGCGTCCTCGTCATCTCACAGACGTTTACACTTAAACACAAGCAAATGACAAACCTTCAGATTTTAGGAAGAAGAGCACAGCTTGATTGTCAGGAGATAAGACACTGAGAAAGAGAGCATTTTGCAGAAAACTGGTTTTTTTTTCAAAATCCCTAGCTATCTCCAGTAAATTCTTTAGATTTTCCAATTTAAGCACATGTTGGCACTTGATTGAAATGGTAGTCACAGTTGAGAGTTTTTTAACAGTTAGAAACTCTTCCTCAGTTTGCGAAGTAGCCGCTTACTGTTTTATACCACACCTTATTTTATTGGCAAGTTAGATGTATGACTTGGCAACTGTGCATCATAGATGCAACACACAGACTTGTATTTTTGAATCCGGAATCAACATTTGTCTTTTAAATCGCATGTTCTCACTCTGCAGATTCTGATTTTATTGGGGGCAAACTGGTCCTTGTGTCATTCAAGAATATATTAGAGGATGTAAATGTAATAGTAGGAACTTTTAAGTCAATATGATTTTGAACACTGGGACAGTATACAATGGTGCCTTTTTTCTTTGTTCAGCATCTTTGCACTGCAGTGTTTTATAATCTTGTACTCCTTTTTCTCTAGACGTTTTTAAAATTATTGTCTGTGTGCATCTGCTATCTGCTTCTCTACTATTAGCACCTTTGTTTATGGTGAAGGTCAAGAATACCTGTTTCTGTTTGCCCATTAAGCTTGTGTGAGTTTCTGGAGTGAGGCTGCCAGTAATTGGTTGAGAGATGACTTTTCAAGCCTTGCTTGGTCTCTTGTCGATCATGTCCTTTGAAAGCCTCCACACTATTGTGTTGGCCCATAGTGCATGCTGCCATTCTGTACTTTGGAAGATTACACAATATATTTGAACCCACCAAGAAAATTCAAGTCCTTGACAGGACTGTAAATTGTAAGCACATCATTTACCAATCAAAGGCTTTTTAGTAAGTTTGCTGTTCTTATAAAACCTTTTTTTTTTTTTTTTTACATTTTATATGTGCAGGGAAAACTGAGGTGGAACTGGGATCTAGATGAGTTTTAGTTTCTCCTGAAATGTGTTATTATCGAAAATTTGTAAATGCTTATAAACTGTTGCTTTGCTTGTTAACAAGTGTTTTCTTTAAAGGGACGATATCTGTTGGGTTGGCAGCAACATTTGAGGTCATTTTTATGCATTTTAGCTTTGTTTTTAATTGTTCACAATGTGCCTTTTATAATCTTTTACCAGCACCTGAATGTAATAACAATGATTTGTAAATAAAGTTGGTCTATTTGTCTATCCTGTATTCTGCACAGCCCCGAACGTTTTGTACTCAAAAACGCCCCCTCTTGTCAGCACCTTCTTCCATGCACCTGGCAGACGTGCAGCAGAGCATTTCTTCCAGAAAATTGCATTTTGGTTTTACTTATCCTGTGCTGCCTGTGTTGTTGAATTCTTGCTCACTTTTGTTTCCTCGTCAATAACATACAAATGAGGATATTCAAGTGTGGAGCAAGTGAAGATATAAATTTGTGAATGTGTGAACGTTGTAACAAAGGCGCTATATCAACGCCTGACCCAACACAGACAGACACGGAAGGCACACTTACAAAACAAATAAATGTTTTATTTTTCTTCGCCTGTGGGCAACGCCTTTCCCGTTTCCCATAGGCATAAATAAAGCACAAACCCACACAATTCTTTTCTCTTCTTTATCTCCTCCACTTCTCTCCTCCCGACTCTCGCTCCCGGAGTAGTGTCTGCTGGTCCCTTATATACGCCACCCAGAAGTGCTCCAGGTGCTTGTTGACCCACTTTCAGGTGTGGCGGAAGAACCGCCCATACAGGGTCGGGGATGGTGGCAGCACATCCTGGTGGCACCCCTTGACCCAACAGGGCTGTAACAAACTCCAATTCCCATGAAGCCCTGTGGGAGTCTGAGGTATCTCTGCCATCCATGGAGTTTGCCATTTAGCGTTCCAGGGGAGGTGATGCTCTGTCCACACTTGCTCCCCCAGTCCATCCAAGGCAGAGGCGTCCCGGCCACCCATGACAACATATTTACCATAACAGTCTCAAAACCACTTAATCTAGTTGATTGTCACGGGGAGCTTTAACATTTCCCAGTGGCTTTAGGTACAAGGAATTGTGCACAGGGCACCAGTACATCATAGAGTCCACTGATACACACTCCCACAACAGGGACAATTTGGAATTGCCAGCATCTTTGGGATGTGACAATATAGTGCATGTAGATAACAGTGGGTTTGAAAAAGTATTCGACCCCCTCTGGAAAGCCACCATATTTCCATCTTGCATCATTTCAACCTATAAAAATCACAAATGCAGAGTCTCACAGTGAATTCTTATTTCTCTGTGTACATGTTTTGAAACATTTAGAGCTTGGTGAACTGTTGAAAAAGTAATTGACCCCTTCACATGACACACAGTCAATACTTAGTAGCAGCACCCTTTGCAGTAAATAACTACTTGCAGTCACTTTGGATAGCCGTCTACAAGGTTAGCACATCTGAATAGAGGCAATTTTTCCCATTCTTTCTTGCAGAACTGCTCCAACTGGGCAAAGTTTGAAGGTTTTCATTTGTGAACTGCAATTTTGAGATCACATCACAAATTTTCAATCAGATTCTGATCCGGACACTGGCTAGGCCACTGCAAAACCTGGATCTTCTTTTTGTCAAACCATGCTTTGGTTCCTTTTGCCCAGTGTTTTGGGTCATTGTCCTGCTGAGAGTGTTAGCGTCGTTCAAGTCCCAGTTTCATGGCTTATGTTTGAAGGTTTTCTTCCAAAATCTGGATATACTTCTTACTATCCATTCTTCCTTCAATGTGGACAAGGAACCCAGTGCCTGCCCTAGAGAAGTAGCTTCAAAGCATGATGCTCCCCCCACCATGCTTGATGGTAGGTATGGTGTTTGCCAGCTCATTCATTGGCAGTCCCTTCCATCCGCCAGACAAACACCTTTGTGTTGAGGCCAAAATGTTGCATTTTGCTCTCATCAGACCAAAGTATATGTCTCCAGAATGCAGGACTCTTGTCAAGATGTCTGTTAGTGAATTAACAGTTTCACATTTAACAGTTAGTGACATTTTTTTTAGTAGTGGCTTTTTCCTGGCAACTCTGCCATGCAAGCCTCCCTCTGTGCAAAACCTTTGATATTGTAGTCTTGTGCGCATCCACTCCAGCTGCAGATACTGAGCTTTGCAGGTCACTGAGAGTCACCTTAGGATTTGCTCTTACTTCTTCAACTAGTTTTCTTGACATTTTCTTTGTTATTTTAACAGGGCGGCCTGAACTAGACCGGTAGGTACACTTTGCTTCCAGTTGTCTTCCACTTCACTATGATGGCCTTCACAGTGGAGACACATTGAGGCCAAAGAGCTTGGCAATCTTCTTGGCACCGTTTCCATCTTTAAACTTCTTAATCACAGTGATTCTCGAGTCATTCAAGTTCCCTTGTCTTCATTTTTTGTCAGATTTTGAGGTTTCATCAAATAAGCCACTTGTACTGATTTCTCAGTTGTAAGTTCCTAAGAACTGCCCTAAATAATCACTTCTAGACCAGTCAACAAGCTAGACAATTCATTGCTTGATTGTTTACGCCTGTTTTCATTACCCTTATTGCATTGTTAACAATCATACAGTCTCCAAGCTCTTAGGGGTCAAATACTTATTCAACAGCAGATTTCACTGATAGGTTCTTTATCGTCGCAGCATAATTTGATTTTCAGGATTTTGTAGTGAAAAATTAATGTCCAAGAGGCCCTTATTTATATGTAACAGTATGAAACTAAAGATGTATTTTGAAAGAAAAATATTACAGAAAACTTCAACTTTGTCTAGGAGGTTGAATACTTTTTCAGGCCACTGTATGTAATATTTACGCACACAGGGAGATTCTAATGGGTGGGTCCCTGAGTTGTGATGTGTTACTCAACGTAATAATGAAGCGATAGAAACTAAATCCTAACTACAGGGTCACGGGGGTAGAAACTAAATCCTAACTACAGGGTCACAGGGGTCTGCTGGTGCCAATCCCAGCCAACACAGGGCGCAAGCAGGAAACAAACCCCGGGCAGGGTGCCAGCATGTCTTTGGACTGTGGGAGGAAACTGGAGCACTCGGAGTAAACCCACGCAGACACGGGGAGAACCCGGGAAGCGAACCCAGGTCTCCCAACTGCGAGGCCGCAGTGCTACCCACTGCGCCACCGTGCCGCCCCACATCACCTATAGGCAGGGGTGTCGAACTCCGGTCCTGGAGGGCTGCAGTGGCTGCAGGTTTTCATTCTAACCCTTGCCTTAATTTTAATTAACTTGACTCAGGGCCCTTTGTTTCTTTTTCCTTATGTAGCAGCTAAACTATAATGAGACACAAAACGAGCTGCCACACGACCAGCTAACCTGCACCCATCACACAATATGTGGAAATAAAGAAGGGTGAAGGTCACACGCGCACACACACACACCCCAAGTTCACAATAGGGACAATTTAGAATCACCAATGCACCTAACCTGCATGTCTTTGGACTGTGGGAGGAAACCACCGCAGACACGGGGAGAACATGCAAATTCCACGCAGGAGAACCTGGAAAGCAAGCCCAGGCCTCCTTACTGGGAGGCGGCAACGCTACCACTGTAACCCCCACTAATTAGTCAATAATAGAAATGCAGAAATCAGGATGAACAAAAGTAAAAAAAAAATATCCACATATAACTGTGTTTCATTTTTTAGTAAAATGTATTATCACACTCAATTTTGTAATTTCATCATTGACCCCCAAAACAAACTGGGAAATAACCGCACATTTAATGAGGCTAGGAGTCCAATTAAAAACAGAACGTGGCTGGAATATAAACAGGCAGCCACCAGGGGTCCCCAGGACTGAGTTTGGGAATCACTGACCCAATTCAACTGTCACAACACACTGGTGAGCTCAGTAACCACAGAGCGAAAGTGGTAGGCCAAGGAAGACCCCCACTATTGATGACAGAAGAGTCCTCACTGTAGTAAAGAAAAAGCCCCCAAACGCATGTCCGACACTCCACAAACAGCGACGATTATCAACAGAAGACTTCATGAACAAATACAGAGGACACACTGCAAGATGCAAATCGCAAGTCAGCCACAAGAACAGGATGGCCAGAGTATAGTCCTTTGTAAAAAGCACTTAAAAGAGCCTGCAGAATTCTAAAAAAAGGTCTTATGGACAGACAAGGATGAAATTGATCAGAGTGACAACAAGAACAAGGTGTGGAGATGACAAGGAACTGCATGAGATCTAAAGCAGACCACCTCATCTGTTAAACATGACGGTGAGGGTGTTACGGCTTGGGCATGTATGGCTGCCACAGGTCCTGACCCACTTCTCTTCATTCAAGATAAAACTGCTCACGGCCTTTGCACAATCAATTCTGAGGTGTATAGACACAACTGATCTGCTCAAGTTCCTGCAAATGCTTCCAAACTCATTGCAGTGAGGTGTTTGCGAAACTCAACTCGGAGCACCACAGGCTGTGGGTTCGAACATCGGACACAGGAGGCAGCAGCGCCAACCACTCCGCCACTCCGGTTTTAATTAAAACTAAGCGAAATAAAACAGGAGTTACCATATGACTTGTGTTTGTTGTGTGGGTCAGTCCCTATTGGAGCCCTGTAGGCGGCAGAAGGCGCGCACGTTTAGTTGGAAAAATGGCGCCCCTCGGTGTCCGGAGCTTGGACGGAAGGGTGGGAGTGCGGAAAGGTCCACAGCAACAACAACAACATTTATTTATATTGCACATTTTCATACAAATAATATAGCTGAAAGTGCTTTACATGATGAAGAAAAGGAGAAAAAAAAGAATTAAAATAAGACAAAACTCATTAGTATAGAATAAGAATAAGGTCCGATGGCCAGGGAGGAAAGAAAAAACAACAAAAAAAAAAACTCCAGACCACGAGACCGCCCATTCCCCTCTAGGCATTCTCCCTAACATAAATGATCAGTCCTCATTGTGTTCAGGGTTCTCATGGAAGGACTTGATGATGACGGTCATGTGGACTTCTGGCATTTAACCCATCAATGTAGGAACATCACGGTACTTTGATTAGCTGGTAGTGGCGCAGGTCGCCACCACAGAAAACCGGGAAAAGAACAGAAGAGAGAGTAGGGGTTAGTACGGAATTTGGAGCCACCATGAATAGTTATGATAATTAATTGAATATACAGAACATCAGGATTAAATTAAAATGAAGTTATGAGAAAGCCATGTTAAAGTAATGTGTTTTTAGCAGTTTTTTAAAGTGATCCACCATATTAGCCTGGTGAATTCCTATTGGCAGGCTGTTCCAGATTTTAGGCGCACCAAACAGCAGAAGGCCACCCGTCTCACCACTTCTTTTAAGTTTAGCTCTTGGAATTCTAAGCAGACCTTCATTTGAAGATCTAAGGTTACGATTTGGAATATAAGATGTCAGACATTCCGATATAGGAGATGGAGCGAGATTATTATTTTTATTATTTATATGTATACGCGCTGCTTTAGTTATATTAACGGCGCCCCTTGGTTTCTATAACGCACTTTTCAGTATTATTAGACTTCGAGGTCCTTTGGGGTGTCTTCGGTACCCTAAGCTCACACCTTTTACTTATTAAAAACTGAGCTCGTCAGTTTCTACCGCGCGGGCGTAACGGAAAAGTACGGAGCGCGCACCACTTGAGTTATATAAACGGCGCCATTCGGTGGACTGAGCGGCTCTGGCTTAGGCACTCGATAATTTTTACTTTCTCCTACTGGGAAAGTATTGTAATCGTTCAAAAAGTTATCGAATCCGAAAATACAATTTCTGTGTGTATGTGTGTGTAAATACGATAACTTGAGTACGCTTTCAGTCACATAGGTCAACCAAATTTTGCATGCAAGTTTTAAGTAGGCCTACAAAACGTAGATTACTATCAACTTTTGAGCTATTTCCCCTAACCGGAAGTGGTACTTATTTATTCATGCAGCTGCAGAGTTCAATTTATTCAACTTTACGTTTATAATAATTGTTCAATATATTATTAATTTGATTTGTTGTTGATGGTTCTTTAATGTACATGATATAAAAAATATAGTCTTGCGGTTTACTCCTCAAATATCTATCCCCATGTCTGAGTATGCCAGAAAGGCTAGGGGAGACCACTCCCGATTTATTTTTAATTCCAGATTGAATATAATATGATATGCCCATTCTTCAGTTCTCCTCAGAGTTTGTTTTTATGTAGCGCTCATCACTGGGCATTGTCTCATAACAGATTTATAAATATGAATTACCTACGGAGTTACGCGCTGTACATTTTCTCTAATAAGCACAGTGTCGTAGAGAAAACCGGTAAAACCCGTAAACTCGTGCATAACCAGCTGATGTATAAAAATCCGAGATGTGGTGTTGTACTGCTACACAGGTGAGGTCGAAAAGGCAAAGATCTCCGAGGCAACCCCTCTGCTTCCAAGCAAAGCTATCAGGTCTGTTTGCAGCGGCCGACGCGTTTGTTTAACGCATTGTCTGATTTGTGGAAGTGATATGGCTTGTACCGTATATAGGTATTGTGACGGATTGCGGGGGGAGAAAGGGGCATGGTTTAATTTACTAGCCTTCGATACTATGCTTGGTTACTTAGCAAGAAACAATAAAGGAAGGAAGCCAAAGAACTTGAAGATCTTGACTCAAAGTCGATCAGATAGGAAAGAGACAGAGCCGCGAGGAGACCTCCGAACAGCTGGTAAGTGCTTTCAATGCCGAGGTCGGGAAATTGAACTTTTTAAAAGTGTGCTGTTTCTTCGTAAGTATATAAACGAGCATGTCTTGAAATTATTTAACTTTATTAATTTTCATATGTTGCATTGTCCAACGAGATTAGAAGGTTAGGGCTGCGTTAAAATGAAACCGTTCAAGTGGACAATGACTCCTTTTGTAACGCATAATTACGCTTGTCTTCACATATGAACGAATGTCTGATTATTTTCAACACTGACAGAAATCTCAAAACACACAGCAAGAGGACGGGATGCCACCTGAGATATCTTTTGACGTCGGTTCAGTTTGACCACCTTCTGATGGTTTTCCTTTAGAGGCTCCCCCACAATGTGCCATCGGCCGGCTCCTGCCTTGAACCCTTGGCTGCAAATCTCCATCCCTGAGAAATGTTCTGCATTGCGACAGTGAAGGTCTTTAAGCGAAGAGTCTGAAAGGTCCTGCACCTCTTCGAGCCTCTGCTTGGACGAAAGATTCGCATGCACCATCACTTAGAACAGTGGTTCTCAAACTGTGGGGCGCCTAGGGGGGCGCGAAGATGTGAAAAAAAGAAAACAAGAATAAAAAATATGGAAAATACATCGATTGAAACCAAAACAAATGAACTTAAACTACATTCTGATACTATCCATCCATCCATTATCCAGCCCGCTATATTCTAAAACAGGGTCACGGGGGGTCTGCTGGTTCCAATCCCAGCCAACACAGGGCGCAAGGCAGGAAAGAAACCCCGGGCAGGGCGCCAGCATGTCTTTGGACTGTGGGAGGAAACTGGAGCACTCGGAGGAAACCCACGCAGACACGGGGAGAACATGCGAACTCCACGGAGGGAGGACCCGGGAAGCGAACCCAGGTCTCCTAACTGCGAGGCCTAAATATAGAGTTAGATAAATGTCGATAAAAGTTAAGTAGGTATAATAAAATATGCATCTATGATATATCATTAATTTAAAAAGAACAAATTGGTATTAGTGGGTTCCTTTCATAAAAACGTTAGGGGGGCGCGATTAAAACTGTTATGAAAACTCGGGTTGCAAAAACGCTGACTTAGAAAACAGCTTTTAGAATATCTGACTGGACAAAGGTGCATGTCTGTATCAACAGTTTGTCGATAGAGATCTGATTTGTGAGCAGTTTAAATATAAAATTAATTTAATTAGGGGACCAAGTTGTTGGAATTCCTCTTCCCGCAGTGCCGGGCGAAGTCCCTTTATAGCCCATTCGGGTGGTTAGGTCGCCCACTCCACTTGGTCGTCCATAGTGGCTAGTCAGCATTAGACCTCGATGACCTAATTGAGCCATGGTGTCTGGAGGGCACTCGCCATTAGTTATACGGCGACCCTCTGTGTAATGTCTGTGATTGTACAACAGAAGGGTCACGTTTATGTAACTGAAGGGGCGGGTGTTCTGGACACTGACTGGAATCCCCCAAACCCTGTCACTGAAGTCTGGTAATACTGTTTGCGCGTCGTTAATGAAAGCTCGGGGTCCCAGGCACCGTAAAGTCTGCGGTACTTACATGAACGGCGATGTGTGCGGTGACCTTGAACTTGAGGAGCCTCGCCCTGGTGTACAATTTGCAGGACACGCGAATTTGAAGGCTGCGGTTTTTTTTTTTTTTTCTGATCTTCATATTAGACGACATACGGTAACTTACAACAGGGTCGTAGTCTGTCGTTAACCTGATTTTATCACCCAACTTTCTACACTTTTTCTCAGTGAATTAAAAGATGCCTGGAGATCCAGAGCGTATCAATGCAATATCCGAGACAGGTCGAGGACCATCCCTGAGTTGCAGGACATTTTATCGCAGGACACACGTTCATTTAAATTTATACTGGCCCAAATATGAGACACGAACTTGACGGGACAGTCTTAAACACGAGTGAAGAGTCCGGAGGACTTGGAGGCACGTCGGAATTAGGCTTGGTTGGTGACTTTGGATGGATTTAGGCATCTTGCCAGGAGGCGGCACGGAGCGGCCTCATCCCAAAAAAATCGAAATAGCGATTACAACCTGAGCTGATCCATAAATTTGGGGCGCCGTTTATATGTAGTTAAGGGGTCGCGCGCTCTACAGCACAATGCGGGTCTGGTTTTAGCGCTTATGATTTTAAAGTAATTCATATTACAAAATCGCTTTGGATTGTATGGGAGATGAAGTTGGACGTGGCACTGTTGCGAGTTCCCAGACTTTTTTTGCCAATGTGTGTTCCCAAAATTCACTACTTATCGACGTGTATTAGACGTTTATGTTGCAGGCGACACGGTAGCACAGTCAGCGATCGGTGCCACCAAAGTGCGCACATGCAGGTCTGTTTCGGTTTCTTCTTAGTGCATCGGTTTCCTGTTAAAGTCCAAGGACACGCAGGTCATAGATTGGCGATGATAATTTGTAACTTGTGTGTGTGTCTAGCTTGAGATGAACTGTCGCACTGGGTTGTTCCTGCCTTGTGCCCTATGCTTGCCGGGATAGACCCCACCCTCCCCGCCACCCTACCCTCGATGAAGTTGATTTGAAAGATGGATAAATGGATGGATGTTTAAAAGCATCAACTGCAAAATTAGCAACTGGCAGCCTTAGCTACCTGGAGTAATCGGCTTTTGATGTTCACAGCCTTTTCTGAGCATATCAATATCATCGTTATCGAAATCCACTCATCCATTTTCAAACCTGCTTAATCGAGTTTATAGCCCCTTAGACTGGACACGAGGCAGGACCCGACATCTGCCTGAGCGCCAGTGCATCACAGCTCCGCTCCCGCACACTCTCTCATTCATGCACGGATCATCTGAATATGCCGATTAACCGAATGCTGCAAGGATTTGGGGTGGGCGATGAGACAACACACATAGAAGGCGAGTAGGTGAAAATTCTACAAAGACAGTGCTACAACTGGGGTTCAAATCCATATCCAGACACAGTATTGGTATATGACTGCAGTTTTAGGTATGCTCGTTGGTGCTGAACCCACCTCATCCAAAAAATGTAATCCCCTTTCGACACAGCATTTTTATGTTTAATTTTGAAAGAAACGCGCAGTTAAGATCAACAGTCACCACGAAATGAATCCAAAGGCGCCAAATGGTTTGTCAGAGTGACGCCACAAAGGAACCATTTTGGGTCCATAAAAAAAAGCACCCATATGAAGGTTCCTGAAAGTATCTTCACTTTAGACATCTCACGGATTGCACAATTAACCTTGAACAGATGAAAACTGATTAGTGAAACTCCAACAAGTTCCTAATTTTAAAAGAATCCCTGGGGACCCCCAAACTCAAAAAGTTACGTTGTAAAAAATGGGTGCACAATTTAACGGGCCCTATGTTGGACACTGATATGGGAGTTGCATTTTGGCTCATATGAAACAAATTTGGTGCCTTTATGGGCTTCCTACCTGGGTTAAGGGGTCACACATGCTGATGTTCTTTTAATAAATTCATGGTTTAAGACTGACAGTGTGGTCGATGCTTTGGACTTCACACCCTGAGGTTGAAGATTGAAATCCCACAGCATATGTGACCACAAGCAAGTCACTTTGCCTGACTGCGCTCTAGTTGGAAAACCAAAAAATGTAACCAATTGTATTGAATGTTGTAAGTCCCTTTGGATAAAAGTGTAAGCTAATATTTCATGATTGCTTTAAGCTTAGACACATGTTATCTAGACCAGGGGTTCCCAACATAGTCCTTGGAGACCTCCAAATTGTCCTGTTTTGTTTTTTTCTTTCTCACTCCCAGTACACATGTAGCAATATTTACTCATATGGGCCCCTTATGGTCCTTGGGTGCACAGTATGAGGGGTCCCATATGGATCACATGTGATGCCCATATGGGAGTGCTACTTAGGTTTTAGGTTGATTGAAACTTCTTAACTAGCCTGGTCTGTGTCCATATTCAGTATCCCACTTAGGTCTGGACCTGATGCTGTCATATTAGACTCTGTGATTCTTAAATGATTAGGTATAGTTTGAAAGAGTTAATACATGCATGATCCAAAAAGGAGAGAGCTGCTAATTCATAATTATCATAGCCTTCATCATCCTCTTTGAATATAAAAGTTTAGTTTACATGAAAGCAATTGCATGCACTGTTAAAAATAAAAGTGCCAAATTGGCTCTTCACAGTGATGCCATACTCAGTCCCCAAAAACGACCATCCACAAGAAGATTCCAAAAAGAACCTTTTAGTTTAAATCCATAGCAGGTTCCACAAATGGCCAGGCATGGATAACAGATTTGTGAAGTCCCAATGGATTCCTGATTTGTTCTTTTTTTAATTGACTCCCACAGGCCGCGCTCGGGTTTTCTGTTTGTTTGTATCTTGCTAGATTTCTGATTTGTTCACATAGGAACCCGTTTCAAAGTCCAAATAACCGATTTCATATTCAAGGTGCTCTTTCCCTGAATGAAGTGGTTCTTTGTCAAGAAATGGAGCGACGAGGAATCAAACCCCCCAGGGAAGGGCCATTTAAAGCATTGTTTTAAGAGGCTAAGAGGGTTTATAGTGAACGAGTCTTTAATCGAGTCACTTAATCTGAACTCGCACATCAATGGATGTTCTCTACATACCAAACTGCTTTCGAAATGAGACGGCGAATAAAGGGCGCTGTATAAAAATGAAGGTGAACAAATGCCCAACGAATCTGCTCCAAGAGACGCGCCTGGGTCGTTGATCGGCTCTCTGCGTGCACATTCTGTCGCCTGAGGGAAAGTCCCTTGTGTTTGGGACGCCGGTTACATTCACTTCACCACGTATTCATTGTTTCCCTGTTCCAGGTAATCGAGTCAAAGGACGAATTGTCGCCGCTGTTGCCGCTGGGAACAAAGTCGCGTTGTCAACAAAACGGATCAGGGCAAACACGCCGCCACTAAAATCACGCCTTCCACGCCACTCCGCCTTTCCACCAAGCCAGTGCCGTTCTGAATGGGAATTCGGACCTTGAATTAGTCAACTAGTCGGCGTTTTTAAAGACAGGCCAAAAGATGCCGAGTGAAGCAACAGAGTCATCCTGTCCCGACAGGACACTTCTGCCCCCTAGTGTTCAGTGTGGGTATGTCACACAAATGCCGGCACTGCAGCCCTACAAATCCAAGTCCATAATGGGCGCCAGTAGAGTCGAGCTGCAGACCTCCAGAGCTCTTGGCAGTTACATTGCTTTTAAGAGTGATTATGATTCATCTGACGTAAATAATGACGACTGTCCAGTACGTCAACTCCAGGTACTTGGTGCTCCAGGGTGGAGGCTCCAGCCTGCAGAGACACTTACGAGTACTGGGAATAAACTACAGTAATGCTGAGATGACTCCATCCTGCCCCACCAATACACTGCTGCCCCCTAGTGGTCGGTGTGGTTCTTTCACACAAATACCTGCACAGCAGCTCTTAAAATCCAAGTATGGATCTCTGCAGCCTGAAGCCTTCATCCTGGAGATCCAAGTAAGCGAAGATGGCTCCAGTGGGAGATGGTAGTCTAACTGCAGAGATGCATACCTGGAATAAACAACATTAGTGCTAAGAGATGTTCACCCATACACTTCTGCCGCCTAGTGGTCAGTGTGAGTCTTTCACACCACTACCTACACAGCAGCCCTTAACATCCAAGTATGGATCTCTGCAGCCTGAAGCCTTCATCCTGGAGATCCAAGTAAGCGAAGATGGCTCCAGTGGGAGATGGTAGTCTAACTGCAGAGATGCATACCTGGAATAAACAACATTAGTGCTAAGAGATGTTCACCCATACACTTCTGCCGCCTAGTGGTCAGTGTGAGTCTTTCACACCACTACCTACACAACAGCCCTTAAAATCCAAGTGTGATCTCTGCAGCCTGAAGCCTTCATCCTGGAGATCCAAGTAAGCGGAGATGGCTCCAGTGGGAGATGGTAGTCTAACTGCAGAGATGCATACTTGGAATAAACAGCGTTAGTGCTAACCAGAGGGGACTGGGCGGTCTCTTTTCCCCAGCCTTTGGAGTTTTTTTTTTTGTTTTTTCTGTCCACCCTGGCCATCGGACCTTACTCTTATTCTATGTTAATTAATGTTGACTTATGTTTATTTTTTATTGTGTCTTCTATTTTTCTATTCATTTTGTAAAGCACTTTGAGCTACATTTTTTTGTATGAATATGTGCTATATAAATAAATGTTGATTGATTGATTGATTGATTGATTATTATTTTCATACAAATAATTTAGCTCAAAGTGCTTTACATGATGAAGAAAGAGAAAAAAGGACAAAGTAAGAATTAAAATAAGACAACACCAATTAACACAGAATAAATGTAAGGCCCAATGGCCAGGGAGGACAGAAAAACAAAACAAAACAAAAAAAAACTCAAGACGACTGGAGAAAAAAATCAAATCTGCAGGGGCTCTGAGGCCACGAGACCACCCAACCCCCTCTAGGCATTCTACCTAACATCAATGATCAGTCCTCCTTGTATTCAGGGTTCTCATGGAAGGACTTGATGGTGACCGTCATATGGACTTCTGGCCTTTAATCCATCAATGTAGGGACATCACTGTGCTTTGATCAGGTGGTGGTGGCGCAGGTCGCCACCCCAGAAAACCGGAAAAAGAACAGAAGAGAGAGCAGGGGTTAGTACGGATTTTGGAGCCACCATGAATCGTTATGATAATTTATTCAAAAGAGATGTTCACCATACACTTCTGCCCCTAGTGGTCAGTGTGGGTCTTTCACACAAATACTTGCACATCAATCCTCTGAATGTGTTTGTGTGTGTGTCTCATCTACGGTTTAATTTAATTAATTTCAAAGGAACCTTATTATCATGACAATTATCATGTTTTGCCAAAGGAGACACAGTTTTAGTGCTCTGGCTCAAAACATAAAGGGAATATAAGATAATGAGTAATGTAAAAGGGTAACAATAACAGTAATTAAAAAGGATCTGTATATACAGCATATATTGTAAATGAAAATAGAGATACAAAATGAAGGGTTGAGGCACCACAGGTGAACCCGGTATAGCAGGGGTCTCCAACACGTCGCTCGCGAGCTACCGGTAATTCGCCAACCCTTTCCAAGTGGCTCAATGAATATTACATAAATTTGAAAGCTTGATTAGTCAAATTAGGGACGGACGATCCTTCCAAAAAATCATATCACGATCCACAATCTGAATTGCAATTCATCTTTTCAATGTGGCATACACTTAAGAGAATATCCGGATTCAAACTCATCAAGACCTAAGTAACACTTTATTTTAAATATCAAACAAAGTTGAATTCAATTGTTCTCTCGTTCGCTAGCTAAGCGGAGTTTAAAGAACACGACTTGTAGCTGGCGAGTGAGTGAGAAGAATCATACCTGCAACTGGAAATGTGAATACTCGTGTGAAGTGACACAGTGACATGTAACAAAATGACAAATGAATAAGTCATATCTGTGTATTTGGAATTGCATTGTTTTGTTTTGACAGCATTCATTTTTTAATTCAATAGTGTGAGATACACTAGAAAATGCATACATACATACAACATGCACTTGCAGGTGAACTAAATATTTTGTTTTGTGATGTTTTAACGCAAAATGTGACTTGTGGACACCAACATTTTGTAAATGTTCAGGAAAAACAAGCTTATTCAGTTTGTTTGGGTTGAAATAAGCTATGAGAAGAAATGTTAGAAAACATAAGTAGCTTTCGGCCATTTTCATTTTGTAAAAGTAGCTCTCAGGGGAAAAACGGTTGGAGACCCCTGCTGTATAGTGTTTCTTTAATAAGTTTTCACAAAAGAAATCAGTGATTGATGCCATTGTTATACGTCTTTCCAGACGCAAGTCCACTGACTAATCCAGTGTGCTGGTGGCGGCTCGTTTAGGATCGCGTGAGATTATGTCGCTGGAACCGGCAGTAAGGCCACTGCTCCTTAGGCTGTCGATCTTCCAATCTAAAGGCAAAAGGAAAGTGGAGGCGTTAGGTGACAGCACTAACCCTCGACCTGGAGTGAAATTACCATCAGATGAGTCCTGAGACACATTAGCACCCTTTTACCATCACTTATACATAAGTATCTCTACAGTATTATATTAAAAAAGTTATCCGTTCTGTCCGCGTTACTCAGCCTTGGCCACGCCCCTCCACACTGCTCGCCCAATCGTTACTCGTACTGCGCACATCCTCTCTCCATCCCACCCCGTGACACTCACAGTGCTAACTCGCCCTTCAACTCGGTCGGTTGTGATGGCAGGGCAGAAAAGCACATGCTCTATTCAAGAATGGTGACTTTTAGTATGTGGTAGAAAAGGGCAGCAAGTGCTGATAAAAAAAACATCAGAAAAGAAAATGAACAAAAACAGAGCTGCACTGAATAAAAATCAAGAACAAAGAGAATCGTTCAATCAATGAAAAAAAGAGAAAAATATCCAGAACAATATCCATCCCTTATCCAACCCACTATATTCTAACTATAGGGTCACGGGGGTCTGCAAGGCAATACAGGGTGCAAGGCAGGAAACAAACCTCGGGCAGGGCGCCAGCCCACCACAGGGCACACACACACACCAAGCACACACTAGGAACAATTTAGGATCGCCAATGCACCTAGCCTGCATGTCTTTGGGCTGTGGGAGGAAACCGGAGCACCCGGAGGAAACCCACACAGACACGGGGAGAACATGCAAACTCCATGCAGGGAGGACTCGGGAAGCGAACCCGGGTCCAGAACAATACGCAAACAGAAATGCAAAAAAAGCAACGTTTATAGAATGCAAGTTAGAGGATAAAGTCATTCATAATATTGGTTCTGATGAGGCTTTCGTGTAATTTACTTGTACTTTTTTACTATGTTTTATTATTCATTAGTGTCCAAAATAGACAGTTGTAGCGAAATACTCAAGAACTGATTTTTCTACCAATAATACAGTAACTAAGGCAGGGTCCTCTTAATAGCATTATAGGACCCCCGGGAAAAGCAGTACACTGAGACCCCTACAGTATACCTACACAACCACTCACAAGAATAAAATTGTAAATGGTCGATAAAATTAAACATATATTTATTGTATTGGTACTTCCAACAAAATCAGTGTTTAAACATTAAATAACA
This sequence comes from Polypterus senegalus, assembly GCF_016835505.1. Classification (NCBI taxonomy): domain Eukaryota; kingdom Metazoa; phylum Chordata; class Cladistia; order Polypteriformes; family Polypteridae; genus Polypterus; species Polypterus senegalus. The sequence continues at coordinate 17,884,112 of NC_053159.1, forward strand.
TGCTGTAGAGCAAAGATTAATCAACACAAACGTTTGAACAATATAACATGAGCCTTGAAAAATATATAAATGATACTCAATTGGTAAACCATACAGACGGAGACGGCACAGTAGGAAATATCTATGAATTATTTATTATTAATGAAGTGTTCAACAAAACCATTTGTGAAATTTCTTTGCAGAGAATTGAGTTGAAGTGACGTTAACTGATACGCTCTTACGTGATGTAGTGTGTGAGATCCGTACACATACCTGCACGTGAGGCTTCAGAGGTGACCGTGATACTAAATCAGAGGCGAATGCCAATGTCCCCTTGTAACACAATAGCACATATTTATAGTTTAGTATACTATAGTATTTATTTATTCACACCAGCTCACAACATACATAGATTAGCATGGGTTCTCTATGGTCGTGGGGCCCCCGGGTAACTGCCCAGCGTGCCTATATGTTAAGATGGCCCTGAACTGAGGACCAAATCATCTTCCTCCTGTGCCCTGCACACTCTTCTATGCACCCTCTCTTTAAATACAATCACGTCTCTAACAGAGGAGTGCCCTGATGCCTAGTGCCTACCCCTGGTGGTTGGCAAGTGAAACAAGCAGATGGCAGAGCCCCCTAATATAAATAAAATCAAAAAATAAATGCCTACATAAATAGATGATTCATCCTATTCTGGCCCCACTTTGTTTTCTTCTCTCAGTCTCTGCCAGACAGCAATGTACCCTTCTGGTTTGTCTGCTGTCTGGGCACCTTCCCCAGAAGAATGGCCAGTTTGCTTGTGTTGTTCAGTGCTGGAAGCTCTGGGATCAGTTCTGTCAATGTGGTAAAGCCGGAGTCCTTCACTGCCCTGTATGTGGGGTATTGCAGAAGGAAGTGTTCTTCATCTTCCACCTGTCATAAGTCGCACTGCTCAGCCGTTTGTCCTGCCTACTCCTCCATGTTTGATGATGGTGAGCAGTTTCTACTGCCATATTGTGGCAGCTCAGTCTGTACAGGCTCAGTATTTGTCTGTCCTTGGGGTCTTTTATTGTGCACAGCTATGGCATGAAGGTGACTGATGGTAACATTCCAGTTTGTTTTGTAGCTGCACACTCTTAAAAGTAAAGTTGCCAGAGAAGTTCTTGGGTGTGAGGCTATAGGAGAACCATTTCAGTATCTCCAAAGTACCATCCACATGAAGGTTCCAGAAAGAACCCCCTATTCAGATCCATAACAGATTCCATAAATAGCCTTAAATAGATAATAGATTTGTGAAATGCCAGGAAATAGCCAGAAATAGCAGGACTGTCATTGCACACCATTACTCAGGTGAAGCTCAGTTCTTCTGGATCTCTTATCCTGCTAGGTTGCCTGCTATACACTAAAGCTGTTTTCCAACCTTTGTGGTGTCACGACCCGATTTTTCACATGCCAATGTGTCTGCATGTCCTCCGTGTTCACAGTCCACCTCTGTGAGTTTAGCACAATCACCTGAGAATGGGGAGTGTGATTTTGGGGGCTGATCCTTGGTGAATCAATCATGATCATACAAGACGCAATGCAATGCTGCTGCTGTGAATCGAGCATGACCATTGATCAGGTTGGGTGACATTTCATCTGAGGTTGGCTGCATCCCACCAGTAGGGAAACACGGCACTAAAGATTTGTGTTTTGCCCACATATTAGTTACTTTGTCAAATCCCAGAGAACCAGTTTCATATCCCAGAATGAATGGATCTTTGTTGAGTAAGGTTAGTACAAGGATCCAGAGAACCCAACAAAGTGCTATTGTAGAACTAGAATTTTTAAAATGCGTTCTTCTTGTCTCCATTGGTGTTAAGACTTGAAATGCCAAAGCGCATAACTCCCAAAAAGCTGCAAACACACTTCCAATAGTGGCCACTAGAGGGGGAATATACCTACAAAACCCTGGCTAGCCAAATGGGCAAACACAGAAACTGCATAAAAATAAAAAGGTTTTATTCTTTACAAAATATCTCTCTATATATATATAATTCACTAAGGCAAGACACCCATGGAAAACACGCCGGAAGGGGCGTGGATTCACTAACCCTCCAACAGGTAAGACACCTATGGCGCACGCAGGAAGGAGCCACGTCGGAGGTGGATCGCCATATGCAGCGTGTAAAACAGTTTGCGAGGGGTATCCCATTGGATCCTTACAACAGTCCTTTACAACTAAGGTTAAAACACAATGAAGTAAGCAGTGTTTAAAAACCGAGTTTTCGGTTACGACGCACAACTGCGTGCACCATAGCAAGCTGTTTTACATGCTACATACAGCAATTTGCATCCGTGAGAAACATGCGTCTTCTTAGGTGCTCCTGCAGGAACACGGAAAGTCTACGTGAGTCACAGGTGCATCTGGACTGTGCAAAGATGACAACGACTCAAGTGACGAATTGGAGGTGGGCACATGAGCGATGGCGGTCCGCCAGTTTTCAGTCACGGACGATTGTGTGTTGGTTTGTTGCTTTTCTCGCTGATTTATTACATTACCGATTTTTCAAATGTTAATTTTCTCCCTGTGCTTAAAAATCATTAAAAAACCGGCCTGATTATGCCTCATATGGTACGCCACGGGCTGGCTAGTACTCTATAATACGATGAAGCTCTGAAGAGCACAATGGCAAAATGGAGTTGCCTAAAAATGCAAGGCAATCCAAGCAAACCAAGTCCATAAACAGAATCTGAAGGCAAAGTCAAACAACAGAGCAGAGGAAAACAATTCAGTAGATCACTGGACGCAGCAAAAACACAAGAACTCACCAAGACTCATTAGTGCATTCAAAATGAACAGAACTTTGGAAGACCCCCTGAATTTGTAAAGTGGACGGTAGGTTCTGGTAATGAATGGCAGGTGGCCCCTCCCACAAAACACATGGAACTTACATTGACACAATCAACGATAAGGAATAATACAAGTGATCAACAAAACTAACACTAACATAAATAAAAGAAACAAAAATGAACAAAACAGACCTAAAACGGTTTAACAATTAGGTGGTATAGCGTGTTTTGTTATCATCTGAAGCTTTTCCACGACGCCACTGGTGTGTTCAGTGCTCTGAGGGGCTTTGCCAGGGTGGTGATGGCACACAATGTCACATTGGACTCCTGACGCCCTAGTCCATTTGAAATAAACCACCAGGAATTGTGGGAGGCTCTCCATATTTATAGGATGGAGGGTAGTTCCTGGCAGTGATTGGCAGGTGGACCCGCCTCTTGAAGGAACCACCCACAGAACACATGGGACATATCAAAGGCAGCGTATATACATAGACACGATCAAAAACAATGAATAATGCAAACGATGAAGAAATATAACTCATGAATAAAAGAAGAAGAAACAACTAAAATGTGAATTTGAACCCCAGCCTGGCGGACACCTGGGCTGACACTCAACAATTAGGGGGTGTCACGTGTTTTGTTTTCATCTTCAGCTTTTCCAATGCTGCTATCTAAATCTTTTCCATGGCACTGCTGTGGTTCAGTGCTCTGAGGGGCTGTGCCAGGGAGGTGATGGCACAGGATGTCATATTTGATTCCTGGCATTGTAGTGGAGAGAAGCAGTAGAAATCTGGGCTACTGTTTCACATGTGGTCCCAATATTTCAGGGCTCTGAGCAGCAGTGGGATAAAGCATTGTTGGTGGCTCTCCTGTGCAGCTGGAGGACGTGTTGGAAGAACGTCTGGTGTAGGCTCCCCAGTCCCTTTCTCACCTTCTGTAAACTTCTGGTGCAGGCTCCCCAGGGGACCCTCTCTCTCACACAGAGAGCGGCCTTAGGAGTGTGCGCGGCCGGTTACGTCAAACGCAGTTACCGGTATGTGTGGACTGTACAAACTTTAGCGCGAATTTAATAAAAAAGAAAAAAACTATGTTAGCATACACCGCATTTTCTCATTACACTATTCAGCTAATTTTTTGCAAGACAACAAAATATTGCGATATAATATATTTAAAAAGTACAATTCATAATTCATGACAGTAGCACGACATGCGATGCGGTGTCATATGGAAATCAGCAGGGCCACTTCTAGAAAACGTACCCAAATGGCAAGTATAATCTGAGCCTCGATATGCAGGATGTCATAGTCATAACTCATGTTGATGTCATGTCAGCCGGTTATCATTAGCGATACATGTTTTTGTGCATTAATATTCGGACTATGGATTTTTTTCAAAGACGTACATGTATGGAATTTGACGATGAAGAAGGACATTAAAAGGGTTCCTCTTAGAAGCATCTCATATATAGGGCTTCTCTCTATATAATGGAAAATATAACGTGACAAATCCGCTCGAACGGGACCCTTAAAGAGCGGTGCCTGGGGCAGTCGCCCCACTTGCCACCCCTAAACGCCGCTCTTACTCTCACCTGCTGTAAACTTCTAGTGCAGGCTTCCCAGGAGACCCCACTTGCTGTAAACTTCTGGAGCAGGCTTTCCCGAGGACCCCCTCTTTCCTGCTGTAGACCGGGTATGTCATCTGGCCCCAAACCTCACTTGCATAAAGGCGGGATGGTGAGATCTCACGATCAGAAATCTTCAGGTCCTCACTGGTGACTTTAGATAGATAAATAGATAGATAAATAGATAGATAGATAGATAGATAGATAGATAGATAGATAGATAGATAGATAGATAGATAGATAGATAGATACTTTATTAATTCCAAGGGTAAATTCACATACTCCAGCAGCAGCATACTGATAAAAAAAAGGTGACAGTATTCCTTCCTGATGGTGTAGATAGCAGTACGTGCTTTTTCCTGAAGAGCTTTGATGGCGCTCATCCAGTATCCTGACGCACCGTGCATGTGGACTTGTGTTCCAGTAGCGAGCTCCTCCTCCTTTGTACCATGCAAGTTATCCAAAGCCCACCCTCTTGGAGCTGGTTAGCCCTGCCAGACTCCCACTCTCCACCCTAGTGGGCGTGCTCTCCTGCGACTCTGCTAGCGATGTGGAGTTTTGTTTTAAAAAGTGACGGCGGCAAAATCCGGGTGGGAGCAGCGAATCTCCCCAAACATTTGTGGCGCTAATGGTGGGGGTGGGAACGACCCGGCAGACAGGTAGGGCTGCTTTTTTTCCCTTCTCTCTCCTCTCACATAAGACGGCGGACACGGAACTAGCAGGCAGGGGAGGCTGTCAGTGATTGCGCCTGGAAGTGAACGTAGAGAAGGGCGAAAAAGGGGCTAATGAGGGAGCACCGCGTCTGCAGTCTCTCACAGGGCAGATGCACGCAGTCCCTTGCTAAACCGGCCCTTGACTTGATCATCGACAGAACGGCTTCTTCCTAAATCGTGTAGCGGAAAAGCGAATGCCGGATTCGTCACAGCTGCTGCTGCACCGATCTATGGGTGCGACTGCCGCCCAGCCGGCGTCACGCGGCTTCAGACTCAACACTTTACAAGAAGGGCAGATGACGAGGCTTCTCAGCGATGCCCCGAGACGACTTGCATTGTTACAAAAGTTTCCTTTGTTTGGGCGAAACAGGAACTCCTCCTCTCGAACTGCCATTTGTGCCACACTTTGAATGTGGCCTCCATCCCACCCAATTCAGCAGCACTTGCACGTTTATGGAAAAGCGGTTTTTAAATCCGGAGACGAGAAACTTGACGATACAGAACTTTCTCCGTTTCTGCGCCCATTCAAACGCATCAGTCGCAGTCTGATCGCTAATGGCTGCAGCAGGGAGGGTCGGGACCCTAAATGTGAAAGTGAAACGCACTTGAGCTCAGGTGCTGCACTCCACCTGGATGTCTCAAGTGTGGAGGTATAAGGACATAGTTGCGTATAACAGTTCTGCGTCCTGGTAATGACATGTTAGACAGACCGACAGACTTAGGAGAGGCAGGTCACTTATATGCGTAAGTCCGAGGAAACCTACAAAAATTAATATGCATTGTATTATATACAGTATGTATGCACCCCGCTGATTTGCAGTTGCTCTCACTCTTACAACACGAAGTTCTCCTTGCATCGGTGTGACAGGCTTCTAAATAAAGAAGGCCAATGCCGTTAACCAAATCACCACGAGAGGGCGGCATGTGAAAATATAATCTACGTGTTAAAGGCTCGGGGGCGACTGCCCTCCTTTCACAAAATGGGAAACGACGCAGACTCTTAAGGAGCGCTGGTTTATGGTGGGGACGATTTCTTGTGCAATCTTTTTTGCAGTCTTTAGAATGTTTTCCTATTTTTCTGGTGTACAATGCTTTGAAAACACAGTTTTTAGTATTTATGACGGACAAAACTGATTTTAAAATCACTGCAAAGTGTAACTCGTGCCTGTCAATTGCATGTAAGTAGAAACTGGTTTAGAAAACCAGATAATTAAATGTTTACTGGAGGCAGTCCGGTGCTGGTTCTTGTCTTATGTTTCCCGGAGTCCACTAATAAAATAATGAGTGCAGAAAACGTTTAATGGGAGTGTAAAATGAACAGATTTTCTATGATGCAATCCAGTCGGACAATTCTTATTAACAGGACATTGAATTATGAATTATTGTCGCTGCATTTTGATGATAATTAAAAATGATCGGCATTTCTAGGTCCATAATGAACAATCATATTTGTAGCTCATTATGTTATGTTCAGAGCTGATTGAGTTATTCGGCAGCAAGGCTCTGAAGTGGAGAGTCGAGGAAAAGATTTGTTAGTAACCATAGCAACTGACGTGTCCGGTTCCTATAGATACCGTGTGCTTACGATCGTATTGCTGTGCATCTATCTATCTATCTATCTATCTATCTATCTATCTATCTATCTATCTATCTATCTATCTATCTATCTATCTATCTATCTATCTATCTCCCTATTTTAATGCTTTTTTGTTATGGGTATATATTTATTATTGCTTTTAAAATTAGCAGTGCTTTGTTCAGTATTACTACATACATACTATACTGCATTGTTTCTGCATGTTTTTTAATTTGTGGGGCAAGCAATAAAAACTTTTCAATGTTATGTAAGTCATAATGACAATAAAATGAATTGAAATGTAAATATTTTTAACTGAAAATATGATCAAATGTCAGTTTTAAAGCAAAAATTGTGTTCCATTTCACAGATTAAATATAATACTGTAATTAAAAGTTTCTTCATTGTTTATTGAAAAAACTGACTTCAAATAAATTACTTTTTAAGTCTAATTATATTGTGTTTTAACTGTCTATCAATTCATTATATAGTGCCTTTTATCTATCTAGTTATGAATTGTATGTCTTTCAAAGTTTAAATGTGGCTTTTTTTTATTCTGAATTTTATTAATTTAGCAGCCTCATTTTAAATGCTTTTTAAATAGTATTATTGACATATTTTTGTTGAAATTACTTGAAAATGCCATCACATGAAATATGTAAAGCAAAGTCAGGGCCAGTCATGCCATGACATTTTCTGTTTCTGTTTTCTTGTACGCGTCCTAATCCGAAGCAGAAGGTTAGCTTGTACTCGGGGTGCCCCATTTTCCTGTCCCATCCCGAAGATGCGTGTGTTGGGTCGGTCGCTAACTTGAAGCAGGTCCGTGTGAATAGGGTCCATATGTGTGTGAGGGACTATTATAATGATAGTGTAGGAGTCGATGTAAGCTTGAAAGAATTGGTAGCTGTGTTCATGAATATATGAAATGCAAAATGTGTATTTCAAGTAAACGGTGTGTCACACTGTGTCAGAAGGACTGCCGTTAAGACACCTGATCGCAAAGAGCAACAGGAACTGCAGATTTCAGTGTTGAAAACACCCAAGTCAATAAATATGATGAACGAAACCAGTAAATGCACAGACACAGCTGCACAACATCCTCCTTCTGACTGCACGTCTAAACAAATAACTAAATAAAATTTAATATTACTGTCTAATTGGAAATGTACACGATGCCGTGACAAAATAGTCGCAGCGTGTTAACATGTCGTATATCCATAGGCCACAATGCGTATCTGAACTCCATTCGCTGTTGTTGTCATATGCGAATGAAATAGTTAAACTGACAGAGTGACCCGGGGCCATCTTAACAGCACCATAGGCCCCCAGGCAAAGGAGTGCACTGGGACCCCTCTTTTGATAGCAAAACAACTACATACTTAGCCAACAGAAACATGGAGGACCCCTATGCTCCCAGGTGCCCATTGTGCCCATACGTTAAGATGGCCCTGAAAAGACGTCATAGCAAACAGATACACTTGTCAAATGTGCGGAGCCCAGTAGCTGCGGTGGTCCACGTGTGTGTGTGTCTGTCACCATTACCACAGCACTCATTACAACATGCAAAATAATTATGAAGCTTCAATTCCCTTGTGCTACTGAGCTCCTTGAATGGACAACAGCAATTTCAACTTTTTTATTTTCTCTCGGTGTCAAGTCTTTTGTTCAGTATCTTTTGTTCTCTCCCTGAAGCCTCTGCGCTGGTTTAAAACACACGGATTGGAGAAACTGAGGGGGGTAAGTGTTTTAGGAAGAAGCTCTGTGGGTGGAGCCTTCGCAGCGGCGGATTTCGCTGCTGTTCACTACACACTTTTTAAGGGGTTGTCCCAAGATGTGTATTGTTATTTGGGAATCATATCCGGCCCCGGGGGACTACCCTAATCTATCCCAAAATGTATCTCTGTGTGCATTAAATGATCGATTACATAATTATAACGTCGTTTTTTTAATCTTTTGAGCCAACGTCCATCTGTTTAAGTAAATCAAAGTAAAATTACAAATGGTACTTAATTTAGAAAGCGGCTTTAAAATTCATGCATTACATAGCGCTCGTCACAGGGCTCAGTATTGAAACTGAAACATCAGAAATGACACACCGTTCAGGTACTGAATTTAAATGACCGGCTTTTTTCATTAAATCATAGCGTTTCAATGCACCTTGCCGTTACAGAATAAACCTAAAAAAGGAACCCAATCATAAACACGGCAGGGTGCCATTTAAGTGATTCTTTTGGTTATAATTACAAAGCACTGTGTCTGCGCTAGTTATGTTATTACTTGCTTATTGTTAGGACTTTTAGTGTTGATACCACCTTTCATTATTCTTATTTTCAGCTGTACCTGGAAAATTCGGAGGGCGGAGCGAATTTGTGGATTTTCTTTTTAATGTTTTGACTAGGATGGATGGATGAAGGGGTTACATGAAGTGTTCTAGCGCTCCGAGTGAAGTGTCTATTTATTCTTTGCACCAGCTGCTCACAAGACCCTCGGCCTCACAGTCCTTTTAATGCACGTTATTTAGAAGTGGCAGCCACTGCTGACCCAGTGTACTCCTTTATCTCGATGGCTGCACCTGCCCTCCACACATTATACACCGACTCTCCTCAGCTTTGCATTATACTGTACTTGTTGCAGTAGCTCCGATTTCATTCTCAACAACGCAAATGTGTTTATTTACAAATACCGCATTTTCCTAACTCTTCCTAAAGTAATATGTAATTCTTATATCTGCTTGGATTATTTTAGTATGCTTGCCGTCCTCCTAAATGTTAATGCAATGAAGCTCTGTCCATGCGGGACAGAAACCCCGGTCATTCAATATTTTATTACAGTTCTTTTCCCTGTAAAATGCCTTGTGTATTTTCTGTTTAACTGCGCTGACTTGGGTGCTTCTTGTTAGTCGTGCTGCGCCGATGAAGACTGAAATCTTTGCATCTTTGGAAGTCTCTCTCCTTTCACGGCTGTGCACCAGAATTCTGGAAACACTTGGGCTCTGTGTGTGGGCGTGGCCCGGGCGATGACACGCCTCTTACCCGCCCCAAATCCAAACCCCCATCTAAGCGGCGGTCAGCTCGACTCCCGGGATGATAGGATTTAAATGCTAATCCCAACAAAGTGCGCAGAGCGCCAGAACACGAGCTCTTTTACATCGATTGCTAAAACGAAATCAAAAGCTTGAAGTCCATCCGATAACTTCTTGTGAAATGGTGACATCAGGAGAGCTGCGAAAAGGAACTTTGGACCTGTGAGTGGGTTTACGGACCCGAGCAGACCGAAGCTTCAATGAACTCCTCGGAGGAAATGCGCGCGAAGGTCGGTGGAGAGCTCAGGCTGGAAGCGGTCATCCAGGTGGGTTGTGACGGCAGCCCGATCTCCCGGGTCATTAGTCCACCTGGAGGTCAGAGGAAGGCAGCGTGCTGATCCCAAATGAATAAGCAATGAGTCGTTTAGACCGTTTAATGCTCGACACGTTAATGCGAATATCCATCAGACGTTAGTGGGGCAAAAGCAGGACAGCGCTGTCCAAGTCCAAAGTGAAGTGAAGTGTAGTGGGTGGAACAGTCCAGGATCCACACGGTGGGCTGTCTGTGCTCGTGCTGGCGGGATGAGGTACATGTGCTGTTTTGCGAGTATCCATCGTCAGATCGAATGTAAGAGCAACAAACACCCTTAATATTAGAGAACTCCATTGTCAAAGCCACTTAGATTCGATCAGATCAAATAAACGTTATTAATCCCAAGAGGGATTTTATCAGGTACACACAGCAGCAGATATTAAAAAAATAAAGTACAAATACTGCAATCAATCAATAGATTAATCTAATTAATCATCTCAGTGGGCCAGAGCCTATCCTGGCAGCCTGGGCACAAGTCAGGAAACAACCCAGGGAATCACAGGTCCATTATTATTATTATTATTATTATTATTATTATTATATTAATGTCCATACATGACAGTCTTGGCAAAGGAGATTAAACAGAAATCTTAATTGTCGTCCCATCAAAGGCTAGGGGTCATTGTTTTATGCCAGTGCTGCCAAAACAGGCTTCAGCTCCTTGAGCCCCAAAATTTGATTGTGCATGTCCAGTAAATGGAAGGACGAACAAGCCTTGTACTGGTCTATGAGTGTGTTTGTGAGTTTGTGTCTTTTTTCAATTCTTTAACTTAACAAGGTCCTTATAAGTCAGTCCCAGATGGGCTGCTGGTCCATCACAGATCACGCAATTACACTGGAGTGGTCAATGATTCTAACATTATCTTGTTGAAATCCACAACAGGACGTGTTTAGATAGATAGATTGATACATTATTAATCCCAAGGGGAAACTAACAAGGTTTAGTGTTTAGTTTCTCATTTAGCTGAAAAGGAATTGTGTGACGTGTGTACGGAAAGTCCAGAAAGGAGTGGGTGGCCAGTTGACCATGGCCTCCTGGACTGTGACTGTGTCTGACCTAGTTTTTGATATTAATAATATAATAATACATTTTATTTATACAACACCTTTTCCATACTCAAGGCACGTCTAACCAACTGTGGACCCCTCTGCCCCTGAGGTTCATTTTCTACCTTGATGCTGCTGACGGGAGTTCTTGTATTCTTCTCCTCCATTGCAAATTTTTTATTGCTACAATCCATTAATGGACAGATGTTGCTGGGTTCCATTTATGTTATTCAGTCTCAAATGACATTGTTTTCTGTCTTTTTCAGCCAATCTGTGTGTTTACGTGTCTTCATTGTGTAGGTAGTAAATTTGTCCAGTTTGTTATTGCATTTACCTGAGAACTTGTTACAGCACCAGCGTCGGCACTCACTGAAGTGCGCTATACAAAACAAGCTGAATTAAAAGGAGTTGGACCACAGCATTGCACCTTCACTAGAGCAGGGGTCTCCATCTCCATTCCTGGAGGGCTGCAAGTTTTCATTCTAACCCTTTACTTAATTAGTGGCCAGTTTTTGCTGTGAATTAACTTCTTATTCCTTCATTTTAATTAGCGTACTATTTAGGACTCGGGCCCTTTAATTGCAGTGCATCCATAAAGTATTCACAGCGCATCACTTTTCCCACATTTTGTTATGTTACAGCCTTATTCCAAAATGGATTAAATTAATTTCTTTCCTCAGAATTCTGCACTGTATTTCTTTTTTCCTTAGTTAGCGGCCATACAATAATAAGATACAAAACAAGTCATCACATGACCAGCTAACCTGTGTCCATCAAAAAATAGCTGAAAATGAAGAATGGTGAAGGTCTCAGTAGTGTTGATCTGCTCTGGTCTGCAAAACATTTGATGGTGTTCTTAGAAAAAAGAAAATCACCAGTTTTGTAAATGTCTTCTGTGGTAGAATAAGAGCAAAAATGATCAATGGAATTTAATAACAGGTTTAATTAACAACAAGAATTGGCTTCTTATTAAGAAACCGGTTGGAGTGACATTGTTTGGCGTATGTATTCCCAATTTAGCTGATCATCTGCTGGCTCCCTTCAGATCTCTTCTTGTTTAGGTGCCATTCAGCAATTCAGAGGACTGAATGATAAAAAATCAAGTCAATTAAAATGAAGGGAAAAAAAGTTAATTAGCAGCAAAAACTGGTCACTAATAAGGAAAAAGGGTCCGAATGAAAACCCGCAGTTAGAGTAGCACTCCAGGAATGGAGTTGGAGACCCTTGCACTAGAGCACGGATGCCGGCACAGCAGCTTAACGAGTCCCAAGAAGTTCCATGTCTGTAGCCCCTTCATGGTGTTTAGTCATTGATGTGATACATTGGTGTTCTCACGGCACTGCCCACGGGGGTCACCATGTCTGCTTTTTTTTTTTCTTAATTCTAACTCATTTCTCAGATTGAGGCCATTTCCATCTTTCAGTGAAAATCCTCCTTGATTGTTTTACTTTGCCTACATATTATGTGCCCATTCTGTCACCGCTTCTGTCACATTGCTTACTGGATGTGACCCTATAAATACAGCCACAGTCTAGTCCTCATTGGATGAATCTGTGCCTCTCAAGTATTAGTTACTTTCAGTTGCGTCCATCAGCCACAACGTTAACACCACCGACCTATGAAGTGAATAACGTTGATTATCTCATTACAATGGCTCCTGTCAAGGGCCTGGATATAATGGCAGCAAGTGAACAGTCGGTTCTTGAAGGTGTTGTTTTGGAAGCAGGCAAGCTGAGCAAGCGTCAGGATTTGAGTGACTTGAACAAGGGCCAAATTGTGATGACTGGGTCAGAGCCTCTCCAAAATGGCAAGTCTAGTGGGGTGTTCCCAGTATGCAGTGGTTAGTATCTACCAAAAGTGGTCCAAAGAAGGACAACCGGTGAGCAGGTCATGGGTGCCCAAGGGTCATTGATGTGTGTGAGGAGCAAAGGCTAGTTCACCTGGTCCAATCCCACAGAACAGCTACTGGGGCACAGACTACTGAAAAACATAATGCTGGCCATGAGAGAGAGAGGTGTCAGGACACACAGTGCATCACAGTACTTGCAGATTGGCCAGAGCGCCCATGCTGACTCTTGTCTACTGCTGAATGTGTTTACAATGGGCAACTACGCGTCAGAACTGGACCATGGAGCAATGGGAGAAGCTGGCCTGGTCTGATGAAAGACGTTTTCTTTTAGTTCATGTGGATGGTCGGTTGTGTGTGCACAGCTTACCTGGAAAAGAGACACCAACAGGATGCACTATCTGAGTCAGATCTAAACCGTGATGCTCTGGTCAAAGTTCTGCTGGAAACCTTGAGCCCTGGCATTCATGTGGGTGTTACTTTGACACATGCCACCTACCTAAAGATTGCTGCACACCACGCACACACCCCTTCATGGTAACTGTATACCCTGATGGAAGTTGCCTCTCTCAGCATGATAATGTACCCTGCCACACTGCAAAAAATTTTGAGGAAAGGTTGGAGGAATGTGACAAAGAGTTCAAGGTGTTGACTTGGCCACCAAATTTCCCAGAACTCAAACCAATCGAGCATCTGTGGGAAATGCTGGTAAAACAAGTCCGAGCTATGAAGGGCCCACCTCGTAACTTGCTGGACTTTTAAAGGATCTGCTGCTAATTTCTTGGTGCCAGATGCCACAGGACACCTTCAGAGGTCTTGTGGAGTCCATACCTTAATGAGTCAGAGCTGTTTTGGCTTCACAAGAGGGGACCTACATAATATTAGGCGGGTGGTTTGAATGTTGTGGCTGATTGGTGTATAATACGAGTAGGTCCTAGTGCTGGTTTTCTGCTTCTTTTGCGTTTCACCCTGACTTCTGATCTTGATTAACGTCTTGCTTGTTGGTTTCTGGTTAACTAGTCATTTCTGACCTTTACTGTTTTGACTCTTGGTTTACCCTGACCACATCTTTTGCCTACGTACATCATCTCCAAGTCTTTTAGTTTCCTCACCATAATTGTTAGATTCTATAAATGTCTCAGAGAGCCTGTGCAACAGGATCAGTCACAAGGCTAGTAGGGTTGTGCAATATACTGGTAGTGAAAAGCCCAATTTTTTTTTTTGGATTTTGTTTTTATTAAAATCACATAACATTCCATACAAATAAGTCAAGTTTAACAAGACTTTGTTCGAAACAAATCAACCCCCACCCATGCGAAAGATAGCTAGGCCAGCAGAGTTAAAGTTTAGCTAGTACAAATAAGTACCGTATATGCTCACGTATAAGTCGGGTCTTGAAACCTGAATCAGAATCAGAACCCAACTTATACACCCGTTCAAAAATGTGACACTTTTTTTTTTTTTTATACATCTTCTTGCCTCCTCCAATCTCGCATCAGTTTTTCAGGCGCATCGAATTTTGTTGGATCAGCACAGTTACCAATTTCTTTCGCTACTTCAACGGCGTTTAATTTAAAACCAGCTTCATATTTTCTTCTGATCGAACGCTCCATCGTAGATAAGAGATACTCTTACGATAAAGGTGTATGAGGGTGTGAGATACAAAAAACACACATCAGTGCAAACGTCACTTCGGAATAGTTCGGGTATTACCGTGTGGTCACGTAGGCACAATACATAGAACAAAAAGACCGTGTGCTCCGTGGTTACTCTCTCAGGTGGGCGTTAGCATGTCATAATCTCTTGGACCAATAGTGTGAGTTTTCCGCATCTGACTTATGCGGCCAACATTATAAAATACCGGAAATCATACTGTAAAATCAAGTCTGAACTTATCCTCAAGTATATACGGTAAATAGTCAAAGTAAAAAATGAATAAAAATTAATAGAGTAAAAAAAAAAGAGGGGAGAGAATCTGCTTCCTCAATTAAAATGCTTATTCTAAAATGTTATTGATTATATTCTGCCAGGTTTTAGTAAAGATCCTCTAAGTGAGAATTCGATTTTTTCCAATTACAAATAGAATATAAAATCAGTTAGATAGATAGATAGATACTTTATTAATCCCAAGGGGAAATTCACATAATCCAGCAGCAGTATACTGATACAAAGAAACAATATTAAATAGTAATAAAAATGAAAAGAATTAAAATAAAATTAATGTTTGCATTTACTCCCCCGGGTGGAATTGAAGAGTCGCATAGTGTGGGGTCTCCTCAGTCTGTCAGTGGAGCAGGACGGTGACAAAAGTCTGTCACTGAAGCTACTCCTCTGCCTGGAGATGATCCTGTTCAGTGGATGCAGTGGATTCTTCATGATTGACAGGAGTTTGCTTAGCGCCCGTCGCTCTGCCACAGATGTTAAACTGTCCAACTTTAATCCTACAATGGAGCCTGCCTTCTTAACAAGTTTGTCCAGGCGTGAGGCATCTTTCATCTTTACCCACTGACATAAAATGGGAGAGTTAGGATTCTTCCAAATTAGCAAGATAAGTTTACGTGCCAATAGTGAAGTAAGAGCAATTACAGTTTGTTTATCCTTCTCCACTTTAAGCCCCTCTGTGAGCCCACCAAACACAGCTGTTAATGGGTTAGGAGGGATTGTGACAACAAGGCGGTCTAAAAGGCATTTGAAGATTCTGGTCCAGAATGATGTTAATTTGGCGCAGGCCCAAAACATGTGGCCCAGTGAGGCTGGAGCTCGATTGCAAAGTTCGCAGGTTGGATCTTACCCTGGAAACATTTTGGACAAATTTAAACGGGACAGATGTGCTCGATAGATCATTTTAAGTTGAATAATTGCATGCTTTGCACATATGGCGCTCGGGTCAATTCTCTGCATTGCTGCCTTCCATTCCCTTTCTGAGATGTTGAGTGAGAGATCCTTTTCTCACTGTACTGTTGGATCTTTGAAAGGGAGGGACCGTAAAATGTTTTCATATATTACGGAGACGCTGTCTGAGTCCTCACGACTGATCAGTATTTTTTCTGGCATAGAGGTAGGTGGGAGGTGAGAAAAATTGGGCAGGATTTGTTTAGCAAAGTTTCTAATTTGACGATAGTGAAAGAAATGTGTTGCTGGAAAGTTAAATTTGGAGTGTAATTGTTTGTAGGATGCAAAGACATTGTCTATGTACAGATCTCTAAGTGATTTAATCCCAAATGTTTTTAAGGACATTAAAAACTACATACGTTTGAGAGGGTGGGAAAAGGTGGTCCTCGTGCAGAGGTGCCACAGTTAAAAGCTTCTCTATCTTGAAGTGCTTCCTCCATTGGTTCCATATTCCGAGTGACTGAAGCACATTTGGGTTGTTAGTATGTTGGCAATGACGTCTTGTACTTCTTGTGATACAAAGCAAGGAATATAAAGACGTACTGCAGGATTTTATTTCTAATGTGGACCAAGCCTGTGTATGTTCATCTATTTATAGTTTGTGTATTTGCTGCCCAGTAATAAAACTGAAAGTTAGGTAGAGCCATGCCACCTTCTGCCTTAGGTCTTTGTAGGGTCGCCCTTTGGATACGTGGATGTTTTGAATTCCAAATAAATGAGGTTATGGTTGAATCTTTAATAATTTCTTAAAAAATGATTTATTGATGTATATTGTAATGTTTTGAAATAAAACAGATAGTTTCCAAGCATCTTGTGTAGTTGATTATTACGGCACCCACAGCTGCCAATCCTGTTCCCCCATGAAGCACCCTCGTCTTTGAACGGATCCATTAACATAAACACACTTGAGACTCCAAGAGGAGGCTGCTGTGATCCCGGCTGGATGTATGAGGAATTATCTGTTACTTGCTTTGGTAATGAATTGGTACCTGGCACTGAGTTCCGAAAGCTGGCATCAACACCAAAGTCTGAATTTTAGGCCTGATTCAGTATTGGTATCTAATCACTGGCCCATACTCACTCGCTCATTCCTCCTGGCCAGTTTAGAGTAGGCACTGATATAAAGGAGAGATTCCAAATTTTGATTTTTAATAAATTTGCAGATTGTTCTGGAAACATTTTTTCACTTTGTCATTATGGGCTATTAACTGTAGATTGATGGGCAAAAATGGCCATTTTAGAATTAAATGCACAACACAATAAAGTGTGCAGAAAGTGAATCTGCTGCATTTGTCCAAGGTTGCTTCTTGCCGACTGCCATGATTGTTTCTACCTCTTCAAGACTCTGAATTTAATCAAGTGGGATCAGGACGTGGACAGATGGATGAATGGCTGGCAGACCTGTGTCTCCTATATCTATCCTTCATAGTTTGGCTTTCTGTGTGGATACAGCAAGCTCAGGGGTGGTGGTCTCGAGTGCTTTGCTTCACTCCCATTTCTTTCACGTTTCCTCCGCTTACCCATTCACCTGTTCTCCTCCAATTATTCCTTTAGGAAACCGTCGCTTGCTTTTCTGTGCAGGAGACTTTGTAGTACACTTGACATCCTTTCACATCTGCCTCTTCATTTTCTTCTCTCCCAGAGGCTGGAGGAAAGCGTGTTGTCTTCCGGTGATGAGAAGAGCCTCACCTTGAGAGGAGAGTCGGACGATTTGCCGCCAACTCGGCTCCCTGCTCGGATCAGAGAGATTGTCACCAGGAATCTGACTGACCTTGCTGAACCCTGTGAGCGTTTTTTTTTTTTTTTTATTCCTTTCTCTTTTTTAGCTATTAAATGGGAGACAAGAAAAGATGACTGAAGGGAATAACAGTTCTTTAGATGTGGTAATAGTTTTAGTATTAGTTGAGATCATAAGTGGACACAAATTTAAACTAAAATTTTCACATTGAGAAGAAACTGAAGGAAATCGGGCCGAGACATATGAGAAAACAGCAGACCACTGAGTCCTGAGGAACTGGGTTTAGTTTTAAATGGTTCCGCCTTGAGATCTTTTCACATTTATTTAGTTACAAAGGTGAAGAAATCGAAAAATGGTACAGTTAAAATAAGCCAAACTTAATTGTGTTCCAAGACCGATTAAATCTTATACAGTGGTGTGAAAAACTATTTGCCCCCTTCCTGATTTCTTATTCTTTTGCATGTTTTTTCACACAAAATGTTTCTGACCATCAAACACACTTAACCATTAGTCAAATATAACACAAGTAAACACAAAATGCAGTTTTTAAATGATGGTTTTTATTATTTAGGGAGAAAAAAAAAATCCAAACCTACATGGCCCTGTGTGAAAAGTAATTGCCCCCTGAACCTAATAACTGGTTGGGCCACCCTTAGCAGCAATAACTGCAATCAAGCGTTTGCGATAACTTGCAATGAGTCTTTACAGCTCTGGAGGAATTTTGGCCCACTCATCTTTGCAGAATTGTTGTAATTCAGCTTTATTTGAGGGTTTTCTAGCATGAACCGCCTTTTTAAGGTCATGCCATAGCATCTCAATTGGATTCAGGTCAGGACTTTGACTAGGCCACTCCAAAGTCTTCATTTTGGTTTTCTTCAACCATTCAGAGGTGGATTTGCTGGTGTGTTTTGGGTCATTGTCCTGTTGCAGCACCCAAGATCGCTTCAGCTTGAGTTGACGAACAGATGGCCGGACATTCTCCTTCAGGATTTTTGGTAGACAGTAGAATTCATGGTTCCATCTATCACAGCAAGCCTTCCAGGTCCTGAAGCAGCAAAACAACCCCAGACCATCACACTACCACCACCATATTTTACTGTTGGTATGATGTTCTTTTTCTGAAATGCTGTGTTCCTTTTACGCCAGATGTAACGGCATTTGCCTTCCAAAAGTTCAACTTTTGTCTCATCAGTCCACAAGGTATTTTCCCAAAAGTCTTGGCAATCATTGAGATGTTTCTTAGCAAAATTGAGACGAGCCCTAATGTTCTTTTTGCTTAACAGTGGTTTGCGTCTTGGAAATCTGCCATACAGGCCGTTTTTGCCCAGTCTCTTTCTTATGGTGGAGTCGTGAACACTGACCTTAATTGAGGCAAGTGAGGCCTGCAGTTCTTTAGACGTTGTCCTGGGGTCTTTTGTGACCTCTCGGATGAGTCGCCTCTGCGCTCTTGGGGTAATTTTGGTCGGCCGGCCACTCCTGGGAAGGTTCACCACTGTTCCATGTTTTTGCCATTTGTGGATAATGGCTCTCGCTGTGGTTCACTGGAGTCCCAAAGCTTTAGAAATGGCTTTATAACCTTTACCAGACTGATAGATCTCAATGACTTCTGTTCTCATTTGTTCCTGAATTTCTTTGGATCTTGGCATGATGTCTAGCTTTTGAGGTGCTTTTGGTCTACTTCTCTGTGTCAGGCAGCTCCTATTGAAGTGATTTCTTGATTGAAACAGGTGTGGCAGTAATCAGGCCTGGGGTGGCTACGGAAATTGAACTCAGGTGTGATACACCACAGTTAGGTGATTTTTGAACAAGGGGGCAATTACTTTTTCACACAGGGCCATGTAGGTTTGGATTTTTTTTTCTCCCTAAATAATAAAAACCATCATTTTAAAAACTGCATTTTGTGTTTACTTGTGTTATATTTGACTAATGGTTTAATGTGTTTGATGATCAGAAACATTTTGTGTGACAAACATGCAAAAGAATAAGAAATCAGGAAGGGGGCAAATAGTTTTTCACACCACTGTACTTCTTGGGAAAAGCCGGTATAATCTCAGCCAGTGTTAACTCACCAATTGAATGTCCTGTGAGGAAAAAATGTTAAGAGATATTCAGGAGAAAAATAGAAATCACTAATTAGTAGTAATAGTAGTAGTGTTAGTGTGTGGCGGAAACTTATTTTTGGGAACCGATGAGTTCCTGTACGATGTTAGGCCCTGGACCACTTGTGGTCCCTGGCCAGTTTTGTGGGTTCCGTTTCCACCGCACAACAGGACCCGTAACCTTTATGCCAAATATGTGATGTGCAAAGGTGGGTTGCAGGTTAAATAGTTGACTCCATTTCTGTCACTGCTTTGACACGGCTATGAAGAATGATGTGGTGCGATTGGGAGTTTACAGGGGACCACCACCCTGATTGCTTCGATGTGACATGGAGGCTGGAGTAAGGTGGCGCTTTTTGGAGTAATACAGTATCTGCTTTAGAACTGATTTGGGACCGGTACTGAGATCTGAAAGCTGGTATCGACACCAAACTCAAAATTTTAGCACCCATCCTACACTAGCAGTACCTGTGTAAACTCTCACAGAAATTTCTCATCCAAAATTAATAATGAATCACGTACAGACGAGTACAGAAGAAGCTGTAGTGAGTCTGACCATGTGGATTAAGATACACACACACATACAATATCTCACAAAAGTGAGTACACCCCTCAAATTTTTGTAAATATTTTATCATATCTTTTCATAGGACAACACTGAAGATATGGCACTTTGATACAATGTAAAGTAGTCCGTGTGCAGCTTGTATCACAGTGTCCCCTCAAAATAACTCCACACACAGCCATTAATGTCTAAACCGTTGGCGACAAAAGTGAGTACACTCCTAAGTGAAAAATGTCCAAATTGTGCCCAATTAGCCATTTTCCCTTCCTGGTGTCATGTGACTCGTTAGTGTTATAAGGTCTCAGGTGTGTTAAATTTGCTGTTATCGCTCTCACACTCTCTCTCTCATACTGGTCACTGGAAGTTCAACATGGCACCTCATGGAAAAGAACTCTCTGAGGATCTGAAAAAAAGAATTGTTACTCTACATAAAGATGGCCGAGGCTATAAGAAGATTGCCAGCACCCTGAAACTGAGCTGCAGCACGGTGGCCAAGACCATGCGGCGGTTTAACAGGACAGGTTCCACTCAGAAGAGGCCTCGTCATGGTCGACCAAAGAAGTGGAGTGCACATGCTCAGCGTCATATCCAAAGGTTGTCTTTTGAAAATAGATGTATGAGTGCTGCCAGCATTGCTGCAAAGGTTGAAGGGGTGGGAGGTCAGCCTGTCAGTGCTCAGACCATACGCCCACCGCACCCGGCATCAAATTGGTCTGCATGGCTGTCGTCCCAGAAGGAAGCCTCTTCTAAAGATGATGCACAAGAAAGCCTGCAAGCAGTTTGCTGAAGACAAGCAGACTACGGACGTGGATTACTGGAACCATGTCCTGTGGTCTGATGAGACCAAGATAAACTTATTTGGTTCAGATGGTGTCAAGCGTGTGTGGTGGCAACCAGGTGAGGAGTACAAAGACAAGTGTGTCTTGCCTACAGTCAAGCATGGTGGTGGGAGTGTCATGGTTTAGTGGCTGCGTTAGTGCTGCCGGCACTGGGGAGCTACCGTTCACTGAGGGAACCATGAATGCCAACATGTACTGTGACATACTGAAGCAGAGCGTGATCTCTTCCCTTCGGAAACTGGGCCGCAGGTCAGTATTCCAACATGATAACGACCCCAAACACACCTCCAAGACGACCACTGCCTTGCTAAAGAAACTGAGGGTAATGGTGCTGGACTGGCCAAAAATGTCTCCAGACCTAAACCCTATTGAACATCTGTAGGGCATCCTCAAATGGAAGGTGGAGGAGCGCAAGGTCTCTAAAATCCACCAGCTCCGTGATGTCGTCATGGAGGAGTGGAAGAGGATTCCAGTGGCAACCTGTGAAGCTCTAGTGAACTCCATGCCCAGTCCTGGAAAATAATGGTGGCCACACAAAATATTGACACTTTGGGCACAATTTGGACATTTTTCACTTAGGGCTGTACTCACTTTTATTGCCAGCGGTTTAGACATTAATGGCTGTGTGTTGAGTTATTTTGACGGGACAGCAAATTTACACTGTTATGCAAGCTGTACACGGACTACTTTACATTGTATCAAAGAGTCATATCTTCAGTGTTGTCCCATGAAAAGATATGATAAAATATTTACAAACATGTGAGGGGTGCACTCACTTTTGTGAGATACTGTACATTAAGCTACAGTCAGTGCATTACAGAATCATAATAATAACACTCTAACGTGGCACATATTACGTTTACAAATACACACAGTAGATGATGTATCCAGAGGTGTCACCTGACGTTCTATCTACGATGGACTCCAAAAGCCTGGTCACTGAACCTTTCGTTCCAACGTTTCCAGAGTATGCTGGTCTGTGACCAAGAATGGCATCTAGCATGCAAAACCATTTGTTGGTTTTTCTGTCAGAACCACTTTACTGTTACAGTCTTTCATTTTTCTTCGTAGTCTTGTTTTAATGTTTGCTTTGTGCTCTCCCCCATCATAATCTATCGCCTATGGGGGAGCAGCGAAACCTTTAGATTCATCAGAAATTTCTCTGATAAAGAAAATTATTGATATCTTGATGATGGGTGTGGGTCTGTCTGTGTCAGTGGGTCAGCGTTTCTTGAGGAAGGTCTTGAGCTAAAATGGCTAGACGGTACAATACCAAACTGAAAACTTAAGCCTGTTCTGAGATGACGATGATGTGCTTATTCGTTTTTGAGCCGAATCGTGCAAGAGAAAGAGGCACTGGAGAGGAGCCCTCAAATACTGTAATTCTGCAATTAATTATGAATTCTTCTCGTCCATTTCTATCGTAATGACCTATTTTATGATCAGAAATATCAGCATCAGACCGGTAAATAATTTACTGAAATGTTAGAGAATAATTCGGGCAACTTGGTTCCTAGGGTGTTAAGCCTACTGATGCTCACGTCCGAATTGCTCACGATGCTGTCTTGTGTTGTTGTGAATTCCCAGTTCAGCCAAATTTGACACAATGTTTATCATTTTAGATTCGGACTCCAATTCCTTTTGAATATCATCCTCCCCGAACACACTCCTGAATTTTTATCTGTCCATTTTGCTGTATTGCATACTGATAACGCTCAAATGTCTAAACTTCTAACAGATTTGTAAGGTGGCACCAGTGGTTATGGTCAACCAATCGGCACAATCCATCTCCCTGAGCCCCTCCCACAATAATTGCTGGTTGGATGAAAAGTACTTGCCGAGGAGCTATAGGCTGTTCTGTTTCAGCCAGGATTCCATTCCTGACTGGGGTTCAGATCTTTATTTTATGTCTTTTTTTGTCCATTTTTGATACATATGATTAAATTTATATTGCTTGTGTTTATTTGTATTCTTTGTTTTTCATTTCTGTGTATAAATGCCTTGGTTTTGTTCCATGTGTTTTATGGGTGGTCCCTCAAGACGTCGGCCCTCCTGTCAATCACCTGCAGAAATTGTCCTCCGGCCTTTTAAATTCAGAGGGTCTCCCACAGTTCCCGGTGGTTCATTCTGGTGATTTTCTATGTTTCTGCTGTGCTTTCTGATCTATTTGGATTTCTGACCTTGTGCCCTCGCTTTGGATCTGTGATTTATTGGACTGTGTGTGCTTGGGATTGCCTTATTGTTTAGGCACATCCTTTATGCCTTTTGTGCTTTTTGGAGCGTCATTGTTTGACAGAGCACTTTTGTGGACCATACACCATTTTGATTTTGTTAAAGTTCTGTGTTTGCCTTTCTTTCTTGCTGGGTTTGACAGTTTCCCCCCTCTAGTGGGCATTTTTGAAAGTACTTTTTTTGGGACTAGCGTGGCTTGGGGACTCCTGCCAGGAGCTACAAATGACCCGAGTTCCCATTGTGGAAATGCTACAAAAATTTGGGACCCTCTAAAAGTGTCTGGTTCTTGAAAAAGAGGGAAAGCACCTAATGTCATGTGTAAAGAGTCCAGTGACATTCTTACTTACATGTCTGACCAACATACAACACAACACCATTAAAACAAGAATATATTCAAATGAAGAACTTTGTTTTATTTAAATGAAAACGCAAATCAGCTTACCTGTTGGTATATACATAGGCCAGTTATTAATACTGAACAGAACTGCCATCATTGACTAAACGATTTAGCCAATTCTAAAGTCAAATGAGGGCGGCACGGTGGCGCAGTGGGTAGCGCTGCTGCCTCGCAGTAAGGTTTGCTTCCTGGGTCCTCCCTTCGTGGAGTTTGCATGTTCTCCCCATGACTGCGTGGGTTTCCTCCGGGTGCTCCGGTTTCCTTCCATGGTCCAAAGACATGGAGGTTAGGTGCATTGGTGATTCTAAATTGTCCCTAGTGCTTGTGTGTGTGTGCGCCCTGCGGTGGGCTGGTGTCCTGCCCGGGGTTTGTTTCCTGCCTTGTGCCCTGTGTAGGCTGGGATTGGCTCCAGCAGACCCCCGTGACCCTGAAGTTATGATATAGCGGGTTGGATAATGGATTGATAAAGTCAAATGATACGTTAAGTTAAATGGCTGGAGGGAGTATCAAAGGGAATAATGATATAATAAGAACAAAGGCAGGAGAAAATCGTGTTAGGCTGGAGAATGTTGGAAGAAGACAATGTAAAGTGAATTAAAATTTGCTTAGCCTTCTAAGCCCAATGCCTTGCCACTTACTTCTTATGTTTGCTTACAGCCCCCACAGCCATGGCGTCCGTTTTGTCACTTCAAGAGGAGAATCGGATCCTTCAGCAGGAGCTATCACGGGTAGAAGACCTTCTGGCCCAGAGCCGGGCTGACCGTGATGAGCTGGCGATCAAGTACAGCGCGATTAGCGAAAGGGTGAGTGGACCCTGCTGTCAGTCTTCCCGAGGGTGTCATTTTTTTCTTCTCTGACTTTGTGAATTTTTGGGAAGCCTGTTGTGTAAAGAGCATTAATCGAGGTTAAGCATGTAATGCAGCCTCCCATACAGCAGAGGGAGCACAACATTGTGGTTATGTGCTCTGGAAGCCAGTTTTCTGTTCTGTTCTTGATGAAGCTACCTTGTAATCCTTCTGAAAATCATTTCAGAGGGCTTATTCAGTATACAAATTAATTTATTTGAGTTAAGGTAATTTCACATTAGGCAACTCTTCTGGCAATTTTTAGATGTTGCCTTCATTTACATAACCTTAGAGAGTCCGAGGTAGTCGGCAGTTGGCCGCCACGAAGGCAGTCGTGCAATGTGGTACACCCAGCAACTCACTCTGACATAATGAAATAAGTCTGATTGTGTCTTGTAGTAGTTGTAGGGGTGAGCTGTGTGTATGTTAAGAGCTGACAGGCAATGGCTACTTATCAAGAAGTACAATGCATATATCACAACAATGAAGACTTAGAAATGCAGGTGTTTTGGACCTCACAAACAGAAGAGAAGCTTGTCTATCTGTTGTCTTGTGTTTTATACATGCTGACAAAATGGATAAAAAGAATGAAAAGAGCAGAGATTGTGTCCGAACTCACTGTAGCTGTTAACCCTTTGTACAACGCCAGCTCCGTCAGGCAGCACGTTATTGGCTGTCGCAATAAGGGTCAAGCACTGCTGTGCTGTACGATCGGCACACAGTTGTGAAATATGACACACCCAGCGATTTTCAGGTGTGTACTGACAAGAACAGCAGCTGCATAATCGACAATTCTGCCATGCCCAATGACTAGAAAAACTCCTAAACCTAGAATGGTGGATCCGTGAGGCAACAACACTAAACGTGGTACCAGTGTGCCAGCCAGTAGCACATTTCATTAACATCTCATAGTGAAAGAAGGGCAAGAGTGATCCCTGAATAACCTGAAGGACTTTAATTTAGAAGCCCTGAACCTGCAGGGTGTCACAGCAGGGGAGGATTTCTGAGCTTGGGTCACTGGCTTGGTGCTATGGCTGTCGTTTTCAGAAGTAGGCATGGCTGGCATGTGGAGACTTGCCTGCTCTGATGAACCTTGCATAATTATTTCGACTTTTCTTGTTTTGTGGAAACACTAAACGTCTGTTGGCATTTTCCCCATGTTGCTTTGGCTACATTCACTCATTCATAACCTGAGCCCTGCTTTCTTCAAACGATTAAATTGTGGAGTTTTTGTTTTAATCCTGCCATCTGGATTCAGGTATTTTCCTTCTGTCCGCGTTTACCAAATAGCAACAAGTTCCGTTGGAGTTTAATTGGTGATAAAACATTTGTGGCAAAAGGCTAGTTTTGCTCTTATGGTTACTCCTCATAGGACATATGGTTTGTCTAGGGGTCTGGCTGGAATGGAACTTATGGCATGTGGGTTGGTTTTGACATTTATGGACCCTCATGTAGTGCGCTTTGTTTTCCATTGGTCCCATTCTTTATGTTTAGACAGTCTGCCTATTCATATTAATAAATATAAGTGTCTGTGTGTCTGTCCGGCTACTGCATCACAAACATTAACACTGCTTTTATGAATCCCATGCCAAATGGCATGTAACAGAGACATATGCATTGCACGGCCTGCGCCACCACCACCTACTCAAACCATCATGATGCACCAACATTCATGGACTGAAAGCCAGAAGTCTACGTGACCATCATCATCAGGTCCTTCCATGAAAACCCTAAATACAAAGAGGACTGTTTGACTTATGTTAGGTAGATTGCCCAGAGGGGACTGGGCGGTCTCGTGGTCTGGAACCCCTACAGATTTTATTTTTTTCTCCAGCCTTTGGAGTTTTTTTTTGTTTTTTCTGTCCACCCTGGCCATCGGACCTTACTTATTCTATGTTAATTAATGTTGACTTATGTTTATTTTTTATTGTGTCTTCTATTTTTCTATTCATTTTGTAAAGCACTTTGAGCTACATTTTTTTGTATGAATATGTGCTATATAAATAAATGTTGATTGATTGATTGATTGTCATTCCAATGGATGGCGCATCACAAACATTAACACTACTTTTACGAATTCCATTTCAAATGGCATATAATAGAGTCATATGAATTGCATTTGTTACTTCAACAGATGACGCATCACAAACTTTAACATTGCTTTTATGAGTCCCATGTCAAATGGCGCGTAACAGAATCATACTCATTGCATGGTGTACTGCAAATGGTATTGTTGAGGTCTTCATTAATTATTTAGATTTCAACCTGTCTTAGACTGTCCATTTTATTACTACAAATGTTTTTGATGACCCCTCTGTTGAAATGTCAAATTCAGTGCATTTTATTACTACATGCATCACAAAATACATTCCAACAAATGGTGCACTGCAAACATTAACGCTGAGGTCCATGTTGATTCCTTAGATCTCGACCCGTCTTAAACGGGCAGCACAGCTAGTGAAATTCAGAATTCGTTTAGAGGTTTGGCTGTCCACAGAGCCCATGATTTTTGAGCGGGTCTGCTTGTCCAATGGACAGTTGTTGGGTATAGACCCCGTGATTTGTATATGAGATGTTATCTCCCATGTTATGAGACACATTGTCTATGAGGATTATTGTGAGTTAAACAGGGACCAGGAGATGAAAATGTGCACCCAAATTCATTGCAGGGGACACAGGTGTCCAGATTGAGGCATTGCTTGAAGGCGAGATTCTTGACCAATGATGGAGGGGGAGAGGTGGAGCTTCAATTTAAAAAGTCAATGCCATGTGACTTGTGTTACCTGTTTCTGATGTGTGCTGATTTAGCAATATTTCAACAGAAAATGCATTTGTTTTTGCACATTTTGTGCACAGGACTCGATAACCGACACTTGGATTAGGCAACACATCGACACATTGATCGGCACTGCCTTGTATTATGTCATACATTTTTTTAAAATTTCCATTGTGCATGAAAACATGAAATTAAAAATGTTTGCTAGAAACTACATGGGGTACGAAACATATAAAAAATATTTCTGAGTGGGGTATTCTTTTAAGGGATTGTCTTCTTTCCAAGAATTTTGTTGCTTGCTAATGGAGTTTCTTGTTGGTCCCAGTAATCTGGTAGGCAGCTTTTCATAGCAACATCTTCCTTGTGTTGTCTGAACACATTATTCACTTGAGGTGGCTATGCAATACCCTTGTAGGATACTGTAGATTTTTGAGCCATTTTTAATGTACCTTTCAGCAGTATGTACTGTATTATTTTTTTTTTTTCGATTTAGTGAAGCAGGCGTGTGTGCTGACTTTTGGGCTTCATAATACAATGACAAGCTGGATGATGGCAGAGTGCATGAGCTGTCTTAAGTCCCCAAGTCGTCTTAAGCATGCTGACATGTGCGTATCACAGCTTTCTGCATTCACAGACGCCTACGCGACACAACTACCAGTGACCTACTGGTCAAGGTTAAGGTAATGTGGGCAGCACATTTACTAGAAAACATGACCGTGTCCTCAGAAATAAAGCCCCTGACCCCTAGGCTACCTTCTGTTGGATTAACTCTCTGAGAAAAACGTCACGAGAGGTTAGTGATGTGAGGTAACGGCGTCTCTCATTGAAGTGTTTTGAAATTTTGAAGGAATTCTTCTAATAGTGGGTGACTTAAACTCTTCTATAATAATTTTTTCTGCTTTCATCCACTCAGAGACCAGGCTTTGATTTTTTTTTTTTTTTCGGTCAATGGTGTTATGGTGCAGGGCTGCCATTTTATAGCAAATATATACGATGGATTCAGAAAACAGGTAGACCCCTTCACTTTCTGCACACTTTATTGAGGTGTACATTGAATTTTAAACAGATCCATTTGCCATTTTTGCCTATCAAACTATACTCATTAACCCATAATGACAAAGTGAAAATATGTTTTCAGAAAGTGTCATTGTCATGTCATTTGCTAACCTGCTTAATCCAGACCAGTGCTGCTGGAGTGGCTGTAGCCTATCCCAGACTTTAACAGACAGGAGCAAACCCTGACCAGGATGCCAGTCGATCGTAGGGTGAACACACTCACATATACACCCAAACACCAAACACACACTAAGGCCAATTTAACATCGTCAGTTCACCTAACATGATGTCTTAGGACCGTGGGAGGAAGCTGGAGCTCTCCTAACTGTGAGGCAGCCACCATGCCGCCCCTGTTTTCGGAAATGTCTGCGACTTTATTAAAACTCCAAAACTGAAATCTCTCATTCATTGATGTACTCAGACCCTTAACTCAGTACTTTGTCGAAGCCCCTTTGACAGCGATTCCCGCTGCAAGTCTTCTTGGTAAGTCTCTACAAGCTTTGTAAACCGGGCTTTGTCCAATTTATAGACAGTAATTCTTCCTGGCAGATCCTCTCAGGCTCCATTAGATTGGATGCCATTGTGAGGTCTCTCCAAACATGTGCTTTGGGGTTGAAGTCTGGGCTTTGACTGACCCTCTTTAGGACAGTCACAGGCGTATCCCAAAGCCACTTCTTTGTTGTCTTAGCTGTATGCTTTAAGTCATCGTTGGGCTGAACCGTCAACCCACTCCGGAGTAGGTGGTCTTCAAGGACCTCTCTGTATTTGACTTCATTCTGACCAGTCTTCCATTCCCTGCCACTGAAAAGCACCCTACAGTATAACACTGCCACCACCATGTTTTACCATAGGGATGGTATTAGGTAGGTGATGATCAGTGTCTGGTCTTTGCTGCACATAGTGCTTGGAGTTATGTCTCATCAAACCAAAGTGTCTGTTTTTCTCATGCCCTCAGAGTCCTTTAAACTGTCATATGCCTTTTATTCAAGAGTGGCTTCCATTTAGCCACTCTACAATAAATGTCTGATTGGTGGAGATGGTCATCTTTCTGACAGTTTCTCCCATATCCGCAGAAACTCTGCTAGAGTGACCATTGGGTTCCCAGTCACTTCACTGACCAAGGACCTTCTTCATATTTTGGCCAAGTGGCCAAATCTACAAAAGTTACACATTTCTTCATTTTTCACAACTTTTCAGGCCACTTTGACCCTGGGGACACTCAAAGCCCTAATCTATTCCTCAACACAATTTGATTTTGGTGGCCTACAGAGGGTTCTTTGAACTTCATGGCTTGGTTTTTGTCCTGACATGCAGTGTGAACACATGTGCCTTTCTAAATGATGTCCAGTCAAGTCAGTTTGGCGCAGGTGGACGCCAATCAAGGTCTAGACCAATGAAAGGCAACATTTTTCGAGTTGCGGCGCACAAAGTCCAAAACTTTTCTTTCGCGGCACACCTGGGGGACTGCCCATAAATTAAGTCACGACAACAATAAACTATGTATGAATTTTTCTAGATAAAGTTTCATTAAAATTACCGTAAATTAAAAAGCAAGTGATAATCGTTGAGAATTAAATTACAAGGAAGTATCGAATGCTTGCATCACAACAAAATGTTTTTCACCACAAAGAACTGGAAAAGGTCACTGAGTTTCAAAAAGTTTACTGTGTTGATCAGCGGTGTCAGAGCGAAAAGAAGGTTAATTTTTCCATAGTAATACTCAGACGATTAAGTGGTGAGAGCTGCAGCTACAGCGATACTCTCTCGTCGGCAAGATCCCGAAATGTAGCGTTCGCATTTTCTCGTTCTATATTTGCTCCGCCTTCTTCTATCCGTACAGTGAGCGAGATCTTCTAACAACGAGACTTTTTAAGTCTCACGAGATGTGTTTTTGACACCGCTGGTGTTGATATTATGATGAATGGTGAATAGCGAAAATTTGAACTTGCATTCAAAATAAATACATTCGTTTATTCAACAATCTGATTAACTGTTATCTGTTTTTCCAACATAAAGTATATTTTTTTTAAACATTATCTTTTTAATCAACCAAAAGTTCAAAAAAACAAGCAATTTTAAATATTTTACAAAAGTTTTCGCGGTGCCCCTAGAAAATTCCACTGCGCACACCGGTTGTCCGACAATGGTCTAGACACATCTCGAGGAGACAGAGAGCAACCAAGATGAGCCTGAGAACAGTTTGGAGTGCCACAGCAAAGGGTCTGAAGACTTCTGTGAAGGGGAGGTTTCAGCTTTTGATTTTTGTGTTCATAAGAATTAGTTATGAATCCTTTGTCCGGTGTCTCCTGACTCACTGCTTTTTAAAAAAAAAAATTCATCTCGTTTTGATATCTACTTATGCAAGGACGTCAAGCTTTTGGTGGTTTCCTCCTGTTTTTGGCCCTCTAGACCCGAAAACCCTCATCTAGATCATTTTTGGACCACATTTAGTGCAGGAAATGACACCCTTATGATGAAGAGTAAACCAGCAGGTGTGCTTAGCAAAAACAATCGGAGAGACTTGAAGTAATGCAGACCACATGAGCCGACCCCGGGGGTTCACTCCTTAATGGGATTAGCAAGTTACTTGTTTTCACAAAATTCTGAAAAAAATGTGACTCAGTAATATAGGCATGTGGACTGTTGTTTTGTGGTATTTTGAGATTACTGATCAACATATGAGAATATTTTTGATATCTGATTCTTTACCAGTTGTCTTAGCCCTCTAAGAACATTAAAAATGACCAATTTTAAACATAAGCATGTGGGATATTATTTGGATTATTTCAGAATCAGTGATTATGAATATGCTGTCACTTTTGATTTTTGATCCTTTATGAGGCCTCTATGGACTTCTACCAGAGGGTACATAATAACAAATGTCTATTATACTCAAGACTATTTAGACTTTAAACAATTATATTGAAGCACACATAATACTATTTCAAGCATCTGGTGCAACCGTTCTTGTTTATTATGTTTTTCTACCTCATGAAGTAAGTTATTACGTGTCTTAGGAACACCCTGAATTTGGGTAGCTTACCTTAACAATACACTAACTAATGATAATAATAATAATAATAATAATAATACATTTTATTTATATAGCACCTTTCCCATACTCATGGCACTTTACCTAATAATATATTTTATTTATATAGTGTCTTTCTTGTCCTCAAGGCACTTTAACTAATAATATATGTTATTTTTATAGTGCCTTTCCCATGCTCTAGGTGCTTTACCTAATAATACATTTGATTTATATAGCACCTTTCACATGATCAAGGCATTTTATCTAATAATATATTTTATTTATTTAATATCTTTCCCATTCTCAAGACAATTTCTTTATATATAATGCACTACCGTGGCTGTTCTTTGTCTGTCCAGGATTTAAACTCACCTTGTTTGAACTATCCATCCATCCATCCATTATCTAACCCGCTGAATCCGAATAGGGTCACGGGGGTCTATTGACCTGAAATTTGGTACACTTATACTATGTGATGTCTACTTTCTGCTTTCGGGGTGATGATTGACCTCCAAGGTTTTTCCTCTTTTTATTTTTTGTTTTATTGTAGAATCAACTATCGGCAGCAGAGAGCAGGGCGGCCATGCGGTGCGTGCATACGGGCGCCGTTCTCATCATCTCGCCTTCACTTCCCCTACCTCTTCATATCTTAAATCATTCTTGAGGCAGGTTGAAGACTTAAGTTCCAGCTTAAGTGAAAAATTAAAGAGAATGTACTAAAAGTAATTGCAACACAAACACTACATTAATCAGGTTTAATGCGAAGAGATGCTGACAAAAGAAAAGAAGAAGCGGGCCGCTAGGGTGGAGAAAAGACGAGCTGCTCAGGAAGCAGCAAGCGCATCAACCTCTGAGCAAACGAATTGTAAACGTACAGAAAAAGAGAATGAAAACTAGGAATGCTCAAGTCAAGTGTATTCACTGCACGATATCGTGCAGTGCGGCAGTACTGGTACCTAATAGTATATTTTATTTATATAGCTCCTTTGCCATGCTCAAGACAGCTTACCTAATAATATATTTTATTTATATAGTGCCTTTACTGTTCTCAAAGCACTTTAACTAATAATATATGTTATTTATATAGTGCCTTTCCCATGCTCTAGGTGCTTTACCTAATACAGTAATCCCTCCTCGATCGTGGGGGTTGTGTTCCAGAACCCCCCGCGATAGATGAAAATCCGCGAAGTAGAAACCATATGTTTGTATAGATATATTTATATATTTTAAGCCCTTATAAACTCTCCCACACTGTTAACATTATTAGAGCCATCTAGACATGAAATAACACCCTTTAGTCGAAAGTTTAAACTGTGCTCCATGACAAGACAGAGATGACAGTTCTTTCTCACAATTAAAAGAATGCAAACATATCTTCCTCTTCAAAGAATGCGTGTCAGGAGCAGAGAATGTCAGAGAGAGAGAGAAAAGCAAACAATCAAAAAATGAATACGTGCTTTTGGGCTTTTAAGTATGCCGAAGCACTGCGATAAAGCGGCATTTTGTAGAGGAGCGTCCATATCCTCTAGGCAAACAGCCCCTCTGCTTACACCCCCTCCGTCAGGCAGAGAGAGTGAGAAAGATAGAGAGAAGCAAACAAGCACCGCGCGGGAAGCACATCGTATATCATTGAGGAGTTTTGTTCAATATGTAATACGTGCTCTGATTGGGTAGCTTCTAAGTCATCCGCCAATAGCGTCCCTTGTATGAAATCAACTGGACAAACAAACTGAGGAAGCATGTACCATAAATTAAAAGACACATTTGTCCGCAGAAATCCGGGAACCAGCAAAAAATCTGTGATATATATTTAGATATGCTTACATTTAAAATCTGCGATGGAGTGAAGCCGCAAAAGTCGAAGCGCGATATAGCGAGGGATCACTGTAATACATTTGATTTATATAGCACCTTTCGCCTTTATCTAATAATATATTTTATTTATATAGCACCTTTCCCATGTTCATGGCACTTTGCCTAATAATACATATTATTTTCTGAGGACATGTTTTCTCTTAGTCATTATGGGTTACTGAGTATAAGTTTATTGGCAACAATAGCACATGTATCCCTTTAAAATAAGTCTACAACCCAATAAAGTGTGCAGAAAGTGAAGGGGCCTCTAAACTTTCTGAATCCGCTGTATATTAGAAGGCTAGTATCCTCAGATATTTTAGGAAGAGAAGATCATCAAAATGAGTCTGGGTCAGATGGATTGAAAGAAGGCATATCTTAGTAAGCTAGGTCTGACCATATGTTACAGGAAGGAAGGCACCTCAGTGAGTCTCTGGTTTTGTTACAAAGAGGCCCATGATAGGGAATTGTTTTGTGGAAGACCACTCGACTGCCTCTCCATTCTAACACTATTCATCCGAGTGAGGGCAAAGAAGAAAAGTCTCCTGCTGCCTGCCCTGTTGTTATAGAGACTTGTGTGGAATTAGCGAAGCAGCAGGTTGCCGTGGCTACTGTTGCCCTTAGAGATGATAAACCTTTGAATGGCGCAGGTTTTCTTGAGGCAGGCAACTCAATGGCATGTGTGTATTGCAGTGAGTGGGGGAAGAGGATTAATTGGGGGTCACACACAATATCCCACCAGCCAAACTTAAGATAAAAAAATAGCTAAACATTGCCCTCCTCCGTCCTTGCCTGCCATCTATAAGCTGACTGAGTATCAATGGTGTTTCAAAATAAAAATTACATGCATTCAATTGCTAAAAGGTGATTTATCATTTGGTTAGGAAAAGTATAATTCGTATTGGTCCACATGCATAGATCTTTACATTTCTGCAGTGTGTCTTAATTCATGTGACCCATTATCAAGAACATCTCCCAAGGCTGATCAAAGTAGACGATGGAATGAAGTACACATTCACTTGGAATATACCAGATCTCTTTAATCGTGTTGGGAAACAGAAGTGCCAACAAAAAGCCCTTGTGTTTCATTGGCGTTGACATCAAATTGTTTGATTTGGCTTTTAGGGATTGAGTTTTCATCACTCAAGGAAACCGAGTTCAGGTCTGGGTGTGATCTGTGTTTTTTTTTTGTTTTTTTTTGCATGTTCTCTATGTATTTATGTGGGCTTTTAATAAAAATTATAATTACAATAATGTATTTTATTTATACAGAGCCTTTCAATTTTCCCCAAAGTGTTTCAGAAATATTCAGAAAGGTTATGGTGGGAATCAAAGTACGTTACCCGGTATCGAATCCATTTGAGTGGCAGAGCATTTCAAACTATAAGAGTTGCATCTGTGTGCATAATTATTTGTTATTTGGCAAGAAAAGTACATTAGAGTCTGAACAATATAAGCAAATATGTATTTGCTTGAATTTTTGATTATACAGTACGTAAGAACATACATTTGACAAATGAGAGGAGACCGTTCAGTCCATCCATCCTGTTTGTTTAGCAAATATCTAAGCTGCCCCAATATCTCATTCTGATTCTTCTTAAAGGTTGTCAAGTCTTCTGCTTCAACTCCATGTCTCGGTAATTTGTTCAGGATTCCCAGAAGTGCTTCCTGGTTTCAGGTTTAAATGCACTTCCCCTTCAGTTCAACTGATGTCCACGAATATGTGATTCACCGTTAAGCTGAAAGTAATCTGCTGGATCTGCTTTGTTAATGCCTTTGAGGATTTTGAGGACTTGGATGAGGTCCCCACGCAGTTTTCTCTGCTCGAGACTGAACTGAGTCTGTCACATGTCCTTCAGTCCCATGATGCACTTGGTTGTTCTTCTCTGCACGGCTTCATGTGCTGCTTTGTCTTTCTTGTACTGTGGTGACCAGAACTACACACAACACTTCAGATGATGTCTGTCTAGTGCATTACATAGTCTGAGCACAATGTCCCCTGATTTATAGTCAACACTTTTTAAGATCTAACCTGACATTTTATTTGCCTCTGTGCATTACGTAGTTGATAAATATATTGTGTCAACACAAACCCATAAATTCTTTTCAAAGGTTGCTTCCTGCAGGTCAGTGTCTCCCATCTTGTATTGATAACTGATGTTTCTTTTGCCCACATGTAGCACTTAGCACTTTTCTAAATCAAACTGCACTTTCCAAACGTTCACCTGGTTTCTGAAGCTTGACCCTGTCTCCTCAGGGTCTGCCATTGCTCTAATTTCAGTATCATCTGCAGATTTCCTAAGTTTATCAACTATACTGAAATGTATGTCATTATTGTAAATCAGACAAAGTAACAGTATAAGGACAGACCCCTGAGGGACTCCACTGATGACCTCATTCCATGTGTAACATCTCCTCTTCTCCGAACTCTTTGTCTACTACCAGTTAACCAACTTGTGGTCCAGTTTTGTAGGTCACTCTCTGATGCCTGCAGCTTCTTCAGTCTTCAGTGTTGAACTGAGCTAAAGGCTTTTTGAAATTCTAAGTAAATTATGTTGTATGCTTTGCTTTTGTCAATTATTGCAGTTGCTTATTAAAAAAAAAAACATCTAAAAGATTGATTTGGCAAAATCTTCTTCTCATAAACCCATGCTGGCTGTTGTTTAGTATGTTATTTTCTTATAGGCACTTTTATAATTTATTTATTATTATTGTTTCCATTATTTTGCATGACACAAAAGTAAGACTCCTTGGTCATTGGTGTGTATGGTTGCCCTGCTATGGACTGGTGCCCTTTCTGTTCGTTACCTTGTGCCCTATATTAGTCCAATTTGTAACTGCCGATTTATCAACTATGCACATTTTTGGGTATGTTGGATGAAAATTGGAATCCTAGAAAATCCTGTCAGGTGCAGGACTTGAACCCAGAATAATGGATTCCTAATGTTTGTGCAAAATTTGCTCTTAACTTGTTTCCAACTGTGTACCCGTGTTCTTGTTGAATTCATTTTAAAGTCACCGTCCCGATCCTCTGGACTAATTCCATTCATAATTTTAAACACTTCAGTCATGTGTCCTTTTAATCTCCTTTTGCTTAAACTGAGAATGAGCTCATCATGATTTTTTAAGTCATGTTTAAATGCTAATTGGTTACTGAAATGTTAATTAACTCTTTTAGGGCAAATGTCTACTTTTGTCGACACAAGGGGTTGAGAATGGATGTTGGGGGCAGAGGGCGAAAGAAAGCTGTAAATGTTGATAAAACTCATAGGCAGACCCTCTTTGCTTGGAGGACTGTTAGACTCGTTGACTTGACATGTTCATGAATAGCGTAGAGTAAGCAACATCTAGATTGGAATCGACATCGGGCGACAGAGCAAAGCAAATGCACAAAGCGATAATACTCTGTGCTTATTATTTATTTTTTGCATCTCATTGCTGAATCGGACTCTGACTTAGCGAACTCCGATTTTGATACAAGTGATCTGGAGTTCGAAAACGAAAGTGAGGTGCTTTCATCAGCTAATGGTAGTGCTGGACATGCTTGTGCAGCTGACGTGCCACTGAAAATGTTCACTGTAGGAAGACAACACAGACATCGATCTGTGGGAGACGAGCTGGCAATTGGACTTCACCAAACGACATATCCTGCTGGTGG
The DNA here is from genome assembly GCF_016835505.1 of Polypterus senegalus. Classification (NCBI taxonomy): domain Eukaryota; kingdom Metazoa; phylum Chordata; class Cladistia; order Polypteriformes; family Polypteridae; genus Polypterus; species Polypterus senegalus. Next base: position 17,921,085 of record NC_053159.1, read on the forward strand.
ACACAACAGATTAACAGCCACTCGACTACTTCAAGACGTTTTTTTTACCAGAAAGTGCCTTTCGGCTTATTGGTGATGGGACAAACAAGTATATAATAAGTATGTGAATATGCCTACTTTAGGGGCTCCTGGAACCTTTAAAAAGAGTGACATTTGTCATAAATAAGTATTTTATGTTGATTTATGCATGAAACCATTGCTTTGTGTGCTTTTTAGAAAACTGAGGTTTTTGGAAAAATATTCCGCCCTGGGACAAAAGGTAATAAAAATAATTGGCCCCAAAAGAGTTAAAAGAGACGAACGATTCCAGAATGCTGGCCTTAGAGGTGAAGTTTCAAAGAATTAGCCATAAATGACACTGACAAATAAGAAAAAAAAAAAGGTTAAAATGAGCAAACATTTGGAATCACCCAGAAATCCATAATCTAATCCTCTCTTCTTTTGAACAAGTATAGCCTGTTGCTTCCAATGTTACAGATGGCACTGGTATTGTTGCGATATTGACACCACAAAATAGCAAAACAGGTAGGACCTTTACAAAAACAGGCCAACATCTGGCCTGCCCCAATGTAGGTCTCACCCAGGCAAGCCTGACCCTAGGAGAAAAAGGTGTTTCTGTCCTGTCCATTCCCCAAAACATGGGGCTTAGGCTTTTAAAGTTTGAGAATGCTCTAAAAACACCAAAAAATACCTCCTAAGGAGAAGAACCGTAAAAACTCTGAGGCGATTCAAACTTTGAATCTTTTATAAGTAAGAAAAATATGTATTTGGTAAAAACGCAAGAAGCAGAAAAGGCAAGAAAGGGTTTGCTAAACGGAAACCAAATCCCAGTTCATATTCAGGAGAATATCCAAAAATAGAGAAGAAAATCACCAAAAAAAAAATGCAACACTAATAAAATTCTCCAAAAACTCACTCAATGAACAGCTAAGGGACTTGTGTCCCAGCCTGAATTTAAATGCTGGGGGTGGTCCCGTGAGCAGTGAGTGGAGCGATGGTGCCACTCCTTGGGGTATCACGCACAAAATGCAAGGAATATGGGAGAACGCACTTATATACATAGAAACCAAATTATGACAACACAGAAAGTGAAAAAAGACATACATGCAGTAAATACATGAAAGTAAATGAACAAAGAAGACATCCAAAAGAAAAATAAAAAGTAATCCAGGAAACAAATCCTGGCTAAGAAATGAAACTGGTATTTGGTGTTTATTTAAAGAACAAGCCGATTGAGCACCTGTGAGGCCTTTGTTTCTCACACTACACGCTGATGTTCTTGTTCTCTTATGCAGTTGTGCATCTGGACCTTCCTGTTCTTCTTCTATCCTGCTTAGATCCCGTTCAGCCAAGACAGTAATAGACACCTTTTTATGAAATCTACAGTTTTTTTGGCAATCCATCACATGGAATGACCTTCATTTTGCAAAACTACAACAGACTGATGTTTTTCTTGAGAAGCTATTTTGTTTTGAACATTTATGAACTTTACCTTGTATGATGCAACCCAAGGAAAGAAAATTGTCTTTGCTTTTCTGAACACAATACAATTGCAAATGTTTCTCTAATAACTATTTAGCATTTAAAGATAATGAGTTAAGGATGAGCTAAGATACCTTTAAGGTCTACTCTTATATAAAATTCTTGCTCCAATACTGAGATAGTGGCATTGCGTAGTATGATGCGGGGCTCAGCTGATGTCACCAGGAAGAGCTTCGCTCGCAGCGTTCAAAAGGCGTACCTGCTTGACCAAGGTTGGGGGGTTTTCTGTTAGCTCAAGCTGAGAAGAGACTGCTTCTGACAGCCATTGCAATCACGGTGTTACAGGTTTGTCAGTGAACAATGGCAGTTACCACCGTTCAGATCTGAAAACTGAGATGGCTCGTGGTGCGAGTCCACTGCAATACGGTGGTTTTTCTGTTCTTCAATCTTCACTCTTATCTATTGGTTTTAGAATTTGATTTTGTATTATTTTGACTTGTTTTTTGAGTTAATGATTCTTCTTTTTTGTTCTAGTTTTTTTTTTTTATCTTTTCCTTTAAATTCTTTCTTGTTCATGTTTTATTTCTATTTATTCTTTTATGTGAGTGATAAATTATAAATCAGTAATGGCTATTTGCAACATTATAATGTCTTGGATGTATTTTTAGATCAATTTAACTTTACCTTAACAAAAAAGCATAAATTTCTATCAAAAGCAAAAAAAATTCCAGAAAATATTTGAACTCTAGTGTAAGTTGAAGACTGAAGAAACAGTAGCGGTAGGAATCACTCCTTTGATCCTTTCAAACTGGGTTAGGGTTAGCCGGTTAAAATCCCGTTACTGCCAACAGGGATCTTCCTCCGCTAGGCCTTGAGCAAGTCCCTTAACCTGAAAATTGCTCCAAGGGTGCTGTACAACGGCTGACCCTGCGCTCTGACCTCCACAGGTCAGGTGTGAAGACAATTTCCCATTGGGGATTAATAAAGTACACTACCAGGTTTAGATCACTTCAGTTTTTCCAGTTTTTCTTCAAACTGAATTAGTTGAAATACAATGAATGACCTAAAATGGTGAAAAGGTAAGAGTAAACTGCTAGAAGTTTAAATTTAAAGTTTAGTTTATCAAAAACTAAAAAAATGAAATATCAGAACATTACAAATGGGCCTTCTTCAGGGAACAACTATTAGGTTACAACCTACAGGTTGTCTGCAGCAATTAAAGTAAATGAGGCCTTGCAATTTGAAGCAACAAATTTGCACAGGTGTCCCAACCTCTGTTGATTACTTCAAAACCCTCTGTCTGTCTTAAAGCAGCTCGGCTCCAAATGAGACACCACCTTCTGGAGGATATCGCCCCAGATTGGAAGGGGCGGGGCTTCTCTGGCTCCATTGTTCTCCAGGGGCAGTTTCTCAGCACTGTGAAGGATTAAAAGTACACAAGACTGTTAGCAACAATGCATCCTCCCATTCCATGATGGTACCACATACCTTAAATGAGCCTTGAAGGTGTCCCTCTGGTGCACATGCATTACAAATTATTAAACTTGGAGTTTCTGTCATCCTAAATTTTTTGCTAGCTGATTGTTTACTGCTCCAGTCTTGGCCTGTGGGGTGCATCCTGGATTGTTTAGCCTGTGACTTCTATCTCTATGCTGCCTTGATTTTGTTGTTTTCATATAGTGCTTTTGCTCAGGCTTTGGGAATTACAGGTTTATTCTCAGCGGGAGCCTGCAACTGCTGTTTGTAAAAGTAGATAATTGTGGAGGCTACAGGAATGACCATGAGTGAGTGAGCAAGTGAGCAAGAGAGAGAGAGAGAGAGATCGAGCGAGGCAGAGAGCGAGTGAACGAGAGAGAGAAAGAGAACGAGGCGCTCAACATCAGTGAAAATCCGCATGCGATCGGCTCATCTACGCACTTGAATCTGAAGGGGTTTAGGATGAGAAGCAAAGGATTTAACATCTGAACAGGAACTTCCGTCTAACCAGGAATGGATGAAGAGGCTGTGTTGGAAGAGCAGGCCTCTGAACCAACTGAACCGAATAAGGAGGATGCTACAGAGGAGGACGAGGCAGAAATAGCAAAAGCTGGGTTCTATGTGAAGAAGAGGGTGGAGCGGGCAAGTAGCAATAGCCTGAGACAGCACTGCTGCATGTAGAAATGATACTGAGGGGCTGGGGGGGTTGCTAGGAAACCAATTCAGTTTGTATTTAACTATAGAATTATTGCATTGAAGCATAAGTATGTTCCGGTGCTAAGCTGTGTGTTGTGTAGTAATAAGAACTTGTCAGCTCCTGAAACTCTCTTTGAGAATACACTGGGGTGCCTAAGTCAGCAGAAAGAACATTTTATAGCGTACCGTTTAACATTTTACGTAGTCATTTTGTGTCCTGGCCTCATGAGAGGGACACTAGCAGCGCACAAACAAGCTTTACTTTTCATAGTACCTTTCATTAGTGAACATCCCTAGGTACTGTACCTGTACACTGCTATGGTGTTCATACACACACATACAGTATTGTGCAAAGGTCCTAGGTATGTTAGACAGTTCACAAAAATATTTGTATTGTTTGTATTTTAATGCACGTTTTTTTATATCATCTGCATTCGTGTGTCAATAGAAAAGAGCGGATCTTACAGTTCCAAACATTCCTTTGCAATGCAATAAGATATTTGAATGTCCTTAAAGAAAGAAACTATCATAGTAGCAGAGCACTTTCCAGTTAAAAAAAACATGAGATCTTTGAAGGCCTCTAGCCCAGTGTTTGTTTGAGATACTAATGATCAATAAACTGAAACAGTCATGTAGAGGGAATGAAACTGGCCAAGAGACAATTGAACTAAAAATGGCAGGTAGTGGTAGAAGTGATGGTTTAACTTGCAAATCTTACACCACGGCAGAAGTGAGCACAATGCAGAAGGTGGTCGTCCTGCATCATCAAGGTCTCTCCCAAGCAGACAGGTGTTTCCAGATGTGCTCTCCAGGCTCTTCTGCAGAAGCACAAAACGAACAGGCGAGGAAACACAGCAGTCAGCTACAGAAGTAGAGTGCAGTAAACAAGAAATATTCCTATTGAAATTGGAAGATGAATAGTACCACTTAGAACTGGAAGAAACCACTGGGACTGTGGTACACCCATCTACAGAAGTGGTCTTCACAGAAGAGTTGCAACTAACTCCAAAGAGGAAACAAAGCCAAACTTAAGAATTAAAACACAAGGACTGGGGTGCAGAAATGTGGCAGTAAGTGCTCTGGATTGATGAGTCAAAGCTTGAACAGAAGACAATGTGTCTGCAGAAGGGCCGGAGAATGGTACAAGGATGATTGTCATCTGGCAACACTGAAGGTTCCCTCCAGATTTGGGGTTGCATTTCCACAAACAGAGAAGGTTGTTTGATCAAAAGTAATGGTCCCTTCACAGGGAGATTTTTATCCATTATGCAATACCATCATGGAGGTGTCTGATCGCATCCTGGTGTCATTCTGCAGCATGACTGTAACCTCAAACACACAACTAAAGTTTTTACAACAAAAAGAGGAACAGGGAATCCTGCAACAGATGGTACGACCAGCACAGAGTCCTGAGCTCCACATTTTCCAGCCAGTCGTGGATTACACAGAAGACAGCCAAAGTCTGCAGTGGAACCACTTACCACTCGAGAACCTTCAAAAATAGCATGACAGTGGGCTGAAGAGAAGACAATGGGTGGACACACCAAAGATTGATTTCATTGATGTTTATTCTGTTTATTGCAATTACTGGGAAGTTTATTGAGTCATAGAAAGTATTCATGGCTTCATTTTTGAAAGTATTCCCAATTTACGTGCCAAAGACTTTTGTATAGTACTGCTAGGTTAAGAGACTTGCTGAAGGGAACGTAAGCTAGTCAATGCCATTAGACCACACTGCCTAAAAAACATTTAAAGACAAATCTAGGAAGAGACGAGACTGGTACGTACTTGCTAGTCTCAAATATGAGAGACCATCTAGTAGTAACCTTAGAGGCTGATGAGTAGTTGTATTGTCACATGTACAAAGTACAGGGAAGTTCTCCCTTGCTTGTCCGGCCATCAGTCAACATGTTTCCACTCTCCAGGCCTTGATAATCAAGAATGTATTCAGATAGTTGGGGCTTCATGCAAAGGATTAAACAAGATCATTACCAATATTAACAGTCTTTCTGAGTTTCACTTATCTCAACAACAACAACATTTATTTCTATAGCACATTTTCATACAAATGATGTAGCTCAAAGAGCTATACAAGATAAAGAAAGAAAAAATGTAAAAATAAAATTAGGCAATACTAATTAACGAAAAATAAAGTAAGGTTCGATGGCCAGGGAGGACAAAAATAATACTCCAAATGGCTGAAGAAAAGCCACGAGACCACCCAACCACCTCTAGGCATACTACCTAACATAAATGATCTCAATCAGTCCTCATGGTTTTCAGGCTTCACATGGAAGAATTTGATGGTGATGGTCACGTGAACCTCTGGCCTTCAATCCATCAATGTAGGGGACTGTATGGTGACCTGATCAGGTGGTGGTGGTGGTGCAGATCACCACCATGGAAAGCCGGAAAAAGAACAGCAGAGAAAGTAGTTGGGGGTTAGTACGGATTGCGGAGCCATGAAAAAAAATGATAATTAAATGCATATACAGAATATCAGGGTTACACTAAAATGAAGCGATGAGAAAGCCATGTTCAAATAATGAGTTTTTAGCAGTTTTTTTAAGGTGCTCCACCGTATCAGCCTGGTGAATTTCTATCGGTCAGCTATTCCAGATTTTAGGTGCCTAACAGCAGAAGGCCGCCTCACCACTTCTTTTAAGTTTAGCTCTTGGAATTCTAAGCAGACCCTCATTTGAAGATCTAAGGTTATGATTTGAAGTGTAAGGTGAGAGGCATTCTGAAATATAGGACTGAGCGAGATTATTGAAGGATGTAAACCATAAGAAGTATTTTAAAGTCCATTCTAAATGACACGGCTAACCAATGTTGTGACTTCAAAACTCGTGTGATGTGCTCCGATTTTCTTTTTCTAGTTACGATTCTGGCAGCTGCGTTCTGCACTCGTAATCGATTGATGTCTTTCTTGGGTGGTCCTGAGAGGAGTGCGTTACAGTAACCTAGTCAACTAAAAACAAAAGCGTGAACTCATTTGTAGCATCTTGCAAAGTTATAAGGGACCTAAGTTTTGTTATATTTCTTAAGTGAAAAAATGCTGTCCTACTAATCTGATTAATATGTGATTTAAAATTTAGGTCAAAGTCAATAATTACCCCTAAATTCTTTACGTCTGTCTTGACTTTTAAACCTAATGGATCAAATTTATTTCTAATACCCTCATTATATTCATTTTTGCCAATCACTAAGATTTCTGATTTCTCCTTATTTAGATCCATTTAGATTTTCTGATTTATCTCATCTCACTTTCTGAAACTGCTTTTCCTGTTGAGGTTTGCTGTGACATTTGGCCAAGTAGGTGAGCTCAGACTTTCCTGTCCCCAGGCCACAAATGTCAGTTCTTAATGGGGAATTCCATTCTGCCGTGTTCTGGGTCTGCCATAGGGTCCTTGCCCAGTGGGATGTATCTGGAGCAGCACTAGAGTAGCCACCCAGGGGGCTTCTTTACAACATGCCCAAACCTCCTTAACCTGCTCCTTTCGATCTGGAGAAGCAGCAACTCTACTCCGAGATGCTTTAGAATTGCTGAGCCTTTCCCACTAAAACAGCATCTCCAAATGAGATGGTCATGGTTCTTTCTCAGAAAAGAGCGGATTGCTCTTTCTGGGTGAGAGGGAGAACAACTGTTCTTAGTAGAGGAGTTCCTGCATGTCAGGATCTTGCTCACGAGTGATGGAAAAAGGGAATGAGAGATTGTGAAGCAGATTGCTGAGATGGCAACTGTTCTGTAGGTGCTACACCACTGTCCATGTTGGTGAAGCAGGATCTTACTCTAAAATCGAAACATTCGGTTTACCAGATGGGACGATCTTTATCCTTGTCCTTAACTTTGATCTTAAGCTGTGGGTAATGATCAAAAGAATGAGATCACAAGTACAAGTGGCAGAAATGAGGTTTTGTCATAGGGCTGATGGGCCAACACTGTGAGACTCACTTAAAGATGTTCTGTTAATGTTCTTAGTTGTCTTGTCAATCAGCCAAAACTAGAGCCTCACAAAGACGATAGTACAAACCCTCCCATACTCATTACAAGAGGTGTGTGAGAGGCCTATTTTATTGGGTTCATGATGGATGACAGTGACTAAGTTACAAGTGACTGAAGGTCATCTTTGTGTATCAGGGTGACGCAACACAAAAGCAACATGCAGAAAGGCTGGTATTTTAGGCAATGGTCTTAACTCAGTTATAGTAGGAGCCAACAAAGTAGGGTGGGGGTACATTAGAGAATATAAAACTGTATTCAAAAGAATGCTCACCTTATGTATAGTTTGAAACTACTTAATTAATTAATTAGTTTCATTTTGAGCCCACAGCACTGTGAGAGTGATGTCTCAGTATATCAAACAAACTCTGAATTAATGACCTGGCCAGTTGCAGAATCAAAAAACCCACCTTGATGCACCAAGCCAACATCTGATGAGTCTGTCTGTCGTTCTGTTGCAGCTGGAGGAGTTTCTGAAGCTGAAAGGGAAGGACGGAGTTACAAATGCAGATGTGGGTATTTAGGATGGCCTTAGGCAGTGTGTGTTATGTGTCTGAAATGATTTAAGTTGGCTTGTCTTCATTGTGGCAGCAAGTGTTTTACAACCTGTGCAAAGTACTGCTTTATCCTACCTACTACACCATTCTGTAGTAGCTGCTCACCATTCATTATTTCTCTGGGCCTACAGAATTTTTTACTTGCATTGTGCAAATCAATCCAATTATCCCTTCTATGTTGTCATCTTTTGTAGAAGGGGTTTGAAGGTTTAATTTTGTGTTATTTTCTAAGTTTTTAATTTATTGTTATACAGTAAGCTTTCATTGTAAGAAACATGGTTCTGAAGTATGGTAGCCTGCCAGTTACTAATACACTTTATATCAGCTTTGTGTTCATCTTTAGGTCTAAGAGATCTTTGAAGCTAATCCATCATTTAGTTTCGCTGAGATGCCTACAAAATGTCCAGCATGATGATCTAGTACTTGCATAGGTATAAATGCATGCTGCCATATTGGCTTATAATGCAGAATAACCCCAATATATGTGTGATTATGTATGTCTTCCCTGAAATGAACTGTTATCCTCTCTAGACTGATCTCTCTCCTTGAACTGTGTGTTTCCTGCTGGGTTCAGATTCTGTAGTTGAAACGGAAACGGGAGATGGAGGATGGCTCATGTCAACTCGTTTTGAAAATTCTTTAATGATGGAATATGGGTTGTGGATTTTCTTTATAATTTTTTTAAAATAAAATTGGTCTTAATTTATGTAAATAATTGTAATTACTTATATTCTGGGTATGTGGATTAAAGCAAATCAACTGATAATAGCAATTTTTTTAAATTAAATATTACAGTGAAAATTGAAATATTCCAAATGGTGTCACTGGAATTCTATATTGATTTTAATTATTTACGGCTGGGCAGGGTATTAAAATTTTATAGCTATGCAAGTCTAGCTGGAAAATCACATTGCCTTTTTTAGTAATTGCAATTGTTAATGAAGTGTGGGAAGGCGTTGGATGCTATTCTGATTATATTTTTTGTTCTTCATTTATTAGCCATTTATGTATAAAGTAGCCAGATAACAAGCTATTATAGTCATTTTGAGAATAATAGTGAGATGTAGCCTTGGCCTGATGCAACACATTTACAATGGCTGAGAAGATTTGGAAGCTTTGGTTGGATACGGAATTTCTGTTCTTTTTCTTCTAATTATTACTTATTAATGGTAGTGCCTGTGAGTTTTTGTCTATGAGTAATTATCGAAAATATAGTGTCCTGAAGAACAGATTTTTTTTTTATTGATTATTGTAATTATTTATTTTGACTCGTACGTATTCTAGGAATGTTTTGGATTTCTGGAATTGGTTGTTTCGTAACAAAGATAATTACAGTGCATATAAAAAGTCTTGGCGGCACGGTGGTGCAGTGGTAGTGCTGCTGCCTCGCAGTTAGTTAGGAGACCCAGGTTCGCTTCCCGGGTCCTCCCTGCGTGGAGTTTGCATGTTCTCCCCGTGTCTGCATGGGTTTCCTCCCACAGTCCAAAGACATGCAGGTCAGGTGGACTGGTGATTCTAACTTGGCCCTAGTGTGTGCTTGGTGTGTTTGTGCGTGTCCTGCGGTTGATTGGTACCCTGCCTAGGATTGGTTCCTGCCTTGTGCCCTGTGTTGGCTGGGATTGGCTCCAGCAGACCCCCGTGACCCTGTGTTCGGATTCAGCGGGTTGGAAAATGGATGGATGGATAAAATGTCTTCACCCTCTTGGAATGTGTTTTCACATTTTATTGTTACACAATATTGAACCAAAGTGGATTTAAATTGTTGTTTTATCAGCAGAAGAAAAACAAAGTCATGTCAAAGCGAATGCAGATCTCTGCAAAGTGGTCTAAATTAATTACAACTATAAAACGAAAAATGATTGATTGCATAAGTATGAGGGGGACCTAAAAATTCCTGGAATTGTTTAATAGAACGGGAGACGGGTGTAGTTATCGATTGTGCTGTTAGGTATTGTGTGCTTACAGTCTTATTAATCAGTCCACCAAGTGGCATTGTGCTGAGCTGATCGAGATGTGTATTTCGGACATTTACTCTACAATCGTGCGCGTGATTTTGCCAAATTGTTTTTTTTTCTACAGTCCGAAAAAAGCATGTCCGGTCATATCGAACACCAAGGCAATGATGAACGCATTCTTCGCCATTAACAAACCTGTAAATAAAGAGCAACTTTACACCGAATTGCTGTGACGCCTGCGGGAAAACCATTAAGAACAGAACGTTGGACACAGCGGCGCACACAAAAGTGGATTTTGCACCATGACAGAGCACCTGCATGCATCGAACTACCAGTCAGAGTCTTGGACCAAAAACAATATTAGTTGTTGCTTCACACCTTCTGTATTCACCACATCTCGCTGCCTGTGACGTTTTAGTCAAAAAAAATTTGCAGGGAACTCGAGATATGGTAACAAAAGATGAGTAGCGGAAATGTTTCCAGGAATGGAAGAAGCACTGGGGCCAGGGATATCATATCTCAAGGGGAGTATTCTGACAGTACCTATAAGGGAACCACTCTAAGTTTTATTGTCTTCTTTGCAATTTGAAGAATTTTTGGTTTCCCCCTCATACTCACACCTAAATCATCATTTAGCTTTAGAAGAAATGTGCAGCTGAATGCCATCAACTCTTTTAAATGTCTTAACCAGTACAGACAGAATATTTATTACATAATAAATAATACATTTTACAATAACCATTATGGTTCGTTAGGAGTAGGCAGGATGTGGGATGTTTTTCCAAAAGCAATTGCTAAAGGGTTTTTCTGTTATTTGCTGTGTCCTTGCCTAAACTTTGCACTTAAAATGTCTGATCTTCTCTCTGCTTGTATTTCTGAACTCATTCTCTGATTTTTCTGTTTTTGTAATCTGGAAGCTGGCGCAGCCTCTCTGCTGGTGGGGTGGAGGGGCAGATGAGGGACAGGTAAGGCAGCCATCAGAAGAGCATGCATGTGATATTGACCTGTTCCTTTTATGATTTTATTGAAATTATTTTTGTTAATATGAGTTAAAGACTATTGATATCAATGTAGAGTATATACATATCAATATATATATATATATATATATATATATATATATAGCCCTCAGTTTTAACAGAGTATTCAGATTTTGCATGATATGCATATTCAGTTATGGTATCAGTTGCTCTTCACATTACATGTCAATGTAAATACAAGGACCAAAATAATCATCCATTATGACAAATGGATTGGGAGGCACAATGTCATGTTAGTGAGTTCTGCTGCCTTATGATTTATAAAGACTGGGCAAAAATCATTTCGTCTAGTAACCATCTGTGTGGAGTTGGCACTCTTTTGTTGGTGTGGGTTCTGTTGCTCGACAACCCTAAATTGACCCAATATGGGTGAGTGTGTTTGCCTTTCAATGGACTGTCTGGTGTTGCTTCCACCCAGGGATGAACTGGAATCAAAAGCTGGTCTTGCACTTTTGTCAGAAGTGACTCACTAGAACTGGCTGGACACCGACCACACTTACAGCCCCTTCAGGGCATCTACACATAGCATCTTCTGTTAAATTGTAATTAAAGTAGTACAGTATACTGACTGAGATAAAAGCACAGGCCGCCCAGACCTCAATACTTCTGCTTATCATCCTGCCTGTCACTGGCTGAGCCTTAGCACAAATTAAGAACGTTTGAACAAAGTTAGGCTGTAGTCCTAACTAAACTTTTGTTCATTTCTTGATCACTAATTAACTCCACTTCACATGTGTTTAAAGATTATGGCGTTATTTCAGTGCCACTATTCTGAGCACACGTAAAAAATATTGAGCGCACGTAAAAAAAGATTGCAAGTGCAAGTGTTGCATTTTGAAGAGAAATTTATTTTGGCGTACAAAAGCTGAATTTGAGTGAACAAAATTCATTGCTGCGTGCAAAAAATGTATTTCAGTGTTTGCACTTATCCATATACACACACACAATAGCACCCACTCTCGCTCAGTTTTTTCATTTGCGCTTGCTGCAATGTGTTGCTAAGCTCACAACATTCTCTGCTCGCGCTCAACTCTCTGTACACCGTTATAAGTGTGCCACAAAACCAACCAATCACAGACTTGGTTTCAAAAATTCTGATTGGCTCTTACGGTCTCCAATCAGCTCGCTAGCTGCTGCATTCCGGAAACAGTCCGAAATGTAGCTAAATCAACTAAACTCAATTAAACCCCAATTTGGATAACATCTTTAATTATTTTATTTTAAAATATATTATTTGTTAAGACTATCGTTGGTGTAGTATAATGTAGTTGCATTATACAACCATGCCAACTGACTCTCCAAATTATATTTGAGTAGCTCTCTTTTATGTCGTCGAATACTGAATGCAGTATGTGTGTATGAATGTATGTTGTAATGCAACTACATTATACTACACCAACGATAGTCTTAACAAATAATATATTTTAAAATAAAATAATTAAAGATGTTATCCGCAAATTGGGGTTTAATTGAGTTTAGCTGGATTTAGCTACATTTCGGACTGTTTCCGGAATGCAGCAGCTAGCGAGCTGATTGGAGACCGTAAGAGCCAATCAGAATTTTTGAAACCAAGTCTGTGATTGGTTGGTTTTGTGGCACACTTATAACGGTGTACAGAGAGTTGAGCGCTTGCAGCAGAGAATGTTGTGAGCGCTAGCAACACATTGCGAGCAAGCGCAAATGAAAAAACTGAGCGAGAGGGGTGCTATTGTGTGTGTGTATATGGATAAGCGCAAACACTGAAATACATTTTTTGCACGCAGCAATGAATTTTGTTCACTCAAATTCAGCTTTTGTACGCTCAAAATAAATTTCTCTTCAAAATGCAACACTTGCACTTGCAATCTTTTTTTACGTGCGCTCAGAATAGTGGCACTGAAATAACGCCATAAAAGATGACATCCTTACAAAATAAAGCATGAAACAGTTTAGGTCATTCGCAACATTCAGCTACAAGGAATAACGTCAAAGAGAAGTCTCTTAACTATGGTGTCATCTTGTTTAACATCGTATATTAATGCCACGCTCCTAAACGTATAACCTAACCTTCACCATTACAGTTGTATTCTACCATGAAAGTATAGGCGGGAAGCAAAAGAACTGGTAGATGGAAGAGTCAAAAAACTAAGCATAGAGTTAAAAATGTGAAGGTACTTGAATTTGCACCTAAACGTTAATCCAACCCCAAACTCATTTTAATCAAAGTAGGTGTCAAGCCCTAAATTCTTTTAGAAACACAAATTCTTTAACTTACTAATTTGAAGAATCCACTATCTTTAAAGGCAAACCACAGTCTCACTCCCACTTGTTGTTAGATGGCAACCTATCTCTCATCATTGTCCAAGTCAGAAGTTCGTATTGTACTGACTCAAGGCAAAGCAGTGAAAATTTAAGAATGGGATCAGCAGAAAAGATGTGGTCTCAGATGGGCAGAGGTCAAACATCAAAAAGATGGCCAACCAATTGTAAAAAAAATCACCATGCTAACCCAGAAATCAAAGTCTAAAGCCAGGAAATAAAATTTGCTATGATAAAAAAATCAGGACATCAATAGCTACCAGAAATATTTGATGCTCCTGAAACTCTTGAGCCAACCATTACGCCGGCGCTCCAGATGACATCACGTGCCGTACAACCCTCGGGGTCTGTCGATGTGCATCACCATGGCAAATGACCAACGGTAACTGAACGTAAGGCAGCGCCTAATAAACAAACAATAATGGCGTTGTGATAAGACTGCATAAGAACTTTTTAACGATTGCGAATTTTATAAAACCAATGTCAAATTCATATTCCTCAGGGTTCAGAAATCCAGAATCCATGTTCAAACATCTACCCAAAACACATGGAGAAGGCATGAAAATGAAAAGAAAATAACTCATTATAACACTTGCGTGTGTTTCGGAGGGTTGTTTTTTATTAAAATAATTCTATTTTTCTTTAGCTTCTGTAAAGCTTTAATTGCCCCTTGCAGGTCAAATTATCTATCTATGTATCTATCTATCTATCTATCTATCTATCTATACTAAAATTAATATCTATCTACCTTATATAGCACATTATTAATCTAATATATAGTGCCTTTCATATCTATCTATCTATCTATCTATCTATCTATCTATCTATCTATCTATCTATCTATCTATCTATCTATCTATCTATCTATCTATCTATCTATCTATCTATCTATCTATGCCATTCATATCTATCTATCTATCTATCTATCTATCTATCTATCTATCTATCTATCTATCTATCTATCTATCTATCTATCTATTTGCTGCTTAATTAACCATTTAAATCTTCTGTTAAATTGTGTGTCCTGTTGAACTGTCCCGGTTTGTGCCCCCCATTGTAAGTTGTCACGGTAAACAGGGTGCTGACCTGACTTCTTCTACACTCTTCTGTAGTTGCTCATACACATCTGTTTTTTTTAAAGGTTGCTGCGCCATCTTGACGTGATTTCAGTTGTTTTTTTCCTGTAACCTTTCCTCTTTATTGATGACATTTTCTGCGCCTCTCCTCTCCTCTCCTCTCATCTCTGTCTCACATGTCCCTCTTTTTACTTTGGCTAGGTGGTTAGGTTATCAGTTGTTTGAAGATTCATAAATATTTTTTTTTTATTTTCCCTTGATTTTTTTGTTTGCTTCTTTCTGCCCAGGATAGGTGTGGAACAATCAGGTATCTGTATTGAACGTCAGGTTTTATGCTCAAGCCATATTTTCTATTGTTAAAACGTTTACTTTGTATCTTTTTTGTTTTGTGCAGGTGCTGCTCTTTTGTTAGTTTTTGTTGTTCTGTTTTGTTGTTGATATTTCTGGCATCTGAAGTCACTTTTGCAACTTTTAAAGGTGGCCACTTACATCCTGTTTTAGTCCGGAGTTGCGGATGTACTGCCAGAAACCTTTGCAATTTAAAAGTTTATTCTCTTTGGTTATGAGCACATTAGGCATATTTCCTTGACGTCTGTCTAGTATTTTGGATGTTAGCTTCTTATTGTCCGAGTCTGCCATCTCGATCTTTGTTTATTCGTTTTGACAGTGTCGCTTCTTCTGGTTCCTTTCTGTTTTTACTGGTCTTCCCAGCAGTTGACTGCTTGATGTGTGACCTCTTTAGAAATATGCAATGACTTCTAATTGTATGATCCTTCCAAATTAGCTCTTTGGAATGTAGCTCCATTTCTGATTGCTTCCTAGTCATATCATCCTGTATCTTACACTCAGGAAGCAAGAAATCAGTGAGAAAACTGGCTTATCTGTCCCCCTTCCTTGGTGTTTACCGGCAGGGTGGTGTCTTTTTGATTTTCTGTATGTCTGGAGCTTAAGTGAATTGTAAAAATCAAATAATCAACATTTGGCTCTTCTACTGTTGGCTCTTGTTGGTGCATTCTGATGAAATTGGACCCCTTTTAATACCGGTCAATTTTTGTAACGTTTGCAGCTGGAACAGGCTCTGCAGGAGGAGACGGGTGAGAGGGACCGCGACTCCACGGAGTCACGCAGCTTGACCCAGCAGAACATGGACCTGCGGCGTCGGCTGGATGAAGAGCAGGCTGCCTACAAGCGGAAGCTCCAGGCTTACCAGGAGGGCCAGCAGAGGCAGGCCCAGCTTGTGCAGAAACTACAGGCCAAGGTAGGACCAGAGGTTAGACCAGGAGTCAGCATAAGAGAAATAAGAGCGGGAGTGGGGTTAGCCACCAACTCACTTATGAGGGCCATAATGCCGAGATGGATTTTGTCAAGCTTGAAGCAGGGCCATCTTAATAGCATTGTAGGCCCCCCGGGCAAAGCAGTGCACTGGGGCCCCTACCTGCAAAACACTCACAGGAATAAAGATGTAAATGGTCGCTAAAATTAAACATATATTTTTTGTATTGGTACTTCCAACAAAATCAGTGTTTAAACATTAAATAACACGCTGTACAGCAAAGATAAATCAACACAAACATTTGAACGATATAACATGAGCCTTGAAAAACACAAAAATGACACTCAATTGGTAAACCATACAGACGGAGATGGCACGGTATGAAATATCTATGAATTATTTATTATTAATGAAGTGTTGAAGTGACGTTAACAGATACGCTTTTAGGTGATGTAGTGTGTGAGATCCAGACACATACCTGCACGTGAAGTAGGCAGAGGTGACCATGATACTAAATCAGAGGCAAATGCCAATGTCCACTTGTAACACAATAATAAAGATTTATAGTTTAGTGTAGTATAGCATTTATTTATGGACAGCAAGTCACAACATGCATAGATTAGATAGATAGATAGATAGATTAGCATGGGGCCTCCAGGCAACTGCCCAGCGTGCCCATACATTAAGACGGCCCTGGCTTGAAGGCAAAATAAGGAATGGACTAGGAGATGACCTAGAGGGGGCTGGGTGGTCTCGTGGTCTGGTACCCCTGCAGATTTTATTTTTTCTCTCCAGCCATCTGGAGTTTTTTTTTTTGGTTTTTCTGTCCTCCCTGGCCATCAGACCTTACTCTTATTCTATGTTAATTAGTGTTGTCTTATTCTAATTCTTACTTTGTCTTTTATTTCTCTTTTCTTCATCATGTAAAGCACTTTGAGCTACATCATTTGTATGAAAATGTGCCATATAAATAAATGCTGTTGTTGTAGAAGAACAAAGAAGGGTTGAAGGTAGACAAACAATAAAGAAAATGCCAGAGCCCCAAACCCCTAACCAGAATTCTAAGATGGTTACTAAATTGTTTTGAACGAACTATATGCATTATAGAATTTCACTTACAAATACAAAAAGTTGAACTCTAAATGAAGCCCACACATCATCATCAACATGACCATGGCCATACAGAAACACACAAGATGGAGGCACCTCCTGTCCAAACAGCTGTACAAAATGGCGGCAGACAATCATGATAAGCTTCAAAATTAAAACAAAAACATAACATATGCGCACAAATTAATTCTGCACGTTCCAAAACCTTAGGGCATTTACTGATAAGTGCTTTGTGTATTTGGCCACCTGTGGACCTAGCCTTACCTTCTTCAGTACTTTTGCTAAAGTTGGTGCTATTTTCAGTTATTTTCAGTTATTCTCCCCTCATTAGGTCCTTCAGTACAAGAAGAAGTGTGGAGATCTTGAACAGACTCTTATGGAAAAATCTACAGAGCTGGACCAACAGCGGCTATCAGTGAGTATATGTGATGGAAAGTTAAGGAAGATGTGACTGTGCAGGGTGCCTGTAGAATCAACCCTGTACCCAGAAGACACATCAGGGCAAACCAGATTAGAATCAGGATGGTTAGTTTATTATAAAACCAATAAGTCAAATACAATAAGAGAGCCTGATGGAAGTACTTCCAGGTCAATCGGAAGCCCCATAAAGTAGATATGATAAATCCCTGTAGCTCCCAATGGCGGCACCCATGGAACCCGACAAGGCTGCCCAATGGGACAACAGTTCCCAATGTCCCTTGCTGGTGTCCATATAAGTATCGTCACCCAGGGAGGCTGCCACCTAGCTTGTTGGGGGAGCATGTAATCCTGCCGTGTTGTCTCCCACCACCTTCCATTACACTGGCTTCCTGGACAGGTATTGTCCTTTGGTCCAACTATACCCACTGTCGCACTGGCATCTTCTGCCTGTTTCATGGCTGAGGCAGGATGATCTTTGCCCTTTTTCTCTTGCCACTGAAGGGCTGGCCTTCCATCCAGGTAAGGAACCGAGCCCTATCCTGACCAGAACACCCACCCCTGCACACCATCCATCACAAGGCACTGTATATTTTTACATTTAAGAAATGTTTTAAAAGTATGCCAGATAGATAGATGAATAATACTTTATTGATCTCCAAATGGATCTCCCATTTTTAAAACAGTGAACAAGCAGTCTAAATGTAAGCAGACCATAACTCTTTCTACTAGTCCAGTAAGAGGAAATGAATGGGTGGTGTTCATGTTTGCAGACTTAAAGACCAGTCATTTTTGACGAATATAAGACCTTAAGTGATGGCCACTTTCTCTCATGGCAGGGTCGACTGGATATCTCGACAGGGCGTCTGCGAGCCGATGAAGAGGAGCACACTAATGACTTGGAGAACGCTCTTATCCGCTTGGAGGAGGAGCAGCAGAGGTAGGGTGTCATCTTTTGAGTAGTATCAAATCCCTGGGAAGAAGAGCCATTGAGCTAATATATATTTAAGCCTTTAAGCCTATACTCCATTTTCATAGTACTTACACAGTTATTTAAACTTGTCTTATTATGGAAGTACAGTTAGGTCCATAAGTATTTGGACAATATATATTTTGGGCTATATACACCAACACAATGGATTTGAAATGATTAAACGACTACATGGTTGGAGTGTAGGCTTTCAGTATTAATTCTAAGCGTTTAACAGAAAAAAGTATGAGCCATTTAGGAATGACAGCCATTTTTATACATGCTCCCCCCATTTTCAGGGGTTCAAAGGTATTTGGACATTTGACTTACAAGCTGGGCGGCACGGTGGCGCAGTGGTAGCGCTGCTTCCTCGCAGTTAGGAGACCCGGGTTCGCTTCCTGGGTCCTTCCTGCGTGGAGTTTGCATGTTCTCCCCGTGTCTGCGTGGGTTTCCTCCCACAGTCCAAAGACATGCTGGTTAGGTGGATTGGTGATTCTAAATTGGCCCTAGTGTGTGCTTGGTGTGTGGGTGTGTTTGTGTGTGTGTCCTGCGGTGGGTTGGCACCCTACCCAGGATTGGTTCCTGCCTTGTGCCCTGTGTTGGCTGGGATTGGCTCCAGCAGACCCCCGTGACCCTGTATTCGGATTCAGCAGGTTAGAAAATGGATGGATGGATGGACTTACAAGCTGTTTCATAGCCAGGTGTGGGCCGGTCCCTCATTATTTCATTAACTGTTAAGCAGGTAGAAAATCTGGAGTTGATTCCAACATTTACCTTTGGAAACTGTTGCTACTAACAATCATTATGAGGTCCAAAGAGCTGTCCGTGCAAGTAAAAACAAGCCATCATTAGGCAGAGAAAACTAATCAAACCCTTTAGAGGGACAGCAGTAAAACACCAGGAGTGGTCAAATCAACCTTCTGGTACATTCTTAAGGAGAAGGAACACCCCAGTGAGCACAGCAACACCAGAAGGCCTGGAGAACCAGGGGCGGTCCTAGCCTGTTTGGTACCCTGGGCGAAAACAGTTTATTATTTCGGGTTAACTTTCCCTGCCTACCACTCTCCACTACGCAAGTCATTTGCATTAGTAAGTTAGCACGCAAACGTATACATCCATACAAAAAAACTCTTACTAACTCAAATCATTTTATCAACATGTTCAAAATCTCATTGACTGACCCTGTAGTTAGGATATAGCAGGCTGGATAATGGATGGATGGATATTTTACCGTTTTAAAGCCTGTAATGTGCACTCCAATTATGGCGAATTTACTAACCTGTTCTTCCAGTTTGCTGTACTCTGCTCTATGCTGCTCGTGCAAGGAGTGCCCATCTAATGATTTCTGCGATTTCGCACAACCCAGGAAAAATTAATTGTGATATAATGAGCTTGGATTGACAATATTATGAATGAAATGTGCTTTATTTGGAAGCACCCCGCCCCCTTCCCCTTTCGACAGGTTGTGTGTGAGACTTCAGCACAGCAGCAGCAAGCAGGCGCACGAGGGCCCCCGCGCTCACTTCCCGCATATATGGGTGTGATAGAATTTAGAAAATTATAAGTCTATATCATAATGTCTGGTGCTTTTGTGTGTGTGTTTGTTCTTATTTTGTTTTATTTTGCGAGCTGGTTATTAGATGCCAGCCAGCCACCTCGCCCCTCTCCTCCCTGTGCGGCAAGCGGCAGGCAGCAGGCGCATCTCGCAAATAGAGGGCGCCCTTACTCCCTGCAAATGGGCAATAGAAATCCGATTGGTGCCCATGCAATCCCAAAAAAGCGCTGGCATGATGTCGGGGCAGCATAGGAGCGTGCACAAAAAAAAAAAATTTTTTTTTTGGCTGATGCCCACGATGTCGCCCATATGAAAAACCGCCACTGTGGACAACCATGGAAGACAACTGTGCTGGATGATCACAGAATTCTTTTGTTGGTGAAGAAAAACCAATTCACGACGTTTAGCCAAACCAAGAACACTCTCTGTGAGGGGAGACCCATCATTGCCAAAGTCTCCAATCAAGAGAAGACTTCATGAAAGTAAAGACAGAAGGCTTTACCACAAGGTGTAAACCACTGGTAAACCTCAAGCTTAGGAAGGAGAGATTAGACTTTGCCAGAAATTATTTAAGAAAAAAACAGTCCAGTTTTAGAACAATTTTCTTTGGACAAATGAAATTAAGATCAATATGTACCAGAATGATGGATAGAGAAGAGTATGGAGAAAAAAAGGAAATGCTGACAATCCGATGAATACCACATCATCTGTGAAACATGGCGGAAGCCATGTTATAGCATGGACATGTGTGACTGCCAATAGAAGTGAGTCACTGGTGTTTATTGATGATGAGACTGCTGGCAGAAGTAGCAGGATAAATTCCGAAGTGTACATGATGCTATATTGTCTACTGAGATTCAGACAAATGCTGCAAAACTGATAGGATGACGATTCACAGTACAGATGGACATTGAGTCAAAACATACTGCGACAGCAAACCAAGTGATTTTCAACGCAAAGTAGTGGAAGATTCTTCAATGGCCAAGTCAATCCAGTGGCCTCAACCCAACTGGACATGCGTTTCATTTGCTGAAGACAAAAGTGAAGGCAGAAAGTCCAACAAACAAGCAACAACTGAAGACAGCTGCAGTAGAGGCCTGACAAAGCATCACTAAGGTGGACATCCTGCACTTGGAGATGGCCATGGGTTTCGACTTCAGGCAGCCGTTGACTGTTAAGGATATTCAACCAATTATTGAAACTGATGATTATATTCATGACTAGCTGAAATACCCGGCAGTGTCCTGGAGGAAAATAAAGTGTGTTTTTTTTTCTTAATTGTTTTAGAAGAATATAATAAAAAAACACTACTTTAAAAATAAAAAAAAAAACTAACAAACAATGAAGAGTCACTAATGTGCTTGTATTGTTTACTGAAGTGCCTTGTTATATATAATGTTTTTAGATTTTCCATCTTTAGCTAATATATAAAGGTTCTTAGGACTTCCTACCCTTGAACATGCCACATAAAGTTGTCCATGTGAGAAACAGGCTGATTCCAAATTGATTCCAGCAATTTTCAATGATTGTCCAAACGTTGTGAGGGTCAAGTGGATGATAACAGACATACAAGACCGAATCTCCACAATTGTTCCGAGTGTCAACTGGATGATAAAATGCATACAAGACCACAAGATAACCTACCCAGAAGGTGGTGGGTTAGGGTTGATTTCACCCTACAGTATTTTTAGTCGACCAATGAGAAACATGTGTAGCAAGTTTCATGAAAATCGCTCCAGCTGTTCGGAAGTGATGCTGGAACATACATACATACACACATGCATACATTGACTTTTATACAGTATATATGTATATAGGTTATGTTAGTTTGTCCAAATACTTTTGAGCTGCCTTAAAATGGGGTAACCATATATAAATGTCTGTCTTTTCTAAATGGCTCGTACAATGTTGGTAAACACCTTAAATTAAAACTGCAAGTATACACTTCAATCTCATCCCGATTGCTTCTTTACATATCCATTGAAGTGTCGCACAGAGCTAAAATTATGAAAATTGTAATCACTGTCCAAATACTTTCGGACCTATCTATGTATGGAAGCTCGGTATCTCCTGGCTCTTTGTCATTGTGCAGCTGTGGAGTACCGAAAGCTGATTACATTTCTTTAGTGGTACTGATTAACAAGATGGAATTACTTCAGGCGTTTCCTTGGAATACAAGGGCAAGAGACTAACGCTGCATGGATGAGTCCTGAATGCCACTTATCGCTAGTTTGTTGACTCTTACCAGAAGTGCCAGCCTAGCCCAAGTGAATGCCATGTTGAGAGAGCAGCTTGACCAGGCCAATGTGGCTAATCAGGGTTTGAGTGAAGATATCCGCAAGCTCACCGTAGACTGGACCAAGGCTCGGGAGGAGCTGGAACAAAGAGAATCTGACTGGAGACGAGAGGAGGAGGTACGATTTTCTATTATTCAGTTAAGTCGATGTCACATTACGCGACTTCTAGTCGAGGGGTATGTCAGATTTGCTGACTGCCTCTCTGATCTCATCACTGAACCATATCACTTTACACAACTGAATATTGCTGGACTTGTTGAAATTTAGTGACTGCATACCAGCCACCTAGCCGAGTCATGCTTGTCCCTTTTTGTGACAGCCAATAACATGCAGCCTGATGAAGTCAGTGCTGTGCGAGAGGTTAACAGGTACAGTGACTTCAGCCACAGTCTCTGCCCTTTTTTTCCCATTCTATCGAGACTTTAGACGGATGATCTTTTATTCTGTTTGTGAGGTCCAAAACACCTGCCTTCCTTATTCCTCGCTGCTGCATTATATGCATTATACTTTGAGATGAGCATTCATTGGTTTTCACCGCTCACACCTACAGCTAAAGAACGAAATCAAGCCTGTTTGAAACAAAAGTAGTTGGAGCGAATCACTAGCTATGTCACATTACATGACTGGCCTTCACAGGAGCACACTACTTACTGCTTCCATCTCACTAATATTATACAAAGGAAGATTACACCTGAAAATCATTGGAAAAGTCATCTAATGTGGCATGGCCTATATGTTGACAAAGCCAACTTCCCTTTGAAATTCCTATTCTAAGGTTTTAATGTATGGTATGCCAACAGTGGAGGTGAGAGACCTCATTTCCTCCTCACAATGTCTCCAAAATTTGACACCATCTTCTAAATCAAATGAATAGTCATCTGATTCAGTGCAACTTGTAAATGTATGTTCTCAGCACTGTAGCTGTAGTCTCAAAGGGTGATGTCATTGTCTAACATCACAACCAGGTACTATACAATATAGAAGTTAATGTGTTTTTATGAGGAAAAAAACTCTGCTCAGGTGATGGTGCCAGGTTGACACAAGTGTTTTGGTTCTTATGGAAAATTCTGAGTAGTTTACTGCACCCTGTTGGTTAGAATTGTGTTCTGGAGATTAATCTGTACAAGTCTTGGTGGCCAGTTGACACATGAGAGTGGAATCATGGTCAGAAAGTCTCAGAACAGGCTGCACCACATTTAAGCTTTCAAAGAAAATCTTCCAGCACAATAGCGCTGCTTTTTATAATAAACACTGTCAAGCTTGGTTCACAAAGTTGCATAGGAGACAAGAAATGGGAATGGGTTTCCAAGGAACAAAATTTTTATTGCTGAAGTGGCAGATAAAAACACAAGACCTTATTCAGAAGGGGTTTGTCAACAGCAGAAAAGCACACCGGTTGCAGCTGTCAAACATAGCGGTCCAGCACCCGTCTCCAGGTCAAACGAGCACAAAGTCCTCCTCATCAAGCGGGTTCAACAGCTCGGAAGCAGTGACTGGAGCAGACGCAGTCTGAGGGAGCCGTTAGGTTGGCCGTGACTCTGTCTTTTAAATGTCGTATACCTCATGCGAGAAGCATGTCGCATGATAAGCCTACAAGCCTGCAGCTGATCCCACAAAGGGGATGGGGAAGAGTGTGTTTCTCATTGAAATACTGTTTAAGAAAGAGTTTTGGAAGGGCAGGTGTGTTTCTTCGCCATAGTTTTACTGTTTAATAGAAAGACAGCTTATAGTTAAGAGCGTAAGAGCATGCAGCTGGCAGTGCTATGCAGGAGGAAAAATGGAGGGGGAACTACTGAACTGCACCTGAGCGATGGTCACAGCACAAATCTCCATCCATTTGAACTCGAGAGGCTGTTGTGTGGGAAAATCCCAGGAGATCAGCAAATATATTCAAACCAGCCCATCTGACACCAACAATCAACCAACAGTAAAAATCACCGAGATGCCCTTTTTCTCCTGTTCTGGTTTTTGATGAGAACATTAACTAAAACACCGGACATGTATCTGCATGATTTTATGCATTGCATTGCTGCCACAAGATTGGACGATTTGATAATTGTATGGATAATCAGGTGTTCAGGCGTTCCTAATAATTTTCTCAGTAAGTGTACACTGTAAAAAATACTGCATTAAAATTACTAAAAAAAATAAGGCAACAAATTACAAGCAATATTTTTGAGTAGATTTAATATACTGCACTATTGAGTAAACATAATTTATTAATTAACTCAAATTTACCTAAAATAAATGAGTTTGATTAAATATAAGTAGTGGCAAAAATGGTTTCGTTTTACTCCGATTTTCATTTGAATTAAAGTACTCAAAAAAAGTGAGTATGCAACGCTGGACAGTAATGACTTAACAAATACATGCTAAAAATCCATATATCTTTATTTATTTGAACATACAGACATAGTCACAACAACGGAGTTATATTTTCAAAGGAAAATTAAATCAAATGTCTGAGGATAATTTTTACTGAATTACTGACATTCAAATGTCAATGAAAATTGTCTTTTCTTTTGTTAAACTTTCTTCAAAAAGTATATCTCAATCAAATAATGTCCCAGGAAGGAGTGGTAAACGGGAAGGAAACAGAGAGTGAAATCCTGCAGCAGGCACCGCTCTTTAAACACTTCCTGCATTTACGCCAACATGTCCTCTTAAATGAATGGCCGCCTTTTCACTACTTTTCAGTATGCGATAGCGAAAACCCTGAAATAAAATAATAGGACATAGGAAATCAAACATCGCTAAATAAATCCGTGTTAAAAATTAACCAGAAAATACATGGCCTCTGTAGAACACTAATTAAATAAGAGGTCAAATAATACCGTGACGGTTAGGCCAACGTCTTTACAGGTCGTAGTTTAGGACAAACGCCATACCGTTCTCAAACTTATCTCAAAGTGTCATTTTCTTTTTCTGTGTAAAATAAAAGTTTTAAACGATAAAAAAAACATAGGAACATACGTAACTATCCGAGAAATGTGCTTGCTTTTTAAAGCAAACCAACGAGGTAAGTTGTTAGAAAGACGCTACCTTGCCCGCCATGTTTCCCACATGAAGGGAAAGTTTTCGTGAAAACAACAAATGCTTACATCTGTAACTATATGAGATGAAATACTACTTATTCATTACGGAATTAATAAGCTTTATACTTACACATTCGTAGTAAAATAGCTCTTATTATGGATAAGCGTTACAGCTGAATGCGTTGTTGTAAAGACCAAGAAATCGATGTGAGAGGAAGTGCCGTGTCATTACATTTCGAGTTGAGAGGAAGTGCCCTGTCATTAAATTTAACTTAACTTAAATGTGTTCAATTCACAGTATATTTTTTTTACTTAGAATAAGTTATAAAAAATGTTTACATTTTAAGAAAAATAATAAGTTAACATTTTTCTTCATTTTTTTATTGAATTAGAATTAAAATAATCAAGAAAAGGGTAAAACCCATTTTTATTAATTAAGGTAATGATTATTTTGCGTATAGTTAGCTATTTTTTATTATTATTTTTCACACATGCAAGATTTATTTTTTTACAGTGTATGTAAAATAGGAAAGCAAATCGCACCAGACAATTGTTTAAAGGTCCATCCTCACGTCAACTGGCTTGTTATAAAGTAAGACCTCCAGGCCTGCTGAATCTTTTGTTATTTATAGAAACTAGGGGGCTCTGCCCCCTGCTCGCTTCACTCACCAACCCCCGGGTGGGCGCTACGCAAAAGCCACTTCGCAGATCTGCCGCTCGCGTATAGGGATGCGGTTGTACCATTTAAACAGATTGTCATTTTCATGGAATTGTTACATATGCATAATAGAACTTAGTAATTAACCATAGTAAAAAATAGTAAAACGTAATAAATTGAAAGAAAATTATGTTTCATGTTGCGTTACAGGTATTCGTTGCATTATACATTTTGTTCTGTTTGGCTTTGACATTGACATGCAAATACTTTTTAAACTTACACTTTTACTGTAAAACTTCAGTAAAACCTGTTTTTTGAATTAACGTTTCGTCAATATCACATTGAATTTTGATTCTGTGTTTGAACTTACAATATGACAACGCAACGTATAATTGCCTGTGAGTGAATATCGTTTCTTTCTCTCTAATAAATAAACCAGCTTTTTTGAATGTTTGTCCCTGTGATGTATTAATTGTCATAGCAAAAGCTATTCTAACTTGAAACTGTAAAAGTTTTAATACGAATGGCATATCAAACTCTCCTTTGGTGTCTAATGTTATCCGCTCAAGATGTACTACATTACCTTACTTGTCGCCTGTTAAAATTTTACATATCAGAATTGTTTGACTACTTTTGAATACAACTAATCTTTTCGTATTGCATTGTCCATCACTCAGACATAAATTACGCAGTAACATTACGATACATCCACCACATGAATTATTGTAGAAAGAAGGAAGACCAGACAGTGTTAACGGTTGTAGGTATTCTTCGTGATATTGTAAGTTGATGTTTTCATCTTCCGCTACATCACCAACAACTGTTTCAGCACAGTCTATTGATTCGCATTTAACCAATTTGCAGTGTAACCGATCGTCAATTTTCGTGTTAATTCGTTTGACTTCATCTTTTCTATGTGCCATGATTGCCCGTATACTCATTTCTTCTGTTGATAACCCTTCGGGATGAAATTCTTCAATAAGATTTGGACATAATAAGTCTTCTTTTATTGGGAACTTAAAGTTAGGAAAACGTTAAAATTTATAAGAGCTGAGACGCAGGAACTGTGTCAGACAAAAGCATTCACACGAATGAGAGGTGAGAGGACTGTCAGCGTGGTTGACAATGGTTGAGAGGAGGGCGGGACTTGAAAAAATCTCTTGGCAAAAGTCTCGTCTCAAGATTTTCTTTTATAATAGAGAGAAGTAATTTCATATCTAATTACGATCTACTGACGCTTCTGAATGGGATCTGATGTTCCAAAGTAGCTCACATTTGACAAATGAGTGGAACTTCTAGAACATTATAGTCTGAATATTTAAGTGTCCAGCTGACCTAAAGCTGTTTAATCTTGTATGCCAAGGTTTTTGTGATTAATGTGACTCATGATAGTATGACTGAATATTTTCAATGTTGTTTCTCTCTTCCTCTCTACAGTCCTTCCATAATTATTTCAGTAGTGAGCATAGCCGTCTGCTGGCCCTTTGGAGACAAGTGGTGGGATTTCGCCGTTATGTCTGTGAGCTCAAGAGTGCTACAGAGAGGTGAGTGCTGTGAAGAATGTTTGCTGTGTTGGGGAGAGGGTTGAAGTGGCATTCAGACCCTGACCTTCATAGCATTATGGTATTTATAGTCATAAGGATCATGACCTATTAGCAATGTGACCTTGTTCACTCGGGTGTTTGCCATTTAAAATAGGACCATTCCTGTGCTTCCATGCCATTTTAATTCAGGATGACTGGATTGATGCTGCTTCAACATTAAAATATTCAGAAGGAGTGGTATCAAATCGATAATTCTGCTTCCTATAGGGATCTCTCTGAAGTGCGAAATGAGATGGCCAAAGTCACCCGCAACGCTCATGCCTCCTGTCTCAACCTGGGCGTCAACCTGCGTACTAACGAGAGTTCATCAGCCCTGGCACTAGAGAAACACACAGCACAAATAGTCCAGCTAGAGGAGCAACTACGTGACAAGGTGCGGGACATGATCCAGATGCAAGCCAAATGTGATACCGAGAAGGCAGAGCTTAATGCCAGGTAAACGTTACATTTGTAAATGTGTTTCTATTGACATCAATAAGTGTAGGTGTGCCGTCACGTTTGTAGCATGAGTGGAAATATTTAAAAACAAAAAAAAAAAATCCATCATTAAAGTTCATTCTATCTCTTTCAGGCTGACAGGGCTGATGCTGGAAGCCGAACGGCTGAAGACCCAGAATGAAGAAAAGGAGCGAGCTAGCACTTCTCTCAGCCAAAGGCTGGAGGCATTGGTTAGTATGAGGATTCGAGGCAGCAGCAGTCTGTGAAGTAGAGACTTAAGTGTCATGTAATGTACGTGTTGTGGGTAGGATGGTCAATTTGAAAAAGCCTATCCTAATTACACACACTTCACCATTTTCGTGATAGTCCCCTCCACTTACCCTTTACTTATTTTCTTCAGGGATAAGTGTACTCATCAGGTTCACTACCACGTTGATCTTAACTCACACATACATAGATATACGCATACACACAGACCCTAACCACAAAAGTGCAATATGAATGACTTATGCACCACTCTCTAGTACTTGTACCACATAAGTACCATATGAATGACGTGACACTCTCTAGCACTGTAGAGACTTACAACAACATACAATGTCTTAGGTATATCTCAGACCTAAATATTACATTTGGTCTCTAAGAATATATATATATATATATATATATATATATATATATATATATATATATATATATATATATATATATATATATATATATATATATATATATCAAACATACAAAGGCTCAGCATCCTTGGCTATAGGCCATTTATCCATCCATCATCCAACCCACTTTATCCTAATTACAGGGTCACGGGGGTCTGCTGGATCCCAGCCAGCACAGGGTGCAAGGCAGGAAACAAACCCCGGGCAGGGCACCAACCCACCGCAGGGCACACACACACTAGGGACAATTTAGGATCGCCAATGCACCTAACCTGCATGTCTTTGGACTCTGTGCAGGGAGGACCCAGGAAGCGAACCCGGGTCTCGTAACTGAAAGGCGGTAGCGCTACCCACTGCGCCACCGTGCCACCGGTATCAACTAATGAATGTCTTACTTGAACGCACTGTTCATTGCTGGACAGAGCTCTTCATCCTCAGCCTGTTAAACCTCACAATTCGGATCACAGAGCACTTCCTTACTGCTCCAGGTGCTCTAAATATTTACCTTATTACTTCAATCACTCTAGATATGAAGACAAAGTATAAAAAGTTAAAAGCAGTGTGGCATTTATTTAAGAACAATAATACCTGTAAGGAAAAGCATTAAAGAAAATGTGGATAGCAAAGTCTGGATATATATAGTCTCGCGAAAAGTCAAGGATGTCAAAGATGATGTCCCAGGGCGGCATTTATTTAGCAATCGATATTCTTGAAATGCTTTAGCTGAAGATCAGATGAAAATGGTTGAACATTTCTCACCCTCTTCTGGCATCGCCTTGTCATTGCTGTTTCTTCTTCTTCTGATGTTGCCTTTCACATGAGGCACATTTATCATAAGATTCCACGTAACATGTCTTCCTTTCCCAGGCTGTAAACCAATTTAGTAATTCTTAGTCCCAAGAATATACTTCTGTTCGCAGGTTATAAAATAATCCATACAGCCTGAGGAATCAGCATGTCTTCTTTTCCCAAGCTGTAAACCAATTTTAGTCCTAGGTGCTCATTTCTTCACGTGTGATAAAATAATCAATACATGTTCAGGCCTCTCGTGGATGTCTTCTCCGTTTAAACTGATGTTACTGTGATCGACTCGGGTACAATTTAGGAAAACAGGATTCTTCTTAAGTGTTAAATTTATCCTGTTCATTTGAGCAAAATATTTGTTTTAAAGTGATCAAATTTGTTAACTGTCCTTGCAAGATTAAGTACATTTTTGTTTGTGTGAGCAAAAAATAAACTAAAATATAAGATATAACATTTAAAATCCATGGCACTACATCTTTCAATTCTTGCCATGTCTAGGAGACTAGTCAATGCCAGCAGCAGGCTGACAAGGAGGTGGAGGAGATGGAGGCCCTGAGAACGGAGAATGACCTCCTGCAGCAGACTCTTCATGAAGTGATGCAGGTATAGTATGTGCATGCTGAGCACAAATAAAAGTCCAGCTGCCATTATTCAAGGAAAGTGGGTGACACTCACATATAAACAGGGAAGACTGGGGGAAAATGAAAATGTACAAATATACAGTGCATTCAGAAAGTATTCAGGCCTCTTCACTCTCTCTTTTAATTGTTGTAAATTTAATTTTAAATGGATACGTTTGTCGTTTTTGATCATCAATCTACCCTGAATAACCCATAATGACAAAATGTTTTCAGATATGTTTGCAAATTTATTAAAAATATAAAAAACTGAAATCTCTTATTCATTTAAGTATTCATACCTTTAATTCAACACTTAGTAGAAGTTCCTTTGGCAGTAATTTTACCTTCAGGTCTTCTTGGGTAAGTCTGTACAATCTTAGCACACCTGGATTTGGACAATTTATCCCATTCTCCCTGGTAGATCCTCTCAATCTCCATTAGATTGGATTGGAAGTGTCTGGGCTTTGACTGGACCACTCAAGGACACTCAGAATAAGATGTCTCAAAGTTACCTCAGCATTGTCTTGAATGTATAATTCAGGTCATGGTCATGCTGAAAAGTGAACT
Source organism: Polypterus senegalus (assembly GCF_016835505.1). NCBI lineage: Eukaryota > Metazoa > Chordata > Cladistia > Polypteriformes > Polypteridae > Polypterus > Polypterus senegalus. Next base: position 17,951,687 of record NC_053159.1, read on the forward strand.
ATCAACCCAGTGAGAGGTTATGCTCACTCTGGAGCAGACATTTCTGCTTTTGGGTGCATTCATCCTTCTTTCAGTTCTATCCAGTCTCCCTGTCCCTGACACTGAGGAGCACCTCCATAGTGTGATGATGCCACCACTGTGCTTCACCGTAGGGATGATATTAGGCAGGTGATGAGCAGTGCCAGGTCTTCACCAGACATATGCTTGAAGTTGTGCCCAATGAGTTCGGTTTTGGTCTAATCAGACCAGGGAATCATTTTCCTCAAGTGACAGAATCCTTTAAACTTTCACATACCTTTTACTCAAGAGTGACCTTGGTCTAGCCACTCTACCATAAACACCTGATTGATGGAGAACTGCTGAGATTTTTATCTTTCTGACAGGTTCTCCCATCTCGGTTGAAAACTTTTGAAGCTTTGTTAAATTGACCTCTCCCTAACAGACAGTCAACTCTAGGAAGAGTCCTGGTGGTTCCAAACTTTATAAATTGTTGTATCCCATTGCCTTGATCTATGCTTCTCCATAATTTGATCACAGAAGTCTACAGAGAGTTCCTTGGATTTTATAGCTTGGTTGTTGTCCTGACATACAGTATGAATTGTGGGAACTTCTATACACAGGCATGTGTGTGCCATTCTAAATTCTGTCCAATCATTTCAGTTTGCCACAGGTTCTAGACACACATCAAGGAGAATTAAAGCACACAGGATGGACCTGAGCAAAGTGTGGAGTGCCAAATCAAAGGGTCGGAATGCCAATAGGAATTAAGAGACTCCAGTTTTTGATTTTTTAATAAAGTTGCTAACCTTTCTGAAAACATTTTTTCACTTTGTCATTATGTGTTACTGACAGTAGATTGATGTTCAAAAATGGCACATTTATCCATTTAAAATTCAATCTACCAAACAATGAAGGGGTTTGAGTACTTTCCGAATCTACCATATTATGCACAAAATTAGTAAATGTCCCTTCTGCAGCCCACGAAGCCTTTTCATTATTTTAATTGTCTTTCTCTCCATGTCTGTTTTTAGGCTGCTCTGGCAGACTCTGATGGAGGCACAGAGGCGGTTGCTGAGGGAGATGCAGATTCAGTCATCATGGCCAGATCCTCCACAGTCCGTTCACCGTCGCCTCGCCGAGGAATTTCACCACGCCGCTCAGTCTCCCCACGTCGTGTACTGTTTGCAGGAGCAGCCAACCCGACGGTAGACGCAGTACGTGCGGCCCTGTCTAAGAGACAGATCCAAATGCAGGTAAACTGAATGAGGGTGAGGTCCTTGCATATATCTTTCAGAGTCCTCATTGGTAAATGTCCTCTTAGCAGTTTTGTCCAGTGCTGACAAAGCCATTTAGGTGGCTAAATTTGTATCAAGACAGATATCTGATGATCATTTGTGGCAATATGGAAGTTTTAGACACAGACGAGATCACTTCTACTGTCTATTTCTAAGGATGAGATCAACATTTGGCTTGTCAGTTTTTGCCTTTCTGACAATTTATCTTAAAGACTGTGAAAGGATTCTACACAACACAGAAAGGTTTGGGGGCAGCCGCCCATATACTGTACTTTGAGATAGGCTGTCAATACAGAAGTTTGTGGTTCAAAAAAATCTTTACAGACTCCAAGTCCAACACAAAACAGTACAGACAGGCAAACATGGGGCTTTTAAAGCCGGGTAGGGGAAGTGACATCATCGGGGCAGGAACTGGAAGTGACATCATTGGGGCCAAAACCAGAAGTGATGTCATCAGGGCAGGAACTGGAAGTGACATCATTGGGGCCTGAAACCGGAAATGATGCCATAGGGGCCCAGAACTGGAAGTGCCGTCATCGAATCTAGGAGTGGTTGGTCTGCCACCGCCCAGTCTAGCATGGAATTATCCCTTTGTAAGCCCTTCAGCTGCCTCCCATGCGCACGTGTGTGACAAGACGTTTACCCTAAATATACTATAATGATTCACTCTTCCAGTCTGTTTATTCCTGGAACTTATCTAAGGCCAAAACAGACTTGAGTTCCAGCCTTTTATTTTATCTTTTTTATCTTCTCCACAGGAGCTACGAGGACGTTATGAGGGAGCCCAGGAGCTGATAGTGTCACTGAGACGACAACTAGCAGAGCGAGAAGCAGATAGACAGACTCTGGAGCAGCGAATCCACCAGCTGAAAGATGAGATGGAGAATTCTGACCGTGCCAAGGACCAGGCTCAGAGGGATGTGGGCAGGTTGAAGTCTTCAGCTGAACACATGGGCAGGTAGAGAAAGAGGAGCAAAGCTTGATGGTAGAGAATGTCTCATTGAAAGAGAGTAAATTCCAAGAATTCATGCAAAGAGGGTTTTTACTAATTTCACTGGTTACCCTAATTTTCCAAACATTGTGTCCGTACTTGAAGACTACAAAGGTATTGTAAAGCTAGATGTTAGCTCATTGACCTTTCTCCTTATCGTTCTTCACTTATCTATGACACATCTGCTGAATGCTCTGCTTGTAGTTCTCTTGTAAGTTGTCTTGGCATCACTGACTTCCTCAATGAGAACTTCTGGAAGCAGGGGACCTTCCATAACGGAGGAAGACAAAGAGTGAATTGCTGATGTGAGATTGTGTCATTTTTTGTTTCTCATAGCGAGAAGGCGAATCTGGAAAAGACGGTGCAGGGCTTACAGAAGCAAGTGGAAACATTGCAACAGGAGTGTGATAAGCTCCAGCTGGCCCAGGCGGCACTGCAGCGAGAGCGAGACATCCAGATTGACGAGAAGGAGGAGGCACTGAAAGAGCGAGAGCGAGCCAGAGCTGAATGTGAAAGAGGGTAAGCCAAGGAGTGTTAGAGAAGAAGACATGGAGAGACCTCAAGATAAGAGGTAGTGGTCTGAGAAGACTACTGGCCAGAGGCTTAGCCCAGCAATAATGTTCATAGACACATATACTGTTAGTTTCCATTTATGTTGGAACTGTTTCAGTTTTGCTTTTTACTGTTTTTGTGTATGAAATATGTATTTAGCAATTTATAAAGTTTAGTTGTGAAGCTGCTGAGTGTGAAGTCAGTGAGAAATGCTACACAAAAATAAGCTGAACTGAACTATGTGGGGGTAAGGAATCTCTACAGAATTGTAAGGGTACAGGCCAAAGAGACTAACACATGGAAAGACCTCTAAAGAACTGAGGGTCATCACTGGAAGTAGCATCTTGAGAGACATTAAGACAAAAGGCAGAGTAGCTGAGAAAGAAGACGATAAAGTAAACTTATAGAACAATGAGACGTATGAGACAATGAACTGGAAATGTGAGGGGGGAACACAAAAAAAGACCTCTCGCCTGCAGGTAGGAATTAGGTTAAGATGAGTAGCACAATTAAAAAAAAAAAAACATGTATTGGAGGAATGAGTAAGGGAGGGAACTGAATTTGAAAATGTGATTAGGATATCCAGACACCTCCATACAAAGGTGTTTGAAAGTCAAAAAGGTCAAAATTAAGATACCAGTGAAACATGTAGACACGCCTTGGTCACTAGAGAAGAATGAAACAGTTAAACAGCAGGGAGGTAGTGTTATGCACAAATAGAGACTTCAGGGGATTTCCATTAAGAGACCTCCAGAGAGGAGGTTTGAGATAGAACTACAAGTGTTATACACAAAAATATAACAGAGAGGTGGCCTTCAGAGAAGAGTGCATGGAACATGTCAAGGCGTGGGGAGATCTTTAAAGAGTGGCACAAGGTCTTATTCAGCTGGAGGAATCATTATGAGGCGGTAATTCCAATAAAGTTAAAAAAATAATTGTAGATAAATAGGGAAAAAAAGACATGCAGTGCGAGTTTGAGACAGACAAACAAATGTAAGGGATGAAGACATGAAGAATCAAAGAGAAAAGTCAAGTAAATTAGAAAGCAAGGAAAGAAAGACCTTGAGATCTCTGGGCAAGTATCACTCTTTGATTCAGCTGGAGGAATAATTACAGTATATGGCAATGCTTCTCTAACTTTATTGGAATTAAAAGTAGGTAAATAGGAAAGAAGATGAGCATTGAGACTTCGAGAAAGACAAACAAATGTAAGAGAGGAAGACATGGAGGACCTAAAAGAAAAGTCAAGTCAATTAGAAGCATAAAAAGAAACACAGAGAGAGATCTCTAGATGAATGTCACTCTTTGATTCTGAGGGAGGAATAATTATGGTATATGGCGATAATTCCAATAAAGTTAGAGAAGCATCAATAGATATATAGGAAAGAAGATAAGCATTGAAACTTTGAGGAAGACATGGAGGTCCTAAGAGAAAAAGTCAATAAGAAGCATGAAAAGAAGCACCTGGAGATCTCTAGATGAGTGGCACTCTTTGATTCTGTCAGAGGAATAATTATGGTATATGGCAATAATTCCAATAATGTTAAAGAAGAATCAATAGATATATAGGAAATAAGATGAGCATTGAAATAAATGTAAGAGGCAAAGCCATGTAGAACCTAAGAGAAAAGCCAAGTCAATAAGAAACATGAAAAGAAATACCTATAGATTCTGGATGAGCACTAGGAGTAATATAATGGGGGAAATGCGAGAAGAGTTTCAAAGATAAATGGGGTTAGCTGAGAGAATGGACTGCAGTTAAGAGGAAAAAGAAACAGATACTCCCAAAATATGAGAGCTTAGAGAAAGTCGAATGGGAAAGGCACAATGAGGGTTCCAGAGTTGAGCAGAGAACACATGTATAGGCTTCCAGAAAGGAGTGACAAGATGGTGAAGAACAGAGTGACTACTAGAGAACAAATGAAAGTTCTTCTGAAGCAGATAAGAAATTATGAGTTAGCGGGGTCCTTCACAAACCAATTTGTGATCTCATTATCAAGTTCATAATCATAGCAATGGAAAATATGACAGGTTCTTTCGGGGAGTTCTTTAATTCAAAGACAACCAACCTTCTTCTTTCAGGCAGAAGCAGCTGGAGCAGAGTGAGACGCGCCACTCAGCCCTCAAAAAGGAGCTTGCTCTGGTCAAGGAGTCTCTGCAGAAACAGACATTGGACAAGGAGGTTTCGGAAACGGAGAAGGCAGGACTGTCTGAAGCTCTGTCTAGGGTAATCTAAAGATTTGATTATAACTTCCTTGTTCTTTATGAACCTTTGAGTGGAAGAGATTTTTTTCATTTGATCCATTAGAAAGAATGTGACAGCCAGGGATGGGAGAGTGTTTGAGGATGACGAAAGCTAAAATTTATAATAATTCTTTGAAAACCTCCATTACTGACTCTTTAATACAAGCACACACGGCTGAGGAGAACTCCTGCACACATCCTTTATTTACCGCGCTTTCAAACTTGAATGAAAACCAAGCTCGTAATTAACTAATCTGACTGTGTTAAGAATTTCTTTATAGTCTTTGGTCAGCTAGCTTGGATTTGTATGCTGCTCTGAATTCTTCCAGTGTAAAAGCTGTCGGGTACACTAATGAGGTCACTAATAAGGGTTGTATCAGGCATGTTTATGTTTATTCTTAATACTATACTTATCAGCTGTTAAACTGGAGAGTGTCTTTTTATAATATTATTACCCTGAAAGTGCCATGTGATGGTGCTTTATAAAAAATTGAATGATTGAACAACTTTTAAGTGGCCATAACTTACCTTAAATTTTCAGGCAGAAACAAACACTGCAGAGCTGACTCTGGCGCTCAACAGGCTCAAGACAGAGGAGTCCAAACTGCGGGATTCATTGGCCAAGATGAGCTCACTCAATGAAGGGCTGGCCCAAGACAAGGTCCAATTGAACAAGATAATCATTCAGGTATGAATCTTAACAGCACCGGTGGTGTGGCTTGGGTGGGCTAAGGAGTGCCCAAGATTGAAGGTTTGGCTATAACTGCCTAGAGGACACAAGTGTAGTTAGTAGGGAGTTGTCCTTGAAGTGGAGGTTAAATGCTTTCTGCCGTAAGGGTTTGGGCTGGTAACTCGAAGGTTGCCAGTTCAAATACTGGCAGTGACAGAAGAAATGCTATTCCATTGGGCCCTTGAAAAAGCGCCCTTAACCTGCAATTGCTCCAGGAGTGCTGTACAAGTATCTGACTCTGCGCTCTGACACCCAAAACTCTATGTGTGTCACTGGGGAGTAAGTTGGGGTATGTGAAAAATGACAAATTCATAAGAAGTTGTTTATGGCAAAAAAAGAATTAAAGATTTAAATATCATGAAAGTAGAAGGTGAAAGATGAATGACCCTGGACGTTCTCAGGAGTTGTTTTCAGGAAGATGGGGTTTGGTTCGGGTAGGGATGACTACGCCATTCATTTTATGCACCCTCATCTATAAATTTGTTTCAGTCATACAAGAAACAAACATCCTGCTCTATTACTTGGAGGACATACAGCTGTCCTTTCATATCTATAGTGTCAAATAATGGAGAGTAGGACACCAGTAATAAAATACCCCCTGTAGGGGTTTTAGCAGAGCCCCAAACCCCAGACACAACTGGACATAAAGACCAGTCACAGATTCTAAAGGCTTGTTTATTTAACAGAATACCTTCTTACAAATCTTAGTTTCACACAAACACAAATTCCTTTCTTTTTCTTCTCCTTCCTTCATATGTCCACTTCTTCTGAGTCAAGAATTGTCCTTTTCTTGTGTAGGATGGAGTGGCTGGTTTTATGCCGGAGTACTTTGGGCATCAGAACATTACACTCAGGAACTGCCTCCAGGTCAGGCAGAATTTCCATAAAGTGAGGAAGTCCTCTCCCAGCAGTGCCCTATGGTGGCACCCAGGGAACCCAATGTGGCTGCCCTTCAGGACTATAAGTACCACAAAAGTGGAGCAGTGCCACCTAGAATATGGGTGAGGCACCCTCCCTATGTTCATGAACTATTCCTGCCTCCCAACTGAAACAGGGAGCAGCACCCTTCCAGGTCAGTATCCCCAGCCATCCATGGTGTTGAGCCTCCTCCATGCGGCCACCCAGCTAGACAAGGGGGGATTATGCAATCCGGACAGGATGGCTGTCCATTGATTATTTTGTCCTTTCATGCAAGCCTCCTGTGTAAAACAATGTTGAACCCCTGTCTCGAGAAATACTTCCATCCATCCCTTATACTCCTCCATCTTTATGGCCCCCAAGACGGGTAAGAAGAGAACCTGTCATCCCACCCTACCTCTCATTGAATTTGGAGCCTTTAATTCACCAGAATCAGGTAGTGCCCCATTAAGTGAAAGTAGTAGCTTTAGAATGAGGTTATTTCTACTTATACGTAAGCCCAGCATTTCCAAGCCAACCTAACTGTTTTCACTTTGGCTTAGCTTAAGATGAATATTTTACAAATATGTATTTCTTTGCCTTCCTTTAACTAAAGGCAAGTTCAAAGAAGGGAATGCTTTGATTCTTCCATTTTAAAATAACTGGCTGGTGCCAATGATGCCACATGCTGGCACATCCACACATGCACAAAATTTTGAGGGGATATGTTTCAGTGTGGAACAGTAGGCACATGTAGGGGGCTGGAGGTGGCAGAAGGTGGTGCCATGTCTCTGTTGTCTGTCGATTCATCGGTGGCTAGGGATAATGATCAGCCTGACTGACACAATCTACCACCTGATATTCTCTGCCAAAATGAGAGCGTGATGTGCAACACTTGCAGAGGTTTCTTCACCACTGAATCAGGAAGAGATGCAGATTAAGCGTCTTGAGCATGGGAAAGGTGCTATATAAATAAAATGTATTATTATTATCTTCAATTCATACACACAGCATTATGGAAATGGTGTCTTCCTTGCTTACATTTAATGCAGAGTTTTTAGGAAGTAACTGCTGTTAAATATTTTAGCCATAAATGCATGCATTTCGTACATTTTGACGATACAAATAGATATTGGACATTTGAATTATGCAATGTGAGTTACATGAGAATTTTTTTCTTTCTTCCATGGACTTTTTTCACATTGTTTGTCACTGTATCATGTAGTAGAATTTGTTACCATAAATAACAACAACAACATTTATTTATATAGCACATTTTCATACAAAAAGTAGCTCAAAGTGCTTTACATAATGAAAGTATATATATTTTAATAAGCAACCTGAAGAACCAGGCAGGAGGAAGCTCATCCATTGCATCTTTTATTTCTCCTTATGAAGAGGGATACACTCCATTGCAGCATCCCATGATGGAATTGTCAATAAGTAGAGTTACTGGCTCATATTTATAGACAATTGAATTTACATAACAGTGTTGAATTAACCCTGACATTTACTCCGATTGGTTTTGTAGCTTGCTCCATCTGAATATTTACCCATGATTGGTTAAAAGGGATTGGTTACTTTGTTTGTTTTCACAGACAACATTAAACCGCTTACACACCCCAAAATAAAAGTCCCATTTCTACTACATTGTTGGTCCTTACAATACTTTTTTAATACTTCTTGAGTTCCTGTGTGTGTGGCATCTGTCAAGTCTTACTGGCTACATGATGTTTTTTCTTGTTCACTTGAACATTATATGGCTTCCTGATATGCTTGAACAAGTTTCTGACATTTATTAACCCTTGTACACAACTTCTAAGATAGATGTTATATTGTAATGTAGAGAGCATACTAAAACACTTTATGTGCATTAACTATATTACCCCTAAATCTCATTCTTCATCCACAACAGCGTTGGTCACCTTTCGACCTCACTGAGTTGGAATATTCAATTTCTCCATGAAAACATGAGATTTAATATTTTTCTTGGCCACCACTACAAACTACATGTGACAAGTAACATTTTAAAAAATATTTTTGGGAGGAGTATTCCTTTAATATCCAGATTCCTTTAATCTTTAATTTTTTATTTCCTTTAATTTCCAGATACCATTTTAAGTACTTGACTTCAGAGTAGCAGGCCTGAGTACTGAGTTAAACATTGAAATAACGGAATGTTTTGAACAGCCCTTATCTGTTTGCCATTATTTCACTTACCTCCAAGTATGAAACTTGAGATACACAGGAACCTTGTATTTAAGGCAAACCAGACCAATATTCAGATACCAAAGTTCATAAACCACCTCAAAATCTGTTTGCAGTTGGAGGAAGAGAAGACTGTCCTACTAGGGCAGAAACGAGAGGTAGAGCAGGAGAAAGCCTCGATCCGGGATGAGCTTGTCCGACTGGAGCAAGAGAAGCTTGACCTGGACACTGCTCGCCATGGTCTGGATCAGTCGCTACAGGATGTTGAGCAGAGCCGCGAGGCCCTGGAGGAGAGGCTGCACACTCTGCGTGGAGAGCGGGCTGAGCTGCAGGAGCAGATCACGCAGGTGGGTGGTCGTGTTTTTCACGTTAGACTTGCGCGCCGCGACGCCTTCTTGCAATGACATCATGTTTTGCATTTAGCTTGCTAGGCAGAAGCTGTCTCTGGTCGAGGATCTGTCCCAGGCTCAGCGTGAGATTGATCGGCAAGGAGAGGTTTTAGTGCGAGTTGCAAAGGAGAAAGAGGACTTGACAAAAGAGAAGGCGAGTCTAATGGTGCAGCTGTCTTCTTCAGAGAGAGAGAACCGGGGTCTGGCTGAGGAGGTGGCTGCATTCAGGTAGGCAACCCTGAAGAGGGATCACTGAAAAACGATTTATTTATCCAGTACCAAACCTGCTTAATTCAGTTTATGTTTGACACGTCAAAGTGATTTCTGGAAGAATTGCCTGTATCCTGGGTGTAATAAAACCTTGAATACACCAACCACCATGTACTCATAAATAGCCAATTTGCAGTTTCCTTTCATTTATTCATTCTTTTATTTTCCACTGCTTATTCAACAGTCTTAGCAATGAGGCCCACACATTCGTTTTCCCAGACACACTTGCCAACTCATAATGTAGGATCCCAAGGCATTCCCAGGCTAACTGGGAGGTTATAATCCTCCCAGTGAGCCATGCGTCTTCCCTGGGGTCTCCTCCCAGCTGGCTGTGCCCATAAAATCTACACAGGGGCGCATCCATATTTGATGTCCGAACCACCTCAAATGGCACCTCTCTATACGAAGAGTCAGAGAATCTACTCCGAGTCTCTCTCAAATGTCTGTGCTTCTTTACCCTATTTGTATGGGAGATCCCAACCACTCTGCGGAGAAAGTTCATTTTAGGCCGCTTGTACCCTCAATCTCATTTTCTCAGACATTAACCAAAGCTCATGGCCATAGCTGAGGGTAGGGACGCAGGTTGACTATTAAATCGAGAGCTTTGCCTTTTGACTCCGTTCTTCCTTCACCACCCCAGAGACTGGTTTAGCAATCGCATAACTGAACTCTCCGCTCCTATCCATCTGTCAATTTCACCATCCCTTTTCCTCTCACTCATAAACAAACACCCCAAAGTACTCAAACTCCTTCACTTAAGGCAGTAACTCATCTCCCACTCAGAGAGGACAGTCTCCATAATTTACAGTTTCAAATTATTCCAATACACATCTTTTGAGCTTTGCAAAGATAACCAGAATACTTAGAGAAAAAAGCTGTATCACATAGGAAGAAATTCTCACCAATAGTGCCTGGGCCAGGATATGAACCCATGCCCAAAATCTACCCCTTAAAGAAATGATTCTAAAAATTTTCAATCAATATTGTGTTGCCATTTTGTGTCATTATCTTCCTTTTTTCTTACGGGTTTTTGCCAATTGTATCCCATTTGTTCGCCAACTGGCCGATTGCTGAGCTACAAGCTGATTTGGTGCCCCTTCTGCCTACTTGTTTTTTTTCAGATCTGAGAGGGAAGCCTTAGAAACCAGCCTTTTTGAAGTTCAGCAGCAACTGTCCCAGACTGAATCGAGGAAGGAACAACTGGAGACTGAGAACCAAACACTTGTGCTAGCCAAGGAGGGGCTGCAAGGTAAGGGTGACCGAATGCACTCGGATTTTACCAGTGTGCTACACGCAGCCACAGAATTGAGCACAGGTTAACACGGTGTGTTGACGGAACTTTATATATTCCTTGTTTTCTACCCCCCAAAAAAAACACCTTAAAACCCCAAAAGATTCTTTAGTAGATTTCAAATTTTGCAATTGGGAAATCACCAGCACGATTAATTTTAGTGTCAATTTTGCAAAACTATTCCATTTGAAACGTGCCTGTTTCACTCTTCACTAATATAAGAAAGCATTTCTTCATGTATAGAACCATAGACACATGAGATAAATTACCAAGTAGTGTGGTGAAGCGCAGGGCTTTAGTGTGTCTCAACTTGATTTATTTTGGACAGTCTAGGCCAGTGGTTCCCAACCTTTTTTTGGCCATGCCCCACCTAGGCCTCTCTAAAATCATGATGTCCCCCAACGTATACCTTATTCTTATTATTACCTATTAAAAATGTGAACTCCTACTCACGTGGAGGAAGCCCATAATGTCATTAATTTGGTCAAAACAAGCTTCCAAAGAACATGGAAACAAAACAGGGGAAGGATAGTTGAAGTACTGACAAAGAAATCACCAAGAAATTGTTAATAAAAATAATATAATATGAAGTAATATAAAAATGCAGTTTTGAAAACATATAAGAGATGTGATATTCATAAATATAAAATAACTTTAATGACAGCTTTTTCTGTAATATTTTGATCATTTTATATTTTTGTTATGTTGCAAAATTTTATAATCATTGTTATAATTCATATTATTTTAATGGTAAAAACGGTAGAAAAACCCAAGCCGGTTGTAAAATCGTAAATTAAAGGGATCTTCACCATCCCTTCTATGTTTATATAAATACTAGACATTAAACACGTACAATAACGGGCGCTAGAACAGTAGTGCATAAACATTTGTATGAACAGTCTATATTAAATGGCTAGGGACCTTGTATGTGGCTGTAATATGCGTCCCTGTATTGTGTGCCTTTACTTTTCTCTCTCAGTAATACTGATTTGTATTTCCGTGAAATGCCTGTAATTTTCTCTGACAGTAATACAGTGGAACCTCGGCTCACGACCAAAAAATGAACATTTGAAAAATCTGTAATTTAATAAACAACCAAGGAAAATAACATTGGAACAATGCACCCCGCGCGCCTGTGTGTGTGTGTGCGTGCGTCTCTGTCGCGCGCCTGTGTTTGTGTGTGTCTCTTGCACGCCTGTGTGTGTGTGTCTCTCTCTCACGCGCCTGTGTGTGTGTGTCTCTCTCTCTCTCATGCCTGTGTGTGTGAGTCTCTCTCTCACGCGCCTGTGTGTGTGTGTCTCTCGTGCGCCTGTGTGTGTGTGTCTCTCTCACACGCCTGTGTGTGTGTGTGTCTCTCTCTCGTGCCTGTGTGTGTGTCTCTCTCTCTCTCACACACACACCTGTGTGTGTGTCTCTCTCGCACACACTCTTGTGTGTGTGTGTCTCTCTCTCTCTCTCTGCACAGGGAAAGACTGAACACGTGCGGCCCGTGCATGCGCACTTCACCAGAAGACACACACACGGACACCTGGACACACACAGGGGTTTTATTAAAGAGGATATAAATGTTTCTATAAAAAATAAAAATTAAAATTATTTGTTTATCTTTTCTAATATTTTTTAACAGTGAATTTCTGGTTTTTCATTTTATAAATTTTTAACGTACCTAAATTCCTGAATTACCCCCTAAAAAATCAAATTGCCCCTCAATGGGCCGTGCGCCCCACATTGGGAATCACCGGTTTAGACAAATAGGTTCAATAAAGGGACAAGTGCCTGTGTGCCTGTCCAGTTTAAAAACTGGAAGGAAATGTTAGAAGAAGAGTTCAAAAAATCAAAAATGATGATAAGAATACCAAATAATGGTAAAAATATAAGAAAAATTAGTCTCGTTGGCCTAGTCTGTTGTCTGACGTTAAATGCAACATGGCTACAGCAGTGAGGTAGTGACTTTCTTGAACCCACTTGACCCATGTGAACGAGGTTTATAGCCAGAATGCTAATGATTGATAGCTTTGCATGTCAGGCAATGGATGAATGGAAAATAATGATAAATCGATGCACACGTCGAGAAAAACTAAAACAAAACACAACTAGGCTGGAGTTGCTAAACCAAGCCAGTCTGGTAGTGATCACCTCTGCATTTTCCAAGGTAAACAGTTTGGCAATCAGAGTGGTCAGTTTTACAAGTGATGCTGAGAGGAAACTGACAGCAAGGGTGGGATCAGGTGTGTATTATACCAGTCTGAATGGACAACTCATGGATCAATTAAAAATGATTAGAGGGGTGCATTGATTACTCAGATTTCAAGCGATCTTAGAGGTGTAGTTCAGCTAGTCTTATTTCCTGCACTACATAGTTAGAGCATCAACTAATTCTGCTCCACTGAAAGAATAGTGATGACCTGCAGGAAGAGAGCATTCCTGTCGGTAATGAGGCCTCGTCGTTCTCCAGCAGGTTTGGTTCTTTTACATTCAAGCACGTAAATAACACTGCATGGCAAATGGTTGATTATCTGTAACACAATGAATATGTGTCATTATCAGTGTAGGTCACCTTCACTCTGGCATAAGGGAAAGTTTCTGAGGCTTAGGAGAATTTATTTGCTCTCCATTTGGGTGTGAGGTGATGACAGTGGTGTTCCTTCACTACTGAAAAGCAGCACAAACTTTGGAACTGTTGGGTCATCCTCAGCGTCAAATTGTGTCTGCGGTGAATGCCTTCACACGGTGTGGTAACTGACCAGACTGTAACATTAGTCCACTTATTATGAGGTTAGCAGTGCTACTCAACACACCAGAATGCCACCTCCATTTCTCCATTTATATTTTGCGTGTTGGTGCATAATTTTAAGAGAGGTCTGAATAACTTCCAGTTTCCCAAAGCTTACCATGACACAAATTCCCTGAAAGCTCTCGAGGAGCTGACATCAACTTGTTAATTTTTGGAGGGCTTTCACTAAATTTGACCTTTTCCTTTTTACAGCGGAGGCAAAAAGAGTGCGTGCTGAGGTGGAAGTGGAACTGGTGAAACTGGAAAGGGACAAAGAACTACTGGCCCAGAAGTTGAACCAGACAGAGCAGGAATCCCAGCTCGCTATGCGGTCAGCGTTGACAGCCCAGCAGGAGGACGTGGACCGGCTGACTCATGAGAAGGTCAAATCCTTTTTCCATATCTTTTGCTCCTGCTTATTCTTTGCTACATGATTTTCTACAGATTTTACTCTTCAGAGCACAGATCAAACCTACCTAATGCATTTTAGGGTCACAGACGGCCTTTGCCTGTCCCAGTACCATTAGACACGTCATTGCAGGTTCCACTCAAACACCCCCAATATCACAGTCATTAGGGGCCGAGAAATATGAAGTATATTATTTATTGAAAACTCGTAAATAATAGCCATTAATACTTAGTGAAATTAGTAAATATTAATTTTCATCTTCATTCATTTTCATCCGTGAATTATACTACTTTGTTTATGATTACTGAAGGAGTTGGAGTTGACTTCTAATAACACAGTTAAAGCAATTCTTAGCTGGTTTGAACCTCATTGTACGGATTTTTTATAGGTTGCCTTTACGAGGTCATCTCAGGGTGCTGAGTTTGATAACTCAGAAATAAATCATAGGCACCATCTCCCCACAGCTCTGGATAACCAGGTTAGAAAATGGACGGATGGATGCTTTGAATTTTTCTTCCCTGTCTTCCTGTAATGCAAATTAGTCAAATTTTTATTAGAAGCATAAAGTTGCTTTCTGAGTTTTCATTGTGTATATGAAACTGAAATTTCTGAGAGAGAGAGATAGATAGATAGATAGATAGATAGATAGATAGATAGATAGATCGATAGATAGATAGATAGATATGAAAGGCACTATAATAGATAGATAGATAGATAGATAGATAGATAGATAGATAGATAGATAGATAGATAGATAGATAGATAGATAGATATGAAAGGCACTATATGATAGATAGATAGACAGATAGATAGATAGATAGATAGATAGATAGATAGATAGACATATTTTATCTTTCTGTCTATTTATGGTGGCCTCTCATCATAGCTAGATTCTAAGGCTGGATCTACCCAAGTTATGCATAGTTAGATATTTAAAATGGAAATTAATAAAAACAAAATTAATAAACGTGATGAACTGTTCCAGTTCTCACTGCTTACTATGTTTTGTTTCAAAGGAGTATTATTTCCAATATGAAGCTGGTATAGGGCAGAGCGTTCAAGATTAATTTTTTCTCACACTTGAATGTCAATTAAAGCATGCCTTCTAATTAAATACTGGCTGTGGTGTGCTAATAATGGAATTTTGCTATTTGCTGATTAATTATTAAAAATAATGAAAAGCAACATTGGTGGAGAAAAGCTTATGTCCCCCATCACCACTCTAGATGAGATAAAAGAACCTAACATGCTAAATGTTTACAAGACATTTAATGCCTGAAATTCAGATGTTTCAGTTTTGTAAAGCTTCATAGAATTCTTCTCATAGAGGCCAAACTCAGTCATGATGGCTGTTAGAAAATAGCTCTTTGGGATGCTATGGGCACATAACTGACTCCACAAACGTTCTTCTGTTTTCCCTTTACTTTTTCATTTGAGATTAGTATGGTAAATTAAGTTTAACCCACAAGGCTACAAGGGAAAATGGAAATAAGTGTGTGGTGGCAGTAAGAAGTGTGGAGAAATAGTTAAAAACATTACAAATATTTTTGTAGATGTTGCTAAATTATAATTTGCCTTTATATTTCTTTGTAGACATTGCTAAATTATAATTTGTAATTGCTGCTCTTGAGAAAAAAATGGCATCTACTTTAGTTCAGTTTAGATTTAAAGAGACAGCATTTCATTTTTTCTATTCAATTTATTCTTGCATAGAGGTCTTCACTGAGTACATATTAACAGCATTAGTATGTTAACGGTAGAATGCAAAAACATTTCACAATTTACATACCTCCTAAGTTTTGCAGTCTAAAATTAATGGATGAAGTATAAGTGTACTTAGCGCTTACAGCACCAGTAGTTTAAATGCAGACATGGATACTCATGAATCTATCAACCCTGCTAAACAGGCCCCATATCTATCTATCTATCTATCTATCTATCTATCTATCTATCTATCTATCTATCTATCTATTTATTATATAGCACCTTTCATATCTATCTATCTATCTATCTATCTATCTATCTATCTATCTATCTATCTATCTATCTATTATATAGCACCTTTCATATCTATCTATCTATCTATCTATCTATCTATCTATCTATCTATCTATCTATCTATCTATCTATCTATCTATTTAATATATAGCACCTTTCATATCTATCTATCTATCTATCTATCTATCTATTTATCTATCTATCTATCTATCTATTTATTTAATATATAGCACCTTTCATATCTATCTATCTATCTATCTATCTATCTATCTATCAATCATATGACACCTTTCATGTCCATCTATTATATAATGCCTTTCTAATTACTAATCAATTACTAATAAAAGTATAATGTCAGTCAGTAATGGTCTAACGTGCTTAGTCCTGAACAGGGTCAAACGGCACACTGGAGCACATCCCAGCCAGCATAGGGTGCAAGGCAGGAATAAACCCTGAAAAGGGAGCCATTCTGTCACAGGACGAACACACGCACACACACACACACCAAACACATACTAGGGCCAATTAAGTATCATCAAGTATCATTGAGCCACCTAACCGGCAAGTCTTTGGACTGTGGGAGGAAACTGGACACAGGGAGAGCATGCAAACTCCACACAGAGAGGACCCAGGACACAAACCCAGGTGTCCTCTCTGCAAGGCAGCAGTGCAAAAACGAATCAGATTATTTAATCTCTTTCCTATCTGTCTTTCTAAACAACTTCATTAGCAGCATATGACACTATATAGTGCCCTATCTATCTATCTATCTATCTATCTATCTATCTATCTATCTATCTATCTATCTATCTATCTATCTATCTATCTATCTATCTATGATGTAGTGCCTTTTATATCTATCTGTTTGTCTGTCTGTCTGTCTGTCTAATATATCCTGTGTTTCACATCTTTCTACCTATCTGCCTATAGTATCTGCATTTCCATCCCTCGTTTGTTTGAAGATGTTACACAACACTGTCCATGCCATGTGGCCCTCTAGTGGTTACAGTCCAGAACTGTAAAATCCATTACTGACTAATTGTGAGAGCCATAACCTACCTATGCTGCATTTACAGAAATACTGCATATACCTTTGTCATTAAGATGATTCTTTAGATAAAACTTCCAGTTGGATGAAAACTGTTCTCATATTGCAGAATTTGTTTAAGGCACGTCCAGGTAAACTGCTCATGCTTTAATTTCAGGAGGCTATAAGACTCGCACTGGAGGCCGAACGTGACGAGATCTTGCACAGACTGACAATGGAACGTGATGAGGCAGCTTCCCGGCACGAGACAGAGAAGGAGGAGTTGAGGGAGGACATTGCTGCCCTGCAGCAGGATAGAGACCAAAGCCTGCTCATGGCTGAGAGCGAGAAACAGCAGGTATGGTACATGTGCCCCAATCCATGGCGATTCCATAGTAATATTCTATATTAAAAAAGATCCTAGACGTAAGAAGCCCAATCTTCAGTGAAAGGTCTTAAGAGCATTGAGCAAGAAGTTAAGGTTGAGTTACTAGAAGGACATGATGCAGAGAGCAATGGACAGCATATGTACATGTGTTCTAGCTGACTGAGTACATATTCTGTAAGATTGGGTAAGTTTATTGAGGAGACCATAACTGACACAGGAGGTTCTGGACTGACACATCATGAGGGTGCCTTATTGGATCTTAATATGAGAAAGAATTACTTTGTACTATACATGCCTCTATCATGTACTGCAGAGAACCCAGCTGGGTGTAGAAATAGGAGATACTAAAACAAGTCTCCGGGTGGCAGAGTAATTAATGTAATTTCTGCCCAAAGAGGAGTACAATGGACAGACATGTCTTATGCTACTTATAGTCCACTAGTAGGGTACTTGGTGCTGGCTAGGGTGCAATAAAGCGCAGATGAGGTCACTAAATAAATTACCCAGGGAGAAAACTTTTGATCCCACTGACAAATCCCATCATGAGTGAGCAACTCTGAATACTTATGCCAAGTGATAAAAAATGTCTCCTAAGGAGATCGTCAGGTGCCATCAGATTTCGGAATGATACATTGTCCGTGGTCATTCCCTGTACACATGAGGAATCTGTGCAAAAATTGCTGGAGGTGAGTTCAGAAATTTGGATGTGCATATCGGACAATGAAACACACATTCATCTTTATGTATTAGATTTTAACTAATAAGTCTGATCTGAGATGGGGGTGTCTGGGGGCACTTGTTCTAAGGCACTAAGATGTCACTGTGGAGGTTATGCAATAGGGAGATATCAGGTGAGAGGATCACAGGCCTACAAAGATCAACTTTATATAAGAACTAAGGAGCAGAACAGAAGTCAGAAGAGGAGAGCGCAATTATGAAGTACCCATCTGGCTTCCTCTGATCTGCTCGATTTATGCTTTTATTATTATTTATTTTATTTTTTTGTAGGCTCTTTCCCTGAAGGAATCTGAGAAAACCATACTATCTGAAAAACTGACCAGCATCCAGCATGAGCTAGCTAACGCCAACATGGAGCTGGAGAGGGTGAAACGAGACCATCAGAGCCGCCAGGAACAGGAGCGTGTAAGTGCTAATATGCCTAAACGTTTTTGGCAGAGTGTATACGTGGAAGGTGCTCTCTGATTGAACTCCCTTAAGATATCACATCTATTCTTCCTCCAAAGCTCTTCATTCTGTGTTTCTTAGAACATGAAGCCAAGCTTGGCTCAAGCAGTTACCTCTCCTGGATGCACACTAAAAATTGTGACCATACCTGTTTTCATTGTTTCAGTTTGTAAACCTGATGTGGTTGAAGAATTGCTGTCTTTATAATTGTATGTTATGGTATTTAGGATTCCAACCTACGAGTCAGCATTATCTCCTTGTGTTTAACAGAATACAGTGAATGCTTTGACATCAGAGCTCCGTGAGTTCCGGGCTCAGTTTGAGGATGCAGTGACAGCACATGAACGGGAGGTGAAAAGTCTACATGAGCAAAACAAGGAGCTGGTCCGCCAGAGAGAAGCTGCTCTCCGAGAGGTAAGGATTCAGGGGAAGGAGCTTAGGGCGTCAGGAGTTCAAAGTAATGACCTGTCCAACCATCTTGTGTAGGGCATCACTGACCTCCATTCTACAACCGTGGAGAAGGCACCAGTCCTTCACAGGGCACACTTATACATAAAATGGAAAAAATAAAATATACATAAAGAATAAAATTCCTAAATGGAATTGCTGCCCCCTGTGGCTTGAGGACTAGACGTTCCGAGTCATCCAAGGATAACCAGACAACTTTGATGGATTTTTTTTTTTTTGGTTCACATGGCCACTTGCTGTGATTTGCTACTGTTTTGTCTACCAAAGGAAAGGGCAGACTTCATAATGATAATGTAAATGGTACAGGAGAAGAAATGTCAAAAAATAAAAGCAAAATCGCCGCACTAAACCAATAATTGACAACGAAGCCAGAACAAGTTCAAAAGCACTAACAACGAATGATAACATCAATCACACAGCACATTCTTTAGGTTAATCCTCAAACTTGAATGATTGGGAAGTAGAAGGTGCCAACATTTTATCCCGTCACAGTAATGCTTCAAGGGATGTACAACTCAAAAAAGCGATGCCCGAAAAAATAATGGTCGACGGGAAAAATATATAAATGATAAATGATTTTCAGTCAGAAACATTATGCTAAAATTGTAGAAAACCTACATTCTCATACAAAATGTAACTAACAGAGCTCAAGGAAATGAGAAATTTATTTAAAACAAACGTTAATCATATTCCGCCCACATGCTGTGAATGTATATACAGTATAAATATAAAATTCAGTGTAGCAGTGCTGTTTCTCATAACATGGCCCAATATAAACGCAGCTCATACACTTTTAAAGTGATTGCATTTATAATGAATCTGACATACAACTCTCATTTTTAACATTTTCTGCTATTTTGATTTAACTGGCCATTACTTCATCATCCTTCACTCAGTTTTCATGTTCTCAAAATAAAGTTCGGACTCTTTCAGAATGTTTACAGCCCAAGAATTCGTTATGTTGTACACAGCAGAATAAGTTATAAAGTTTAGTAATGCAATTTGAATATTATTCTTATTTTCAGTTCAACAGTTTATTTTAGACCACAGCTTGCTTTTTACGCTCAGATGCTAGAGGAGGAACAACTTGAGGCAGGTTTGCCAGCTTTGCCAATCCCACAATGTTACAAATAAACATATCTGTAGGTAGCACCCAGAAACAGTAGCACCCTTTTATCTTCCTTTTCATAAACCTGCAATTTAAAGTCACCAGACCCTGGTCAAGTTTTTACTTTCTATTGGAAGCACATATCAGGTCCCCGATCAAGTCACGCACAATTTTAAAGGTACGCAATCTAAGCTATGAGGTACTCTGAATGGTTATGGGTTAGGTTTATGTTTTAACATACAGTAGCTTTACTGATTCTATACCATTTAATGAGGTAGCACTTTGTCCAGGCACCATTTCCTTTGCCCATTAGGAGTAGTGAATGGACGGACCGGAGAGTGTACGTTATTTTGGTTCTCCATTCATGCTCCTTCACTCCACTGCCAGGTTGATGAAGCTCGTACAGCTGTGAGAGTAGCTGAGGAAGCACGGGATGGTGTGCGACGGGAGCTTCTTGAAACCCAGCGGCGCCTGCGTGAATCTCAGGATGGCCAAGAGACACTACGCAAAGAGATCCTTGAACTGAGAAGAAATCTGAGCGACCAGGAGAAGGAGAGAGAGGCCTTGTACACGTCCAACACTGAGCTGCGGGACTCTGTCAAGAAAGCTGAGAGCGAGAGGATCAGGTGAGAATGAGTCCACATTTGAAAATGTATTATCCATTCATGAAGATGCCTTTCCCAAGGAAATTTCTGGATTTAAAGTGTTCTTTAAACAACTTGGTGTGGTTGTTAAACCACATAATACCCCAATTTAGAGGTTTGCCCAGCTGAAAAATAACTTGGTGTCTCTGCTTCGATTTTCAGTATAAAGCTGCACAATGAAGAGAATGAGCAGAAGCTCTCCATACTGGAGGAGAGTCGGGCTGCTTGTGAGCGAGAGATTGGGGAGCTGAGGGCCAATCTTCGGGAGGTGGAAAAGTCAAGACTGGAGGCACGCCGGGAGCTTCAAGAGCTGAGGAGGCAGGTGAGGACTGGGGAGCAAGTAAATGTGGGAATGGTTCTTCTCTAATCGTGTCACAGGGTGCAGCCAAAAAGACCGCTCCATATTAGCAGGTCATCTTCATTAGCCTAATTGTCTCATTCAGAAACTACATGGGTGTTGGGATCTGTAACCTTCATTCATTTTTTTGTGAGGTTTTCTGTGTGAATTTACATAATCTATACATTAATCTTGGGGTTTCAGAACTCATGGATTATGATTTTAGCTTTTGATTTTAGTGTAAATTAAGAAAATTCAATCTTTTACCGGTTATACCACAATACCATCTTTGTTTTTATGGGTGCCGCCATTTCGATGATTTTGGTATCTCTTATTATCATAGTAATTTTCCACAATTTTGTGGAAATCTGTGCCTTTGGAGCAATGGTTTAAGGGTTGCTCTGAACATCTCCAAAGTTTTCTAAGGATGCACTTTGCGTTCACATATTTCAGAACCATTTTGGTTTTTTTTTTAATCTCTTGCTTCTGACTATTGATTTTTGATGCGTTTCAAGTTTGTTTGAACAGTAGGATTAATTTTCAATTCCAACCTCAGCTTGCCTCTTGACTACATGTATTTGCTGGATGGTCCTTTACATTAAAAACATTCACTCACTGAGTCATTATCCTGATGGTGATTAATTTCAAATTATAGGCTACTTTGCTGCCTCTGATTGACCACATCACATTTGTAGAAATTCACAACCCTTTCAGCTGTAATATCATTTTTGGTTTGAATTTTACTTCTAACAGGATGATTGTCCTCCATGAGTTTCCTAATACAGTGCTCGTGTTTATTAAGATTTAACCGATTTCCCACAAAACCTTCCGCCACAATATCCTGTTACTTTCCATTGCAGGTGTAAAACCCTGGCATAGATAAGAGCCAAGGACTTGTGTTTTATCGTGTCACTAGATCTTCTATGGCAGGGGTGGGCAAAGTCATTCCTGGAGGGCCGCAGTGGCTGCAGGTTTTTGTTCCAACCCAATTGCTTAAAAAGAAGCAGTTATTGCTCAAGTGACACTTCTGCTTAATTTTAATTATCTCCCTCATTAAGATTTTGAACCCTTATTGCTTATTTAAGTCTTAAACAGCTGCATTCTCGGTTTTTAATTGCTCCTTATTAGCAATTAGATGCAAATGACAAAAGAAACCAGCATTTCTCCATTTAGCTTGTTACCCTTTACACCTGTGTGTATTTATCGTGCACTATTTGGTTTAATTAAATACTTGGAAGGAAAGAGAAGAGAAAAAAGTGAAGGATTGAGAATTACCCATCCGTTTTACACTTCAAAGTATTTGGACGATATCCTTAGAATGGAAAAAAAATCTAGGATATGAGAATGACTTGACATAGCAGAGTTAAAGCACTAACAAGCCATGAAATGTAATTATTGGCAAGGATTGCTTTCTAATTAAGCAACTGGGTTGGAACAAAAACCCGCAGCCACTGCGGCCCTCCAGGAATGACTTTGCCCTCCCCTGATCTATGGCATGCACCTAACGCAAAAGGTACCAACTAACCTTTTAGCTCCATTTTCAGATGGTGGGTAAGAAGAAATGTCAAAACCAGTTATGTAACTGTCACCTGTGACCTCCTTTCTGTTTCACTGGTACCCCGCATGTTTCACCCTTGAGACCCGTGTGGCAGGCTGCTCCCTAAATTAGGTCTTCTTTACTTTGAAAACTTTATCTCAGCCCCATTTACAGCCAGTAGAGAACTTCACAAAGGAAACCCTTGTGCCCTTTATGTACCACAGTTAAACAAGGAATGATCAATCTAACCTCCTAGTCCACTAGTAGCAGTCAGACAGAGAGACTGGTTTTAAGTTTTCACTCACAAACTATATTTATTTGCATCAATGCCGATAACAGCAAGTGCTAAGTGCTACACAGAATCATATAACCTGGGTGGTTAAGTCTTCATGCAGTCCCATTAGAAACAACAAGACTTTAGTTAACATTCCCAGGTGGATCCATTTCTTAGTTGCTGATTTCATTCTAAGGTAAAGAAGACTCCCAGTCTTTTAAAGAAAGCAGTTCCCCAATTAGCCCAATAAATACACTTGTATATGAGACAGCCTGGCTCATTTGACGACTGTTCTTATCTATGCTAGTAATGTGAGATGATGTTTTTCACTTTGAAAGTATGTGCAATAAGAAAAAAAAATCAGATGTGAGAGTCAATAGGCTTTGCACCCTAGGAACCAAGTTATCTGAACTATTCTATAACATTTCAGTAATTATTTTCCGCTCTGATGCTAATCTTTCTGATCATAAAATAGCTCATTACAATAGCAATTGACGAGAAGAATTCTAATTAATTGCAAAATTACGGTATTTGAGGGTTCCTCTAGAGTGCCTCTTTCTCTTGCACAATTTAACACGGAAACTCATCAGCACATCGTCATCTCATAACAGGCTTAAATTTTGAGTTTCGTATTTATCCATCCACCCGTTTTAGTTATAGACTGTCCTCAGGAAATTGTGACACACAGACACACATACAGTCAAAAACACACCCATCATCGAAATATCAAAGTTTTTGGTATTGGGGCCCTAAACCATCGAGATCTGTCGAAAACCAGAGATCAAAATTTTTGACGAATCTAAAGCTTTTGCTCCTTCCCCATAGACGATAGGTTATGGTAGAGGTGGGCACAAAGCAATTTAATAAAATATTAATAAAACATCATTATCAGTCAAGCTCATAAGCATGAAATTCATCCCTGTCGTTCAGAGAAGCCTTGTACAACCTGTTCGGTAAAAGATCTGAGACCATATAGTTTCCAGATCAGTTGTGGTGCACCATCTCATCTACTTCCTGGGGACTAAAAATTTTGCATTGCTAGCCAAAATCTCTTAATTGTCAAAGTGCTGAACAGTCTTATACTCATTTGTATACATCCTTTAGGTGATGTAAGGGACTTATGTTGCCCTGACTAAACCCTTTAGGAGTTATGTTGTCCCAAGAGTAAGGTCATGGCTATTGTATCTCAGCTGGTGTTCTTCCCTTTGGTGGGGTTCAAGGTCTTGTTTTATGTCCTATTTGTTCTTTGTTGAGCCATTTATTTATGCTAATGTTACTTTTGTTAATCATCTACTGTATTTTCTTTGCCTGTGTTATGTTCTATGATTTTTGTGGGTGGTTCCCCAAGAGGTGGGGCAACCTGTTAATCACTGCCAGGAACTACTCTCTGCCCTATATCTCTGGAGGGTCTCCTGCAGTTCCTGGTGGTTCATTGTGAAAGCACTCTGGAGCGGATGAGTTTGTATATCTTTCACTGTGCATTGTGCTTTTTGTACAATTCTGGATATTTTTTTTCACCTTCTGCTCTTGGAATACGTTTTGGGTCTTGTGGTTTTTTTTGCATTTCCTTTGTGTTACAGGCAATTCCATTTTTTGTCTTTTGTGTTCCACAGAGCTTTCTCTTGTACCTGAAGGCAGTTTGTGGAAAACAACCATTTTATTGTATTAAGATTCTACATAGTCCTTTTCGTATCTTTTTCTTCTTTCTGCTGTTGCCATTTAGGGGTCTCCACAGCAGATCATCCATCTCCATCTATTCCCATCTTTTATATTTTCTGCCACACTGACTGCCTTCATGTCCTCCCTCACCACATCCATAAACCTCCTCTTTGGCCTACCTCTTTAACTCTTGCCTGGCGGTTCCATACTCAACATTCTTTTTCTGCTGTACCTCTCATCTTTTCTTTTCACGTGCCAAGCCATATCAATTTTGCTTCTCTCACTTGGTCACCAAACTGTTGTATGTGTGTTATCCCGCTAATTTACTCATTCCTAATAATATCTACCCTCATTACTCCAAGTGAAAATCATAGCATCTTCAACTCGGCCACTTCTAGCTCTGCCTCCTGTCTTTTCATCAGCCCCACCATCTCCAAACCATACAATGTAGCTGATCTCACTACCATTTTATAGACCTTCCCTTTCATGCTTGCAGATACTCTTCTATCACCAATCACTCCTGTCACTCTTCTCCAACTAGTCCACCCTTCCTGCACCATCTTCTTCACCTCACTGGCACACTCTCCTTTGCTTTGGACTGTTGAACTCAAGTATTTAAATTTGTCTACCTTCACCACCTCTGCTCCTTTCAGTCACACTCTTCCACAACCTTCCTTCTCATTATTGCACATGTACTCCTTCTTACTCCTACTGACTCTCATTCCCCTTCTCTCTAGTGCATACCTCCACCTCTCCAGGTTCATCTCTGCTTGCTGTCTACTCTCACTACAGATTACAATATCATCTGCGAACATCATAGTCCACGGAGACTTCTGTCTTGTCTCATCTGTCAATCTGCCCATCATCATTGCAAACCAGAAAGGGCTCAGAGCCGATCCTTGATGTAAACCCACTCTTGCCTTGAGCCAGACTGTCACTCCTACTTCACACCTCACTGTTGTCACATTGTCCTCATACTGTACATGTCCTGCACCACCCTCACATACTTCTTTGCTATTCCCCACTTCCTCATACAGTACCATAACTCCTCTTTTGGCACCCTCTTATATGCTTTCTCTAAGTCCACAAACACGCAATGCGATTCCTTCAGATCTCCTCTGTATTTCTCTATCAACACTTAAAGCAAACATTGGATCTGTAGTACTCTTTCCAGGCATGAAGCCATATTGCTGCTCATA
Organism: Polypterus senegalus; assembly: GCF_016835505.1. Classification (NCBI taxonomy): domain Eukaryota; kingdom Metazoa; phylum Chordata; class Cladistia; order Polypteriformes; family Polypteridae; genus Polypterus; species Polypterus senegalus. The sequence continues at coordinate 17,977,560 of NC_053159.1, forward strand.
GATTGCCACCTCTCCTCTCAGCCTAGCATCCATCACTCTTTGTCGTATCTTCATGGCCCTTTTTGTATCCAGCTGGAGTTTTTGACAGGATTTCCCTCCCTAGTGGGAATTTTTGGAAGTGCTTTGTGGCTCCTAGTTCATAACAAAGGCAGTGCAGTCTGCTAGTGGATAAGCCCATAAGTACCATTTTGCTTTTGTGTTAACAGGTGAAGCTTCTTGACAGTGAAAAGGAGCAGAAGAGCCGGGAGGTGGCAGAACTTCAGGCCAGAGTCTCCCTTGATGAACAGAAGGAGGAGGAAACACGGAGAGAGTCATTTGGACTAAAGCAGAGGATTATGGAAACAGAGGCTCTCCGGGATAGCGCCCGAAAAGAGGTATACTGGAGGACTGTTAATTTCTCCCATTCTGTCTTTTCAGTCTTTCTGGTCAGTGTCACTCTTTTGCCCCATGATAACTTCTTGCCTCTCTCTAAAGGTGTCTAATCTACAGCGTAAGTTAACTGACCTTGAGGTGGATTGGCGCTCTCGTGAGCGGGATCTACAGGCTCGGCTTGAGGAATCCCACAGCAGCGAAAAGAGGCTACAGGACCACATTCGAAGTTTGGAGCTGCGAGCCGAACAGTCGCGTGCTGAGCTTAGCGAGCTGACTCTAGCACTGAGTGCCGCTCAGGGCCAGACGGCAGGGCTAGAGGCAGAGATGGCGCGACTTGATGGACAGAAACGTGAGCTGGAATTCAAGCTGGGTAGCCTTCACTCTGCCCTGAGTCGCACTTTAGGCATTGCAGGGCGCGGTCGAGGGAACAGCCCTGCTGTCCGGGGCCGAGGACACTCACCTCGACGCTCGCTTTCTCCACCAAAAGGTAAGTAAATGAATTGGTGACCACAATTGAATAAAAACAAGATTTCAAAACACTGATGGGCAAGACAGTCCAGAGTAGGGTTCTCTCTGCACTTACAGTATGTCATTTCCACTAGTCTGGACTAGATTAGGCACTATAAACTTTGGGAGAAAAATAACTATACAAAATATAGCTTACCATGGCCTGGCAGAGTCCCATCTTCTTTGCCAGCACAACTGCATCCATTATTACTGACAGCAGATGTTGGTGTTTTTCTTTTCTTCTACTGTCTTTAACTTGTCTTTCAAGCATCCTACCATAATATAATGTACTGTAGATGTTGTTTAGGACCACTCCATGAAGTTCAGGTAAGGTTACAAGCCAGTGCCCACGTTGGTGGAGCTCAGGTCTGAGTTTGGTGAAGCACTTCATAGTTTACATCTTCGAGACTTCTTTGCAATCCCACCATCTGTCTCGTTCTTGAACAACATTCACACTAAACTGAGTTCAGGTGTTTCCAATGACTCCTGATCCACTGAATTCCATTTTTTGGAGAAAATGAAATAACACAAACAACCCAATGTTTCTCCCTCACTATCCCTCAATTTTGTCTTGCATACAGGACTAGATGACAGCAGATCAGGTGCCTTTTCTCGTACAGGAACACCGGAACAAAGGCCTCTGTCCAGGCCCACCTCTCCAGACCGCACCGACACGCCGTTCCCAGAACTTGACCCAGAAGTGGTGCGCAGTTCGCTTCGTGAATTCCTGCAGGAGTTGAGAGATGCACAGCGGGACAGGGTGAGCAAACAGAATCTTTTCTTTACGGTCCAAGTGCCATTTTAACTATGCAGCTCCCCTCTCAGTTCTCTTCTTTCATATTACTCATAAGGTCCAGTAATTCAGTGAGTTTCCTCTTCAAAATAAGAGATTATATGGGAATCCATCTAGGAGAGATAAACTCACTGAACAAATTATTAGGACCTCTGTCCTAATACTGGGTTGGGCCTCCTTTGACTGTCAGAACAGCCTCAGTTCTTCATGGCACAGATTCTACAAGATGTTAGAAACATTCCTTTGAGATTATGGTCCATGTCGACATGAGTGCGTCACACAGTTTCCGCAGATTTATTAGCTGTACATTCATGCTCCTGTTCTAACACATCCCAAAGGTATTCTATTGGGTTCAGATCTGGTAACTGGGAAGGCCACTGAAGAACACTAATCCCATTGTCATGTTCATGAAACCAGTTTTGCTTTGTGACATGGTGCATTATCATGCTGGAAGCAGCCATGAGAAGATGGCTAAATTGTGTCCCTGAAGGGATGCACATGTACAGTAACAATACTCGCATGGGCCGTGGCATCCAAATGATAAATGATTGGTATTGACAGACCTGAACAGTACTAAGAAAACATTCCCTACACCATCACAACACCACCACCACCACCACCAGCCTAGGCTGTTGACACAAGGCGATTGTGTGCATGGATTCATGGAGATGATGCCAAATTCTGAGCCTACCATCTGTGTTCCTAAGCAGAAATGGAAGTTGATCAGATCTGGCTATGTTTTTCCAGTCTTTAACTGTCCAGTTTTCATGAGCCTGTGCCCACTGCAGCTTCAGTTTTCTGTTCTTGGCTGACAGCAGTGAAACCCAACATGGTCTTATGCTGTTGTAGTCCAGCTGCCTCCTGGTTCAATGTGTTCTGCATTCTGAGATTTTTTTCTGCCCACCACAGTTGTGCAGATTGGTTCTCTGAGCTACTGTAGCCTTTCTGTCAGCTTGAACCAGTCTGGCAATTCTCCTCATACCTCTCTTATCAATGAGGGATTTCCATCTGCAGAACTGTCACTCACTAAATGTTTTTTTGCTTTTTTGAACTATTCTGAGTAAACTCTAGAGATAATGTTGGGCATGAAACTTCCAGGAGATCAACAGTTACAGAAACACTCAGACCAGCCCATCATGTCTTAGTTGAAATCACTATTTTGTTGTTTGATGTGAACATTAAATGAAGCTCCTCACCTGTATCTACTTGATTTTATGCATTGTGTTGCTGCCACGTGATTGGCTGATTAGATCATTTCATGGATAAGCAGGTACACAGGTGTTCCTAATAATTTAATCAGTAAGTGTAAGAAAATTATGAAAATTAGTAATGCATGTAAGAGAGATAAGATCTGACTATTTCCTAATTTCAAGAAAAGAAATCTGAATTGTCTCAGTTTGCTGTAAAGTAGACTTTGAGGTTTGGACATCTCTTTGTTGTGAAATTGTGCTGTGAAATTCTTACTTGCATGTAAAACACTGCTAGTCTCTGGCACCTTAAGCAATAAGTATTACTAATCAAAGTATAAAGTCAATCAGTCATTGTCTAATGCGCTTAGTCCTGAACAGGGTCAAAGGTCACACTGAAGCCCATCCCAGCCAGCATAGGGTGCAAGGCAGCAATAAACTCTGAACAGGGAGCCACTCTGTCACAGGGCAAACACACACACACACCAAGCACACACTAGGGCCAATTAAGTATCATCAAGTATCATCAAGCCACCTAACCTGCATGTCTTTGGACTGTGGGAGAAAACTGGACACGGGGAGAACATGCAAACTCGACACAGAGAAGAGCCAGGACACAAACCCAGGTGTCCTCTCTGCAAGGCAGCAGTGCAAAAACTATTCAGATTATTAAATCTCTTTCCTATCTGTCTTTCTAAACGTCTTTATTAGCAGAATATGACAGTATATACTGCCTTTTCTATCTATCTATCTATCTATCTATCTATCTATCTATCTATCTATCTATCTATCTATCCTTAATCAGCAAGCACTATTAGTCAAATTATACAGTATAGTATCTTTCATTACCTATCTCTCTGTCTTATATAGTCCCTTTCAAATATCTGGCCTCTGATTTCATCTTACATCTCTCTGTAACTTAATGTTGGTCATCTTTTGAGTTTGCCCGTGATTTTCAGGTGTTCTTGTTAAAGTGTGTTTCTTACAACTAAATTGAGAAAAAAAAAGATCAGTGTTTGGGGTATCTGAGTTAATGACACACTATCCGCCCATCTATTTGTTATCTTTATATTCATATTATTTGTTATGTATATCCCTCCACTCCATGTCTATGAGTTTGTCTTTGAGTTCTTCAGGATTCATTTACCTCGTAACTGTTGCGCTGGACCTGCCTTAATGTAATATTTATAGTGTTTTGGTGACCTCTACTGGCCATTTTCATGAACCACATTGTCTTTAGGCAAGACATTCAGTTTAGCAGCTGTGTTCTGTTCATTTGAGCCACAGCCACATTTGAACATTTTAAATAATTTGAATGAAAGTTAACTATTAAGAAAGTACTATCTGTTAGTATGCATTAATGTAGTGCTATATGCTGTGTATGAATATTATTTTTTACTTAAAAAAAAAAAAAACTAAACTCTGCACTGTGCTACATTGGTGTTAAGAGTGGGATAAATAGAAGAGCTATGTTCCGACTCAGTAAAGCATCCAGCACCAAAAATGGACTTGCTGGCCTCTTTTGAGCTGTTAATGGAGAGTTTTGAAGCTGTTATCCAGGACCTAAAACATGGACAGCTGTGTCAATTCAGGAAGGTAGATAGCCAAGAGGCCACTGCAGCTCCACACAAGGAGGCTTCACCTGCCCATATATAATGGGCAGATCACCACCTAGAAGGGCAGCATCAGATGACAGTGCTGCACCACATGAAAACAGAGCATGCAACAACCCTGCTGAGTCACTTGGCTGCACAACACTCAACAGCCGTGCCACTATGCCCTTGTTAACAGTTGCATGACCATCTTCCCATTTTGAAGAATCTGTGTGCCACTGCAAGGAGTTGGGAAAGGTGGCTAGCATGGCTAAACACTCAAAGTGAGTGCTTTGTAACAGAGCTGGATTTTGCATCAGCCAATGATGACATCAGTGCCGTGTCATGAATATTAGCAGGCATTCCATGATTCAAATGAGTTACTTCAGCACCAGCTACAGGGGAGCCATAAAAATGGCGAGCCAGCCAAGTCACACATTCAGCAACTAGTGTGACTAAAGCATGAGATTATTCCAAAGATAATGAGCCTAACAGAGCAGTAAAATGACCAGGAATTGGGTTGGCACTCGCAAGCACCACAATGTACGAGGTGAGACTCAAAAATACAGGGTTGGTAAAATAAATATATTTATTGATGAATTACAGTATTCTACACATTGTCACCTTCTTTATACTCCCCCTAACGATCTCTACACCGCTCCATACATATCTTCCATTGATTGAAACAGTTCTGGAAATTCTTCTTGCTTCAGGCTCTTCACCAGGCTTGCCATTTTTGTCTTCACTTCACACATTGCAGAAAAATGTGTTCCCTTCAGGTCACTTTTGATTTTTGGGAACAAGTAAAAATCGCAGGGAGCTAAATCAGGCGAATTGGGTGGATGATCGAGGACAAGAATGTTTTTGTCAGTTGTGATAAACCAGACATCATAAAAAGGCTTGGGGCAGCCACCTGTATAATATCCCTGGCTGTAAAAGATTTTGAAATTGACAGAGATGTTCACAATACTGAGTCCAAAACAGAACTGATTCCTTGGTGGTAAAATGGCGGCTTTAATAGCCCATATAGTAAGTGACAACATCAAAGGGGCGGGACACGGAAGTGAATCATCTGAGGTACTGGAACCCATAGACATAGAATTACTAGACGCCGCATGACCAGCAGCATCGTACGTCAATGTTGCTGCCATATTGCGAGTGGCACTGCTGTGGAGTGAAGTAATAGGTAAAGATGCCTCACGCATGTGCTGCTTGAGATTGTACAAACCGCTGTACGCTCCAAACCAGATCCCGGGGGATTACATTTCATACGTAAGGCTGAACAATTGTTTTCGTTATATTTGGCCATTAGAAAATCACGTTTTATAATCTTAGCACTCAAGGTCACCTTACAATAAAATTAAACAACATTAGTAAAATTAAAATAAGAGAATAATAAACCAAAAAGCAATAATTAGCAAACAAACAAAGATAACTGGCAGTAAAAGTGCAAAATTCACAATTGGTATGCCAGTTTGAAAAGATAAGTTTTGAGGGCAGTTGTGTTATTGAATCGAGCTGACGTATATGAGAGGGAAGAAAATTCCCGAGTCGAGGAGCACAATGAGAGACGCTCGAGCTCCCATAGCACTGAGTCTGATGTGCGGTACAGAAAGTCGAGCTGCAGATGAGGATCTGAGTGAGCGAGAGGGAGTGTCAGTCTGTAGGAGATCAGCGAGGTAGGCGGTGGAGAGCTTTAAACGTTCAGAGCGGTATTTAGTATTGTATTCAGTAGTGAACAGGGAGCCAGTGAAGTTGAGAGAGAATCGGTGTGATATGTTCAGTGGATTTAGAACAGCAGGTTATTATCCTGGCAGCAGAATTTTGAAGAAGTTGTAAGCGATGGATACGTTTTTGTGAGATGCCAGATAGAATAGCATTACAGTAATCTATACGTGAGGTGACTCGGGCATTAACCGATACTTCAGTACTGTGTTGTGTAAGAACAGGACGAAGTCTAGAACTTTTTTGGAGATGGAAGAAGGCAGTCCGAGAAATGCTACTTATATAGGTGGAATTATTTAATAATAATAATAATAATAATAATAATAATAATAATAATAATAATAATAATAATTCTTATTTAATAATTGCTATTATTAGTGTATAAATGGATATAAATAATTTCATGTAAACGATTTGCCAAAATCTGTTGTATGTAAACGATACTGTTTTAAACGTTATTGTTTTTTCATCAGAAAACCCGGTTTCCACGTCTACCTGTATTGGTTTAAATGGCACTTTTACCACTCGCAATATGGCGGACGCGCTGACTTATCGTGTCGACTGGGCAACACAGTGAATGCGGCGTCTATCTATATATGTCTATGCTGGAACCTGGATTTTGTACTGATTTACCCCATTAAATTCTAACCTGTGGGTTTGGGTTCTTTTCTTGTCGTGCAGGATGAAGCTCGCACTCAGAATGGGACTCTAATCAGACAGCTTGGTGAGATGGAGGCTGACCGAGACGGAACTCAGCTGAGAGTGCAGCACCTCCAGAAGTCGCTAGCCGAATGTGAAGAAGGTGAGCTTCCACTTGTCTTTTAAGAGCAGGATTCTTGTTCATTTCTTTACAAAGAATTGATGTAATGCATTGTTTCTCAATTCGTGGGTCATTGGACAACCTAGCTTAAGTTTAAAAAAAAATAATTGAATTAATTAATTAGCCATTGCTTTAATGTTTAGGGGGCTACTGATTGTAGATTTCAGTTTTGCACCCATCCAAAGGGACATTTTGCTTCATTATACTGGGGAATAGAAACATCTGACATAAGTGCAGTTTTCCAAGAACATGACAACTTGATTTACACCGCATGCTTCATTCATTAAGAAAGCCAAACAACATGGACACGCTCCTCAAACACTTCATAGTATCACCTATTTTGAACTCTTCCAATTCCATTTCAAGATTCATCCTGAAATTCAAAACCAAACAGGAATGTTACAAGAACATACAATCCAGATTTTCTGAGGTATAGGTTCACTTTTACGGTAAAACATAGAGAGCAATGGCTGTTGTGCCTTATTTGCAGTGTGATACTACCTACCAAAAGCATGAAGCCCTCCAAACCTTAAGTGCATTTGGAAACAAAGTCTGATACTTACAGATGTAAATGGTTCAACTTTTTTTAAATGAAAAAACTGAAGCTCTTGAGTTATTACAAAATACAAGCTAGTTATACATACGTCCTTGTTTACAAGAACCTAACAAAGCCATTATCAAAGCCAGTCTTCAAGTGCTTATTAAAAATCGTGAGGGAATCTGCAGTTCATCCCACCAGTTAGGAGCTACACATGAACAGAGTCTGGATTGAGATTTGATGCCACGCAGAGGTGGCATCACCAGACACCATTCATCAGCAAACCCGAGTTGCAAGAGGAAGCAGAGGACTTCCATATGTACAGGTCCTGAGCCATTGACTGCTCTATAGACAAGCATCAAGGATTTGAACTTAATGCATGTTAGTGATCTTAAGAGGGGAGTGACATGTGCCTGCCTCGGCTGATTGAACACCAGGCATGCCAATGCTTTTTGAATCATTTGCTCTGGCTTGATGGCACATGCCAGGATTCCTGCCAACAGAGAACTTCAGTAGTTCAGATGTGACAAGACCAAAACCTGATTTGAATGTGTGCTGCTACAGGGAGCCAGTGCAGTGAGTTGAAGAGAGAAGTGATACGCTCCCATCTTGGCTGGTTGAACTCCAAATGTGCCACTGCATTTTCTATCAGCTGCTTGGTAGCACATGCAGGAACCTGTGCCAGGGGAGAGTTGCAGTAGTCCAGACCAAAGCTTGGACCAAGAGTTGTGCTGCAAATTGCAAATCTGTAAGACTAAGCAGCTGTTGAAGCTTGGACTGTGGAGGACAGGTGGTCATCAATCTTCACCCAATGGTTGCATGCTGACTTGGTGGGTGTTGGCGGTAATGAGCCAAGCTGAACAGTGCTATGGCTATGGTAACAAGAAGGTCCGTCTTTGTCAGGTTGAGTTGCTTATGGTGCTCCTACACCTATACTGCAATATCAGTGAGACATGCAGATATTGTAGCTCATACTTTGTGGTCCTCTGGAGGGAACAACATTTACAGATGTGTATCATCAGCATTGCACTGATGTGAGGAACCATGAGACTGGATGATGTTTTAGTGTATGTTTATGTGGAAAATATGCAGCATTTCAAATTTTCAAAAAAGCCTACATCACACCTCCATGGTGATGTGAACGAGAGGTAGAAATTGAATTGATTTCACTTGTGCTTTACCCAGTGGCAGAAAAGAACACAGGTAAACTGAAAGCGTGAGCGAGGCCTTGGGGAGTTGAATTCCTTGTTTCCACATCCCAAAAAAAATTTTAAAGCGTCAAAAACTCTTAAATGAATTTTGGATTTCATAATTGTTAAATGAATTTCAGCGCTATTCCTCAGATGACATAATAAGCAGGAATGTAGTAATACAATAAGTCAAATGGTACAAATACAGAAATAAAGCAAACTAAATATGAACCAGGAACAGGAGTTGGTGTACAAAGAAAGTGAGATAACTCATCCATTTGGAATGAAAGGTAATGCTGATCAGTGGTTGACTTCCTTGGTGTTAACCTTGGGAGTGTCTTGAAATTCTATGTAAGAATGGTTAACCCCGAGTACTTCTCAAGATAATCTGTTTTGATGAAATATGGAGTGTTAAGACAAATAACATTTGGGACACTATTCTGCTGCCATGTTGTGGATGAAATAACATCATACAGCAAAACAAATCATGATTTTTTCTACGTGTTCTGTCACTCTATGGTTGCTCATCAATATTCATGAGTGGGGCAGAGCCTTCATCCAAAAAACGCACAACGGCATGTAAACAAAAAGCTGTACAGCCAGATGTAGAACAAACTAAAACTGAACCATTAGATGAATCACTTGATTGACATGGTGACATGGCTCCATCTTGACTTTGAATTACAGTAGGAGTCCCCAGGTTCTTTTGAAAACAAGCCAACAGCCTGCTGGACGAAAGAATTATTTTCCAGAGTTTTGCTGAGACAATGGCTGTGCAATCTGACAGTTGAAGTGTTTGTGCGAGAAAACTTATCCAAGTCATAAAATGGCCTCCCTGTTGTGCATGTAGACACTCCACAAAGGTTTAGTGGCATTTTTCTCATTGTATGGGTACACCATTTGTTTCTCCGACAAGTGGCTGAAAGATTATTTGATTGACTTCTTTAGTGAAACGAGGAGCCGAAGGTAAACTCAGCTCTGCCCAGACCGCCCTCATGTTGCAAGAAGAATCAATCCGTCGTGGAGAACGGGAGCGTAAGACCCTTCTAGAGAAGGTGACCACTTTGGAGCGGAGTGTCCAGTCAGCTGAGACCGAGCGGCGCAACACACAGGTAAAAAGACTTAATGGTAGAAAGAGTTAGAATTGTGATTGTGTATCTTAAATCTGTTCATCTTTTACAGCTAGCATCCTCGACTTTTTATAAAAGCATTAATAAATGATTTTCCAGATAGTGGATATTTTATTTAGTGCTTTCATTGGAAGGACTCTCAGAATGCTATACAGAATCAGTTATTCTTTCAGTTTCTGAGCCCATTTCTTCTAATATTTGCAGCATTGCTGGCCATTTTGGACACAAATTAGGGAACTTCCCTGGGCAAGGTGCAACTGAATTCTGGGAAACAGTCAGGCACGCTGTCTTGTCTTAAACATTGCAGGGGGCAAAAAATTATAGGCTACAAGATAAATAATAATCCAAAAATGACAACTATAATAATAATAATTATTATTATCCCTAAACTAGCATAGTATAAGTGATACAAATCAAGCATAATAAAATTATATGATCAACATGACAGTAGGACTGTAACACTGGGCTTTGAATGCATTTCTAAAGGTTGATTTAGTTCAAAGAATAAGCACCTCTCAAATTAATTTGTGTTAAAACTCTGCAAATGTCACTCTCTGTTGTTCAACGAAATCTGCAACTTGACTCCATTCTTCACATTTGCTCTTGGTATGCTAAAAAAGTTCTCCTTAATCTGTCTCTTGCTGGAAAAACTGAAGCTGTGCATTGATTCAATGGTAATACTGTTGATTCCGGTTAATTGGACCACCGGTTAATCGGACCAGCCGCTTATTCGGACCGAATCCTAAAGAACCAAAATAGATCATATTATATAAGCCTAATATTATTCGCTTATTTGGACCAAAATTCCGTTTAATTGGACCAAAGAACGTGACAGAGAATAAGAAAAAGAAGCCACAAGTCGCCCGCTGAAAGCGGATGTAAAGCGGGTCAGCGACATCGGAAAGATCCCTGGGCTCCCCAGGAGAATTTATGCTTTTATCAAAGGTCAGGAAGTCGGGAAATTTGTACCAAGTGCAAACCAGTGGGGGTGAACATGTCTGCCCTTTCTTTCCTAAAACGGACCGCCCAGTAGCCGGCGACATGAAATCGAGAGTAAACAAGTGCAGTGCGTAAACAGAATGCGTCAGATCACACTAGACAAGTTCTTCAAACGTTGACTGGAATTAGGCAATGTAACCTTTTTTATTGTGCTTCGCATGCTGAGTGTCGTGTAGATCGTTTCGAAGAATTTGGAGATTTCTTTTTCAATAAACAAAGTTTTAAGCAACCGTACATGTACATAGTTCTTGTTTGTACGTTCGCTATACGCGTGTGCAGCAGAATAAAAGTCATAATGACATTTTAATGTTACTTCTAGCACGTCCCTTCTTGGTTTGCACATGTATAGGGCATGTTCATGTAATCGGACCAGCCGGTTATTAGGACCAAAATGATCACGTCCTGATGTGGTCCGATTAACAGGAATCGGCTGTATTGCTTTCTTTGCATACACAAACTAGGATATTTTAAACAGGAATTGTGGGTAAAATGCCTGGGGCCTCATGTATAACGCCGTGCGTAGAACTCGCAATATAACATGGCGTAAGCACAAAAGCCGAAATGTGTTTACGCACAGAAAAATCCAGATGCAGGAATCTGTGCGTACTCCAACTTCCACGTTCTTCCGCTACATAAATCCCGATCAGCGTGAAAACTAACGCTCGTGCACGCGCATTTTGTAACGCCCCAACTCCTCCCAGAATTACGCCTCTTTGAATATACAAAATAATATAAATCGCCCTTAAGCGCAGCCTTCTGTGAACAGACAATGGGAAAAGCACGGGGAAAATATAAGAATTTCAGCGAATACCAAGTGGAGGCAAAGGAAAAACATACTATTTGTTCAAATAAACCGTGGTATAATCAACAAAAGGAAGTTGATCGAGTGACATAGCGTGTTGGAGAAGCCCACTGTCTGAGTGTCATATGAAAGCTTATTAGGGTACAGAGAAAAAAGGCACACGGTGGGGAAAAAGCACGAAATGTCAACTTCAATCTCGACATTTCCACTTTAATCATGTAGTTTATTTTGTCATTAAAGTAGAACATCATAAACTTCATCTTAAAATCGTTTAATTAACCAGTTTCTCAAATCACATCGTAATTAAAGTAGCACGTTAAATGCTTTGTTTTGTATTTGATTTTCTACTTGTATGTGCTCTATGTGTGTGAATCACTACTTGCTTCTTAAACCGGCTCTCTTCCTCCAACTGGACACAGAGTCCATTACATTCGTGATATTACAGCTCTCTGAATAACTAAAATACTGAGATGTATACGTGATGTCATTTTCATGATGATAGGAGTTAAAGCACGTTATTAAACATGTGTTTCACTTTGATGAAATAATTTATTGCAGCAGTACTCAGGGGCGGCTCTAGGCTTTTGGTGGCACTGGGCAGAGGAAGAATCGGTGGCTCCTTCGCCCGCCAATGTCATGCACGGTGGATGGCCACGTCCGTTGCAGACACTGCGTAGCCGCCTCGTGCTCATGACACAAGCATTTAACTTTTGCCGAAATTTGTTGCTGCGTTTTTAGCTGTGTTGTTATTTTCTCTTTCTGTTTTATATTCAATACATATTGGCGTAGCCGTCACTGCAGTCAGTGCTTTTCTTTCCCCAAGTAACCGATCGCCATACAATCAGCTCTGTAATAGACGTTAAGCCATCTGTAAGCTTAGCGATTCTTCAAAACGCGTTTAAAGAACATTGAAATATCTTTGTAGTACATGTTTAATTATTCTATCCTTAACGACACTCCCAGTGAAGAATATAGATTATTTAAATGAAGTTAAAGTTTTATCTGTATAATTTAACAAACATATTTTGCTGCATTTCATCTTAAAAATGATATCGTCATCATATGTAAATACGCGCTTTATAAAGTGGCTCAGGTTGTGCGATATTATAACTGTAGTGCAAGTTTACAGTGGGGTGATTGTACTTATAAGTACAAACCGTTCTACAATCAATCAACAATCAATCAACATTTATTTATATAGCACATATTCATACAAAAAAATGTAGCTCAAAGTGCTTTACAAAATGAATAGAAAAATAGAAGACACAATGAAAAATAAACATAAGTCAACATTAATAAACATAGAATAAGAGTAAGGTCCGATGGCCAGGCTGGACAGAAAAAAAAAAAAACTCCAAAGGCTGGAGAAAAAAATAAAATCTGTAGGGGTTCCAGACCACGAGACCGCCCAGTCCCCTCTACAAGGAGCACTTGATTGGCTGCATTTAAAGTTCTTGGGATTAAACTGTTTCTGAGCCGCAAGGTCTGTACAGGAAAAGTGGAAAAGTGCGTGGCTTTACGCCAAGTGTAGGTTTTATACATCGCGATTTGAACGTAGAAAAGTTCTTACACAACATTTCTGTGCGTACGCACCGTTTATACATGAGGCCCCTGGAGTTTGAGACCACTGCTATAGAAAAACCAAGTGCAGTATTAAACAAAAATGGAATAGGCTTTACCTTATATAGTGACTTTAGCACAACTCTGCTCACAAAGTCCTTCCAAGGATTTTCCAAGAGCATTTTAAATACAAGTAGAATAACCTTAAAGTGAAATTTTATCTTTCAAAATGAGCTAGATCATAAACTGCTTTACAGAATAATTAAGAGTAACATAACCAAAGCAAAGAAATTAACTTTATCTCATATGCTTCCCATAATAACCAGCACAATGAAAAAGTGAAGCCATAAAAAGCCAACATGTTAAAAGGGGATGATAGGCTTTGCTTTTAATGGTGCCTTTTATAATACGCATCCTAACAGAGCCATCAAGAGAAATTTTATTCAATCATAAGAAGAAGCTTTGCCTTATTTAGCGCTCTTCCTCATGACTTATCATTGTACAGGGCCATACATTAAATAAACTAATAAGAGGTCATTTATGGTATGTTTCAATGAAACTAAAAAGGGTTGGAGTTTCTAATAGTAGTTCACCTTTTTTTTCTGCTTGTTGCCCTCTTTGAATACACTACCTTTGAAAAGAAAATCAGGATTTAAACAAAATTTGAAAGCATTCTTTGAAAGAATTTCCCCTTGGGATTAATAAAGTGTCTGTCTGTCTGTCTGTCTGTCTATTGAACAGTAAAGATTATCTAAACACCTGATGTTGCAACTGTAACAGCTTAGCTCCTCACTTCACTATTTCTGTTTTTCAGGAGAAGCTTAACAAGCTCAAAGCCATTGAGGCAAGGCTGGATGCTGAAAGGCGGAAGTTGAAGGAGGCACTGGAAGACGCAGAAAGCCGAGGCACCAAGCTGGAGCTGTCCCGGAGAACTCTGGAAGGCGAGCTGCAGCGTATGAAGCTTAGCCTGGGAGACAAAGAGACAGAAATTCAGGCTGCACAAGACCGCATTGATAACCTGCAGCGGCAGGTGAGTCTCCAGGAGGCAGAGATCAGTTGGCATCAACTCTATTTAGATGGTGGACTGAAATGTCTCTGAGCCTCCAGATAATATAACAATTCAGTGTTTAGCAACTAATGGAACAACCCCGTTGTGCTGTTGTTGTCAGACTTAAAACTATATGGCCAAAGGTTTGTGATCACTCAGCCATCTCACCTATTAGAGCTTGTTGGACGTTCCATTCCAAAACTAATAATGAGTTGGTCCCACCTTTGTGGTCTATGGAGGTCTTCACTCTCCTGGCAAGGCTTTCCACAAGAATTTGAAGTGTGTTTTTGAGAATTTGTGCCCAGTCAGCCAAAAGAGCATTTGAATAGTTAGGTACTGATGTTGGACAAGAAGCGCCTGACTCACAGTTGGTGTTGAAGTTCACTCCGAAGGTGTTCAATAAGAGGTCAGGGTTTTGTACGGATCACTTGAGGTCTTCCATGTCTTTGTGGAGTTTGTCATGCTGGGACAAAAAAGGACCTTCCCCAGTTAGTTGCCACAAAGTTGGAAGCACACAGTCGTCATTATATGACGTTGCATTGTCAGTACCCTACACTGCAACCAAGGGGCCTCACCAAAACCCTTTAAACAGTTCCAGAACATTAGCTCTCCTCAACCAAACTTTACAGTGGTCACTCTGCAATCCAGAAGGCAGCGTGACAGATTTATCCATCAGACTGCCAGGTGGTAGAGTGTGATTTATCACTCCAGAGCACACATTTCCACTGCACTAAACTCCAGCTGATACTTGGCAATTGCACAATTGAGCTTAGGCTTATGAGAAGCTGCTTTGGCCCTGGAAAAACATGTCATGAAGTTTCCAACACACAATTCTTGTGCTGATGTTGCATCCAGGGGCACTTTTAGACCTCTGTAGTGAGTGATGCCACAGAAGAGAAGCGATTTTTACATGCCATGCACTTTTGTGTGGTCTACCACTTGATGGGTGGGCTGTTGTTGCTCCTAGAAGCTCCCACCTCACAGTAATAGCACTTACAGATGACGGTGGCAGATCTAGCAGAGCAGAAATTTCATGTACTGACTTTTGGCAAAGGTGACTTCCTATGAACACACATTTGCCACATTTAAAGTCATTAAGCTCTGTTTGTCAATGGGGATTGCATGGCTGTGTGTTTGATTTGATATAAATGTTAACAATAAAACACCTGAGCTCAATTATTTGGAGAGCTGTCCACATACTTTTAGTCACATACTGTATATCATTTAGCTTAAGTAGAAGCCACTGAATTGGTGTGATAAGGGGTGACAGGAACTTTCTCATTCTGACTGATAAAAAAGAAAACATGGCACTACATAGTTGGTGTTCTATAAAGTACTCTGCCCCCCCCGCAGGTGTCAGAAAGTGAGATGAAGGCTGGTGCTCTTCGACTGGAAGTGGACCGACTGCACCTGGCCTTGGCCAAAGCAGAGGAGGCTGAAGCTTCACTAAAGGAGCGACTGCAAAGCCTGAGCGGCAGCATGGCAGAGAATGCTGCCAGCCAGGCCTCGGCCCAAGAGCGTGTGTTGGCCCTGCAGAAGGCCCTGAGCAACAGTGAACAGGAGCGCCGGCTGCTACAGGTCAGAACTTTTCATGGAAATGGTTGTTTGTTTGTTTTGTTTTGCTTTTTCCTGAAAAAGCCACAAGAACAACATATAGAAACCCTATTGAAGCAGAAAAGGCATATAAGGTGGCATCAGAGTTATAATGGATGTCTTGATACAAGATGATTTTGTGTGAAGTGGTGACTGAGGATGAGTCGATTGCTTGTGGTCTCTGGTGCAGCACTGGGCCCAACAGTCCTAATTGAAGTTACCATATAACTAGAGACAGGTGTGGTGCTAGTATTGGGCCCGTGTAGGCCTAGGCCCACCCACTTCATTCAATGCCCCCATCCCGTTTTGTAGCTTTTTATATAAATGACAACTGGGTGTATATTTAATTTTAATTCACAAAAACAAGCCTGCAAATCACTGCCTGGGCAAACATCCTCACTGTTACAGCCACATTCTGTGTCACGTCCCCCTGTCCCTTCTCCACACACACTCATGTTGATTGAAGGCCACATACTGTGTCATGGACGTGCCAACCTGTGGCCACCTTGTAGTGATCCTCTCTGTCACGCACATCTGAATCCACAAAGCTCCTATGTCTTGCCTTTGTGCCCACTCTGCTGCATTCAAAACTTTGGCATCTTGGGGTCATAATGACACAACCTGTTCCCTATTCAAAGAACCCTGCACCATTGAACCAACAGGTAACACACAGAATTTGAAAATTCGTAGAGTCTGATGTAGCCATTGGAAATTTAGGTGAAAATGCCAACTGCTTGCAGGGCAACTACAGTCGTTGCCAAAAGTTTTGAGAATGACACAAGTATTGGTTTTCACAACATTTGCTGCTTCAGTGTTTTTAGGTCTTTTTGTCAGATGTTTCTATGTTATATACTGAAGTAGAATTACAAGCATTTCAGAAGTTTCAAAGGCTTTTATTGACAATTGCATTCAGTTTATGCAAAGAGTCCATATTTGCAGCGCTGGCCCTTCTTTCTTTTTCCAAGACCTCTGCAATTCACCCTGGCAGGCTGTCAATCAACTTCTGGGCTCAATCCTGACTCATGGCAGCCCATTCTTGCATCATCAATGCTTGGAGTTTGTCAGAATTGGTGGGTTTTTGTTTGTCCACCCGACTCTTGAGGATTGACCACAAGTTCTCAATGGGATTAAGGTCTGAAGAGTTTCATGGCCATGGACCCAAAATTTCGATGTTTTGTTCCCTGAGCCACTTAATTCTCACTTTTACCTTATCATGCTGGAAAAGGCATAGTTGGTCACCAAGCTGTTCTTGGATGGTTGGGAGAAGTTGCCCTCAGAGGATGTTTTGGTCCCATTCTTTATTCATGGATGTGTTCTTAGGCAAAATTGTGAGTGAGCCCACTGCATCGGCTGAGAAGAAACAACCCCACACATGAATGGCCTCAGGATGCTTTACTGTTGGCATGACACAGGGCTGATGGTAGCGCTCACCTTTTCTTCTGTGGATACCCCTAACAATCAGAAAGGGGATTCATCAGAGAAAATGACTTTCCCTCAGCAATCTAATCCCTGTACCTTTTGTAGATTATCAGTCTGTCCCTGATGTTTTTCTTGGCTTCTTTGTGGCCCTTCTTGACACCCACCAGGCCATCCTCCAAAAGTCTTTGAGTCACTCCCACCTACCTGCTGCCATACCTGAGCAAGCTCTGCACTGGTGGTGTCCTGATCCTGAGCCATGAATAAAGAATAGTACCAGAACATCCTCCGAGAGAAACTTCTCCCAGGCAAAAGTGATAACTAAGTGGCTCAGGGAACAAAACATCGAAATTTAGGGTCCATGGCCAGGACACTCCCCAGACCTTAATCCTATTCAGAACTTGTGGTCAATCCTCAAGAGACAGGTGCATTAAAAAAAAAAGCCCACCAAGTCTAATTATGCAAGAATGGACTGCCATCAGTCAGGATTGGGCCCAGAATTTGATGGACAGTCAGCATGCCAGGGAGAATTGCAGAGGTCTTGAAAAAGAAAGAAGGGCCAGTGCTGCAAATATGGACTCTTTGCATAAACTGAATGCAATTGTCAATAAAAGCCTTTGAAACTTCTGAAATGGTTGTAATTCTACTTCAGTATATAACATAGAAACATCTGACAAAAAATCTAAAAACACTGAAGCAGAAAACTTTGTGAAAACCAATACTTGTGTCATTCTCAAAACGTTTGGCCACGACTGTACTGAGCATGCTGAAAAATTCAAGAAACCTCTGTTGGCAGATGCTATAGAATAGGTAGAGGTTATGGATCTACTTTATATGGATGATCTGTCAATTTAACAATAAGAAGAAGACATTGCATTTATTTAGCATTTTTTCAAGACACTTAAAGTACTTTACATAGAGAGGAGTCCACCTCAACCACAAGCAGTGTGCAGCATCCACTTGGATGATGTGACGTCAGCCATTTTTGCTCACCATACATTAGCTATTAGGTGGTGAAGTGGTGAGAGAGAGCCAGTTAGAGACAGGGGTTGATTAGGGGACCAGGATAATCAAGCTGTGGTGGGGAATTTAGTCAGAACATCAGGATACACCCTGTTCTTTTTGACTACAGAGAATCAGATCCTCAGTTTTACATCTGAAGAACGGCACCTTATTTGTGCATCATAGTGTTCCCATCACTGCACTGGGGCATTGGGATCCACATTAAGACCACAGGGTAAGCTCCCCCTGCTGGCCTCACCAACACCTCTTCCAGCAGCAACCCAAGCTTTTTCTAAATGGTCTCTCGTCCAAGTACAGGCTAGACCCGAAAATGCTCAGCTTCAGGTTGGATGACCTCTTCTGAAGTGCAGATAGTATGGCTGCTGAAAAACATGTGGCTTGTTTGGGATGCATTGCCAATACCCAGGTCATTATGGACCACTGCTTTTAATTTTGATATCCTGCTATGTTTTGGTGACCGTTTAGGAGAGGCTGGAAGGGGCAAAATCAGCCCTTGCGGAGAGTAAGAAGAGCATGGCGACAATAATGGAGCGGATGCAGGCCCTGCAAGCTGACTTGGGGGAAGAGGAGCTGAAGCGAGCTGAGCTGGAGGGGCAACTCCACCAGCAACAGGAGGTCGGTAAATTAATTGTTTAGAGTACGTCACTCCACCTTTACACAATAATATTAACCTAAATGAATATGCAGATTAAAATAGCAGCTAGACGTAGAGAAAATGTGGCTTTGAAACTGAACAATGACAAGGGAGCAGCTTCAAATCCCACTGGTCATGCACGCTATGATCATGAACAAACTGCTTCTCATAATATCAAGGTTCAACTTGTGTAAACTTGTGTGGCAGAATATTCCTTATGAGGTTTAAGATGAAATGTATGGATATTTTCTTGAAGGTCCTACTTCCTCCCATTCTCCTACTCATCCTCTTTCCCCATCTCGTAGCTGCTGAGACAGCGCGTGGAGTCGGAGGAGACTGCATTCCGCAGCCTGGAAAAGCTGCAAACAGATCGAACCTTGTCGCAAGAGCGGCTGCGCAGCCTTCAGAGAGCCGTGGTGCAGCTGGAAAGCGAAAAGAGGGAGGCTGAAAGAGCTGCCATGCGACTGGAGAAGGACAAGACTGCTCTCCGCAACACTCTGGATAAGGTGAGGTCTTTTCGAAAGGAACCTGTGCAGAAAAGTGACGGCACCGGCAAATGCGTAAACGATAGCTTGTAGACTTAAGTGTGGACTGTAATTTTGGCTGAAATGGGACAATAATTATGATGTCATCATGCTCCATAATTTGTAAATATTAAGCTGTGATTTGGTAATGTATTTGTTGTTTGGGGCGTTTGTGTTGTAACGTAATTATTTTTGAGGCAGTGTGAAGACTGGAACTAAAACCATGCACCATAAAGTGGACTTTTTGAGCGTGTTCTGCATTCTGTTGTTGTAACCCCAGTTCTCACTGGAGCTGATTAAATATTTCCTATTTTCTTTATGTTTTCATGCCTTGCCTTATATGTCAGGCTGCATTATAGAGGCTGCTATCATTGTACACAGCTTTATATGAGTAATGTCAAGTCTTTTTCTTTTAAGTTAATATAGTCCCAAATTAGAAAAATCTGGGAAAATATGGAAAATGCAAATTAAAAAAAACAAAAAAAGTAGTGATTCTTAAATTTCCTTTGATTTTTATTTCATTGCAGACGGTATGGAACAAAGGTATTTCATGGTCTGTTTGGTCAACTTCATTTCATTTGTTAATATACACCCATTCCTGCATTTCAGGCCTACAACAGATGCCTAAAAAAGGTGGGACGATAAAGTATTCACCACTTTTTAATGTCACCAATCCTTCTCAGAACACTTCAAAGATGTTTTGGCACTGAGAATACCAAGCGATGAAGCGTTTCAGGTTTTATTTTCTCCCGTTCTTCCTGCAAACACGTCTTAAGGTGTGCAACAGTACGGGGTCATTTTGTCGCATTTTTTGTTTTAAAATTCTCCACACATTCTCTACTAGAGACAGGTCAGGACCGTAAGCAGGCCAGTCCAGGACCCAGATCCTCTTTGTCCATAGCCATGCCTTTGTAACGTGTGCAGAATGTGGTTTTGCGCTGTCTTGTTGAAAAATGCATGAATGTCGCCTGAAAAGATGTCATCTAGAAGGCAGCATATGTTGCTCTAAAATCTCAATGTACTTTTCTGCATTAATGCTGCATTCACAGAAGTATAAATGGTCTTCGCCAAGGGCACTGATGCTACCCCATGCCATGACAGACCCCGGCTTTTGGACTTGTTGCTGGTAACAGTTTGGATTGTCCTTTGTGTCTTTGGTCCGGAGAACACAGCGTTCATTTCTTCCAAAAAAGATCTGGAATACTGATTTGTCTGACCACAATACACATTTCCATTGTGTGATGGTCAATGACAGATGCCTATGAGCCCAGAGAAGTTGATGCCACTTCTGGACATGGTTAACATTTATTTGCACAGTAAAGTTTGAAGCGGCATTTTTGAATGTAACTCCGTATTGTGGTGCTTAACTCTTTAAGGGCTAAATATTTTGTTTTTCGAATAACACAGTTTACCGAAAATCCCACACAGCTACGGTTTCACCCAGAAATCAACATAAAATGTCTGAAGCTGCGTGCTGTGCCCACCAGTAAATCAGGGATGCGCGGTTGGCTGCCCACCAGGCTGTCTTCACATGACAGGTGGTGGTCGCAGTCTCAGTGCATCGCAATCTGGTTTGTACCTCTTGTCATTGTTACCGTAGGTACGTTGGCTACACAAACCTGTTCAGCAACACGATCAGCTGGGGACCAATCAGCTGATGCTGATATCTCACATTTGTTTTCGATAACAAAATTGCAGTCTGACAATTCAGAGTCTAATTCAGCAATAATATGCAAAATGTCTTCCACAGAGTATTTTGCTTTACGTATTCACTTCGATCTCTCGGCAGATGTGTTTTCTCCTCTCAGGGAATCTCGGTCAAAACCAATGAAGTTAACTTTCCTTCTAGCAAAGATAGTCCAAGTAAAACTTCTTCTTCTTTCGACAAAAGTCGACATCCACCCTGAAAGAGTTAACAAAGGTTTGCCAGTCATCCCTTGCCCAAGTGGTTATATCAGCTATTGATGATGCAGTGCCGTCTGAGGGATCAGAATCACAGGTGTTCAGCTTAGGCTTGTGTAATTGACCTTTACTCACTGAAATTCCTCCAGATTCCTTGAATCGTTTAATGATATTATGCACTGAAGAGGGAGAAATATGCAAATTCCTTTGAGGAACATTGTTTTGAAATATTTCAACCATTTTGTGTCACAGATGTTGACAACCTGGAGATCCTCTGCCTATCTTTGCTCCTCAAAGTCTCAGCCTTTCGTGGATACAAACTCACGATTACAATCACCTGTTGACATCGCCTGTTTGAAATCGCATCATTATTTCATTATTTTACCTTATTAATGGCTCTAGTTTGCCCCCCATCCCGACTTTTTTTGGAAGGCCTGAAATGCAGGAATGGATGTATATTCACAAGTGAACTGAAATTGACCACACAAAACATGAAATATCTTGGGTTCATACTGTCTGCAATGAAAAAGACAAAGTCAATTTAAGAGTCAGTGTTTTTTTTTTTTTTTTTTCCATACCGTCCAAACTTTTTCTGGTTTGGGGTTGTTGTAAGATACAATCATGCAACCTAATAAGAATACATTTAACATGAGGGCACTTGATATTCTACAGGTGGAGCGCGAGAAGCTGAAGACAGAAGAGAGCACCATGCGCCTATCTGCTGAAAAAGGCCGCCTGGACCGGTCACTCAACTCGGTGGAGCAGGAACTCATGGATGCTCAGCGTCAGATTCAGTTGCTGCAGGTAGGGGGCGACCTTCCTAGGCAAAAATATCATCCATGGTGCTGAGAGGTGCCTTCTTTCTTCAGTTCTTATATTGATTGCTTTCCCATATTGTGTTGTTCTGTTAAACCAATATAAGATTTTATAAGAATTGTAGCTGTTCATGATTGTTACTTTATTATATTGTATTTACCATAGCTGCTTTTTGGATTTAGTTCTTCCCAACCTATATTAAGATGACTCACTAACTAACGTTTGCTGTAATTTAACCCCTTTTTAACACATTTCCAAAAATAACACTAAATTGAAAAAAACAGATTTTCAGACATGTGATTTTATATACAAACAACCATGGTCTGCGTGTCAATATGAAAACTGAAATCCATGAATATTATGGTTCCCTCTTCAACATGTAATTTTAAATCTTTTTCACATAATCACATCCTACTATTGCATTTTAAAGAGATAGACGAGATCTTTAACGTTATGCAAAACAGATTTAGACGCATCGTTAATACATACTGTACTGTACATTTAAAACAGAGGTGTCAAACTCCAAGCCTGGAGTGCTGCAGCGGCTGCAGGCTCTCATTCTAACCCTTTTCCTAATCAGTGACCAGTTTGCACTGCTAATTAAATTCTTTTTCCCTTCATTTTAATTGCCATGTTTGTAAGGATTCAGTGCTTTGAATTGATTCTTCTCTTCATTAAATGACAGCCAAACAGAAATGAGACGTGAAACGAGCCAACAGATGACCAGCTAAATTAGGGCTTCAAACTCCAACCACTTTCACTCCAATCACTTTCTTAATGATTAATCGATTCTTGCTGTTAATTAAACCCGTTATTTAATTCCATGGCCTATTGCTGCTCTCATTCTGCCACAGCAGGCATTTCCAAAACTGTTGATTTTCTGTTTTTTCTAAGAACATTGTAAAACGGTTTAGGTGACCTGAGAGATCAGCCTTACTGAGACCTTCACCTTTCTTTATTTTCAAATATTGTGTGATGGGCACAGATGAGCTGGTCATGCGGTGGCTTGTTTTGTGTCTCAATATTGTTTGGCTGATAATTAAGGAAAAAGAAACAACAAAGGGGCCTGAGTCAATTTAAGTAAAATTAAGGCAAAAAAAGTTCATTAGCAGCCAAAACTGGTCAATAGTTAAGAAGATGGTTAGAATGAAAACCTGCAGCCACTGTTCGATACCCGTGATTTAAACTAATCATTTTTTTATGCGATTATAAGTTTATATACTTGTATACATTTTACAAAACAAAAAAAGAATTTAAAAAGCAACTTAACACACTTAACCATTACACATATAGAATTTAAAAGAATGGAGAAAAAATTAACCACATGAGGTTCATTGCAGGGCGGCACGGTGGCGCAGTGGTAGCGCTGCTGCCTCGCAGTTAGGAGACCCAGGTTCGCTTCCCGGGACCTCCCTGCGTGGAGTTTGCATGTTCTCCCCGTGTCTGCGTGGGTTTCCTCCGGGCGCTCCGGTTTCCTCCCACAGTCCAAAGACATGCAGGTTAGGTGGATTGGCGATTCTAAATTGGCCCTAGTGTGTGCTTGGTGTGTGGGTGTGTTTGAGTGTGTCCTGTGGTGGGTTGGCACCCTGCCCAGGATTGTTTCCTGCCTTGTGCCCTGTGTTGGCTGGGATTGGCTCCAGCAGACCCCCGTGACCCTGTGTTCGGATTCAGCGGGTTAGAAAATGGATGGATGGATGGGTTCATTGCTTGCTGTACGAGGATTAGTTGAGGTTAAGATTTCTCGTTACAGAGGTAGTGTGTTTTTATGTTTCAGAAGTTGACATTTACTCCTTTGTACCTTCTCTAACACTTTGTCTTCTCTGTGTGTTTGTCTACACTGTAATCTAGAAAAGTTGCTTTAGGACTTTGGGCCTGGTAGTCATTTGTACTGTATGTTCTAACTCACACGACAGCTTCTCTCCATTTTGTTTGTTTTGGGATCTTTGTTTCTAATTAAATCATGTCCTCTTAACAGCCAAACCACCTGGCTTCCTGCCAACTTCAATTCTCAATAACATTATTGTATCCAGATGTCTCAAATTAAAAGCCTTGCCGGTTTCTGCTCCAGGGATTTTAGTTAATATTTCTTTTATTCATTTAATTCATTAACTATATGCTTGTGAGATGGAGTCGCTTTCCTTGCAAGGCCTACTCGCTGGCTGGAGAATCTGAGATTTTGCCCTGATGAGAGCTGTTCTGGAATTGGATCCAAACTGGGTGTCTTTATGCACGATGTAAATACCATAAAGTAATCCAAGAATCCATCCTGCACCTGTCTATCAGCCATCTTGTAACTCCCAACCCTTCTGTTTCATGGTAGTCAGTGCACATGATTCTCCATATTTCCCCCTTTTGGACTTTTTGGTCACTTGATGATGATTACTCACAGGCATGGCTTTGAAAGTGAGTCAATGAGAGGACTTCAAATACTTTGGGATCTTTGGTTTATCTCCATTGACAAACATTGGGTCATACTGATGAGCTTAGTTACTTTAAACATGGCGCTGTCTTAGGGTGCCACCTTTGACATAAGTCAATTTGTGACATTTCCGCTCTGCTAGATCTGTCCTGGTCAACTGTAAGTGCTGTTATTGTGAAGTGAATGCGTCAAGGAGCAACAACAGCTCAGCCACTCACAGAGCGAGGCATGAAGCACATCACATGTAAACATCATCTCACTTCTGTGGTATCACTCACCAGAGAGTTCAAAACCGCCTCAAGCGACATCAGCACAGGAACTGTGTGTCGGGAGCTTCATGAAATGGGTTTCCATAGCCAAGCAGCTGAACAAGCCTAAGGTCACTTTGCGCAATACCAAGAGTTGGCTGGTGTGGTGTAAAGCACACCACCATTAGCCTCTGGAGTGGTGGAAACATGTTCTGTGGAGTGATGAATCATGCTTCACTATCTGGCAGTCTAATGGACGAATCCTGGTTTGGTGGATACCAGGAGCATGCTATCTTCTGGACTGCTTGGTGCCTACTGTAAATTTTAGTGGAGGAGTGACAATGGCAGGGTGAAGTCCCTTGGTTCCAGTAAAGGGTACTATTAAGGCTACAGCATACAAAAACATTTTAGATGATTGTACAATTCCATCAGTTTGGCAACAGTTTGGCAAAGGCCCTTTTGTGTTCAAGCATGTCTGTGCCCCTGTGCACAAAGCCAGGTCCATAAAGACATCATAGTGGAACTGGAGGGGCCTGCACAGATCCCTGTTCTCAATCC
Organism: Polypterus senegalus; assembly: GCF_016835505.1. Classification (NCBI taxonomy): domain Eukaryota; kingdom Metazoa; phylum Chordata; class Cladistia; order Polypteriformes; family Polypteridae; genus Polypterus; species Polypterus senegalus. The sequence goes on from NC_053159.1 coordinate 18,002,956, forward strand.
TACTGAACACCTTGAATTGGAAAGACAAGGTGAGCCAAGACGTCTAGACCTACATCAGCACTTGACTTCATAAATGCTCTTTTGGCTGAGTGGGCACAATTTCCCACAGACACGTTCCAAAATCTTGTGTAAAGCCTTTCTAGAAGAGTGGAGGCAGTTATAGCAAAAGCAGTGCCAGCTCCCTATTAATGCCCATGGTTTTACAATGGGATGTCCAACAAGCTTATATAGGTGTGATGGTCAAGTGTCCAAAAGCTTTTGGATATTTGGTGTAACTTAACATTCCAAATGTGTCTAAACCAGAAGCAAAGTAATGAGCGTGACAAATCATATCAGATTTAATCTGGATGGATAGCAGCTCTTCTTGCCAGGCATGTAGGCACTCAATGTGCTTAGACTACATGGTGGCTCTTCGTCTTTGTGAGCTGAATGGTGTCTGATCAAGCAGGGTCTTTGCATGGATGGAATGATAAGGACTCCTTGGTTTCTCCTTTAGGCTCTAAATGTATGCCATTCCCGTGTTTCCTTGATGTACATCTTGGGCCAATAGGACATTGCAGTGTAGGACTTACTTCTCCACCATGTTCAGGCCTTGTGGTCTTTGACCAATCCTGTTTAGACATGACTTCTATCCTTCAATCTGCTGCTAGGTCAGCTTCTCGCTGCAGCCCTTGGGAAACATCAAGTATGATTTTTTTTGTCTTTCCATGTTACCAGCATGCATGTACAGGTCCCTAGTTTTTGGTTTTTATAAGGGATTTTGATCTGGTGTAACAAGATCTTATCTTTCTCTGAGGTTTTTTTAAATCTATGGCTGGTTCTGGCCTGGCACCTTGTAAAACACTTTTTTCTAAATGCATGCTTTGTCATATCATCATTACGAAATTAAAATGGAACTTCGCACCATCCTCTTGTCACCCACCCTGGCCAACTCTGTTCCAATACTGCAAAGTTTCCATTCCCCTTTTAATGTGCTTGAGACACAGACAACATTATGTTGGCTTTCAGCAACCCATGAATGGCGTCTCAGGGTTTTCTGTTGTTTCTCCTAGGCCCAGCTTGACGAAATGCAGCAGTCACAGTCCCAAGGCCTGGGCGAGGCCGTGCTGAGACATCGACAGGAGATGCAACAGGAGGCTGAGAGGCTGCGGGCAGCTCAGCTACAGGCAGAGAGGACATTGGAGGCGAGAGAGCGAGCCCACCGGCAGCGGGTCAAGGGGCTGGAAGAGCAGGTCTGTCCTTCTGTCCATGTATTTCTCAAAATATAAGACATGGGAGGCACTAAAGTGTTGTTACAGCTTAGCTATTCGGTTATCATGTGCTATAGTGAGACTCGTCTAGAAAGTTCAGAGGACTGCCACCCTGGTTGTGACGAGGTGTTGCCATCTGGTGTTTCCTGAATCATCTCTCTCCTCAGCAATTTTCTATTATTCCTTGTTGTCATTTACATTTATTTGCTTAGCAGACTCTAAGTTTAATCTAAAGCAACTTACAAAAGAGGTCAATATAATTGAGTAAATATCAGTCCGAGCGACTGTTTGGGAACAAGTGCTACAAGACAAGGGTACAAAATTGATCACCACAAGTGAAGAGATCAGAACAAAATGCCAGCTAGTTACAATTCCAAAGTTACAAAAACCTAAAGGCTGATGTAAGCTAGACAGAAACTCACCAAACAAGAGGGTCTTCATCACTTCTTAATCACATTGAGGGAGTCAGAGTTTCCAGTGGAGGTGGGCAGCTCGTTCTACCAGCTAGGACAGGGGTGGTGAACTCCAGGCCTGGAGGGCCGCAGTGGCTACAGGTTTTCATTCTAACCCTTTTCCTAATCAGTGACCAGTTTTTACTGCTAATTAACTTTTTCCCCATCACTTTAATAGCCCTGTTAGAAGAGTTCAGCCCTCTGAATTGAATCCTCTCATCATTAAATGACAGCCAAGCAGAAATGAGATGTGAAATGAGCTAACAGATGACCAGCTAAACTGGGGCTTCAAACTCCAACCAATTTCACTCCAATCACTTTCTTAATGAGAAGCCAATTCTTGCTGTTAATTATACCTGCTATTTCATTCCATGACTTGTTGCTGCTCTCATTCTGCCACAGTACACATTTCCAAAACTGTTGTTTTTCTGTTCTTTCTAAGAAAATGTTTTGGTGACCTGAGAGATCAACCTTACCAAGACCCTCACCTCTCTTTAATTTCAGATATTGTGTAATGGGCAGAGGGGAGCTGGTCATGCGGTGGCTTGTTTTGTGTCTCATTATTGTTTGGCTGCTAATTAAAGAAAAAGAAACAACTATGGGGCCCGAGTCAAGTTAATTAAAAGAAGTAATCAGCAGCAAAAACTGGTCACTAATTAAGAAGATGGTAAGAATGAAAACCTGCAGCCACTACGGCACTCTAGGCCTGGAGTTCGCCACCCCTGAGCTACAGTAGGAGCTACACGTGAAAAGGATCTGGACTGAGATTTGATGTCACACAGTGGTGGCATCACCAGACACTGTTCATCAGTGAGCTTAAGTGGCCAAGAAGGAGCAGAGGACCTGACAAAGGTCTCCTATAAACATGGGTGCTGACCCATTAACTACTCTCTGTAGGCAAGCATCAAGGATTTGAACTTAATGCATGTCACAGTGATCTTAAGAGAGGAGTGACATGTGCCTGCCTCGTCTGATTGAACACCACGAATCATCTGGACTGGCTTGGTAGCATATGCTGGTATTCCTGCAGGTAGAGAGCTGACATTAGTCCAGACAGGGCAAGACCAAAGCCTAAACCAGGAGTTGTGCTGTATACGCTGTCAGATTCAGTCAGATGTTTTGGATGTTGTGTAAAGTGGATCTACAAGTCAGAGAGACCATAGCAACGTGGTATTTGAAGGACAGCTGGTCATCTACCACCACAAGAAGTTTACGTACAGACTAAACCCCGTGGGCTGCAGATGTTGCTCGCACTCCAAGCGTTCTGTGTTTTCCTCTCATTCTTTTTTTCTTTGTGTCTGCAGGTCTCTACATTGAAGGAGCAGCTTCAACAGGAACTGCGACGGCGCCAGCCTCTTTACTCTCACTCCTCCATCTTGTCCGGTAATTGAGCCCACAGTGCCAACTGTTGCTCGCGAGTAAGGCGAAAGACTTCCAAGCATTGCAGACCACAGCAGTAACTCTCAGGTGCCTCATGCTGCTGCTGCCTCTTTCTCTTCTTCCTGCTTCTTTTCATGAGGTCCTCCAGTACTCCCCTCAATATCCACAAGCCCCCATCTGCTTGCCTCATATCACTGTAGCCTTCTGTTTCTTTTGTTGTGCCCACCTCCTCAAGCACCTCTATGTTCTGCTACCCTGTGATTTTGTGCAACATTAAGATCAGCTTAGAATGGCCCCTTTTTGAAGTGCTCCCTATTACCAAAATCAAGTCAAGTCCATGAGAGCTAATGGCAAGAGGCATGGCAGGCTTACATTATAATGTGGGTGTGGCCTCACTGACGAGGCTCTCATGCTATTGGCTTGTCAGTTCTTATTGATGCATAAGAGGAAGAAAGAAGCAGCCTGCTGGTTTTATATTGGATTTTCAATGTAGAAGGACAGTGACCTGCAGCAGGCATGCCAATTGCTCGATCTCTTTCATATAGTGCCTTTTATGTGGCATTAGTAAGCACTGAGTGATGGATCATCTGTTGAAATATTTTATAAATTATTTGTCCTTCTAATTATAAACTCTGTGGCCAGCATTATGAACAAACTCTGAATAATTCCATGGGGTGCACTGGCCAGCAACACCGAAGACGATCTTTGGCCGCAAGTGAAGACTTTGGCGATAACCACCCCCCAGTGCCCACCCCAAACACATCTGGAATACACCTCAGGAAAATGGAGCAATGGAGGTACAAGGTGACGTACACCATGAAGAGGACAAAAGGCAGCGGATTAGAACTTTAAACTAAATGGGCAGGGGGTGTGTGGTGGTCTAAATTAATGGGGTTTATGATCACTAATCTGGTGTGTGTGTGCTTTAAACAAAAATAGAATATTTTTACCATTATTTATAGAACAACAATATCATAAAAAGTTAAATATTTTAGTCTTTGGTGCTAAAGTTTACCTAAACTGTGAAAACCAGCAAGAACACCGTCCATTTTGAGCAGCTATTTCTAACGTTTTAAATCATTTTTAGGGGTTTTATAAATTTTTTTAGTATTAGATGTTTTTATATTTACAGCCATCATGAAGACCGTGACTTTCTTTTTTAAACTCTGACTAATGTAAAAGTGGCTTTGTTTGGAGAATTTTTAACTCAAAAATAATTTTAGCACAAATTGTTAGATTCAAAAAAACGGTCGTATTTTATTAAAATGTCTCCCAATAGGGAGTGATATCTGATCGATAAGATATATATGAGCATTTAGAAATGTGACAAAGGTGTTGATTCTGCTGTCACCTTAGCACGTGACTCTATGAGTGTCACATCTCGCGTCCAATGTGTCAGCTGCTGCTTTTGCAGCTTTAAAATGCTTTTGCACCCACTTGAGAAATGAAATTTGGGACAGGTCTACATTCACTTGTCTCTTTTAAAATACTTCCTTTCGTATGGTGTTATTCAATTCAAGCACTTCTTTTTAAAGTCCCATGTGGTGTTGCATTTTGTGAAAGGTGCTATATAAAAGGAAGATTTAGTGTCCACGTATGTAGTGCTTTTCTCTGGAGACTGGTTCAAAAATCTGACTTGTTTTGTAGTGCCCTACAATGGGCTTTTGCCACTATATTCCTAAATTCCAAAAATCTGATTAATTAGGTGATATCAACCTATACACTGTAAAATGATTGTGAATGAGGGAGAGCAGCCAAGAGAGAACAACAGGGAAACAAAGATACAGCAGTGCATGGTGGGAGTTGGCATTCTGGCCACATTTCACTTGGACCCCAGGTAGGTGTGATGTGTGCCAGTGCTTGAAGTGGAAGAGGGGATACTCCAGGTGTTTAAGCTACTTAAGCTCAAAAGAATTTTAGAGATGGATAAACTGAAAGCATGAAGATCATGAAGGATTGGGGTGGTGTTCCCCTTGAACATATAAAAGTTCTCTTTTTGGGCCCCCCTACTAAACTAACCATTAAGAGGTTGTGAGAACACTTGGTATGTGCCAGCTGTCTTCAAATACTCATGCCAATACTCCCGGTATTCCAAAAAGCAAAATTTAGAAATACCGCTGACAATGGGCCAAATTCATGCACAGCTGTGTGCAGTTTGTATTTTTTTCCCATGCTTGGGTGGGTTTCTAACAGGCACTCCATCTGATGTGTCAGGCTAGTTAACCCACTGAGAATAACTACTGTATGCCCTGCATTCAGTCCAGGAAGGTTGTCTCTCCAGTCTGTCTATTTTATAGTTCTATCTGGGAAAGGAAGTGACCCCCATTCCAGCCAGGACATCAATCCAGTGTCTCCTCCATATATATATATATATATATATATATTTAGATAGATAGATAGATACACAGACAAACAAAATATATGTACTGTACTGTATGTTTATCTATATATATATCTATATATAAATATATATATAAAATATATATATAAATATATATATATATTTAAATATATATATATATAGATAAACATACAGTACATATATTTTGTTTGTGTGTGTATATATATATATATATATATATATATATATATATATATTCACAGTGTATATATACATGCACAGATGTATATGTATGAATGTATAAGTGTATGTATATATACGGTATATATGTATACATTTATAAGCTTATGTATGTATATACAGTATGCACACTATATATATATTTATATATAGAGATGTGTGTGTGCACATACTGTTGATGCAGAATATAGTATATTTAGGAAGAGAGAATGCCAGCTCACCTTTCTTAGTAAACCCACTTAGCGCCATGAATGTGTTTACTTTCTGTCTTTTCCTTACAAACTACTGAACTAAAGACAACTGATACCAAGGAGGGAGGGGGTTTTCCCAATGAATGAATTGATCATAAGTGTCATAGTGGGGTTGGGGGGATTGAGTATGATTGTCAGACCAGGCTGCAGGAAGGGGGGTCTTATGATTGAAAGCAATCGTGTGTGTGCCGACCTACTGTAACCAACTTCACAACCCAATGCGACTCACGACCCACCGCTGGCACACTATGACCCAGTGGTTGAGAAACATTTGCATGTGCCATTCATTGCCTTTTAGTAATTAGTTACTAATGGGGAAATTGTAAAATATTTTTGGTAAAAGAAGACAATACAATGTTTATTTTTCTTGATGTAAATTAATTCTAGATAAATAGATTTATATTTTCTAACAATACCCCAAATGATATTCACACAGCTTGTTTTTCTGTGTTGTCACTGCACACTGATTAAAGACACCTTATTTAGTCAAAAAATGAAATAAGGTTTAAATAATTGAGGCAATGCATTGTGTAATGCCACGACCTCTTAGCCAAAAAGTCCCGATTTCAAATCCCAGTCCGGTCACTGACTGTGTGGACTTTGATTCTCCTTGTGTTCCTGCACAGGTGTGTCTCCTGGTGCAGCCGGTCTCCCCCTCATCCCACAGATGTGCACGTTAAATTTATTGGAGACTCTAAACTCAGTGAATGTGAATGTCTTGTACCCAGGGCTGCCAAGAAAGGCTCCCGACTCTAGCAGTTGTGTATTTAAATAAGTGGATTCTGATAACCAATAGAAGAACATAGAGAATGACCGATTCAATTCAGCTTTTTAAAATTGTGCATCCCATGTCAGGGTTAGCTCCTGTCACGCCCTCAATGAGAGAGGCCATAACTCTTCATCAAGCCATTCATTGAGAAACTGAATTCAAGAGATGGATGAATGGATGAACAGATGGCCCAAAATGACAACTGAATACCAAAAGCTTACTCATATTATTGTAGCTCTAGTTGTGAATTGTCAGCAACAAATGTTAAGAGGATATATTATGTCACATGTGCTGTAGTCATTTATTAGAGGCAATAGAAAATTGCTGTTTGGACCAAAATTTAAATGTTTTATGGGATAAAGTTTGGGATGAGAAATTTGCTGTAATACAAGCAATTATTAGAATGAATATTTGTGTGTGTACATATAAGAACTAAAATACAATTTGAATCAGAACATATAGCTTTGCTAACCAATCATCTAAACGCTTACTAACAGTGTCACTGTCACCAAACTGCTATTTTGTCTTGGAAAATATACCAGTAAGGGATCACTACATTTTTAAAGATATATGTGTTTAATTATGTTTACACATCACAACCAGAGAACGTAAGTAAGCTGAAAGGTGACGGCTGGGCTGTCTCACAGCCAGCTTGTAAAATGAAAAGGACAGTAAGTACAAACAGTTCAAAAATGAATGAAATAATTTGCAGAATTTATGTCTAACTGACAAGGAAACAACTGCTGACATTTCAAAAAGTGGCGGCCGTTTCTATCAAAGCCCCTGTGGTGCTGCTGTACTTTTGGGGCTTCAGGGCATTGTTCTTTTTTTGCCATCCTTATATCGATGAGACCGCACTCTTTCACTGTATTCATTTGCTCACCCGGTGACTCGCTTGTCTTTTTTAATAGCGTCTTAAACACAATCATGTCTAAAAGTATGTGAATGTCCCTCTTCTCTTTCTTTCTACATAGAAATGTGTGCTTTTTTACTTTTCTATTTACTCTGCTGATCTTAATATAAAAAATAAATCCTAACTTTCAGATCTGAACCATTTTTGCGTTGTCCTTTTTTTTTTTTAAGCTGCTAAGAGGATCATAGGTGTGGTCAAACAGGGTTGGAAAATAATATTATTAACGATAATATGACATGAAATGGACTTTATCTGGTCAAATATGACTTTTTTTATTTACAGACTTGGACAAATTTGGTGTCCCCTGAAAAGTGATTAAATGAAACACATTTGTCCCCTGTATACCTGCATGCCTCTGAGATGTCACTGAATAAAGCAAAGCCAGTCTGAAAAGAGATTGTGTTGCTTCTTCTACAGATATATTCTAAAATGGCCTTGACACATTTGTTGGGACCCCAAGAATAGATAATTAGATTTGAGTGATTTTTCAAACTAGTTGTTTTCTTGAATTAGTATCACACATTTCTCCATTCGTGCAATCAGTCATTCCACTGATTTCAATGGAGGAAAGTCATCACTCTGCTGTTTGGCATCATCATGGGTCCCACACTGAACATGGACCAGAGAAAGCAAACGAAAGAGTTTGTCTGAGGAGATCAGAAAAAAAATGATAGACAAACATGTGAAAGGTAATTGCTAGAAGGCCATCTCCAAGCAGCTTGATGTTCCTTTGACAACAGTTGCAAATATTACAAAGATATTTAAGGTCCATGGAACTTTAGACAACCTCCATGGACATGGTCATGAAGTGGAAAATTAACCCCAGAACAGGCAGAAGGATAGAGAGAATGGTAGACAAAAAGCCAAGGACTACTTCCAAAAATATACAGGCTGAACTCCAAGGTCAAGGTCCATCAGTGTCTGACTACATACTCTGTCACTTTTTGAGTAACACTGGGCTCAGGAGGTCTCCACTGTGGAAACACAAACATAGAAAAGCCAGACTGGAATTTCATAAACTGCATATTGACAAGCCACAATGCTTCTGGGAGACTGTCTTTTAGACGGACGGGACACAACTGAAGCTTCTTGGCAAGTCACATCAACTCTATGTCAACAGATGAAACAATAAAGTTTTCAAAGAAAAGAATACCATAGCTACTGAGAAACATGGAGGAGGCTTGATTATGTTTTGGGGAACCTTTGCTGTGTCTGGCATGGGGGGGTCTTGATTCTCTGCAGTGAACAATGAAATCTCAACACCATCAAGACATTCTGGAGCGAACTGTCCTGCCGAGTGTCAGAAAGCTCTGTCTCAGTCGCAGGTCGTGGATCCTCCAACAGGATAAGGAGCCAAAGCACACAGTGAAAAGCACCCAAGAATGGCTGAGAACAAAACAAGGGACTGTTCTGAAGTGGCCTTCTGTGAATCCAACCAAACACCTATGGAAAGAACTGAAACATGAAGTCTGGAGAAGACTCCCTCCAAAGCTGACACAGCTGGAGCAGTTTGCTCATGACGGGTGGGCCACACGACCTGTCGACAGGTGCAGAAGTCTCATGGAGAGCCCCAGAAGTTGCTTGTTTGCAGTGATTACAAACTCTAAGGGTTGTGCAACAAAACAGTAGTTTAAGGGTCCCATTATAAAGGTCAGGGGCCCCAACTCCGGTTCTGGAGGGCCCCAGTGGCAGCAGGTTTTCATTCTAACCCTTTGCTTAATTAGTGACCTGTTTTTGCTCCTAATTAACTTCTTCTGAGTTCATTTTATTTGACTTGCTCTTGAAGACCTCTTAATTGTTTTTTTTCTTCTTAATTAGCAGCCAAACAATAATGACATACAACATGAGCCAAAATAGCTGGTGTCCATCATACAATATCTGAAAATAAAAGGTGAAGGTGTCAGGAATGTTGATCTGCTCAGGTTGACAAAACATTTTAACAGTGCACTTAGAAAAGAGAAAATCAACAATTTCGGAAATGTCTGCCATTGCACAATGAGAGTAGCAACAAGCCATGGAATTAAAGAACGGGTTTAATTAACAAAACTCAGCGCCTAATTAAGCAACTGGAGTTTGAGACGCTGACTTAGTTGGTCTTCTGTTGGCTCACTCATTACACATTTCATTTTTGTTTGGGTGCCATTTAAGGAAAGAAATGAAGCAATTCAGAGGAACAAATTTTAAAAAAACATGTCAATTAAAATGAATTCAAAAAAAGTTAATTAGCAACAAAACAGTGCACTAATTAGGAAAAAGGGTTAAAATGAAAATCTACAGCCACTGGGGCCCTCCAGGACCGGAGTTTGGGACCCCTGATTTAAGTCCAGGCCATTTTCATTTATGTTATTATTTGAAATATTCTGTTGAATCAAATTTCTAAAGCAAAGTGTGATTTTTGTTAAATACACAATACACAATGTGTGTCAATTACTTTAGTCAGTTTCAAGTTATTCAAAGACGATTGTGGGTTCTTCTTCATGGATGGGTACCAACAAATTTTTTCACATCTGTATCTTTATAGAAAGGCCACTGTAGCTCTTGGTAACCTTCAGTGCTGCAGGATTTTTCTGTAGCTGTCCCCAGATCTGAACCTCCACACAATCCTGTCTCTAAGTCAGTGGTTCTCAACCTGTGGGGCGGTGCCCCCCTAGGGGGGCGCAAAGTAACAAAAAGGGGGGCATGAAGATGTGAAAAAAAGAAAACAAGAATCAAAAATATGAAGAAAAACTTCTGCTGAAACCAAAACAACTTAACTTAACAACTTAAATTACATTCTCATACTAGAACAATAAATATAGAGTTAGATAAATGTCGATAAAAGTTAAGTAGTTATAATAAAATATGCATCTACATTTCAAAAAAATGTTGGGGGGGGTGCGATTAAAACTGTTATGAAAACTCGGGTTGCAAATACTTAAAGGTTGAGAAACGCTGCTCTAAGTTATGCGGGCAATTCCTTCAACCTCATGGCTTGGTTTTTGCTCAGTTTTAGGACCTTCTATAGGCAGGTGTGTGCCCTTCCTAATCATGATGACCACAGGTGGAGGAACAAATTCGAATGTCTGTCTGCCTGCATGTTCCCTATGTCTCTCTTATCCATGGCCTTTCCCCTACGATTGCTTAGTTTGGTCAGGCTTGGTTGTTCCAAACTTCTTCCATTAAAGAATCATGTAAGCAATTGTCCACTCTGGGAATCTTCAATGCTGCAGGATTTTTCTGCAGATGTCCCCCAATCTGGCCTTTGTGGAACAGAGGGTCTGCAGCTAAGCAGTAGAAGTCAGCCTTTAAATAAATAAATAATTAATTAAATAGCCGGCTCTAACTCTGTGGGGGTGTGTGTGCTCATGCGGCTACAGGAGGTTGGTGGAGCATTTGAGACGGAGCACACCGGCACATGAGAGTGTTGAGTCCACAGAGGCATTTAAGAAGACGGTCAAAACAAAGGAGAATGAAAGAACAAGAAAAGAATGGAGATGGACGTTAAAGAAGATAGGGACGAAAGCAGGATGTGGAAAGAGCTGGTGCAAGCGAGAGAGATGGCAGACAGCCTGCAGAAAGTCCCTAGGGGAGCGTGTGGTCGACACTCAACAGCTGAAGGAGGCCATTCCATCTGAGCGATCAGGGAACTGCAGTGACGCATTGTTCCATTGTATAAGTCTGGGAGAAATGCAGCTGGTGCTGCAAGGGTAACAGAAGGCTCAATGAGACATCCTACATGGCAGCCATGGACCACAGAGACACAAGTCTGACAGCAGGACTCAGAGGCTCAGTGTGGTGTCCTGCCGAGGCCGCAGATGGCTGTAGGGGCCAGAGCCTGGGACCAACGTGGCTTGGCGTGTTGTCCTGCTGGAAGCCATGGACTACAGGGACTCTAACCTGGCGGAGAAGGTTGGCTGATCTGTCAGTTAGGCATCTTCTTGGATGCAAGGTCCCATTTGGGGGTAAGCTGAGGAGATGTCCGTTTTAAAGGAAAGCACTGGGGGCTGTGACTTTAAAGAGAAGATCCTTGCCAGGTTTTAATTTTCGTTTCATTTATTGGACTAATTTTTAATCTCCACAATCACTATTTTTTATTGGAATATTTATTTAATGACTGTACTATTTCTTTGAACACTGTTTTTGACTGTTGGATTTTACATAAAAGCAATGTTACACCTACCCCTTGCTATGTATGTGACCTCATTTGCCCAGCTCATCGCGGTTATGTTATCGACAGTGACGGGTTCAAGAGGATCCCTGAAAACAACAGGGATAGTGGAGCCATCCCACACCATCACAGGCCTCGACACAATCCTGTCTCTAAGCTCTGCAGACAGTTCCTTCGGCCTAATGGCTTGCTTTTTACTGAAATGTAGGACCTTCTATAGACAGATACATGTGCGTCTTTCCTAATCATGTCCACTCAATTGAATTGACCACAGGTGGACTTCAAACAAGGTGTAGAAACATCTAAGCGACCAATAGAATGAGAAACATCAAACATCATAACAAAGAGTCGGAAAACTTGTGTCAATAAGAAAGTTCAGTTTTCGATTTTTAATAAATTTGAAAATAATTCTAAAATCCAGTTTTTGCTTCTCATTCTGGGGGTACTGAGTTTGATTAGGAAAAAATGAATTTAAATGATTTTAGCACAAGGCTGCAATATAACGAAATGTGAAAAAAGTGGAGGGTGCTGAAAGCTTTGAGAATCCACTGTGTAGTTCATTGTTCAGTTCATGCTAAAATTTTACACGGTTGGAATAGAGTTTTGTGAGTTTAAATACTTGGGATCAACAGTACAGAGTAATGGGGATTGTGAAGAGAAGTGCAGAAGAGAGTGCAGGCAGGGTGGAATGGGTGGAGAAGAGTGTCAGGAGTGATTTGTGACAAATGTGTATCAGCAAGAGTGAACAGGAAGGTCTACAGGACAGCAGTGAGACCAGCTATGTTATATGGTTTGGAGACGGTGGCACTGACCAGAAAGTAGGAGACAGAACTGGAGGTGGCAGAGTTAAAGATGCTAAGATTTGCATTGGGTGTGACGACGGTGGACAGAATTAGAAACGAGGACAATAGAGGGTCAGCTCAAGTTGGACGGTTGGGAGACAAAGTCAGAGAGGCGAGATTGTGTTGGTATGGACAGGTGCAGAGGTGAGATGCTGGGTATATTGGGAGAAGGATGCTAAGGATAGAGCTGCCAGATCAGAGGAGAAGAGGAAGGCCTAAGAGAAGGTTTATGGATGTGGTGAGAGAGGACATGCAGAGGATGAGTATAACAGAACAAGATGCAGAGGACAGAAAGATATGCAAGAAGATGATCCACTGTGGCGACCCCTAACAGAAGCAGCTGAAAGAAGAAGAAGACAACATGGTTTGAATAGAGACAAGAGTTTTACGGCAGATATGAGGATTGTTTGCATCTCTCTGACTGACATAGACAATCTACAGACCCGCATTGTATGGAAAAACTCATCAGAAACTTCAAAGGTCTTTGTTGGACAGTTATCTTATCCAAAGATCTTGACTACACATTGTTCTCCTCTCTTTCTTAATGAATCTTAGCCTGAAGAGGTCTATTCATTTTTTACATTTAAGATGTCTCACTTAAAGGTTTTCTAATGTTTTTATTTGTCCTGGTGTCTATATAAGCACAGGTTACTATAGTTTCTATATTACAACTTGCCTGAAGAAGGGACCCGAGTTAACTCGAAAGCTTGCATATTTTTAGTTAGTCAATAAAAGGTGTCATTTTGCTTGACTTCTCACTAAGGGAAAAATAAAAAAAACACTCAACAACAGAATATTGAGAAAGCAGGCCAAATCACTCAAGGTTTTGAATTAATTTGTTGTTGGAAGACTCATTAAGAAAGCTAATTGCTTTTAAAAAAATGAATATAAAGATATAGTATATCATAGCAGAACACAACATTTTCTTTAATTCAATTCCGGGTCTTCAGCAACCAGAGCCCTAAAGATTAGGCAGGAAACGGCTGTGACGCCAAATACAGCAAATGGCCTGTTTGAAAATAAAAAGCCAAAACGTGGAATATCCTTCGAGCAGAATAAACTGAAACAGCAAGAAACCCAAAGGAGTTAAAAGAGAAATTTAATAAATTGGCTAAGTACAACATGGGAAAGGATACTGTTCTAAGTGCCATGGTGGGCAAGCTGTTGAAGAGTAAAAAAACAGGCACACATGCACTCTGAGCGAACAGCCGTGTTCAGCCTTGGCTCATATTTATTTACCAGAATTGCATTTTCCAAACTGAAATTCCTTGAAGGCACGTAAATGAATGCCGACTTCAAACTAATGCCGTTTGGTCTAGCTCTACTGGGTCATCATTCTTAGCATAAAGAAAGAAGCAAAAAGCATTTTAAATTGGTCTTAAAATATATACATTTGCAGACATACAAAAACACACTCTCACACACTCACACCTATATGTGCACAACCAAAGATTTTACAAAGCAGTAGTTATACAAAAAACAAATCTCCAAAGCGCTACTCAAATCTAAAAACAATTTTAAAAATATCTTCACCGTACCAACTGGAGGCTCAGCTCCAAGGAAGAAGATATAAAAATGTTACCATACAGAATAAAGTAGAAAAAAAAAATTATGTGCATTTTTCCAAACGAAACGTACTTTCGTACGAATATTTTTAGCACCACTGACATTGAATTTGTATATTCATACAGTATATATAAAATTCTATATAAAATAGGTTCACCCAACCGTAACCTGATACAGCTATATAGTGGAAGAGAGGAAATTTCCATGTAGGAAAGCAAGAAAAATCAAGTTGGACCAACATTAGCATGGATTTAAATTGCAGTGCATTATGGAAAGAAGTTTCAAGAATTTACATCTAAGAGTGTTCTTAGATTATGGAACAATATTTGAAGCCCCTGAATTTGTGACTCTGCAAGATCCTGAAGCAGAAGAGTTGAAACAAAGATGAAAGCTAACATTATGAGAGTTACAAATTTCTCCTAAAATGACTAAACAATGCTATCTTGAGATGGGTTCCAGGGGTGGAATCCAGACACACGATAAAGGAGGATGTGAGGGGACCAGCCTTAGAGAAGAGGAGTTGTGTGTTGTCTCACTCAGCAACCACCACAGCTCTTGGCGCAGGAGGACCCCAGAGCTCCACACATGCCGGTGTGCGCCATTACACTGCACTTAGAGAACTGGTCACGGCATAAATCAGCTGTAAAATAAAAAAAAGAGAGTTGTCAGTCAGGGCTGTCGTAACGGTCATCTTAATATTAAAGAACTTTACTCCCCCGGTCTTGGACTTGTCTGAAAATTTAAATCTTTCCTAATTTCATGTATCGTATGGTAGCGACCCGTGGTTGAGTCTTAAAGTTTTTAGAGCCGAATTCTGCCGTGCACTTCTCCCAAGCTGTCGGCTAGCGGACTGCCAGCGTTATGCACGCAGCTGTACCCAGCTCTTTAACTCTTTCAGGGCTGATGTTGACTTTTGTCTAATTTCAGGGGTAGAGGACGGTAATCGGCTGTAAACTGCGACAAAACTCTCCCTTATGTTTTAGTTCCACTCTCTTTGCTTGAAAGAAAGTTATGTAGCCTTGTTGATTTGACCTCAACTCCCTGCACGTCCAAGAGTAGTGAAGAGCAAACAGCCTCGAAAATGGCAGCGACATCTGGCAAGACTAACACAAAATACTCCATGGACGTTTTATGTATTATTGCTCTGACTTTTTGGACTCTGAGTTTGATGCAAGTGATCTGGAGATGGAAAACAAAAGTGAGGTACCAGCATCAGCCTATCGGCCCCCAGCTAATTGTGGTGCTGGACACGTTCGTGTAGCAGATACGCCTACAGCAGTGTTCGCCTAGGAGGACCACACTGCGACTGCCATCGTCATCCGCCTGCTGTGCAAAGACAGAGAGGTAGCCGGCCCACCGTGCATTCCTGCACAGCCACTGCTGCCAGAGATGCCAAACAGGTGCCAACAGCAACAGATGTTTTATGTTGATTTGTGTGTGAAACCAGTGCATTGGGTGCTTTCAGAAAACCGAGTTTTTTGGAGAAAATATTCAGCCCTCAAAGAGTTAAGTAGCGAGCACTCGTGTCCCATACACCGCACGACTCCGAGTGTCTCGGCAATAATTGCTTAGATGAAATCTTAGCAATACACAGCTCTGTCCTGTTGTATCTCTTTATTAGAGCAGATAGTCAGAAAACAAAGCTCAAACTCATTGCATAGCCATTGCCAAGGTCATTAACGAAGCCATCTTTCTCATTGATGGTAACTATTTACAATTTAACAACCCCGGACGGCAATAACCCAAACCCACCCCACCAGTTGAGCACAAACACATACAACAATTACATCAGGACAAACAATTCGATTACCTTGTTAATTTAACACAACAATAAGCTTTTACATAAATTACCCACAATGCTTTTACATAAATTACCCACAATGCATCACACCGCCAGCGCTGGCTGCCGGGTCACTACAGTATATTTAAGTTCTCCCGCGGATAAGTCGAGGCTTGATTTTATAATTTCTGGTATTTTATAATGTCGGTTGTATAAGTTGAATGTGCAAACCTCACGCTATTGGTCCAAGAGATAATGATAAGCTAACGCCCACCTGAGAGAGTAACCACGTATATTAACCACCAGTATGTATTGTGCATACGTGCCCACAAGGTAATACCAGAACAATTCTGAAGCGATGTTTGAACTATTTTGTGTTTTTGTATTTCACACCCTCATGAACCTTTATTGTAAGAGCATTCCCTTATCTACGATGGAGCGTTTGATCAGAAGACAATATGAAGCTGGTTTAAATTAAAAGTCATTGAAGTGGCGAAAGAAATTGGTAACTGCGCTGCTGCAACAAAATTCGACGTGTCTGAGAAACTGATGGTGAGATTGGAGGAAGCAAAAAGATGTAAAAAAAAAAATGTGTCGTATTTCTGAACAGGCATATACAGTAAGTCGGGTCTGATTTTATGATCAATTTTTCAAGTTTCCGACTTATGCGAGAGTATATACGGTATGTGAAATTCTCTGTAGTCAACCTTCTAATGCTACAGTCTTCATTTACAAGCAGGACTTTACCTCTGAGCAGCTCCTCGTGGGCGCAGACCGTGCGGACACACACCTCCTTGTTGATCACGTAGACTCTCCGCAAGCTATCAAGTAAAAAGAGGCATGACTGAGACAGGAATACAGTACGCTGTTTTACATTTAATGTTATGAATCTGAGATATTTAACACCTTGGAATCATTTTCATCCATTTTGAATTCTCCCTATTTTGATGGTCTCGCAGGATCAGACTTGATTCTCAAATGAGAACACATTTCTGGGGACAACTCAGTAAAAACAGCAAAATCTGCCACTGAAAAGGCTCCGCTCACAGGACTTCCTCCTATAAACATAAAAATTCCTGCAATCCTAAACGTTTGGGGTTGCAGTGTCCCAACTCTCCTCGTATATTTGACAGTTCTGTAAAATAAGTACGGAAATTTGGAGTGATAGCAAAAGGAACTGAGCAAAAGACTTGATCCTGAGAGAAAATGAAAAGCTAAAATTATCCATTCCAGAGTTCAGTAGTACAAATACACTGAAGCATACTGACTAAGTAATATGTTCTGTTCAGAGAATATTATGATTGAGATACAGTATTTACATTCAGACCTGAACATGGGCATGCTGTCAAGTGAAACCCCCAACCACCGACAGCTATGCCAACACATTGTCCCTTATCAGAGTCACTTACTTGTAAAAGCAAAGGCTCTTAATACACTGACGGCAAGGCTTGTGGACAGAATACAGACGAGTGCATGGGTACTGCTCCTCTCTGCAATCTGAAACAAAGAGCAAATCTTGTGTCAACAAAAAATACAAAAATGTTGGTGTGCAGGCAAAAGCCCACCTTGAGGAAAGAAAGAATGTATTATATGAAAAGAACAGCAGATAGATAGATAGATAGATAGATAGATAGATAGATAGATAGATAGATAGATAGATAGATAGATAGATAGATATAGATATGAAAGGCACTATATAATAGATAGATAGATAGATAGATAGATAGATAGATAGATAGATAGATAGATAGATAGATAGATAGATACTTTATTAATCCCAAGGGGAAATTCACATAATCCAGCAGCAGTATACTGATACAAAGAAACAATATTAAATTAAATAGTAATAAAAATGAAAAAAATTAAAATAAAATTAATGTTAGCATTTACTCTCCAGCGTGCAGTTCATGTGGTATTGCTGTAGTCATACAGCGAACATTCAGGCAAGGCTGTGTGACTCTATACTCCAAATGGGCCTTGAGTGTGAGTGCTCTCCACAATTCACTGCCACAACAAATACAGCCAACTACTCGTTTAAAGTCCCTCAGCCCAGGTGTGTCTTGTCTTTGTGCTTCGTGTGTGTGCCTAAGTCAAATCACCTCACAACTTTGTGCTATGCTGGAGACGCCACTGGGTACAGAATCCAAGAATATGAGACTTCCCATTCAGCCAAAGCCTCCTTTTGTGTCACTCAGTGCAGTAACCATTCCCAATAAGGCTGCCATTCATGGTTCATGTTAAAATGCATCTTTCTACAATCTTTCCCTTTTCCTTTCAGTGTCTGATAGCTTAATGGAGCCACAGATGCCATAAAAGACATGATATTGGTGTGTCCCAAACATCTTTGTGCCCTAAAATGGGGGACCCTGTAGAAAAAGTGTTGTCATGTCTATATGGTGTGACTAAAATGTATGCAAAGCCCTTTAAATGAAAATCTACAATGTGCACTTTAATCATGCCTGATTTGTGCTTATAAACACAATGAACGTTTGTCCCAAACATTATAGAAGACACTCTGTGTGTGTATATATACAGTATAAATACATACATACAGTTGTGCTTGAAAGTTTGTGAACCCTTTAGAATTTTCTATATTTCTGCATAAATATGACCTAAAACATCATCAGATTTTCACTCAAGTTCTAAAAGTAGATAAAGAGAAACCAGTTAAACAAATGAGACCAAAATATCATACTTGGTCATTTATTTATTAATGAAAATGAACGAATATTACATATTACAAGTATGTGAACCTTTGCTTTCAGTATCTGGTGTGATCCCCCCTCTGCAGTAATAACTGCAACTAAACGTTTCTGGTAATTTTTGATCATTCCTGCACACCGGCTTGGAGGAATTGTAGCCCATTCCTCCGTACAGAAGAGCTTCAACTCTGGGATGTTGGTGGGTTTCCTCACATGAACTGCTCGCTTCAGGTCCTTCCACAACATTTCCATTGGATTAAGGTCAGGACTTTGACTTGGCCATTCCAAAACTTTAACTTTATTCTTCTTTAGCCATTCTTTGGTAGAACGACTTGTGTGCTTAGGGTTGTTGTCTTGCTGCATGACCCACCTTCTCTTGAGATTCAGTTCATGGACAGATGTCCTGACATTTTCCTTTAGAATTCTATGATATAATTCAGAATTCATTGTTCCATCAATGAAAGCAAGCCATCCTGGCCCTGATGCAGCAAAACTGGCCCAAACCATGACACTACCACCACCACGATTCACAGATGGGATAAGGTTCTTATTCTGGAATGCAGTGTTTTCCTTTCTCCAAACATAACGCTTTTCATTTAAACCAAAAAGTTCTATTTTGGTCTCATCCGTCCAAAAAAAAATTCTTCCAATAGCTTTCTGGTTTGTCCACGTTATCTTTAGCAAACTGCAGACAAGCAGCTATGTTTTTTTTTGGAGAGCAGTGGCGTTCTCCTTGCAACCCTGCCATGCACACCATTGTTGTTCGGTGTTCTCCTGATGGTGGACTCATGAACATGAACATTAGCCAATGTGAGAGAGGCCTTCAGTTGCTTAGAAGTTACCCTGGGGTTCTTTGTGACCTCGCCGACTATTACACGCCTTGCTCTTGGAGTGATCTTTGTTGGTCGACCACTCCTGGGGAGGGTAAGAATGGTCTTGAATTTCCTCCATTTGTACACAATCTGTCTGACTGTGGGTTGGAGGAGTCCAAACTCTTTAGAGATGGTTTTGTAACCTTTTCCAGCCTGATGAGCATCAACAACTCTTTTTGTGAGGTCCTCAGAAATCTCCTTTGTTTGTAAGGATTATTAGGAACACCATACTAATACGGTGTTTGACCCCCTTTTGCCTTCAGAACTGCCTTAATTCTACGTGGCATTGATTCAACAAGGTGCTGAAAGCATTCTTTAGAAATGTTGGCCCATATTGATAGGATAGCATCTTGCAGTTGATGGAGATTTGTGGGATGCACATCCAGGGCACGAAGCTCCCGTTCCACCACATCCCAAAGATGCTCTATTGGGTTGAGATCTGGTGACTGTGGGGGCCATTTTAGTACAGTGAACTCATTGTCATGTTCAAGAAACCAATTTGAAATGATTCGAGCTTTGTGACATGGTGCATTATCCTGCTGGAAGTAGCCATCAGAGGATGGGTACATGGTGGTCATGAAGGGATGGACACGGTCAGAAACAATGCTCAGGTAGCCCGTGGCATTTCAACGATGCCCAATTGGCACTAAGGGGCCTAAAGTGTGCCAAGAAAACATCCCCCACACCATTATACCACCACCACCAGCCTGCACAGTGCAGTGGTAACAAAGCATGATGGATCCATGTTCTCATTCTGTTTACGCCAAATTCTGACTCTACCATTTGAATGTCTCAACAGAAATGGAGACTCATCAGACCAGGCAACATTTTTCCAGTCTTCAACTGTCCAATTTTGGTGAGCTCGTGCAAATTGTAGCCTCTTTTTCCTATTTGTAGTGGAGATGAGTGGTACCCGTCTGCCTCAAGGGTGTGCGTGTTGTGGCTTCACAAATGCTTTGCTGCATACCTCGGTTGTAACGAGAGGTTATTTCAGTAAAAGTTGCTCTTCTATCAGCTTGAATCAGTCGGCCCATTCTCCTCTGACCTCTAGCATTAACAAGGCATTTTTGCCCACAGGACTGCCGCATACTGGATGTTTTTCCCTTTTCACACCATTCTTTGTAAACCCTAGAAATGGTTGTGCGTGAAAATCCCAGTAACTGAGCAGATTGTGAAATACTCAGACCGGCCCATCTGGCACCAACAACCATGCCACGCTCAAAATTGCTTAAATCACCTTTCTTTCCCATTCTGACATTCAGTTTGGAGTTCAGGAGATTGTCTTGACCAGGACCACACCCCTAAATGAATTGAAGCAACTGCCATGTGATTGGTTGATTAGATAATTGCATTAATGACAAATTGAACAGGTATTCCTAATAATCCTTTAGGTGAGTGTGTATATATATATATATATATATATATATATATATATATATATATATAAAATTTATACACACACACAAGTATGGACTAACCAGAGCTGACAGTTCAGTATGTCTTGTTTTTTGTCCCCACTTCGACCACTGGAAAGTCAATATCAAAACATTTTTTTTAACTTAAACACATTTGTGATATTCTGGGATAGACCAAGTAAGGGTGAAGGGAAGCAGTGTGTGAAGCTTACAATATGTTGGAGAAATGAAAACAACGAAATCCCTGATTTTCTCCTGCAAACACCCAGTCTGCAGTAGTGGATACCATTGCAACCCACCCTCCGCTTGTTTTATTTCTGTGAACACATCAAGGCCACTTACCCAAAGGTCCTGGCTCAGTAGGTTCTGTTGTATGGTCATCTGAAGGACATGAAAAGAAGAGAATTAAAAAGAGAAAAAAGTTACTTCAAATGAAACAATCACAAGGCCAAACAGTCCTCAGCTGCTTTTCACAACAGCCCTTTACGTAGAGGAGCCGGGTACAAAATGTTTAGGGAAGGCGGTCAAAGGACTTCTCAAGTGGCGATTTCACTTTCAAGGGTAGGAGGAGCAGGTGATGTGTTGACTGCAGGTTTTCCTGAGGAAGGCATGAGTCGTGAGGAGAAGCAGGGTTCATGGGCAGTAGGACATCATTTTTGATTTCATTCATGATGAGAAAAGTTAAAGCCACCCATACTAAGGAGGGCTTATGGAGTTAAATCAAACAGAAAAGCCATAGGGTTGAAACACAAAACCTCAGTTTATCATGAGATCGTCACCACTAAAAAGAGCCAAACATGAATTAGGAGCAGCGAGCTCAGCAGGTGCTGGAATCAATACATGGCAGACACGTGAATTCCATTTCAGGTAAGTCCGCTTACCTTTTTAGAGGCTTACACTCATTAATTTTTGGATTAAATATACTATATTAACATACATAAAATGTATATGTATATATACACAAGGGAGTGAGGCAGCAATTGCCAGAGCTGTTAAAAAAGAGCTTTATTATAAAACAAAATCCTCTCCTTGAGATGCAATCCACTTGTTCCAGAGTTTCTCCCATTCCTGTTAATATTGCCCGTACTCACTTTTTGTTACCGTGTCTCAAACCTGCAGAATTTCCAGTATTCTTTCCACAACAGCAAATCTTCTTCCTTTCAGTCTCAATTTTTATTTTTTTAATTTAATTAACAGGGAGCAAGATCTGGAGAATACAGAGTGTGCAAAGCAAAAACTCTTCGACAATGTGGTATGTGCATGTGTGCTGTCGTGATGTAAAACCGAGTTTTGGATACGTCATTTCTGCAGACATTTTTTCTGGATGCTTTTCCATCATTGCCTCACTTGTTCAATGTAAAGTCTCTGATTAACAGGGAACAAACTCTTTTATGAGCGAGTTTGTCCATTCTCTCTTGAATCCAGCCATGGAGGCTTGAAGAAAAAAATTTAAATCGCCCAAGTGACGCACACAATTGTAGAATAAATGCTACAAATACGCACTCAAACAACTCAACACGATGCCACTTTGTGGACTGATTAACCAGATTTGAGGCATACAATGTCCAGAGGCAAATTCGAGATCTACACCTTACTCCTGTGTTATTGACAGATTATGGGAATTTTTGGCCCCCTCTCCTACTCCCCCAGTGCACAACTGGTTTTAGAACGCCTCAGTTTTTTCACTATTTATGCAAATGCATGCAGTTCAGTGTCTTAATGTTTCATGAAATCGAAGCATAGAGCAAATAAAGAATAGCAAATAAAAAAAATAAGTCAAAGAATCATTAAGTGTACAAACCTTTATTCAAATTTTTGACTAATTAAAGTAGCCTGCACCTTTTGCTGATATAACAAACTGTGGTAACTCTTTTGATTCAGAATGCCAGTCACTTTGTGCCAGTCACCAACTCTGCCTCCATCAGAAGAACCTCAGACCATCACTCTTCCTCCACCGTGGTTGACAGTTAGTGTCGCACACTGAGGGACCATTCTTTCACCAACTTGACGGTGTACAAACACCCAGAGTGATGAACCGAAGATTTTAAATTTGGATTCACTGGTCTGTGACGGCTGCGGTGGGCTGGCGCCCTGCCCAGGGTTTGTTTCCTGCCTTGTGCCCTGTGTTGGCTGGGATTGGCTCCAGCAGACCCCCATGACCCCATAGTTAGGAAGCGGGTTGTAATATGGATGGATGGATGGTCTGTGACAATGCGGGTTCCGACTTCTGGGAGCTCTTGAACCCAATACCGTCGGTAATGTCACCGAGATGAGCTGTCATATGAGGACAATTCTCAAATGAAGCCAGGGGATATTTCCAAAAAGTGCCAAAGTGCTTTTATTACAAACAAACAGCTGTGTCCAAACAGTCGGGATAAATCAATAAATAAATGATTCTTAAAAATCCAAGGTTAAAATCAGAAGTTAAAATGCAGTCTCTCTCCTCCTGATCTCAGCACATCTCCATCTCATCATTCTCCCCGGCTCACCCATTCCCATTTCTCGAGTAGCCGGCAGAGACCCAACAGCCACAAGATCCTTTCGGCCAACCTCCTTCTTGGCTGCCTACCGGCATCACAGTCAGACCGTCCGAGGTCGGCACTCCTCCCTTCTTCCTTCGCGCTCTCATAGTCGCTACTCATATCCATCAGGAGGACACCTGCCTTGCTCTCCCCATTCCACCCAAACATTCGGTGGAACGAACTAGCCTCTAGGGCACAACCAACTAACACTCCTGCGCGGGGCCCCAGCTTGTGCTATTTCCTCCTTCCAGGTGGCCAGATCGCAACTTCAAAACTACCATTCATGCCCTTTAACCTCCTGCTTTCTTCTTTTCCTCTGTCCATCCAGATTTCTCAATCCATCCATCTATCCCCTTTCCTTTGTGCCGGCCTGTATATATACACCCAACGTCTCCGTGGGCGCAGCGCCTTAATCACACGATGCAGAAAGCCAATGAAGCAATTGAGAATGATCGCACCTACACGTGCAGGTGTGACTCACTCCAATTACCTCATTAACTCCCCGCGGTTGTGCAATCGTACCCATGGAGAGCAACACGGCTCTATGGATTTAAAGCTTGGCACTTATTTTTTTCAAGCCGCGGACCCGCTATACCACATGGTCCATAAGATTTTTCTCCAGTCTGCTGTAGTCCACAGCTGGTATTTCCAGGCCATATCGTGTCCTTTACAGAATGACTTTCTTCCTGACGCTCGCCCTGTCAAACCTGCAAGTCACCTCTTCACAGTAGACGCTGACATTTCCTTTTGTCGACCTGCACTGTTAAGCTGTGCTTGAAGTTGTTGTGCTGTGAGGCGCCTGTGATCATACCAGCTGGTGACCCTCAGAAACATGTCATCTGATTGGCTTGTGACTCTGACTCGGTCAGATCTCGTCCTATCAGAGTTTTTCTAGTTTCCAATTGCCTTTGGATTGTGTAGGACACACCGCTGGATTCACAGACACTTTGATTTTTTTTGGCAATTTCTGTAAATGAAAGCCCTACACTTCTAAGGGTAGCAATGCTCTGTCTCATTTAATTTGTTAATTGTTGTTTTCTTGCCATTATTACTGGAATATTGTTCAAGTAGGACTTCAGAGGGTGCAGTAACACAGACTGACCCAACTCTGTTTTAAGACAGACAGAGGGCTTTTAAGTAATCAACAGAAGTTGGGACACCTGTACAAATTGCTTGCTTCAATTTGCTGGGCTTCATTTATTTAATTGCCTGAAAAAGGCCCATTTGTAATATTCTGAAATATACTTTTTTCAGTTTTTGCTAACCTAAATTTGCTATACTTTAAATTTAAACCTCTGGCAATTTACTGCTTACCCTTTTGCCATTTTAGGTCATTCATAGCATTTCAACTGATTACATTTGAAGAAAAACTGGAAAAATTAAGGTGTTCTAAAACTTTTGGCCAGTACAGTAGTGTATAAACTTACACACATTAGTGCTACCAAAAACTTCAAAAAGTCTTAGAAAAGGAAAACATCAAACTGACCTTCCACTGGAAAGACCGTCTCCTGTTGCTGCTGTTGCTCCTCCGCGCGGACCTGGCTCTGCTCAGCGTGTTTAAGGGTTTCTTGCAACTCGGTAGCATGGAATTGCTCTGTCCAAAAACATTAGGAAAGAAAAAAGAAACTAAACAGTGAGCTGGTGGTTTTGAGATAATGCCAGTCTGGCTCCTTCAAAGACAGCCATGACATGAAGTGCCCTACAAGCAGCACATGATGCACACAGCTGACTAAATCTTGTCTTTGGCACGGTACAGGCAGAGTTGTTGACCTGGCTCAAGTTGATTTAATCTTTTAGCTATCATTTAAATATTTGTTTTTCATTTGGTTTTTGGTCTTGCTCTGTCTTTGTTATATTTATGTAATATTATAATTTTATTGATATTTTGTTAATTAATTTATAATCCTGGCCTCACACTGGTTCCACTCCATCTGAACTAGTGTGGGGCTGAGGTGCCACCCGTTGTATGGCTGCACTCTGGTCCTAATCTGGGATCCTGAGTTGGTTCGTCATGTGGTGGGTGCGGCAATGCGCTGTATCAGCGTGGGCTCCTAAACTCTCTCTCGCTCTCTCTCTGTACTATGTTAACATTATATGTATTCATTTATGTCATCTGACCTGTCTCCTGAATGTTGAACCCCAAGGAGGAGGGGCCACCTGATTTAGGCAGCTGCTCCAGCAGGATAAATGAAGAAGGTGCAATTCTCACAGCAGCTTCAGCACTCATGTTTTCTTGTTTGCTCATCTTTTTTGGTTTTTAGATTTCCTGGATTTTTGACCCTGGCTCTTGTTTAAAAGGTACTGTCTTAGTTTAGTGATTATTTATTTTTGTTTGCTTTAAGGTTTCTTACTTTCTTTCGTATTTTGCTGCTGTCTTAATTTTTGCAATCCTATAAAATATTCATAATAAATCATAAAATATTAAAAAAAAAAACTTTGCTTTGATTTATGAGTCTGACAATTTACAGTTTTCCCTGTTTCCAATTACAAAAATCAATTTCAGTTTAATAACGCTAAGCTCAATTTTAGGCTTGTGCAGGCTGGAAAGCCTGCCTGTTAAGTTTGGAGTTAGGCTGCCTAGGGTGAGGCCTGTTCCTGGGGCCCAAACCAGAAATGGGGTTGGTCTGGCCTTCTGTGTGGGTTTTTGGAAGACGCCGCCTCTTTTTGAGCTTATTAAGTGGAGGCTTATTCCACTGTCTTGTCAAACTATTATTATGTGCAAACTACTACAGCATTTTTGAACAAAAACAATCTCTTCCATCACTCAATGTGTTTTCAGATCATTTACTAATGTATCTCTGTCCACACTAAAATGGCCAAAAACACATATGACATTGCCTTTTGTTTACACTGAGCATAGGCATATTAGTGGATACATCATAACTGCTTCTGTTAATTGTTTTTTAATGTTTAATCATTTATTTGATTATTAGTTTTGTTAATTCCCCCTTAATCCCTTTATTGTGTGATTTTCTATTGTTTCGTTCGTGGATGAAAACTGTACTTAGGTCCCGGTCCTCATTGCTCTAATCGTCCTTGGCTTCAGTACCTTTAAGCCCCCGGCGGCTACTGACTGAGTGTGTTGATTTCAGTTTTCTCTAAGAGTCTTCTCTGCCCCCTTTCTGTGTTTTTATCCCTGTTATGAATTTAGTGGTCTTTTGATCATTTGATTTCAGCTTTTCTTCCTTTTCTTGGAATTCCAGCTTGTAATTTAAGGGTGTATTCACGCATTCCATGCCTGAGTATGTCTGTCCACATGGACAGTAACCCCGCAAAGTCTAGTTCATTTGAATAGTGGGATCTCTCCATGCTGAGCCAACCATACTGTGCCCCGGCCTGCTTGAAAGAGTTGGGCCCGAGCACGGTTCAGTAGCATTCAGGAATAGTGTGATTGCTAAATGTGCCCAAGCACGGAAAACAGAAATGACATAAAATGATACGACAAGTCAGACAGTGCAATTCTCATTTCATTCAATATATTTTGAGTTAAAAACAAGTTTTTATTCTCACCTTACATACGAACGTGGATTGTAGTTGTGAAGAAAAGCTGCAAATTCCTCCCTTAACATCATTTTTCAAGGTAAACATCTTCTCGTACATGCAGCTTGATTAAAAATAAAACTCTACACTGCACACTCAATAAATTTGTAAGAAGGTAGAACATTATGCTGCCCTACACAACTCCAAAACAACCACAAAATAAGGAAAATCATTTTGACATGCATGCTATCACTCCGTGTTCTGATCTTGTTTTGGCTTAACACGAAGTCGCATGGTCATGACGAAAGTGTGCCCGGGCCCAGAAGACTTAACGCGCAGTGTGAGTGCAGGCCAGCGGGGGAGTAGGGAGGGGGCGACAATCACACTTTGGCACGGTACACAACAAACGGGCCTAGTGTGAATATACCCATAGATCTTCACATTTGGACTGTTACCAATTTCTGGTTTTGAATTGCTTCAATTTTCATTTTGATTTATTATTTTCGAATTTAGATTCTTTAATTTTTTCATTTTGAATTATTGTTTAGTTTCATTTCTCTTAAAATCTTAATAAATTGAAGTGTTGTGTGGCCAGGGATTCTGATGGTTTTTCTCTCGTTTTTGGGTTTAATTCACAGCACTCACACACACATTTTGGCCCACAGCCCTCCATCTTATAGTGACAATCGCAACTCTGTATCTTTAAGTTCAAATGTCAATTTCACATTACCTTGATAATCAGGCTCTGGACTGTATTCGTCTTCACCTATGAAAACAAAATGGATGAGCAAAGTGAATAAGCAGAATTTCTTGAGAGCTAATGAGAAATCTCATCAAACAGTTGAAAAATCAGCACAATTTGAAAAGGACCTAAGATGAACCCACCACACCACACAGAAGTTAATGGAAATCAACCCAGCCTGATCACTTTCTACCCTACATTGTCAACTCACAACCAGAAACACACTAAGATGAATACCCACCTCCAAACTGTCCGTAGCCATTCAGGGTGCTATAGAATTCATCACCCACTCCATATTGCTGAGCTATGATCAGGGCTATGAAGAAAGGGTGGAAAAAATGAAAATCAGGTTTTAATTATTATCACCAGAGTCAAATCTCAGTAGAATTTACTTTCCATTGCCCAAAATGTACAGAGAAGACACACAGACATGGTCTTGTTGGTGTAAATATGACATGAAGAGCAACTAGAAATGTCTGACATCATAGGTTATTTTTACATTGATATTCCACAAATGGAGCCCAGACAGGTCAAATGGCCTGCCAAGTAACACACAGTGAGCAGAGGATGGAACTGAATTAGAAGTCCTGGGGTCTTCGTGGTCCTGTACTAAAGCCACAAGATATCTCCATCTGGACATTCTTAAAATGCCACAGGAGTCTCCCAGCTGGATATTATAAATGCATCAAAAGAGGACACTGGATGGAAAATATTAATATGTCACAAGAGGAGCCCACCTGGACATCCAAATACATACCTCAGTTGCTCTTCATCCAAACAAAAAAAGTGCACAGGAGACCTACCACCTAGACATTTAGAAAAGACCACTGGAAGCCCTTGGCCAGACACCATAGAAAAGCCCTAGTGGAAATTATGAAACACCACCAAGATACCTTCATTGAGGTTTTAATTGACTTCTCCAGCACATCATCTTCAATACGTTTGCATGAGACACCATTGGCTTGAATGAGCAAAATGACAAAACAGGAAGGAAAACTGTGCGCCGTTCAGCCCTCCTATGTGGACTTGCTGCCAGTTCTGCTAATGATTGTTCACATTAATTAAGTGGCAGAGTTATGGGGTCCTGCTAAATACACTCAGTCTCAAGTGTGTTGTCATTAGGTCCTTTGATGACAGACTTGCTGAAGAGCATCAAAAATCATTGCCATTTCTTCTTTCTCTTCCTCTGTGTTCAGTTCTACCATTGTCGCTGTTGTTCTCATTAATTAAACTTGGCAGTTGGCATAAACTGTGACAAATGTAAACTAAATCTACTGCCACCTTCTGGAGTGGAGTGTTCACACACTGTTGTTTGGAACTCACACGTGAAGTATGAAGCTTTATTACCTTACAGTATTCTACAATCTAGTGGACAATGTTTATCTCCTTTATATATAAGTACACTACAGTATAACAGTGAATGCCTCCAGTCTATGCACATGGCAGATCAAGGCTAGTCAGAGTTTTTCTCTACATGATTCTATCTAGCAAGCCATGGATGAAATCCTCACCCAAGCCTCATCAACGACTTGCAAGAAGTTCTCATGTGGATCTTTTGCCATTGTTGCCTTCCAGGGGTCACCTGGGAATCCCTTAGTGAGTCAGAAGCAGGATTTGAGAAGCAGATCTTAAGAAGCACTTCTCTCCTATAGCTTTCAGGTGCAATTTCTGACCATAGGTTATCAAGGATCATCTTGTAGAAATTAAACACTTGCTGGGAGTACCAAAGAGGCTCCTAATCATAGTGTCCTTATAATGGGTACACGTTATCTAGACCCCAAGGAGGCTAAGGCTTTTAAAGTTTGAAAATCTCAGAGCTTCCTGAGAGGAATAGTAAAGCCTATGGCTCAAAATAACAAAAGCAGTGTTCCTTTTCATGTATATATTTATTAACAAAATTTAAAAAGTATGAACTAAAGCAATGGCAGAGAAGTAAAAAAAAAAAACAGTATACCCAAAAGACAAATCTGAAATCAAACAAATTTAATCCATAATCCAGAAATTAATATTAAAAAATAAAGCCCATTAACCAAAGAATAATCAAAAAAGCACTTGCAGTAAGCAAAATTTAAAATCTAAAGAAGAGCCAAAAAAGAAAGGAATAACCACAAAGTCAAGACAGCCATTACTTAGAATGTCGGTTATTAAACAGCAATGGGGCGGGACTACAGCTGTAGCATTGGGAAAACCCGCCCCTAAGTTCAATAAATAGAGAATATAAATTATAAAAATGCATTATTATTATTATTAGAACTTACATACATTACAGTAACATATCTCAAAACCTATATCACTTTATGAAAAAAATGGAGAAAAAACATTACTATTTCTAAATAAATGTTAATTTAAAATAAAATATGAATGTAAAATAAATAAAAGCAAATGTAAAATAATCAGAAAATCCAACAAAGAATAACAAAAGTGTAGTGGTGACGCCGGTGCAGAAAAGTTGGGAGATGACACAGAGAGAGATCAGGTGACCTCACGAGAAAGTGCTCCGCTCATAGTATTCAAGTATGGCCTCTGCACGGCTCACTAATGAAGTTACTCTTTTAGTTCACACTACAAGGAAATCGCTTCTGAGCCAGATGCTCCGGGTTTGCAATACACCACAATGCAAATCTTTGAAACGCAGCAATACACTAGTGAATGCAGTGAGTGGAGCTTTTCATGGTGACGTCAGCTGATCTCTCCCTGTGGCAGCCCCAACTTTTTCTGCATAGCATGGCCACTACAGTCCACCCATCCACATTAAACCCTATCCTAGTCGCCAAGTGAACTGTCATATAATAGGCAAAAAGGGATTTTTTTCTAAAAAGACAACTGAAGGCTAACAAGGCAATGTGGCAAGATTCAAAGAGAAAGCAAAAATTCACAAAACCAGAAAATCAATGAACCTCTGTGAGACTTGCTTCCTAAGATGAATTATACAGGTGGAGGGAGGTTCTTTAACTGTGATGTCACGTTGGCCCAGCCTCTTAGGGTTCCACCCACAGAACACAAAGTACATAGGCAAACAAAAATGCACAAGTGGATTAAATTGTATTGGGTTAGAGTGGTGCCAGCTGTTCTGTGGGTGCTGCACCTGTCCATGGTGATGAAGCAGGAGTTGAGTCTAAAGATAAAATTTCACATTTTACTGGTCAATCTACATCCTGTCATCCACCCATCCATTCATTGTCCAACCCACTATATCCTAACTACAGGGTCACGGGGGTCTGTTGGATCCAATCCCAGCCAGCACAGGGAGCAAGGCAGGAACAAACCCCGGGCAGGGCGCACACACACATCCACCCATACACCAAGCACACACTAGGGACAATTTAGGATCGCCAATGCACCTAACCTGACTGTCTTTGGACTGTGGGAGGAAACCCACGGAGACACGGGGGAGAACATGCAAACTCCATGCAGGCAGGACCTGGGAAGCTAACCCAGTTCTCCTAACTGCGAGGCAGCAGCGCTACCACTGCGCCACCGTGCCGCCCCACATCCCCTCATCACCTAGGGCAGGGGTGTCGAACTCCAGTCCTGGAGGGCCGCAGTGGCTGCAGGTTTTCATTCTAACCCTTGCCTTAATTTTAATGAACTTGACTCAGGGCCCTTTGTTTCTTTTTCCTTATGTAGCAGCCAAACAATAATGAGACACAAAACGAGCTGCCACACGACCAGCTAACCTGCACCCATCACACAATATGTGGAAATAAAGAAGGGTGAAGGTCTCAGTAAAGTTGAACTCTCAAGTCACCAAAACATTTTGACGTTGTTCTTACAAAAAAGAGAAAAATCAACAGTTTTGGAAATGCCTGTTGGGGCAGAACGAGAGCAAAAACAGGCTGTGGAATTAAATAATGGGTTTAATTAACAGCAAAAATTGCCTTCTCATTAAGAAACTGGTTGGAGTGAAATTGAATGGAGTTTGAAGCCCCTGTTTAGCTGTTCATCTGTCAGCTCGTTTCATGTCTCATTTCTGTTTGGTTAACATTTAATTATGAAAATATTTAATTCAGAGGACCGAATCCTTAAAAACAGGGATATTAAAATGAAGGGAAAAGGAGTTACTGCAGTTGGGCTGGCACCCTGCCCGGGGTTTGTTTCCTGCCTTGCGCCCTGTGTTGGCTGGGATTGGCTCCAGCAGACCCCTGTGACCCTGTAGCTAGTATATAGCGGGTTGGATAATGGACAGATGGATGGAAAAGGAGTTAATTAGTATTGAAAACTGGCCACTGATTAGGAAAAGGGTAACAATGAAAACCTGCAGCCACTGCGGCCCTCCAGGCCTGGAGTTCGACACCTGTGACCTGGGGAATTGAGACAGCAAATAGAAGTGCCAGTTCTGCAATTTTGGAGGGTCTCAGCGTAGAGTTGCTGTTCCTCTGGATCAGGTAGAGCCAACTGAGGTTGTCTGAGCTTGGCATAATGAAACTGTGCTGGAAGGCTCCCACCCACAGTTGCTCCAGGCAGGTCCCACTGGGCAGAGACCCAGCAGCAGACCCAGGACATGCTGGAGGGATTACATCTCTGGTCTGGCAGAGCTAGAAAATGTGTGCACCTGGAGACAGGGAAGACTGGGTTCAGCTTACATGACTGTGACCCTCATGAAGAAAAGTGGTTTCAGAAATGAGATGAAAATGAAATGTACATATTGAATAAATAAAACAATCTTAACTAACAACAATAAACACATGAAAAATAATTATTCAAAAATAACAGAAATAATAATAAAAAGAAAATAAACATAAGTCTGGGAACAAACCCTGGTTGAAATGTATCAGTAACTATGCAGTAAGCCACGGCCATTTGCACTAAGACACCTGAAGATGAAATGATCAAACTCAGACCCAGCGTAAAGAAAGCCCAGCATGAAAAAACATCTTCCAAACACTGCAGACAAGTCCAATCTCTAAACATAACAATGTGTTACTCACCAGGGAAGGAGAGCAGGAAGATGCAGAGAGAGACCATGGCGCTGGCTTCAGCTGGGTCTCGGTGGAGGTAGGCGAGGAGAGCTCTTCTGTTTCTCTGCATAGACAGACAAGAGATTTTGTGTGGGGACCTCTCAATTCCACGACCACCTAAATGGGTGAATCTACAACATTGGTGCCCTCATCCACATAGCCTAACAGAGCTGGAGGTGTTCACTGTGAGGTTCAGTGAGGCCTCCGTCAGCACGACTGCTAGCTGGCAGTAACTGTTACATTTAAGAAAAGCATTCATTTGGGGTGAAGGCCACAAATCTCTTTCTCTTCATGGTCCTATCTTCTCTATTGGTTTGGTACCCTTTGGCTGCTCCCTTGAGACTACTAGAAGGCTTTCCTGGAGTTTGTGGCTTACATCCCTGAAACATCCTGAGAGTTTGTGGCATAAGATATTTTCATTGGTTGCGTTTCCTTCAATGACACTATTTGAGCCAAATTGTCACCTTACAATTGCTGTTAATATCCATCTATCCATTTTGAAACCTGCTTATCCTGCTCATATCCCAGCAAGCACCTGGCAGAAGGGAGAAACAATCCCAGGACAGGGCACCAGTCCACAACAGTACGGTTGCACACACTAGAGCCAACTTAACATCACCAGTTCACCTAATATGCCTGTCTTTGGACTGTGGGAGGAAACTGGAGGACTCAGAAAAAACCCACGATAACACAGAGAGAACATGCAAACTCCACACTGGGAGCACCCAGGACATAAACCCCATTCTCCTTACAGTAACATTACTACCACTTCAGCACCATGCCTCCCTGATATTAACATCCATTTGAGATAATTGTCTGCAGTCTAGTGTAACATTTGCTGTAAATTAGGATTCCTTCCATCCATTTTCTAATACCACCTGCCCATCTCAAATATAAACGTCTACGCGTGGAAGTCTGTCTGTCTGTCTGGCCTGGAAGAGCAAGGCTACAGCCTGAAGCTCAAAGAGCCGGCAAGCTGGCCCCAAGTTAACGAGTCGGAAGACGAAAAAAGTACAAGGCTACAGCATGAAGCTGAAAGAAAGCGACTTCATTGCCAAAGTGAAACCGCCGAGGAAAGACAAACGAGAGAGAAACTCGCTTAGCCACTAATAGACAAGGGGGGACGAGCACGTCTGCAGAATGAAACCTCCAGCTCTGCATTTCAGTTTTTTTTTCTGACCATTTCAATAGTTTCTAGGAGTCCCGGCTTTTTACAGCACGAGCTTACACAGCTAGTTCTATTGTAAGTTAATTCTATTATAAAGAACTTAATGGGTGCAAGACATGAGTTAGCCAGAGATGGGACACCAGTCCATTGCGGACCACTTTTATGCACATACCACTCTATTTAATGTAAATTGTATATATGTGAGAGGTCAGGAAATGGAGCACCTGAAGAAAATCACAGAAACACACGGAGAACAAGCAAACTCCCTACAGAGAGAGGGTCCAGGATGAGACCCCTGGAGTGCAGCTAACCATTAAGCCACTGTGCTGCCCTCCCGGTCAATTTAGACCGCCAAGCTAAAATAATATGCTTGTCAATAGGATTTAGTGGCCAGGCTGGAGTTTGTACTTCCACAGAGTGTAGGCATGGTGCTAACTGCTGTCTCAACCATAAAACATAACTTAAATAAAACACATGCACAATATGCCCAGGCCTTAACGATGTGCCACCGGACTGGCCTTCATATATATATACAGGGCATACAGAAGTCTTCACTCTCTTGGCAGTTTTCACATTTTATTTTTAAACAACACTGAATTAGAGTGGATTGAATTTGTCTTTTTTGACACTGATCAACAAAAAAGACCTTTTATATCAAGCTGAATACAGATCTCAGCAAAGCGCACTAAATTAACTGCAAGTGTATAACACTAAATAACTGATCTCATAAGCATTCACCCTCTTTATGATGACACTGTGGTATTTAGAGATATCTCAGAGTGCATTTAAGATATCTTAAAATGAATTACAGATACAGTCAATTCTTATTATCTGTGGATGCTACGGTCCTGAAAAACCCGATGATACAAAAATGACAGATAACCAAAGCATTGATTGTACGGGGATAATGGGGTTAGGTTCTGCTGAGACACTGGCTCGGGCGGGGGAACAGGCAAGGGGAGAGGTAGAGTCAGGCAGATGCACCAGCCATCCAACATTTGCCCCTTGTTACGAATTTTACGTCCTCTACTGTCAAGTTCAATCAACTTCTAGGTGCTCCGCTTACGGCCTCAAGTAACTGCTTGGGGCCGATCTAAGGACCTCACTAAACCATCCAATCCATAGCAGGAGCAGGTGGTGTGCACAAAGTGCCGGGACGTAATCAGTATGAGCTTATGACCTGTACTTACTGGGAATTGCTTGTTTGTGGGAAACGGTTACAAGCCCCAGTGCAATTGCTTACTCCCACTTGTCAGCGCCAGATAGACACACATTGGTCCATTCAGTGAAGTGCACATCTAAAGCCTGGCTTGTTCTAGTCTTGCTGAAGCTAGACATAATATATTATACAGTGGAACCTCGGGTCACAACTGTAATTCGTTCCAAAACTCTGGTCGCAACCCGATTTGGTCGCGACCTGAACTAATTTCCCCCATAGGATTGTATGTAAATATAATTAATCCATTCCAGACAATACGAACTGTATGTAAATATATTTTTTTAAAGATTTTTAAGCACAAAAATAATAGTTAATTATACCATAGAACGCACAGTGTAATAGTAAACTAAATGTAAAAACATTGAATAACACTGAGAAAACCTTGAACAACAGAGAAAACTAACATTGCAAGAGTTCACGCTACAGACTTACGAACCGCTCGCTGTAAACACTTCTTTTTTTTAATGAGTTTTAAGCACAGGGAAAAAAATGAAAATTTGAAAAATCCTTAATTTATACAAAAACTAACCATAAACAACCAAGAAAACTAACCTTGCAGCAAATCGCCATAAATCTTCCTGGCTTTCTCACATAAAATTGCCTCGCTTACGCTATCCCCTGCAAGTTGCTTCTTCTTCAACCGCACTAGCAACAGTTTTTCCACCTCTTCCGGCACTTGAGGCCTCTGCTTGGTTAACACTGTAACTCCTTTTGCAACATCAGCTGCTTTAATGGCCTCTTTCTGATTTAGAATAGTCGAAATTGTAGATTTTGACTTCTTGTACTCGGCGGCAAGATCAGTAACACAAACACCACACTCATACTATTCAATGATTTCTTTGTTTAATTCGATTTCAGTTCTCTTCTAACCTTTCTTCTCACCAACAGTACCACTCTTCACTTGCTTAGAAGCCATGGTTAATTGCAAAATGAATGTGAAAGCACACGAAATAGAGCACAAAGAGTTCACAGCGAATGCACGCACATCTGACCGAGAACAATGTACAGGGAGAGACTGAACACGTGCGGAAATCATTGGTGCGTACAAACCGAAGGCTTGTTCGTCACCCGAGTGTGTGGTCGTGAACAGATGCAAAAGTTTGGCGAACTTTTTGGTCGTAACTCGATTTGTACGTGTTCATGACCCGAGGTTCCACTGTACCTCTGGAGGCAACCATGAGTAAATTTTGCTTAAAAGTGGGTAGGAACACTCAGACGGCTCTCTGAGTGACACATTTCTAAACCAATCGAATGCCTCCTGAAGGCGGAGCTCAAAGTAGGGGTGGGGATTTTGAACTGAAATGATCAGCAGTGCTCTGGTCCGACAGACAGCGAGCTTCTGATTACAATGAACAGTTGAAAAGTCTCCTAAAACCTGTTAGGAATATAAATGTGCCGCGAGTGTGGAGAGCACTTTGCACTATTTAAAAATAAACATAACCTGATGCAAGGGATAAACCTTTCTGTAGCATCAGATTATATATTGGCATTCAACGGCTTTAATGGACAATTGGTAGACGTGAATGATGCGTTGTCATAGGTGCCATGTGCGCTCTCTGTTGTTCACCATTACGACAATAATGAAGGACTCGATGTAAGCTTGAAAGAATCGGCAGCTATGCTTGTGAAAATATGAACTACAGACTATGCATTTGAAGTAAACGGTGTGTCACAGTCCCTCAGAAGGACTCCCGTTAAGAGAGCTGATAATGGAGAGCTACAGGAGATGCAGATTTCAGTGCTCAAAACACCTGAATGAACAAATCTGCCCAACAACACCAGTAAAGCACAACACCCACCTTCTGACTGCAAGTCTGAATGAATAACTGAAGAAATGTAACATTAGTGTGTAATCGGATATGCAAACACAGCCACAGCATTTAAACATGTCATATATCCATAGACCACAATGCTTATCTAAACAATTTGTGATGTTATTATTTCATATTGTGATGAAATACTTAAAAATGACAGAAAGATATCATAGCAAACATCGGCACTTCTCAAATGTGTGGAGCCCAGTAGCTGCAATGTTCTATGTGTGTTTCTGTCTGTCTGTCTGTCTCCACTGCCGACACACCCATTACAACGTGCAGATGAATCATTAAGCTTCAGTTGCATTGCATTACTGAGCTCCTGAATGGATCACAGCCAAATTGGCTTTTTATTTTCTCTCATTGTCAGTGTACTATGATGTTCATGAATGACATTGTGATCTGTAGTGAGAGCGAACAGCAGGTTGAGGTGAACCTGGAGAGGTGGAGATATGCATTGGAGAGAAGGGGAATGAGGGTCAGTAGGAGTAAGATGGAGTACCTGAGTGTGAATGAGAGGGAATGTGGTGCAAGGAGCAGAGGTGCTGAAGGTGGACAAATTCAAATACTTGGGTTCGACAGTTTAAAGCAATGGAGAGTGCAGCAGAGAGGTGAAGAAGAGAGTGCAGCAGGGTGCACTGGGTGGAGAAGAGTGACAGGAGTGGTTTACAATAGAAGAATACTTGCAAAAATGAAAGGAAAGGTCTATAAAATGGTAGTGAGACCAGCTATGTTGTATGGTTTGGAGATGGTGGCACTGACGAAAAGACAGGAGGAAGAGCTGGAAAAGGCAGAGTTGAAGATGATCCGATTTTCATTCAGAGTAACAAGGGTAGACAAGATTAGGAATGAGTGTATTAGAGGGTCAACACAGGTATGACAGTATGGTGACCAAGTGAGAGAGGTGTGACTGAGATGGTTTGAGCACGTGCAGAGGAGAGATGACGGGTACAACAAGAAAAGAATGTTGAGGATGGAACTGCCAGGCAAGACGAAAAGAGGAAGGCCAAAAGAGGAGATTTATGGATGTGGTGAGGGAGAACATGAAGTCAGTCGGTGTGGCAGAAAATTACGTCAAAGAGAGGAATAGATGGAGACGGATGATTCCTAAATGGGAGCAGCCAAGAAGAAGAAGAAGAAGAAGCAGATTTTCTTTAAAACATTTTCTTCTGATGCCCAGAGTCAAGCTAAACTCCTACTCTCATTTTCCATACCTGCTGACTTTTCTTTTCCTTGGTTTCCATGGGGCACAGAGGACACAACTGTCTGGATCCCAGCACACCAAACTGAACCCCAACTCCACTAAGTCAGCCCCTCAGATTGGACTGAACTCTCTCAAGTATTTCACTGACAGAGAAGTCTGCCCACCTGCACCAAGCCATCAGCTGGGACAAGTGCTTGTTAGAAAGAATGCGACAGGCCCGCAGTCCTCAGACGTGTTCCCCCTCGGCCCGCCTCCCTGCTTTTCTTTAATTTAAATGTAAAAAGCAGACAGTGAGAGACCACATTCCGAGACAGACCCCCGCCAACCCCTGTCAGCTTTCCAGCTGCCAAAGTGCACGGTTATTGCGTGGCGAGCAAGTGCTGCTAAGGCTAGGGCGGGTCCTGTTGATCTTGGCATCTACAAAGTCAGAGAGGGGAATGGCAGACTGGCCCACAGTCTGGCTCGGACAAGATCTCGGCTGAGGCCCAAAAAAAGGGCTGGGTGCGTGAAAAGGAAGTGGTGGGGGGCGATGATGGTATTCCAGCGGCACAGCATTTTAGAGCTTTTGTGTTAGAAGGGTCAAGAGGATGGCAGTGTCCTGAAGTGTCTACCCAGCCAGGAAGTCCGAGGAGCAAGAATTGCCAGACACTTGTCTTTTTTACAGTTTATTCTTTAAAATCTGTGCCTGGCTGGCCAGGCTTTGTGTGCCCTCACATGTGAACAATAGAAGCAGCCAACATTTCCTAGAAAGCATCTCACAAATGGCCCTCAATTCTTCCAAATGCCCCTCCCCATTCACCCAGAAACAAAGCAACTCCAAGGGAGGGCTGAAAATTCATCTTTCGCTTCCTTTACTAAAGTGTGAATGGACTGAATGAGAGAAGGGAATGACATAAAAGTGACCAGACTATTTGTGAAGACATAAACAGAGGTCACTGAAGGGTCAGTCAAGGACAGACTCGACTTCATTATGAAGGAGAGATCCTAGCAGGCTTCATAAGCCTGGCATCAACAGGTTACGATGGCATCCCTCACTTAACTGTCCATTGTGGAATTTCTCATTAGCACACACTAGGGTAGAGCAAAGAACAGGGCACCACAGCCGCACCCTGACCACCATCTCGTCATCACCTACATGGGATCTGTCCAAATTAAAGTGGCATACACCACTTCCCTAATACCCCTTTTACCTCTACCAAGTTACACAACTCAATGACTTTGCTGTAATTGACCAGAGCTCCCATATCTTATCAGTAATCTCAGAATTACTCCTAGGAACTACACGTAAAGTCTGACTAGAATTTGTTGTACCACAGAGTAGGATATGAGAGAGATATGTAGAGTCCTGTACCCACTAGGAGTAAGAGTTCACATTTGAGAAACAAAGACGTCATGATTTCACGGAACCCCAAGCCACAAAATGGCACTCATGATGATATTTTACATTTTTCTGCAAGGTTGCACCACAAGGTTTTCAAAGCATCAGTGGATCACCCTCCAGGCTCCTCTGAGTTACGTAATGCCACTCAGGGTAGAGAGGGGGTGCTGGCACTAATCATGTCCTCTTCCATTCCCTCCACAGTGCAGAGCAGACACCCAGTAAGGGCAACTGACTCCACCCCTTCTGGTCTCCTACCAATAAATCACAGGGTCGCCAGAAGGAGGCGTCACTCTGTGAGCAAAGCACACCGCAAGATGGAGCTCCTATATTGTGACTAACAGAAGGAACACTGTAACAAAGCCTAATGGCCCTTTATTTTGGCCCATTTGATTTATATTTCACGCCACAGAGCATCTATAATGCTTTAGGTTTACGGATGATTAAACGGGGATGACAAGATTGGCACCCTAATATTGATCACCTTTACTTGTTGTTCCACACTTGACCATAATAATAATATTCACAGTAGGAGAAAAGGAAGAAGAAAACTAAGGCAGGATATTGCGCTACATGGCACATAATTCTTGCCACTTCACAACAAAATCAAGAATAATAGTGTGCACCCATGACCAGCTGCGTTTTGATACTATAATATCATTTGCAATTGACATGTGCATGCTCATCTGCACTTGAGGCATTGAACTTTATATTGTGGCCAGTGTCACCGACGGTTAAGCTGGCCATAATGATGGCAACCGTCGTTCTTGTGCAGTTCAGTAGCTCCCCTGATCCGTTTTTTCTCCTGCTTAGCGCCACCAGCTGCACACTCTTACGCTCTTAACTGAGAGCTGTCTCTCTGTTAAACAGTAAACCTAAGGCAAAGAAATACAGCTGCCCTTCAGAAACTCCCTCTTACACAGTATTCAATGAGAAACAAACACACTCTTACCCGTCCCCTTTGCAGGGTCAGCTGCAGGTAGCACCAGGTTTTGAACATTTTAAAGACCAGCCCCAGGCAACCTAACAGCTCACTCTCCTATCCTCCATCCCTCAGACTGCGTCTGCTCCAGTCGCTGCCTCCAAGCCATTGAACCCACTTGATTAGGGGGACTTTGTGTTCTTTTGACCTGAAGAGGGGAGCTGGACCGCCACTTTTGAAAGCTGTAACCGGTGTGCTTTTCTGCTGTTGTTAATCCCCTTCTGAAAAAGGTATTGTGTTTGTACCTGCCAGTACAGCAATAAAAATTGTGTACCTTGGAACCCTGACCCCTTTTCCAGTTTCCTGTGCAACTTTGTGACCCCATCTTGACAATATGCATGTCATCAATCACACTAACAACTCCAGAAAAATCAATGATTTGCATGAAGGCAGCTTGCTTTACCATTATAGCAGCACTACTTTAGAGGGTACTACACTTCTAAGTGTCCCCTGCGGTATAACACTATTGGACGGCTTCGGAGGGCGCAGGGGCTGCTGGGAAGAAGATTGAGATCACGATCATCCGTCCGTCTATTCAGACGCTGTTCACACCCATTTGGATTACTGGTTGATTATCTTGGATGACTGTTCCTGTCTGGATGTGTGAATACGTCTTCATCAGAGGGAGCGCTCCCAATAACTTCATCCCACGCCACATCAGGAAACCGTTAGGACAAACTTCACATTGATTACAGTGAACCGTTCACAGGACTTTTCACTCGTCTTCCATCGTCTGCCTCTGACACATTGGACTGGTTGGGACATCATTTTTTATTTGTTGTGTTGTCTTTTGATTTGTTATCGCCATCGGGGAACGTGGGGAGGGTTCTTACATTTGTGTTTTTTGTTATATTGAATGTTCTTTATTCCTTCATTTGATTACTACATTTCAGTATTATTTATCGATTCATTGGGCCTCTAACTGTGTCTCTGTGAGTGAGTGTGTACACGCCGAGTCGAGGCTGAGTGTGTTCCTGGAGTCCCCACCATAAAAAACATAAATCGCAGACTCTGACAGGTGTGACTGCTACACCGTTACCTTACACGGAGTGGTGGAGAAATGTGTAAATCTGCATATTACCTCACACGTTGTAAGGGCGTTCAAAGTCTGGGGCAAAATTCGAGAAACAGTTCATTGTCACTCACCCAAATTATTGCAATTGCAAAACTTCATTTTCCCTGTGGCGAAAAAAAGTAACATTACCAACTTTAATTTCACTCCGTCTCACAGCTCATGGCTTGTCTGTGTAGACAGAGCAATCACATGACTTACAAGATTTGTTTTGAATGTTATTCCATCTCTTGTCAGATTGGTATCTTTTTATAAGTTCATCATTGACCAGCTTTTCCAAAACATTTGCATGCCGATCTCTTCCTGAACGCCATCGTCTGGCAGATCCTAGCAACTTCAGGCAGTTCACGAGTTCTCCTAAGTCCTGGTGAAGTTATGAGGAGTTTGCTAAATTAGCAAAATTGATAAAATGCCATAACTCTTACTGCTAAGAGAAGGGCCGAATTTGCATCACTATATATTTGAGCTGGCTAAGACCATTTTTCTATCCGAGACATTTGATAAATACGGTCATTGATGCTGCTTTTTCAATGCTGCCCCCAAGTGGCTTGACCCTTAATTGCACCTTTTTAAAGACACTGGATAGAATCAATGCCTTGCTATATACAGTACAGCTAAAGATGATAGATTCACCCAACATCATCAACCTGAAGGCTGACATTTATTTAGCTTATGTTTTTTGTTATCTAAAGCCACTTAATAAATCCCAAGCTCCCAGGACAACTGCTTCCTTGTAAGTAAAACTAGAGTTCTGGCAGTTGATGTGATCATGCAAGTGACAAGTGATATATTTTGGAAATAAAAGTCAGTCATGGTTTAAAGCCCCATGCTTTAGCCACTAGGGGGCTATATTTTCCATGCAAGAATCTGTCACTTGGGGCACCTCATAGAAAGGTGGGCTATAGAGCCCACACTATTCTACGTTAGATAAACCCAAACCCATATATGACCTGCATAGTCCATATGTGCAACAGTTGCTTCACAGCAGTCCCATTTCTATCCACCCATCCATTTCCTAAACTTGCTTTAAAACCGGCAGGTCAACACCCTCAGGTGCACTGCACTCTTACTGGCTTATTTTGTGGTTACAGGGATGATAGGACACAATACATAAGGGCAAAAGGATGAAGCGGACATGAAAGATGCAGCTCTCCATCAATGCCAAGCAAAGAAACATAAGAATTGGCATAATGTGGGTGAAGGCACTGGGGCGGAGGACAAGGAGATGATACCATACTGCAGTAGAAGGAGCTGAGTGTCTTGAAGGTTTCATAAACATGCACAACTCGCTCTGGTGAAAGTGAATGGAATCAGTCAATATTTTATTTAGGTTTAAGGTACAAACACCCATAATAATCCCAAGATGAGAATAAAAACATTTTGACAAGAAAAAGACCATTCAACCCAACAAAGCCTGCCAATCCGATCCACCACATTTCACTAAAACAATATTAAGCTGAAGGTTCCTAAAGTCATTTACTCAATTTGCTCATTTATTCCATGTGCCTGTGATTCTCTGTGTGAAGAAAAGCTTTCTAACATTTCGGCAAAATTTACTCTTAGCAAGTTTCTAAGTGTGCCCCCCGTGTTCTCGATGAACTCATTTTAAAGTAACAGCCTGGATCCATTGGACAGATTCTCATCATAATTATTTCAACACTTCAATCATGTCCCCTTTTTAACTGAAAAGGCTCAGCTCCTTCAGTTTTCCCTTGTAGCTCACGTATCTCCGTCCTAAAATAAGCCTCTTCACTTTTCTCTGGACTTTCTCTAGTGCTGCTATGTCTTTTTTGTAGTCTGGAGATGAAAACTGCACTCAGTACTCCAGATGGGGCCTCACCAATGCATTATAAAGCTTCAGCAGAACCTCCTTGGACTTGTGCTCCACACATCGTGATAGATAACCCAACATCCTATTAGTCTTGTTAATGGCTCCTATGAATTATCTGGATAAGTTGACTACAGGCACTTTCCCAACACAGGAACTTTTTTTTCAGGAACCAATGAGTTCCTATACGCTGTAGTGCTTAGGCCACTTATGGTCCCTGGCCACCTTCATGGGTTGCATTCCCACAACAGGGATTGTAACCTTTACGCAAAATACGTGACATGCAAAGTGAGATCACAGGTGGTCCTCCCCACCTTATTGCTTTAAAGTGATTGTGACTTCAATGTGGAGATTATTGATGTGTGTGGTACTGCCCACTATGAAGAGTGTGGTGCTCCCTCTTTACTGATAACTCTCCAAAGTCCAAACTACTAACTGATTTGTAAGATGGTGCAAGTGTTTGTGGTCAACCAATCAACACAATTCATCGCTCGAGCTTCACCCACAATAGTTCCTAGCTGAACAAAAAATACTATAAATGGCCCAAGTACCTGTGGTGGGAATGCTAGAAATGTTCCTGAGTTTCTGAAAAGTCTCTGGTTCCAGTAAATAGCTCCTGTGGTGGGAAGGTGCCTTATAACTCCCAGTCATAAGTTTCAGACCTTCCATTTTTACTTCCGTCATTACATTTCCTGACATTAAATTTCATCGTCCACCAAATCTGCCCAAGCCTGTCTGCTGTCCAAGTCCCTCTGTGATGATTCAACGGAGCCTGAAATCATCTGCAAACTTAACCAGCTCGTTATTTCTATTCCTATCCAAATCATTTATATATATTAAAAATCGCAGCGGACCCAGCACTGACCCTTGCTGGACACCACACTTATCAGACAATTCTGATGAGGTTCCTCACACCATCACCCTCTTCTCCCTGTGTCTGAGCCAATTGCATGATGGAAGATGCAAGATGCCTTAATTGCCACTGTACAATACCATGAAGTATCGTTTAGAGCAAGCCTATAGATGGCTTAGATGAAAGTATATAAGCGTAGACAGTAAACTAGCAATCATTAAACTATGAGAAGCACAGTTACATCCATCCATCCATTATCCAA
The DNA here is from genome assembly GCF_016835505.1 of Polypterus senegalus. Lineage (NCBI taxonomy): Eukaryota > Metazoa > Chordata > Cladistia > Polypteriformes > Polypteridae > Polypterus > Polypterus senegalus. The sequence goes on from NC_053159.1 coordinate 18,047,358, forward strand.
CCCGCTATATCCTAACTACAGGGTCACGGGGGTCTGCTGGAGCCAACACAGGGCACAAGGCAGGAAACAAACCTCGGGCAGGGCGCCAGCCCACCACAGAGAGTTACTATTAACAGTTCCAAACATACAAAGAGTAAAACTAAAGGTAAATATGTAAGCATAACTAGATAAATGAAGTCACAGTGAAGATTACAGTCAATGTAATGGTCCTGAGCTCCACATGGGTGACGTGTAAGTGTGTGACTATATGTGGTTGATGCAGATGTTCAGTTCAATCACTGGTGGTCTCTGTTATAGGAAGGGGCAGTGATCGTTGTTCATTTAATAGGCAGATTGCTTTGGGGTAAACACTGTTCTTCAGCCTGGTAGTGTGGGCATGCAAGGATCTGGCGTGCCTGGCACAGGGCAGAGGAGTACAAATGCTATGGCTGGGGTGCGTTGGATCTTTACAAATGTTCTTTGCTTTTTTTGTACCTACCTGCAGACTGAACTCCCTGAACTGCCACTTTTGATTACTAATCTTTTTAAGTGGTTCTTTATCAAAAACCTTCTGAAAATCAAAATAAATAATCTCACACACATCACTTTGATCACATCCTTTTGTTGCTTCCTCATAGAATTCCAGCATGTTAGTAAAATACTCGACCTCCCTCATTTGAACCCATATTGACTGTTCAGTAAAACTCCATGCGTTGCTCAATCTTATTCTTAATAATTCCTTCCATTAAATTTTCCCGTGATGCACGTTAAGCTTACTGGCCTATAGTCACTTGGATCTGCCTGATCACCTTTTTTTATAATAACGGGATAATATTTGCCATTTTCCAGTTCTTTGAATTTCTACAGTGTGAAGTGGAATTATATGGCTGTCCTGAAGAAAAACAGAAAAATATAAATAAATTGACAGCAGTGCCACGTTCAACTGAGTGTTAGCTACCATGCTTTACTTTTTAAGGACAGTAATAAGGAATAATCATCACTGTAGCTTTTGATACCACTTAAAGGTTTGCACTAACATGCCATGCACTTGAGATTTGCTTGAAAACATCTTCTAAAAAACTAAATAAAATACCCACCTATGATACAAACATAAATGTCATGAAAAATCTCCCTTCAGGTTTTCACGGAGGAACCAAAGTGCAGTGAGGCTCTGAGACGTGAGGCAGCATCTGACAGATGGCACCGTGCCACACTTCCACACACCACTGTGCTGCTGCTAGGAGCAACACTGAGGTGACCCCCCTCACTACCGAGGTTCATGCTATTCAATGGCACTTTTTCGGGCAAGTGTGGCCCCCTAGTGGCATTGAACGGTAAAGAAAAAGAATGTTCAGTCCCATCATCCAGTCCCTAAGGGAGCTACTGAGCTTGACAGTGATCATGGTGGAGATGTACAAAGAATCATTCTTAGTGCTTGTGACTTGTAAGTCACTGTGGTATTAAATAAATGTAATAGATATGGAGTTGGACTGTAAAGCAAAAGGATGCTGATTCAGCTCCCACCAATGATTCCCCGCAAGACACTGAGCAAGCTGCTTTAACCAGTTAGGGCTACCACTGTACAAAAGGGAAAGAATGGGCCCACAGGATTGTGATTTATAAGTCACTTTGGATAAAAGGTGCGACAACCATTTAAATATGCAGTAATCCCCCGCTATATCGCTCTTCGACTTTCCTGGCTTCACTCTATCGTGGATTTTATATGTAAGCATTGTGGAGGATGGCCGGCCGTTTATCCCGGCCAATACCCCCAAGCTGCCAGGTGGAGCCCTCCTTGCAGCATGGAGGTCCCCAGAAGACCAGTAGGGCATCATGGACAATGGAGTTTTTATGCACAGCCCTGCTGGATGCCATGGGGGCCACTAGGGGACGCTGCAGGGAGGAGCAATGGATATTTTCCCTACGCCCTGGAAGCACACGTGGACAAGAGGAATGACGTGCTTCCGGGGTGAAGAAAAGAACTTGTACCTGATCCGGAAGTGGTTGAGAGTCACATGGACTGGGGATTAGGAACACTTCCGGGTCAGGAGAGATAAAAGGACTGTGGGAGCTCCCAGACGGGTGGAAGGGTGGCAATGCGTCTGGGAGCTGGAGGATTGTGATTTATTATTGTGATTAGTATATGAGTATTGTGGAGGAGAGGGTGCTTGGTGCACTGTGGAGATTTAATAAAGTCAATATTTGGACTTTTACCTGGTGTCTGGAGTCGTGGACAGGGGTTCAAGGGAGCGAGAGCGCCCCCTATCTACCACAGCATATTTAAATATATATCGCAGATTTTTCGCTGGTTCGCGGGTTTCTGTGGACAATGGATCTTTTTACTTCTGTTACAAGCTTCCTCAGTTGATTTCATACAAAGGACGCTATTAGCGGATGGCTAAGAAGCGAGAAGCTACCCAATCAGAGCACGCGGTTAAGTTCCTGGGTGCTGATTGGCTCAGCGACGGAACGCAGAATTCAATTCTGCTTTGCATTAACCAGGAATTCTCGTCTCACTGTGTAAAGAGTTAAGTTTCGTCAATGAGCTGCTCGATGCCCACTCCGAGAAGCTGAGCAATGAAGATTTGGCCGAAATGACCAAGTCAGCGAGCGAGGAAGATAAGGAACAAGAGGACCCAGCACAGGAAGAAGATGCCAGCCTAACTCTCAAGCGTCTCGTGACCATTCTACAAATAGTAAAGGATCTCCAGATATCGGTTGAAGAATGGGACCCGCAAATGATTCGTTCTTTGGAATTTTGAAATGCTCTTGACGATGCCACAGAAGTGTATAAAAACCTTTTTACACAAATGAAAAAGCCGCGCCAGCAACTGCTCATCACGATGTTCCTTACCTGTAAAACACCGCCTAGTACGCCTTCAGTGGAGAAAATAAAAACTCCAGAAGATAACGGCAGTGCTACACAGTCCCCTGAAGAGGCTCCTTTAGAAGAGCTGTAACACTCTCCTTTGTTAAAATTAAACTCATCGTTATCGGAAAAGTCATTGTGTCATAGTTGGTGAGTACCCATAACTAATTTTCTACGTACTTAGTACATTTACGTACGCCTAGTGTCACTGTACACACATTTTACTGTATACAATTTTTCTTGCATTGCACATATTTATTGCTGGTGGCCTGTCTATCGTAATGGCTGGAACATATGTGATATCGGAGACGCTCGATATATTTTAAAATAATATTTAGGTTTTACTGTATATAAACAGTGAGTTTACATACATAATTTCAACGAATCTTACCTAATATCTAAGAGAATACAAAGGGTTTATACTGTATAACTGTGCTGGAAAGGTTCATAAGAGTGTGGGAGAGTTTATAAGGGCTTAAAATATATAAAAATAACCATATGAACATACGGTTTTTACTTTGAGGATTTTCACCTTTCGTGGGGGGTTCTGGAACGCAACTCCCGCGATCGAGGAGGGATCACTGCAGTGCAATATTACAGAGACTGTAAAACACACGGTCACCAGTTCAGTTTTCTGTGGTGGCCCAAGTGAGTCACTTAAACTGCCAATCAGATGACTTTAGAACATTAAAGCATTAGACAAGAAGAGGCCATTCAGCCTGACAAAGCCCACCACTATCCACTTAATTATTCTAAAATAACATCAAGACGAGTTTTGAAAGTCCCTAAAGTAATCCTGCCTACCGCGCTACTTGGTCACTTATTCCATGTGTCTGTGGTTCTCTGAGTGAAGAAAAACTTCCTAATGTTTGTGTGAAATTTACCCTTCACAAGTTTCCAACTGTGTCTCCATGTTCTTGATGAACTCATTTAAAATCACAGTCTCGGCCCACTGGACTAATTCCCTTCATAATTTTAAACACTTCAGGTAGGTAACTGGGCGGCACGGTGGCACAGTGGTAGCGCTGCTGCCTCGCAGTTAGGAGACCCGGGTTCACTTCCTGGGTCCTCCCTGCGTGGAGTTTGCATGTTCTCCCCGTGTCTGCGTGGGTTACCTCTGGGCGCTCCGGTTTCCTCCCACAATCCAAAGACATGCAGGTTAGGTGGATTGGCGATTCTAAATTGGCCCTAGTGTGTGCTTGGTGTGTTTGTGTGTGTCCTGCGGTGGGTTGGCACCCTGCCCAGGATTGGTTCCTGCCTTGTGCCCTGTGTTGGCTGGGATTGGCTCCAGCAGACCCCCGTGACCCTGTATTCGGATTCAGCGGGTTAGAAAATGGATGGATGGTTGGATGGAGGTAGGTAACTTCTTCATCTTCTTTTGCTTAAACTGAACAGGCTCAGCTCCTTCAATTTCTCCTCATAGTTTATACATCTTAGTCCTAAATCAGCCCTCGTTGCTCTTCTCTGGACCTTCTTCTAGTGTTGTTATGTCCTTTTTGTAGCCTGGAGACCCAAACTGCACCCAGTACTCCAGATGAGGCCTCACCAGTGTGTTATAAAGCATGAGCAGAACCTCCTGTGACTTGTACTCCACACATCAAGGTGCTATATATCCTAAAATTCTGTTAGCCTTCTTCATGGCTTCTGAACACTGTCTGGCAGTTGATCGTGTTGAGTCCTCTACGACTCCTAAATCCTTTTCATGAGGTGTACTTTTGATTTTCAGACCTCTCACTGTGTATTCAAACCTCACATTTTTACTCTCTAACTATAATACTTTACCTTTACTAACATTAAATGTCATTGGCCACAAATCTGCCCAAGTCTGTCTTCTGTCCAAATCTCTCTGTGATAATTCAACTGATTCTCAATTATTTGAAAGCCCACCCAGTTTAGTATCATCTGCAAACTTTACCACCTTTTTTTATACGTATATTCCTACCTAAATTATTTATATACAGTAGATTAAAAATAATAGTACCCCCACTACTGACCCCTGCTGGACCCCACTCTTTGAGTTAGCCAATACTAATAAGGTTCCTCACATCATCTGTTTTCTGTGTCTGAGCCAATTCTGCACCCACCTACCCACCACACCCTGAACTCTCACTTCTTTTAGTTTGATCCCCAACTTCTCATGTGGCACCTCATCAAATGCTTTATGAAAATACAGATAAATAATCATAATCTCCACTCTGATTGTATCCTCTTGTTGCTTCCTCATAAAATCCCAGCAATTTAATAAAACACGACCTCCCTCTTCTGACCCCATGCTGACCGTTGAGTAAAACTTCTTGCATGTGTTGCTCAGTCTTATCCTTAATAATTCCTTCCATTAATTTACCTGTCCCTGTGACCCTGTGTTGGGATATAGCGGGTTGGACAAAGACTGACTGACTGATTGACTGACTAATTTACCTGTGATGCATGTTCAGCTTACTGGCATCGAAATAGAGAAACAGTTGTAGTCTGTGTCTATAATTTGTAAGTTAACTTGGATAAAAGTAACAAAGTAATCTAAAAAGGCTATTTATATTAAATATTTAATATTTTATATGTGAATTTCCCATTGGGATTAATAAAGTATCTATAAGTATAATAAATTAATAAAGTATCTATAAGTCTAATAAATTAATAATTGTATCTATCTACTTATGGTAGTGTCACCTAGTGGATGAGGCCCTGGACTGTCAAACATCAAGTACAGGTGTATAACGCCATCACTGTCACAGTGAGATTCTTAAAGTAAATCCTTGCTATCCGATGATTCAATTTCCACAGAGTCGCTTATCCACTATTATAAAAGTGTAACATCGTTTTGCAACACCTATGGTTTAATCTTATCCATTTGAAGATAAGGACCTCACTGCAGGCCGTGAGATGGGTTAGGGACGGGCATCAGGGGGGTTGTATTTGTGGCCACGTGCAACTGAAAAAGAAATTCCAAGTGTCCAATTGAGCAGCAGTGAAACGTAAGCTTGACCAATGACAGGTCTGTGATGCCCTTACACGTCTGGGGCTGCATGTGTGTTACACTGAATGGATCAACGTGTGTTAACAGGCCATAACCTGGAGCTGCTACTAAAGCCTAGCAGAATGGGCAATGCCCACCAACATCGAGAGGCATAGCTAAGCCATTGAACCCCGCTAGTGATGGGGACCGAACAAGGAACAAGGAATTCCCAGTGAGTGCAGATCATAAGCTCACCCTGATAAAGTCCCTGCCCTTTGTACACAATGCCTGTCACTGCTATCGACTGGATGACTTAGTGAGGTCCTCAGACTGGCCCTGCTGGGGTTGCACTCTCAGCTGATTGAGCTGATTAATTAAGGCACACAGCTACCTATAGACGTTCCCACAGGTGAGCAAAAAACAAGTAATGAGGTTGAAAGAACTTCCTGCAGAACTTAGAGACAGTATTGAGTCAAGCCACTGATCTGGGGAAGGCTGGAAGAAATTCCTGCAGCACTGAAGGTTCCCAAGGGCAGAGCAGCCCCCATAACTTTTAAATGGAAGATGTCTTCTGTGAACTGGCCACCTGGGCAAACTGAGCAAACGTGGTATCAGGATTTCTCGATGGTCTTGAGATTTCATTGTTCTCTGCACAGACTCGAGCCACCCCTTGCCTGACGCAGCAAAGTGGCCCCATAAACATAACTGAGCCTCCTCCATGTTTCTCGGTAGCTATGGTGTTCTTTTCTTTGAAAGCTTCATTTTTTTCATCTGTGGACATGGAGCTGATGTGACTTGGCACAGATTTGTCTCCTCTGTCCAAAGGACATTCCCCTCAGAAGCCCTGTGGTTTGTCAATATACATTTTAGCAAATTCCAATCTGGCTTTTTTTTATGTTTTTCTTTCAACAGTGGAGTCATCCTGGGTCTTCTTCTATTGAGCCCACTGTCACTCAAAAAGTGATCAGATGCTTGTGAACCTTGACCTACGGAGTTCAGCTTGCATCTCTTTGGAAGTTGTCCTTGGCTTTTTGCCTGCCATTCTCAGTATCCTTCTGCCCGTTCCGAGGTTGATTTTCCTGTTGCAGCCAAGTCCAGGGAAGTTGTCTACAGTCCCGTGGATCTTAAACCTCTTCATAATATTTGCAACTGTCGTCACAGGAACATCAAGCTACTTGGAGGTGGTCTTCTATCTTTTGCCTTTCACATGCTTGACTGTCATTTTCTTTCTGATCTCCTCAGACAAACTCTCTCCTTTGCTTTCCCTGGTCCATGTTCGGTGTAGGACCCATGACGATACCGAACAGCAGAGTGATGACATTAGTGGAAACATTTGTGATTCTATTTCAGTTTTGATGTTTTGAGTTTTGATGTCACTACACTGGTTACCTATGTCATTCAGGATTGACTTTAAAATACTGCTTATGGTTTATAAAGCCTTAAATAATCTCGCTCCATCTTATATATCGGAATGCCTGACACGTTATATTCCAAATCGTAACCTTAGATCTTCAAATGAGTGTCTCCTTATAATTCCAAAAGCTAAACTTAAAAGAAGTGGTGAGGCGGCCTTCTGCTGTTATGCACCCAAAATCTGGAATAGCCTGCCAATAGGAATTCGCCAGGCAAATACAGTAGAGCACTTTAAAACACTGCTGAAAACACATTACTTTAACATGGCCTTTTTATAACATCACTTTAACTTAATCCTGATACTCTATATGTTCAATTTCCTTATAATAACTATTCATGGTGGCTCTAAAATCCGTACTGACCCCTACTCTCTCTTCTGTTTCTTTTTCCGGTTTCTTTGTGGTGGAGGCCTGCGCCACCACCACCTACTCAAAGCATCATGATGCTCCAACATTGATGGACTGAAAGCCAGAAGTCTATGTGACCATCATCATCAGGTCCTTCCATGAAAACGCTAAATACAAAGAGGACTGTTTCATTTATGTTAGGTAGATTGCTCAGAGGGGACTGGTCGGTCTCTTGGTCTGGAACCCCTACAGATTTATTTTTTTCTCCAGCCTTTGGAGTTTTTTTTTGTTTTTTCTGTCCACCCTGGCCATCGGACCTTACTCTTATTCTATGTTAATTAATGTTGACTTATGTTTATCTTTTATTGTGTCTTTTATTTTTCTATTCATTTTGTAAAGCACTTTGAGCTACATTTTTTTGTATGAATATGTGCTATATAAATAAATGTTGATTGATTGATTGATTGATTTCAAGAAAATGGTTAGTTTAAAAAAAATCACTTGGATCCAATTATTTAGGGTCTTTTCTTGGGGTACCAACAAGTGTGTCCAGGCCATTTTAGAATATCTTTGTAAAATAAGCAGCACTTCACCTCTATTCACACTGGCTTTATTTTACTTGATGACTAGGGGGCTCCGTCACCTGCTCGCTTCGCTCGCCCACCTCCGTGTTTGGTTTACCGGATGTACAATTTAAAGAGATTGTTATTTTCATGGAAATTGTTACAAATGCATTATTTTCACTTTTACTTTAAAAACTTATGTAAAAACAATATTTGTCCTTTACTTCCGGCCCCGTGCGTGGTTACATCTCTATCTCGCAGGACGCATAACGCTGCTCGCGTTGTGAAAGGGTGGAAGGCTGAACGCATGCTAAGGAGATGCTGTTGGATCATGTGCTGCCTTTCTGCTGCTGGTGAGCTGCCTGTTCTGCTTGTCGCATGTCGTTGTTTTAAGAGCTGGGAGCACATGATGCGTTTCTGCCAAAAGCAATCCAACAACTGCTAGATTAGATGTCCGTGGACTTGTTTGAAATGATAGCTCACTGCCTTGTCTCGCGTGACGTTGTAAAAACAATACTTGTCCTTTATTTCTGGCCCCGGGCATGGTTACACCGGTTTCTTGCTGGACATATAACGCTGCTCGCGTTGTGAAGGGGGGGCAGCGTCAATCATTTTAAAGCCTGTACAGCCGCTGTCCTTTTTGCCACTTCGTGTCTCTGCTGCTCGCGTTGTGAAGGGGGTTAGGGTGGCTGAACGCATGCTAAGGAGATACCGTCGGATCATCTGCTGTCTTTCTGCTGCTGGTGAGCTGCCTGTTCTGCTTGTCGCATGTCGTTGTTTTAAGAGCTGGGAGCACATGATGCGTTTCTGCCAAAAGCAATCCAACAACTGCTAGATTAGATGTCCGTGGACTTGTTTGAAATGATGGCTCACTGCCTTGTCTCCCGTGAAGTTGTAAAAACAATACTTGTCCTTTATTTCCGGCCCCAGGTGTGGTTAAATCTCTTTCTTGCAGGATGTATTACGCTGCTCGCGTTGTGAAGGGGGGGGCAGTTGCTGTCGCACTGCCCATCGATCATTTTTAAGCCTGTACAGCTGCTGTCCTTTTTGCCACTTCATGTCTTTGCTGCTCGCGTTGCTATAAAAGAGGGTTATGGTGGCTGAACGCATGCAAGGAGAAGTGGTCAGATCATCTGCTGTGAGCTGCGTGTTTTGCTTGTCACTTGTCATTATTTTAAGGGCTGGGAGCAAGTTGAAGTGTCTCTCACGGGAATTCAAATTGTCTTCTGAGAAGATCACGTCTCGTCTCCCTAGTCTGCCCCCCCCAAGATTTTTTTTTTATAATAGAGAGACATATCAATGGCATGCAGGTCTACAGGGGACAACTGTGTTTCATTTAATCACTTTTTTGGGGGGCAAGCATCACATTTTCAATGAGCTCTAAGGGTACAAACAAATTTGTCAACATCTGTACAGAGCAAAAAACCTCTGATTCAGACACCGACCCTTAACATCTCGTCTTGATTACTAAAATGCTTCGTCTGCTACGTTAAACTGTTCTTCTCTTGCGTGGGTTCAGTGATCACTTTACTTCAGTATTGGCGTCACTCCACTGGCTTCCAGTTCAACTTAGAATGCATTTTCAAATTTTATTGATTACTTTTAAGGCTTTGCATGATTTAGCATTTATAATACCTTATTAAGCAACGAGACCACTAAGATGGCCTAGTCCAGCTCTATTGGCTGTTCCAAAGTCCGGATAAAAGACGAAAGGTGATAAAGCGTTTTCTGTGACTTTGGAACAGCTTACCACTGGGCATTAGATCAGCTGAGTCAGAAGCAACTTTTACATCCTATTTAAAGACAAACTTTTATCATTTAGCCCAGCGTTTCTCAACCTTTACGTATTTGTGACCCGAGTTTTCATAACACTTTTAATCGCGCCCCCTAATGTTTTTTTGAAAGGAGCCCACTAATACCAATTTGTTCTTTTTTAGTTAATGATATAGCATAGATGCATATTATTATACCTACTTAACTTTTATCGATATTTATCTAACTCTATATTTATTTTTCTAGTATCAGAATGTAGTTTAAGTTCATTTGTATTGGTTTCAATAGATGTATTTTTCATATTTTTGATTCTTGTTTTCTTTTTTTTCCACATCTTCGCGCCCCCTTTTTGTTACTTTGCGTCCCCCTAGGGGGTCCCACCCCACAGTTTGAGAACCACTGATTTAGCCTTTGGTTCATAGATGCAGAGATAACTGACAGAGTGCAGTGTGGATGAAACAATTGGAAGAAGGTATCAGGAGTATTGAGTGATTGAAGAATTAAGGTGAAGGTTAAAGGGTCAGGTTTTTAAGACAGGGATAAGGCCAGCAATGATGGATGGAGCTGAGATCTGAGCAGTAAAGGGAGTGCAGGAGAAGAAGTTGGTTATGGCAGACATGAGAATGTGGAGATGGATCTGTGAAATTACAAAAAAAGGACGGAAGAAGAAATGAGACAATCAGGGGAACAACAAAAGTGCAAGAGACATCTAAGAAAGTACAGGAAGTGGAGTGGACATGTGACGAGGAGAGACAAGGAATATGTGGGCAGTAGAGTGATGGGAATGGAAGTCCAGGGGAAGAGGAAGTGAGGGAGGCCAAAGCAGAGGTGGATGGATAAAGTCATAGAAGGTTTGAAGGAAAAGTACTTGACTGGGGAGGAGATGCAGGACCGAGCTGTTTGGAGAAGGTTGATCAGGAACATCAATCCTACATAGAAGTGGAAGAAGAAGAAGAAGAAAAAATGGTAGTCCAAGATGAAGAATTAGATGCAAGCGCAATATTGTGTGACTGAAGAATCAAGGCAAGGGTTAAAGGTAAGCTTTTTAAGACACTGGTAAGACCTGCAATGATGTATGGAGCTGAGATCTGGACAGTAAAGGGAGTGCAGGAGAAGAAATTAGATATGGCAGAGATGCAAATGTTGAGAAGTTACAAAGAGAGACAGAGTAAGAAATGAGACCATCAGAGGTACAACAAAAGTGAGATAGGTATCTAAGAAAATGCAGTAAAGTAAGTTGAAGTGGTATGGACATGTGAGGGAGGAGAGACAAGGAATACAGTGGTGTGAAAAACTATTTGCCCCCTTCCTGATTTCTTATTCTTTTGCATGTTTGTCACACAAAATGTTTCTGATCATCAAACACATTTAACCATTAGTCAAATATAACACAAGTAAACACAAAATGCAGTTTTTAAATGATGGTTTTTATTATTTAGGGAGAAAAAAAAAATCCAAACCTACATGGCCCTGTGCGAAAAAGTAATTGCCCCCTGAACCTAATAACTTTTTGGGCCACCCTTAGCAGCAATAGCTGCAATCAAGCGTTTGCGATAACTTGCAATGAGTCTTTTACAGCGCTCTGGAGGAATTTTGGCCCACTCATCTTTGCAGAATTGTTGTAATTCAGCTTTATTTGAGGGTTTTCTAGCATGAACCGACTTTTTAAGGTCATGCCATAGCATCTCAATTGGATTCAGGTCAGGACTTTGACTAGGCCACTCCAAAGTCTTCATTTTGTTTTTCTTCAGCCATTCAGAGGTGGATTTGCTGGTGTGTTTTGGGTCATTGTCCTGTTGCAGCACCCAAGATTGCTTCAGCTTGAGTTGACGAACAGATGGCCGGACATTCTCCTTCAGGATTTTTTGGTAGACATTAGAATTCATGGTTCCATCTATCACAGCAAGCCTTCCAGGCCCTGAAGCAGCAAAACAACCCCAGACCATCACACTACCACCACCATATTTTACTGTTGGTATGATGTTCTTTTTCTGAAATGCTGTGTTCCTTTTACGCCAGATGTAACGGGACATTTGCCTTCCAAAAGTTCAACTTTTGTCTCATCAGTCCACAAGGTATTTTCCCAAAGTCTTGGCAATCATTGAGATGTTTCTTAGCAAAATTGAGACGAGCCCTAATGTTCTTTTGCTTAACAGTGGTTTGGGTCTTGGAAATCTGCCATGCAGGCCATTTTTGCCCAGTCTCTTTCTTATGGTGGAGTCGTGAACACTGACCTTAATTGAGGCAAGTGAGGCCTGCAGTTCTTTAGACGTTGTCCTGGGGTCTTTTGTGACCTCTCGGATGAGTCGTCTCTGCACTCTTGGGGTAATTTTGGTCGGCCGGCCACTCCTGGGAAGGTTCACCACTGTTCCATGTTTTTGCCATTTGTGGATAATGGCTCTCACTGTGGTTCGCTGGAGTCCCAAAGCTTTAGAAATGGCTTTATAACCTTTACCAGACTGATAGATCTCAATAACTTCTGTTCTCATTTGTTCCTGAATTTCTTTGGATCTTGGCATGATGTCTAGCTTTTGAGGTGCTTTTGGTCTACTTCTCTGTGTCAGGCAGCTCCTATTTAAGTGATTTCTTGATTGAAACAGGTGTGGCAGTAATCAGGAAATTGAACTCAGGTGTGATACACCACAGTTAGGTTATTTTTTAATAAGGGGGCAATTACTTTTTCACACAGGGCCATGTAGGTTTGGATTTTTTCTCCCTAAATAATAAAAACCATCATTTAAAAGCTGCATTTTGTGTTTACTTTTGTTATATTTGACTAATGGTTAAATGTGTTTGATGATCAGAAACATTTTGTGTGACAAACATGCAAAAGAATAAGAAATCAGGAAGGGGGCAAATAGTTTTTCACACCACTGTATGTCGGCAAATGACTGATAGGAATGGAAGTCCAGGGGAAGAGGAAATGAGGGAGGCCAAAGCAGAGGTGGATGGATAAAGTCATAGAAGATTTGAAGGAAAAGTACTTGACTGGGGAGGAGATGCAGGACCGAGCTGTTTGGAGAAGGTTGATCTGGCACATCAATCCTACAGAGAAGTGGAAGAAGAAGAAAAAATGGTAGCCCAAGATGGAGAATTAGATGCAAGCGCAGTATTGTGTGACTGAAGAATCAAGGAAAGGGTTAATGTTAAGTTTTATAAGACACTGGTAAGATCTGCAATGATGTATGGAACTGAGATCTGGGCAGTAAGGGGAGCGCAGGAGAAGAAATTAGATATGGCGGAGATGCAAATGTTGAGAAGTTTCAAAGAGAGACTGAAAAACAGTGAGATAGATATCTAAGAAAATGCAGGAAAGTAAGTTGAAGTGGTATGGACATCTGAGGGAGGAGAGACAAGGAATATGTCGGCAAATGACTGATGGGAATGGAAGTCCATGGGAAGAAGAAGAAGCAATGGAGGCCAAAGCAAAGGTGGATGGAAAAAGGCAAAGAAGATCTGAATGAAGAGGGCTTGACTGGCGAAGAGGTGCAGGACTGAGCTGTTTGGAGAAGGCTGATGAAGCGCATCAACACCAACAGAGCCATGGGAAAAGATGAAGAGGAAGAAGAGGTTTTAGGTTCTTAACTATAAATCTTTTGTATGTTTTATTTTACCAAAGCATTGTTACAAACCTCTGAGGTTATGTTGACTTATTTTAATTGTTCTGGTATGAACGTTCAATGTGAAGCACTTTGTGCTATATACTGTAAATAAAGTCATTATTATTATTTTACACGATATTACACTCACATTGTGAGTCACGGGCAGGAAACAGCCTTTGTAATTAAAATAATAACACCTTCTCCTACTCTTTCAGGGGGCTTTATGGGTAAATTGCAGCCATAGCTAATCATTCAGAATACTTGCACATTTGGCAGCTTCTTCAGGTCACATTTATGACTCATTGGCAAAGACTGAACCTTTATATGAAATTAGCTATTAGAACGCAGACGCATAACACCCAACCTATAATTTTTAAAATGTTGTTACTTTGGAGGTACATTTTTTTGTTTCGGTTTGCCTTAATTAAAGAGTTTTTACACCTGACTGACTTCACACCCACACTTAGAATTCTGGGTTCATGTCCTGGTCACTGTCTTTAAGATCAAATGGCTGATTTATACTTCTGTTTCGAGCTTATGCTGTAGGTGTGCACTCATTTATGTCGCTTATGGTGTAGCCTGACATGAATTTCCTCAAAAAATATAACTAGACATCACGCCAACACAAACCCTACGAAGACCCCAGCATCTCTGATTGGCGCATTTCAATTCACTTTCCGATTTGGAAGTCGGCAAAAAAGCAGAAAATGTGAGGGACAAATGTGGACGAAAATGTGTAGCAAGAAGAGCGGTAAACTAGCCGTATTATAATAATTTGCTCACCTTTGTTACATGCTACAAACAACTCCAGGCGTGTGGCTGCAGTGTGATGTGACACAGAAGAACAACTCAGCTTTTATTTTACTTCAACATCCCAAACACCAGCACTCAAAGTTTACCATCCCAGTAAACTGAGACTGTGCCATGTGCTGGATTGCCATCATGTCCAGGGTTGGTTCTTGGCAACTTTGAATTTGACAAAATGGTTTCAGGACATGCACAGATATTTTTGTATCCCTCTTATTTACTATTTTTATTAATTTTTTTTTTTTTATTAAATTACGCGGGTTTTATATTTACTTACATTCTTAAAAATAAAGGTGCCAAAGTGGACTTTCAGAGCGATGCCACAAGACAGTGTTTCCCTACCTCTGTGGTGTCCTCACCCAGTTTCTCAAATGCCAGTGTGTTCACGGCCACAGGCGGCCTTAGTGGTGTTACCGGTATACGTGTGGACTGTATAAACTTGCCCGCAAATTTAATAATTTCTCATTACAGTATTCAGCTAAATTTTTGCAAGATAACACGCAGACTTTATCAAAATATACCAATATAATCTATAAAAAAAAAAAAAGTGCAATTCATAATTCAGGACAGTACCATGACATTACGAAATGCGATGCGGTATCATGCAGAAATTAGCAGGGCCTCTTCTAGAAAACGTACCCAAATTGCAAGTATACTCTGAGTCTCGATATTCAGGAAACCAGTGACCAATGGGCTACAGTATACCTATTTTTGGTAGGGATTATACTGGCGACCCTTTTCGAGCGATGACGGTGGATTATGGAATGTTTTCAAAAGACGAAGATGTACGGAATTTGACCTTGAAGGGGGATTTTAAAAGGGTTACTCATAGAAGCATCTCAAATATTATATATACAGTGGAACCTCGGTTTGCGAGCATAATTCGTTCCGGAAACGTGCTCACAGTCCAAAGCACTCGTACTGTATATCAAAGTGAATTTCCCCATAACAATTAATGGAAACTAGGATGATTCGTTCCACAACCCAAAACTATTCATATAAAAATGATGAATACAAAATATAAAGTAAAACTACATAAAACAAATTAACCTGCACTTTACCTTTAAAAAGAATCATGGCTGGTGTGAGTGAGTTTCTAAACTCTTGTGGGATTCCACCCAAAAGGACGACAGGAGCGTGCAGGTGTAGTTAAAGTACTGAGACTCAGCTTCGTGTTTTGGGGTGCAAGACGGGGACTCGCACTTCACAGCACACACATGCGCGCGTGCGCGCACACACACACACAGTCACAATGCTGTAGTAAACAGTATACGCTCGTATGGATGTTGACTGTGAGTGAGGCACACAGACTCAGACGGAGAATAGGAGACGATTGCCCTCAAGAGAGAGAGAGAGAGAGAGAGAGAGAGAGAGAGAGAGAGAGAGAGAGAGAGAGAGAGAGAGAGAGAGAGAGAGAGAGAGACGCGAGCGAGCGTGATAAAGAGAGAGAGAGAGAGAGAGAGACGCGAGCAAGATAAGGAAAGATAAGGAGAGAAAGAGCCCGAGAGAGAAGAACCATCAGCTCAGTTGTGATCACATGACGCTCAGCAGACAAAGTGTATCCATACTTGTACTGCAAGACATCGCTCGTTT
The DNA here is from genome assembly GCF_016835505.1 of Polypterus senegalus. Lineage (NCBI taxonomy): Eukaryota > Metazoa > Chordata > Cladistia > Polypteriformes > Polypteridae > Polypterus > Polypterus senegalus. Next base: position 18,063,257 of record NC_053159.1, read on the forward strand.
ATCAAGTCAAAATTTATAAAAAAAATTTAGCTCGTCTTGCAAAACACTCGTAAACCAAGTTACTCGCAAACCGAAGTTCCACTGCTTCTATATTATATTATATACACACACACTGGAGAATATAACTCGACAGATCAGCTCGAACGGGACATGCAGACCTCAAAAGCGGGCCCCCTTAGGCGCGGGGTCTGGGTTGGTCGCCCCACTTGCCACCCCCCAAACGCCGCTCTTGTTCACCTACTGTGAATTTAACGCAATCGTCTGAGCGAGGAGAGTGAGTGAGGTGGTCCCCTCAGTCAGTGAATCGAGCGCAATCATCAAAGCGTGCGATTCCCGCTTGATCGCTGGAGTGTGAGATGAACTGAGTGCGCTCCTCAATGCTTCTCCTCCTTGGTGACTCCAGCACGATCATCAGAACCGTGGTCGACGACCTCCGCAAACCACCTGCAATGCTGGCGCTGTGAATTGAGTGCAGTCGTCGGGGTGGCGATTTTTCCCAGGGTCGGCCGTGGTCCACCTGTAATGCTGCTACGGCTCACAGATCGGGAAACGCTGCCATGGAGGTGGGGGACCATTTTTGGTTACCAAAGCAACCATCCACATGAACATTCCAGAAAAAAAATGTCTTTATTTAATTTTGTAACGAGCTCCAGTAATAGCCATGAACAGATAATAACGGACTATAAAGGATTTTGCTGCATACAATAACATCATCTAAGCTCAGGTTTTCTAGCTCTGCTGTGGCCTGCTAAGTGGCCATTAAAGATTTCTATTTCACCCCCATATTAGGAACGTTTTCAAAGTCCAAAGAAAGGATTTCATATGCAAACATCTCTTCCTAGAAAGAAGGGAATGGTTCTTTATCAAGCAATGGAACCTCACAACCCATTAAAGTGCCCTTAAAGAACCAGTATATATGAGAATACTTTGTAAAGGGAAAGCTTATTTACTCGCTGGCCATTTTAACCTACAACATGGGTGCACTTTTAAGTAACATTTTGATTTTCTTCAGTTACCTATTTCTGATTCTTTAGCATTAAATACGCATACAGTAACACATTTATACCCAAGCGCCTCAAGGCATTGTATTTTACTTTTGGGTGTACCCTGACTTGACTTTTTTTTTGGCAAGATACCTGGAGCTGTGGAGTCCACATATCAAATCCTCCCTTTCGTCATATGATTTTTTTTACACTTCAGTCATAGGTACTTGCAGATCCCGGAGACGCAGACAAAGCACACAAGAAGCCACCCACTCATCCGTCAGATCGTATCTCTATCTGTTACTGATCTCCACTTGTCTGCTGTGAGTTACAGGAAATAATGTGGAGATAATAAGACTCCTGGGCACAATCCACCAGTGGTGGGAGGCGCAAGACCCTCGAAGGAAAACCTGCTCATTTGAACATTTGGCATGGAAAAAAGTATGAAATAAAGTTGAGCTCACAATTAAAATAATCCGCAATCATCTCTCATAAATGTTGCCCCTGCAGTCTATTTCCGCTCCTGGGGAGTGTAATGTAGAACAGACATCCCACTCTGCGCATGCGTGCAACGCTATAGGCAACCATATGTTTTTACAATACACATCTGGGAGTCATTACCCCTCCCCCCCCCACTTCATCTGGACAATCATCCTGTCTGGGTGTTGCAGCAGGACAAAGAATTTAAAGGGGCACCTTCCCGAAAGTAAGCACGGGCAGCGATACCCCCATTCCCAGCCGGGACTTTACTTAAAAAACTTTTTTTTTTTTTTTTCGAAGGAATGCCTGTTGCATCACAGAATTTACTACTTTTTGTCTGTCATCTCAGAACTTAGGACTCCCCCGCTAACCCCAAGCCAGGATCGTTAATATCTGGAACTCTGAGACGTGCAGCTACACGTAACAGAAGCCACCGAGGCCAAGTCGACCCTTTAGAACACGGAAAGTGTCCGTGCAAAAGGTGCGCTACACACATATTAAAAAAGATTACTTATTCATATAATTGTTTATATGTAGTTTTCATATCCCCATGCTGTCTCATCGCGCTATTCGTTTATATTCGCTACATCACCGTTCGCAAACGCTGTACGGCTCTTCACACTTCACACGAGTTGCATTTAATTCACTGCTGCTAACGGTCCGATACTGTGAAACTACACTGCTCAAATAAATTTAATTGTCGTGACTTTTAACTATTCAATTTTGCTCTCAGGACTCTTTCTATGAGTTCTCATACAAACCTTGTAAAGGCACCCTGCAGGAAAGCAGATAAGACCACGAGTGAGTTTGCGCCACTCGCGACTCTAGTAATAAGATAAGTAAACGATTAGGGGCAGAAGCAGATCATCAACGGAAAATACACAAATCTAAAAAAGTGAAATTGTACATTTTTATGACTCCAAACATTCTTGACTTAGAAAAATCGATTATTACTTAATTTACCCTATTTTAATAATTGCATATTTCCTAAAAAAAATTGGGGTGGTCTTCTTACTTCTCGTATATAAAAATAGATGTTTGCTTATGCATTTAATTATTGCTTGCTTTTATACTTTTTGTATCATGACACAATTGTAAACTTGCATATTTACTCTATATGAGGGACGCTTAAAATTACCTTAGAATGGATACAATATGATGGTAGTCAATGAGATTGGTTTATCTTTTGATTCCCAGTGAAAACATCTAATCGATCCTGTGGATATGTGTCAATCAATCAATCAATAAACCAATCAATCAGCCATGTGATCGACATATCATTCTGATAGATAGATAGATAACAGATCGCAACAGTGGGTAGCTCGATCCATGCTTTTTATTATATTTATTTATAATATATTTAAATATTGAAAAAATGCGAGTTGAACTTACTTGAAAAAATCAAACTGATTACTAACTTTTGTTACTTTTAAATGTTTCCCCGGCATCCTCTATTTCAGGATTTCATTTATCTTAATAAGCAAGCAAATTTTCTTACCTGACTTTAGCTAAGGTTGCGCCTTCCGACACTTCGATGCGAACTCCTGGGCCGGTAGAAAATCAAAATGTTAAAGTGAAGGGGAAGAGAGAGAGAGAGAGAGCGAAAGAGCGAGCGAGAGTGAGCGAGAGAGAGAGAGAGAGGACTTCTACCGACGGATCCCTCTCGCAGTTCTGCTCCGCAGCTGTTCCTCTGGGTCCTAGCGCACGTACGCGCCTTCGAGTCTAGAACGATGCGTGCGGATGCGCTGTGCCGCGTTAGCCTCGCATGAGTTGCCCGAGATGTTCCCAGCCGTTAACTTCAGTCCATTCATCTGTTTTCAAGCCCGATTAATCCACTTCAGAGTCACTGAGACGGGCATTGCGCACATTGTACTGAAAGAGTGCCATTGTATTGTTGGGCACACATCTAACATGTATAACACGTAACATGTACATGTATTTGCTTGGCAGACGCTTTAACCCAAATAAATTAATCAAATAAATATTAGTCTGGGGGACTGTATAAGAACAACAGTTACAGGACCCGTTACAATTTGACCATCATAAGTGAAAACTTCAGAACAAAATGTGATCGAGTTGCACTTCTTTGGTTACAGGAATCTAACACAGTTATTATGAATTAGATATTAAAAGAACTGGAGACTCTTCCATTTTTAAACACATTGAGAAAGTGGGAAGTTCAGATCGAGGTGGGCAGCTCATTCCTGCAGCTGAGTTACACACAAGGAGAGTCTGAATTGAGATTTGATGTTACTCAGTTGTGGTGTCAGCAGACGCCCTTCATCCACAGACCTGAGTATGGCACGTGAAAAGCAGCATAGTGCCTCCATATACAGTATACTGTACATAGGAGCTGATCCATCGACTACTCTTTAAGCAAACATGAAGGATTTGAACTCAATACATGCTTTTAGAGGGAGCCAGTGTAGTGATCTGAAAACAGGAGTTGACGTGTGCCCGTCTCTGCTGGTGGAACACAGACAAGGCCGCTGCATTTTGAATTATTGGCAGTGGCTTGGTAGGACATGACAGTAGTCCTGCTAATAAAGAGCTGCAGTGATCCAAACGTAACAAGACCAAAGCCTGGACCAGGAGTTGTGCTGCATGTTTGGTCAGATATGTTCTGATCTTGCGAATGTTGTATAGAGTGAACCAACAAGTCCAAGAAACCATTGCAACATAGTCATTGAAGGACAGCTGGTCGTCGGTCACTGCCCAGAAGTTGCAGACTTAATGGTAATGAGCCGAGCTGAAGAGAGGTGGTGTGCTGAACAGACTCACGAGCTGAGATTAACAACAAGGTGTCTGTCTTTGCCAGGATGAGATGGAGATTGTGCTCCTTCATCCAGATTGCAACATCTCCAGCTCATAACCTAACCTCACCCAACCTAACATAGTATGTTGCAGTACAGCTGCTGCTTCAGAAATCTAGGGCCGAGACTAAAGCTGTTAAAATTATGAAAGAAATTAGTGCAGTGGATCTCAGCTGTTGGCTTTATAAAATAAGTTGTTCAACTAAAACTCATGGGCAGAGATGAGGACTTGTTAAAGGCAAATTTTGCAAAACTTTTAGAAAGTTTTTCCTCACACAGAGAACGACGGTAACTTGGAATAAATTAAAAGTGTGGTGGAGAGAAGGACTTGGAGAACCTTCAGATCTCGACTTGGTGTTATGTTGGAGAAATGAGTTCAATAGTTGGTGAAGCATGTTAGGCCGAATGGCCAAATCGTCTTACTGTTCTGACGACTCTACTGTAGGCTCACATCCCATGGCAGCCATTCATGTGTAGAGTTTGCATTTTCTACCTGTGGCTGCTTGTTTTTTTTTGGTCCAAATGTACCAAATGAAGCACCTTTGGCTAATAAGCGAGTGCGGGTGGAGGTGTGTGTAAAAATGAGCCCTGTGATGGTCAGGTTTCCTGTCTAGGGGCTGTCACGATACAGAAACCTGTGATGCCCTCAGACTTATTTGAGTAAGAAAAAGAAAGAGCAAACCCTGGATGGGTCACCAGCCCACTCACACACACAATTAACCAAAACCACACATCTGCATTATGGGGGGGGGCACCCAAAAAAAAAAAAATGCAGACACAGGGTGAACGTGTAAACTCCACACAGACAGTGGCCTGATGAGAGTGTTAGGCCTAGTCCCCTGGCACCAAGCCACCCTTATGCTTATTTCTCTTTTTTTCCCCCCATAAGAATTACTTATGAATGCTTTGCAATAAGAAGTCAAGAAAAATGACTAATTTTATTGGCTAACTGAACAGATTATATGCAATATATGCAAGCTTTCTTCATCTTGCCTGAAGAATGAGCTTGCATGTTGTAATCTGTTCAGTTAGCCAATAAAAAGGTATTATTTCGCTTGACGTCTCATTGCATCCATAATGGCTAACACAGTATCACCCTAGTACTTCTGAGTGCTTTGAAATCACTTCAGTTTTTACCTGCGGCGTGTCCTCACTTGGGAGGGAACACGAGAAAACTGCCACATATCTATACCGTTCAACTCATCTTGATGTGTAGTTATGCAAGACATCAAGTTTTTTGTGTTTTCCCATCATGGATCTTGTGGCAGGAGGCTGGGGGCCAGACCCAGCAGGGATGCCTGGAAGGACCGGGAGGCATTTTGTATGTCCCCCGGGCCGCGACAGTGCAACCACTCTGGATAAGGAGGGGACCACGGGGACAGAGCAAGGAGGCTCAAACTCAATGGGGCCCGTGACCGCCACCAGGGAGCACCCCGAGCATTGTGGAGCCCGGGAGATCTGCACTTCCGCCACACCTGGGCAGGTGGAGGAAGGACCTTCCAGGGATGCCCGGAGTGCTTCCGGGTGCTCGTGCGGCACTTTCGCCACACTAGGAAGTGCCACCGGAAGGTCATCAACAAGCACCTGGAGCACATCTGGGTGAACATAAAAGGGCCCGCCTTCCTACAGTCGAAGAGCTGGAGGAGGACGGAGCTCCAATGAGGAGAGGAAAGGTGGCCCACGGCCATTAAAAGGCCCGAGGAAGGGTGTTGTGGTGTTGGAAGCACTGTGTGTGTGTGCGGGATTTGGACTTTGGGGACAAATTGTAATTAACGTGTGTGTTTTTTAAGAACTGCCGGTGTCCGTCTGGTTGTGTCAGGGCTGATTATCTCACACCCTATAGACCTGAACACCCCCCTATTTTTGGACCATATTTTGTGAAGGAAACTACACACTTATGATAAACAGTAAACTCGTACTGTAGGTGTTTTCTCCAAAAATGATCACAAGGACCTGAAGTTTTGATACAAACAGTCAAAGTAAAACAGTAAAACATAGGAAAAATAGGTGTCAGTAATAAAAAAGCTTGTGGAGTGTCATTTTATATTTTGAGGCTGCTGATCATGAATATCTACTCTCTTTATAGCTATACTAATAAAAGGCAAAGCCCTCACTGACTCACTGACTGATTCATCACTAATTCTCCAACTTCCCGTGTAGGTGGATGGCTGAAATTTGGCAGGCTCATTCCTTACAGCTTACTTACAAAAGTTTGGCAGGTTTCATTTCGAAATTCTACACGTAACGGTCATTACTGGAACCTAATTACGTACATATATATGGCCATAGCCTGCAACTCGGTCGCCATGTGAGGCGGAGTTGCGTCCCTCATCGTCACACGTTCCATGTGATTGAGTGCCTGCCCATATAAGGCCTGTCTTTAGCGGCAATCCAATAGGAACACTCTGCCGCTAAATATTCGCGAGTGAAGGACTGTGCTTATGCAGCAGAAGATGAGATGGTCAGGGTGGTGTTTGGCACAAACTCTGCGAAAGTGCGAGACAAACGTTTAAGTGCCAGGTCTTAGCTAACATTAAATAATGCCATGGACATCGCACGAGATAGCACAAGCACAGTTGAGACCCTTCGATGCATGTACTCCGAGCGGCTCACGTGAACTGACTGTATGCAGTACGCAGAGAACAAGGAAGAGCTCCAAAGAGCGATGAAGAAAAAACGCATTACACAATTGAGAAGGCAGCAAAAGAATATGAAGCGAGTGACGCATACAAGTATATTCATAAGTGCAGCTACTGCGGAAACAAAGCACGGTGTAAACCTAAAGTTTAAATTAAGTTTATAGACACGCTGCCACTGGCGTTTGTCATGCCTACGACGAATACGATATTCGCAAGATAAAAGTTTAATGAGAGGACGTGTATGGCACAAACTCAGCAAAAGTGCGACAGAAACTGTTAAGTGCCGGTTATGAGCTAACATTAAATAATTGCTGGTGAAGGACTGTGCTTATGCAAGCGAATAGAAAGCAAATGTTACGTTATTTTTAAAATGTTTCCTTTTCTTTTTCATAACTTCTTTAACACACTTCTTCTCCGTTGCGAAGCGCAGGTATTTTGCTAGTATATATATAAAATCCTAATTCTAAAAGGGTAACGGTGACATTTTTATGTCACACTTTAAATCGGGCTTATTTTAAAAATTACATATATATGTTTGGTATCATTCTTTTCAGGGTTTAATCAAACTTTAATGTGATTTGCTAGATTTTCAGATTCTTATTCCGTTTTTAAATTATAAAGTAAAAAATATCAAGAACTCACGTCTCGCGAGATGAGACTTTGTGCCAAAAGATTTGATCACGGCCGGAAATAAAATACAAAGAGTAGGACAGCTGCTGTACAGACATTTAAATGTTCAAAGCGCCGTATGAGACGCAGATCACTCAGCACAGCAGCAAGACAGCAGCTGATCGAGCAAAGAGGAGGTGAAAAATAAATAACTGTATCCCATTGTATCACCGTTTAAGAGGGGGTTTCGGAGGAGTGGCTGCGTCTCCTTGGGGTGCGTTAAGCCCCCCACTTCTCAATGTGAGCGGCAGAGACACGACGTGGAAAAGCGAAGTGAGCTTCAACCACCTCGTAATGATAACATTTTTTATATTTATTTCTGGTGGTCCCAGCCCTCTAAGAGGCACTCCAAGAAGGTTTAAAAATAAAATTTCAAACTTTCAAACTTTTGAAAACGACAAGTAACCTCAAGACACAGATCAATATTTGATAACTTTCTTGGCTTGGAAAATGGTTACGTTTTTCAACTTTATTTTTCTGGTGGTGCTTAGTGCACAATGCATTTCATTATAAAATTCCAGGGCAGATTTTTTTTTTTTTAATTTATAGAAAACATTTTACTCTAGAACAGAATTTCACATGGCAAATTCATATATACCATGTACATGAAGAAATAACTTTGACCTGATAAATGCCACACTTGTCCTTTAACCATTGAAATAAGATGGGGGCAGGTAATGAATTTTGAAAAGGAGCCTCATATTAATTGTCAAGATCAATTTTAGGGGAAAAAAAAGGAATAGCAGCAAACCACCAATGAATCTGCTGAAATGTAAATGCATCCAGTGGACCAACTGCTCATAATGTTGATGCACGGCTGGGCCAGTTCTCAATCATCTGCTTGTTCGTCTGAATTCACACATAGTTAGGACAGTATGCAGGGAAGCAAAATCTTGCATTGCCGGTCATCTAAGTAACAGACAGGCCAAGCCTTTCAATGAAATCAGATGATTACTTCATAGTAGGGATTAAAGTAGTAGGTATCAAAAACTACCCAGAAATAAAAACCTTCACCCACTGCAGCACTACTTGTTTTAAAGGCACTAGCAGGCTGCTCAGCTCCATCTACTGTATGGATGATGGTGATGTCTGCATGGGTTCACGGCATCAGTGGCTGCTTGCTGGCTTGATGTTTCCTTCTCTGTAATTACACACAATACCGCGCCACTAAGCAGTCACCTGTCAGCCTACCACGCACGTTCTTAGCAGGACACTAGTATACCCAGAGAACAAAACATTGTGATACTTCAGACATTGTGGAATCAGCAATCAGCACCATCAGCCGCTGTGCTACCACGCAATACTCCTTCTCATTGAACAAAGAAAATGCATCTTTGACAGCACAAAAATAATTCAGGTGACTATATGGTTTTGGAAAAATACTTTTATTTATTGTATAGGCTTAATTAATTTCTCACACAAATAAATCCAGGGATTGAAAATTGAAGAGAATATAAATGTTTCTACAGAGGAAATAGATAAATAGTGTCAGGAAAGATAGATACAGACAAGTTCTGTCTTCTCAGAAGAATACTACACAAGAACACATTGAACTGAAATTGTCTCCCTGGGCCCCAATACTGGACATGAGAGCCTCTCAGCCTTTCCTAGTAGATGTCATTGGCCCACTTTGCTCATAAGATGACCACAATTAATTGATTCCAATATCCGAATAAAAGCATTTTCAAAAAACATGAAACAATTAATTGCCCTCTTCATTTGTGCACAAGGACGTACATCACTTACGCACTTACTGTGTGTGCACAGCGTCTCACTCAATGCCGCATGAATACCAAACACTCCTAGACACTCACAAGGTCACATACAAATGAAATGTTGCTCACACTGTATGTAATCACATAAGCAACAATACAGGAAAACGCACTCCCTTCCACACACGTTATGCATGGACATGCACTTAATGCTCTTGCACATAAATACTCGTTCTGAATGTTTTCTTAACATTAGCACTTCCCGAATCTTCACATCGTATTTTTCACCAAACGCACTATGCAGTCCACAATTAATCAACGAATACAACACACATGTAAAACAGAAATGGGCACTTTCAAGTAGAACCAGCGTCAGGTGTGATAATTTGAGGTGTTCTCGTTCAAAACATCAGTTTCCATCACAAAACTGGTGATTTCACAAACTTTAGGACAGTTTGGAGAATTAGGATAATTTATAATCTCCACTCTATAAAATAATACAATCTATATTGCAGTCACCGTTTACGTGAAAACAGCTGCCAAAAAAAGGGGGTGCTGTTATTAGGAAAAAAATAATTATTTGAATTAAGATAAATTTGATATTTAAAAATATTGATCGTTCTGAAAACATTTAGCAATAGGCAACATGAAAAGAAGTCAATATTTTTAAAAGTTGCAACAATCGTGTTTAAAATGTAAGCTATAATGAGCCACAAATGGGACTTGGAAAATGTATTTTTTTTACTGTGCAAGAAGATACAAAAGGGGAATTCCAATATGAAATTTTGTACGTTCACGGAATTAGAATTTTATGATGTCACCCGAAGCAACAGACACTGCTATATATCTTAGCTAAAAGGCGGAGAAGAAAGATTTACCGATCCTGACTTTGCGGGCGATGCTGTGATCTTCGCGGAGTCAATGGAGGCTCTGATCTGGGCTCTCGAGAGAGAAGTCTGAGTGTCTGGGCTTGTGAGTGTTCTGATAAAAACCAAGATCCAGGCCTTTAATGATCTCTTGGGCACAGCCATCAGCAGTGTGTCTATTTGTGGAGAGCGTGTCGACCTCGTCGAGAGGCTTACTTACCTCGGCAGTGACAGTCATGTCTCTGGTGACTCTTCCAATGAAGTCAGTAGACAGATTGGGAGAGCAATTGGGTCATGAGGTCACTGGAAAGGGGTGTGTGGCGCTCTTGATATCTCTGCAAAAGGACGAAGTCTTTAGAATCCTGGTGCTTCCTGTCTTGCTACATGGTTGCGAGACCTGGATGCTATCCAGTGACTGGAGATGAAAACTGGACTCCTTCAGTGCTGTGTCTCTTTGGAGAATCCTTGGGTTTGACTTTGTGTCGAATGAGCGGTTACTCATGGATTCCCGAATGAGGCACATTACCTGCATTGCGAGGGAGCATCAGTACAACTATGAGGTGCGATTCCCTGAGGGTGATACAGCTCAAAGGACCCCCACTGCTGAGGACCTAAGTGGCTGAACCAGGCCAAAGGGACACCCACACAACACCTAGCTGAAGCAGACAGATGGCCATTTCTAGGGAGTGGTACTGGACTACGTGTCTGCCTTGGGGGTTACTAACCAGGATCCCGAGCTATTTCGTTGTGTGGTGGGGGCAGCAATGCGCTATGCCAGTGCATGCTCCCCAACCTGATCTGATCTGAAGCAAAAGACCTGGATGTTAAAGGAACGTTATTCCCAGAAATGTCACTTAACCAATGTAGTTTGCAGTGATGGTCAAGAAAAAAATGAATCTCATGTTTTCATGAAGACTGGAGATAACAGCATCTACGGTGACCAATTCCAAACAACAGAAATACCAAAACGTCAATGAAGAAAAAAAAAAATCTCAAATTACTCGTGTAGTGTAATCCATATTTAAAGTGATCCAGTCGTCAGCTCCCAATGTCCCAAACAAATGCATTTTTACTAAAATATTGTTAAATAAACCACTTCCAGAAAATGCTCTCAACAAAGAAAAGTGAAACAAGCTCAAACACAGGCGAGAATTTGAATAGATCCGCCTCCTCACCCCATTCATTGGTCAGGAGTCATGCCCAGTTTCAGCTTATTCATTGGTTAACTTTCTACTTCATGTGGTATCTGCGACTCCTTTTCTACAATCTGTCAGTGATTCCACAATTAGCTAATGGACAGATTTTGTTTGTATGTTAATTAGTTTCTACTTTGTTTTTGATGAATTTTAACAAAATCTGTAACCATGTATGTGATAGTTCTGTATGTAGTGATTGGTGTAATCTATTCTTGCATCTTGCCTTGAGAGATGTCATGATGCTCTGTGTCTGCACGTGGTGTGGAGTGCTCTGCAAGAACAAAGTGGTTTGTATTATTGTATTGCATTTCTAAGCTGGCCACGATAAGATTGGCCATCTTCCTCTGTGAAGAGGATTAATTGCGCTCTGTTTGTGTTTTGTATTTACCCCATTTTTTGGCAACCACTGCATGCCCAATCTACCTGCAATGGGGTCTCTCTGTGAGCTGCTTTCCCCAAGATTTCTTCTATTTCCTTATCCCCCTAACCAGAGTTTTTCTTCTTAGTTTTTTCTTCTCTTCTTAGGGAGTCAAGGATTTGAGCCGTTAAAGCCAATGGAGGCATTCTTTGTGTGAATTTGGTCTATACAAGAAATACATTGTTGTTCTTTTTGTTGTGGCAGAATTGCAAAGTGCAGTGAGAAATGAGTTTCATAAATGCGAGTGAAAACATCATCAGGAAGAGACTACTCTTCATACTTGTGTACAACTGAGCTGCTTCGACAAGCAGAAGCTCAATTCATTCGTGCAGTTTCATAGACTGCGGCTAAATAATTTAGTTGTGGCTCACTACTATTAATATATAAAATGTAACGATAGGACACAGGTCTTCGGTTCAAATGGCCCTTCACATCTCTGCACGATCTATTTTTTGTTTAGGAGGGTATTTTTCAGAAGTGTTTTATCTTAACAATATTTTAGCAAAAATACATGTGCTTGGAACATTGTAAGCATACGAATGGATGACTTGACCTATGGATTATATGACACGAATAACGTGAGATTCTTTAAAATTGTTTACTGCTGTCCAGGATTGGTCACCGTAGACTCCTACTTTATCAGAACAGGTCTGGTGAATCCAAGATTAGCATCATCTGTGGAAGAAACCAGGCACCTGTGCAATACCATTCCAACAATGAAATATATTGGTAGCAAAATCATGCTGTAAGAATTAGTGACTGGATAAATAGTAAAGTGAACGGAGCAAAATACAGAGGTTACCTCAATGAAAACCTGCTCTAGTTTGCTCTGGACCTCAAAATGGGCCAAAGGTTCACCTTCCAACTGAAGAATGACTCTAAGCACAAAGATAAGACAACACAGGAGTGGCTTAGGGACATGTTGATGAGATGCACAGCCACAGCCTGGACTTGGATCCAATTGAACATCTCTAGAGAGACCTAAAAACAGCTGTCCACTGATGGTCTCCATCCAACCTGACAGAGCTTGAGGGCATCTGTAGAGAAGAATCCCAGAGAACCACCAGATCCAGGTTTGTGGAGCATGTCACGTTTAACCCAAGAAGACTCCAAGTTGTGATTGCTGTCAAAGGTTCATCAGCGAGCTACAGAGTAATGGGTCTGAATACTTATGTCAATGTCGTATTTCAGTTTTTTATATTTAGAAAATTTGCAACAATTTCTAAAATCCTGTTTTTCCTTTGTCATTCTGGAGTATGGAGTGTTGTGTGATGTGAGGGAAAAATTTATTTAAATTTAAATGAATTTAGCATGAAGTTGCAACATGTGAAAAAAGCAAAAGGGCTCGAACTACTTTCTGAATGCACTGTATGCTCATGATCAGCTCTTTATATACTGTATGTATATTTAGTAAATTGTCTCCAAATTATGATCATACATTTCAAGCAAACGCTTGCTTCTTTTGGGTGTTTATTTGAACCCCCCAGCCCCCTGTAGACAAATTTGCAATACAGTATCACTTTAGCGGTAGGACTGATGCACACAGTCTAGAATTCTTTCAGTCTTCAATTTTTTAACCCTTCATTCTCATCTGATCAATGCTATTTTAGGAAAATAAGCAATTTATTTAGCAACACTTGATTATGTAAAATGTCACATAAAATTCCACAAATAAATATATTTTTCCACCATGCCTACTAAATCGTAAAAATCTATATTATAAATTTTATTATGTTACTTGTAAGATTATAATAAAAGCAATTTAAAAGATACCTACATTTGTACACAGCCAATGTTTTTGGGTCAATTAGTAACAAATCCGTTGCTGCCAGATGATTGTACAAATTGTTCTTATAAGCTAGGCCATGTATGAAAGTGGTCAACCTTAAACCAAGGGTAACTTAGTATTAATATTTTAGATGATGGGTAGTTAAAGAATAAAAAAGGAAAACAACAAGTTTGACTAACAAAGAGAATGCAGTAAATAGCAAATAAAGTGCATGAAGAGCAAATAACATTGTGAACGTGGTACAAAGTAACAATTCATACAAAATTACTGACACCAAATTGGCCATCTCAATAAGAGGCAGACAACATTTTCACATATAAATGCAAGACAATAACAAAAGTATGTTACATGCACATACAATCAACATTGTCATTCACCCCAAATTTAAAAGATAAAAAGAAGAATAATAGTCAAAATATAATAGCGGGAAGAAAGAAGGATACAGAGATCAGCCACCAGACATTATTGGCCTTCATATATAAAAGCAAAATTAATTTTAAGAAGTATATAAAACCCTTACCACGGTAGGAAAATGTACTTGAATGAATCAAAGTTGATTCCCACTTGTTCTGGTGTTCATTCCAACCACTTCCATCTCACTGTCCTACATTTTACTCTACTGGACTTCTGCAGGAATTTCTATGGCTCAGTCTGCAGTATTTGTATTTTTCCCTTGGGAACAAGTAAAGTTCACTCTTTCTTTCTTTAATTTAGGCAGTGTGTGAGTCCTGAATTATTAGAATGTAACAGATGACGTGTTTCGCAAATTTAATTTGAGGGATCCCGTATCTTCAGCTCACTTGTAAACACTCATGACAGCCTAAGAGGCCAATAGTGTCACTGTATCTAGCTGCAGCGACAGGAGTGGTGTCAGAAGGTTACACAAGTCTGGCTAACAGATTGCAAATGTCTGTCCCTACAGAGTACATTACTGTGTGGTGCTTACCAGATTCCTATGCAGCCTGTACAAAGCAGTAACGCTCAGACAGTATAAATAAATTAGGAGCTGGTATGGGGCTCATTAACAACATCCTAAATGTTTACCCTTGTAGGCAAGGCGTGTATCAAAGGCAATGGCCAACATATGACAGCCTAATTTTGATCTGACATGCACATCCCACAATATTCAAACACATTTCAGCTTATAAGGAAAAAAACTGAATGTGGGTTTTAAAGGGTCCTTACCAGCCAAATGTGGTCAAGTCCAAGTCTTTCTTCTTGGCAAGGCACAGTAGTTGCAGGCAGACAAAATGCAGGATGGGAGGCTTGTCTGCTGCCTACTCGAAGTACAGGGTCATTAATAGTTTCCTAATAAGTTTGCTCCTTTAGATGGAAGGTTTGGGTTAGCGACATAAAGACAGAAGAGGTCATCAGCATCTTATGCCATGGAGCAGCCCACCTGGTGTAGGGCACGTGTACTTGAATACTGAAAGGACATAACACAATCCTGAAAATAATGAGGTAGAGTGTTAGCCATATCCGCTAAGACACTAAGGTTCTTTTCCACTGAGCTAGGGAGAAGCCACACACAGGCGGAGGTATTCAGACCCATCCAGGACTATTAATTTTTTCACTCCTTCTTGTTACCATTATATCATTAGTTCCTCATTTACCCTCACCTACCTCCATGCATGTTTCTGAGCCAGTTACATGTCTAAGCCATCCTTTGAATTTGTGTAGAGTATATTGGCAGAGGAGAAAAATAACTGCTCTGTTTCTCTTAACAAGTGAGCTGAGTAGACTTGAAACGGTCTAATTGACTAAACTACTGGAACACACTGCATTTCTTTGCTAAATTTCTAGGAAACAGGTGAAGAAGTCAATGAAAAGCAGGCCTGGCATAGAGAGTTGGATTGGAAGGAGACCAGAAAAAAAAAAAGAAAATTCCCAGCCCCCAGTCATTTGCTCCAATGTGGAAAACTACAGGCCAGCAGGATGGGGGATTCAGACACAAAAGTACAAAAACTTCACTGATTAGGTTAAAGGAAAAAAAAAAAAAACTACTAGTCTCGGTTTCTCAGAAATTCCAAGCATCCTCAGTCCAAAATTGCTTGGAGCTGGCTTAGGAGGAGTCCCCTGGTGATCTCAAAGTAGTTTTCCAGTGTATCTTATTTCTAAATAAAACTGTTTACAAATTAAAAAAAAGGCAAAATCAAGCAGCTGGATCACCACACCCTGGTCTCATTACAGAATGGGGGAGTCGTTCTGTAGCACTTAAGTAGAACCCCCCCAAACCCCCCAGCACTTAACAAAACCTTCACATAGGGGGTAAAATGGCACAGTCCAATTAAATACAGTGCACGGCCTGTTAAGATGGAGTGTAGCAGCAACACACATAGTATACAGTGATGATTAAAGCCAACCCAGCATCCTTGGCCTGAGCTGCTGGCGTGTGCCTCCACTTTGTGAAAACAGAGCCCAGCCAGACGGTAGATTCTATCATTTTAGAACCAAAGCCATTGCCAAACGGATGGAAAGGTTTTTAGATAAGATGTCTCCACAGTGGGCAATCCCACAGGAAAGCACTTCTGGCACAGCCGTGAAAACACTGGGATATTGACCAGTGCTGTGCGATTGCTGTGCTAAACTGTGGCTTAAAATAGAAAGAAGTTGAGGCATGGCAACCATACCACAGGAGAAAAGTCATTTTCAGCTCACCATGATATTCAACTCTTTTTCTTGTCTTTTATTTTCCTTAAATTAAAATGAAGGAATGGATAACTGGTTGTCTTACTGTCCAAATGTGTTTTTTTCCCCCCAAGCCTGCTAGCTGATGTGTATGGTGATGCCAGGCTTAGCTTGGATGACCTGCTCTAACGGGGGCCATGATGGCTGCTGTTTGAGGTACAGTTCAAGACGTTTGTATGCTTTCTTTGATTCGTTCTGTCCACGCAGGCGACGTAGGCAATTGAGCATTCCATAGTCTATCGCCATCTGAGGGAGGGAAAACAGAACAAAACAAGACAAAACAGTTATGACAGATTGGTTTTTCCCTGTATTTCTCCAAAAATAAGCCACTGGAAATAACTGAACAGATTAATTTTCACGCCCTTGGTGCCACAGTTACACAGATATCCATGGTTCTTGACACAGGATAACAATTTTTATTCAATACCAGCACTGCCCCTGTTTCTCTGACTTGCTAATTTACTGCAACACTGTATGACATCCAACTCATTTACGTGGTGCACGTTCTCTTATGCTGCAGTGGGCTGGTGTCCTGCCCGGGGTTTGTTTCCTGTCTTGCGCCCTGTGTTGGCTGGGATTGGCTCCAGCAGACCCCCTGTAGTTTGGATATAGCGGGTTGGATACTGAATGGATGGACGTTCTCTTATGTGCTCTCGATGGGCAAAAGGGATTGGGAGGGAACATTTCTCATAGTGGAAGCTATTTATTTTCTTAAACCTATTTTACCCAGTATATGGTAGAAGCACACCAATGCATATTTACAGTGTTCTGCAAGGCAGACTCCTACTCAAATCTGGTCAGTTTAGTGTCACCATCATCTTAACATCATGTCTTTAGAAAGGTTTCTAACCCTTTTCACAAATACAGCTCGGAATAACTAACTCAAGACTTTACTGGTATTAGCTCCTTTTAAACAAGCAAACCTGGCAATTACTCAGGCTGATCGCGTTCTTACGTGAAAGTCTCATCCCAGGTATGAGGACGGGGATCCTGAAAGGTGTGCAAAAGCTCCACAAGCGCCGACTGAAATTGTTTAAAAATCTGGCAAAAAACACCCTGGTGAAAAGCAGTAATCGAGTGCTAACTTCAGCCTGTTCATGCGATATCAAACAATGTACTGAAGAGTTGCTATTGAGATACGAACTATATAAACAGGAAATTGAATAAAATGGCTTTCAAGAAATAAACAGGAAATTGAATAAAATGGCTTTCAAGAAATACAATTGCATTTAACTGTTTCACTCCTGCTTCCCTTCCCTTCCCATCCACCAGAGAGAAGCATTCCCTTCATAAATTAAACGCAGAATCAATTAAGCAGGTGGACATTGACTGCATCTGCCGTTTCAACAATTTCCTCTTCAGCTTGGGTTTTGAGAAAAAATGTTCAAGTTCTAATTCCACCCAAGTTCTACAGCACGGGTGTCAAACTCCAGGCCTGGAGGGCCGCAGTGGTTGCAGGTTTTCTTTCTATCCCTTTTTCTAATCCGTGTCCAGTTTTCACTGCTAATTAACTTCTTTTCCCTTTAATTTAATAGCCCTGTTTTTAAGGATTAAGCCTTCTGAATTGATTATTTTCTTCATTAAATGACAGCCAAACAGAAATGAGACATGAAACGAGGCAACAGATGACCAGCTACATTGGGGCTTCAAACTCCAACCAGTTCCTTAATGAGAAGCTGATTCTTGCTGTTAATTCAATCCATTATTCAATTCCATGGCTTGTTGCTGCTCTCATTTTGCCACCGCAGACATTTCCAAAACTGTTGATATTCTGTTTTTTTCTAAGAACTCCTAAAATGTTTTGGTATCCTGATGGATCAAACTTACATGAGACTTTCATCTTTATTTTCAGATTTTGTTTGATGGGTACAGGTGATCTGGTAATGTCCTGCTTGTTTTATGTCTCATTACTGTCCGCCTGCTAATTAAGGAAAAAACTACTAAGGGGCTGGAGTCAAGCTAATTAAAGCTAAGGCTAAAGACGTTAATTAGCATCAAAAACTGGTCACTAATTAAGAAGATGGTTAGAATGAAAACCTGTAGCCACTGTGGCCCTCCAGGACTGGAGTTTGAAACCCCTGTTCTAGAGAATTTTCAAGTTTTTAACTTTAAAACAGATTTAAATAAATATATAAACCTAGACTTTTTGTTTCACTTTCAGAGCCTCTCATGTCTAGTTTCTGTACATGAGGACTCCACGTATGCTCTGCCTAGAAATGTTCTGTTGGAATTATACTGTTTTACGTGAACAAAACTGTTGGGTCAGTTTCTGGGAATTCTTAGTTCCACTTTGTCCACAGATACCCCTTGCCCCTGCCATTTGTTAGTAAATTCTTAGGGCGGCCTGCATGTATAATATGGGCTACTGTGATCGTCAGGAGGTGCAATAATGGGATTGAGCCTGTTACTGGCGTCAATGGAGCTCTGTGGATATCACCATCTTGTTCAAAAGCCGTTGATGTTTCCTGGTGTTTGCCCACTTGGTGTGATGTCCTCGTACTTACCTCCAGCATGAATGCACAGATAAAATGGAGAGCACATAATCCTATCAGGAGTAGCTTGAAGTTCATGTCGTCTATCTCCTTCAGTTGCAAAATCATCAGAAGGAAATATGCAGGATGCAAGGTGATCCAAACCATGAGTCCAAAAAGCACCAACAGAACCAGCAAAAAGATTACTATGAAATGAAAAAAGAAGATATTTGTGTCATGTTTATCTGGCAGACAGGTATGAGGTGTCCTGGTAAAAAAAAAAAAAGTTCATTTTTATAATGTCAGAAAACACCAAGTTAAAAGCTATCATCATTTTCTGCTAAGAGAACGAGATTCAAAATCAGAAAATATCAACCTAAAATAGTATAGAACTATCATCACTGGCTACTTACAGAATGAGATCCACAGAAGAACTTCCAGAATTTGCCAATCACCAAGTAAGACAACCATAAAACCCAAAAATGGCAAACCAAAGAGTTTTCACAATGGTGTCAATATCAGGGATTGAGAAACATGTGAGATTTCAGCCATCGGCCTTACTCGTAAATCAGTGTGGTAAAGCGTCATACCTACCTAAAGAGGCTGGACATTAGAGTTGCTGGCATTGCCAGCCAGGGAGAGATGACATTAGACATTACAAGTCATAAGTCAGAGTGACAGAAAGTAAAGCATGTGCCAGATAGATAGATAGATAGATAGATATGAAAGGCACTATATAATAGATAGATAGATCACATAGTTTGGGGGAGAAACGATCTCCTCAGTCTGTCAGTGAAGCAGGACAGTGACAAAAGTCTGTCACTGAAGCTACTCCTCTGCCTGGTAATGACACTGTTCAGTGGATGCAGTGGATTATTCATGATTGACATGAGTTTGCTTAATGCCCGTCGCTCTGCCACAGATGTTACACTGTCCAACTTTACTTCTACAATAGAGCCTGCCTTCTTAACAAGTTTGTCCAGGCGTGAGGCGTCCTTCTTCTTTACTCTGCCTCCCCAGCACACCACCGCGTAGAAGAGGGCGCTCGCCACAACCGTCTGATAGAACATCTGCAGCATCTTATTGCAGATGTTGAAGGATGCCAACCTTCTAAGAAAGTATAGTCGGCTCTGGCCTTTCTTACACAGAGCATCAGTATTGGCAGTCCAATCCAATTTGTCATCCAGCTGCACTCCCAGGTATTTATAGGTCTGCACAGTCACCTCTGATGATCGCAGGGTCCATGAGGGGCCTGGGCCTCCTAAAATCCACCACCAGTTTCTTGGTCTTGCTGGTGTTCAGGTGTAAGTGGTTTGAGTCGCACCATTTAACAAAGTCTTTGATTAGCTTCAAGTATTAGATTACTAACAAGTCTTAGCGTGGGTAGAGAGTAATATCCAAAATGTTCAGACCAGAAAGGTGAAGATCACCAATTCCAGTATTTCCCACCCAGAGTGTCACATATCAAAAGCTGCCATAATGAAGAAACTGACTTTAGAGACAGGATTGTCAGCACAGTTTTGTAGGAGCCACACAGATCCAGGGACTCCTTAATACTTTGCCAAGCAAGAGAGTGACATGCGAGAGGGAGCAATTGCTGTGTTGTGCAAAACTGAACCTGCTGTAAATGCTTACATTTTTAATTCATTTGAGAGAAAAAAAATGCAATATTTAATGCCACACAATCAACTCACTTGTCACACCAGTACCCAGACCTTTTGCTCACCATTTGTGTAGAGGGGCTTCCGAAATGGATATCCTTTGGAAAGAACTACGGCCACTATTAGATACTGATATCCTGACACACAGAAAAGGGCAGTGTTTTCATAGTTGGGGAGGTTTTTAGGAAAAAGAGATGTTGCATTAACTGGAACAAACCTAGAAGATAAATCAGAAGGTGAGTCAGAACGAGAAATTAAAGGTTTAACCTGCAGAGATATACTGCAAGATGTCATGGGTCATTTCAATGTAAAGCACTGGGGAAGTAAAAAAAAAAAATTCTTTATTATTCAAAATGGAGTCAACACTTCGAAAATGCCAATATAAATATAGCAAAGTGCTTCATTCAGACTAAAGAGAACAAGATGGACAATGCTGAACCACAGCAAGATACAACTGAAATATATTTAGTGATTTATGTTGATACGATAATCTCAGTGTACAGACAATGCACAGAATGTTACAATTTTATGTAAAAATTGACCATATATGAAGGGTGTTATGTTAATACTTAATAATGTGGAAGGGAAGACACATTTGGAGTATCATCTGCAGGCCTGGCCACTACGTATCAAACAAGACCTCTCTAGTAGCTGTACAGAGAAGAGCATAGAAGTGAACTTTGGAACAAAAAGGCATGTCAGACTTTCACATACATAGGGAATTAAACATCTCATCAATTCCACTTGACATAAGATCCTTAGGAAGCCAAGGCAAACCCCAGCAGTACAGAGTGTAAAGCAGGAATCAACCCTGGACTGGATACCAGCCATCACAAGGCATACTGACTTACATCAACATACCAGAACAATTTACAACTGCCAATTACATGCATGTCGATAGATAGATAGATAGATAGATAGATAGATAGATAGATAGATAGATAGATAGATAGATAGATAGATAGATAGATGAAAGGAACTATATAATAGATAGATAGATACTTTATTAATCCCAAGGGGAAATTCACATAGGATGTGGAAACACCCCAGTGGTGACCCATTTCCATACAGGGGCTTTAAACCTGATCCTTATAGCCGTCAGGAAGAATCAGTAACTACTGTAACACATAATTATTTATATATTTACAAAAACAAAGATAACTAGTTCAGACCATGAAAAAATATATATGGTATTAACAGAGTGCCTGTATGCATGGAAACATCACACACTATAACTGTGTTTAAGTGAAGCAAAGTAAAAACTGACATTTATGTGTAGCAGAAATGTTTACACTAATCATGGTAGATATATGGGTGGAGTCTTACCAGTCCTCAGAGGTGGTAATAAAATAGCAACCTATCTGGATGCCTAGGACAAGAAAGGTCTGCAGGAGAAGGCTGCCCAGAACTGGGATGCTAATTAGGCTACCCTGTGGCCGCTCAGGGCAAAGTTCCTTGGCAGGGCCCGTTTTACCCATCAGAAGAGCAATGGAGGTGGTAATGATTAGGTCAATGTACAAAAACTGAAAATCTCCTAGGTTTGTGTTAATCTGTAATAAAGAAAAGACAAAAACAAAACAGACATGAGTTACACAAAAACAGAATGTTGTCTCAACCCAATTCCTACTATTTTATTATACTTGCTTCATCCAAATCATGGTTGTACCATGCTGGATCCTAAACTTTGACATGTTGCGAATCAATCACTAGGCTGACTCGCACTCACTCATACTGGACCAATCAAGAACCACCAGTAAATCAAACTGACATATTTGGGATGCTGGAGGAATACTAGAGTGATCACAGTAAAAACCACACACATCATTTTTTTTCCTTCTATACCCCAAATACAGGCAATTTTTGGTTAGCTGCCAACTCTGTTTTGGTGTATTGGATTGGCATGTGTGAGTACAGGTGTACATGTAAGTGCAACCCTGTGAGGGACAGAATTTCCTTATTCAATGTTAGCTCCAGGCTAGAGCTGGTTCAAATGCTGATGAGCAACTTGTTAATTCCCAGGGACTCTATTCACAACACTTTTGCAGTCCCCAGCTTCACAGACTAACTTGGTCATAGTCGATTATCTATCATTCTTCTTTTGTATTAATGAGTAGCAATTTCTACACTTGACATTCTTTCTCCAATACTTACAGAATACAGAATGAGCACAGACATGAACTGGATGAGGCTGTACATGGCCATGTATTTGAAGAGTCCAAAGGAGGTTATGAGAGAACAGCGGCCTTCCCTGAAGAAAAAGTGGACAAAGGTCAGCATGGAGTACTGTACATACCAGCCCAAAACATCTAAACAACTGATATAATTTTTTTTTGAATCTGCAATCTTAATGAATTTATTAATAGAGTTTTAATGAAATATAAACCAGTTCCTGTATCAATGCTTAAAAAAAAAAAAACTTTGTTACAATCAACATAGACATGCTTATGTGAAAGGAGCTTAAGAGTCATAGACAGGGATGTAAGGCAGGAACAAACAGCACTTTGCAATGGAGGCCACCATCAAACCCTGTTAAACTTTAATTGTTCATTAGCCAGACCAGTGTCACATACAGGGCTTATTAAACCCAGTCCTGCACCATCAATTTAAGACTTCAAAGCTGACACACAAGAAAACAAAGGTTAACAAAATCTCTCCTCCTTGGCTGTCAGTGAAAAGTTGATCTCACATTCTCAGACCTGGTGTTGAGCCCGGGTCTCAGCTTTGTGTATTTCTCACCTTAAAAATGGTATGTATTCCAGTTCTAAAGTATACTCTGCTCTGGAGAACTACTAGCATGTGGTGCCCCTACTCCCATTGTGTTTGTCCATTTCTCATATAGCACCAGAATAATACTTCAGATGCCTCCAATTTTCTTTCAGGTATACTGTAAATGTCTATGTGCAGGACTGTGAGTATGACTAGCATCTCATCTACAGCTGCCTCAAGGACAGACTCCAATATTCCAGGTCCACACGCTAGCAAAATAGGAGTCCAAAAATCAATAGAAAAAAAATACAATATTTATGTACACATTCCTCTTTTTTGTCAAACATTTTTGAAATGGAAACACATTACTGTATTTCTAATTTTCTATGTATAAAATATGTAATAACATCTGATTTGTACTGTCTTTGAAGCAATCATCAATTAAACAAACCATCAAGATACATAAACTGCATGAATCTCTCAGAGAGATGAAAGCCTCCTTACCGAATGATTAGCGGAACACACTCAATGTTGTCAATCTTCGATGTGAAAGCGGATGCAACAGAGGCCTCAGCCTCCGAGAGGGAGATTCCCACATCTGCTGCCTTTAGGGCTCCACAGTCATTGGCACCATCTCCGCACATCCCCACGCAGTAGCTAAAAGAAAAAGCAAATCTTCAAGCCACAGAAGAATTTCAAACCTGGCAGATGCATTTTATAGAAACTACCCACCTACTCTCACATATGATTTGGCTCGTTAGGCAGAACCAAGCATTGAGCTAAAATCAAGCTTGTCATAATAATCAACATATGGGGACATTCTAGGGCTACATCCATAGTATTACAATTTCATTTTAAAATACAAATATCACTCTCGGTTTTCCCATTTCATCCACACAACCCCAGCATTTTCAACCCCTGAAAATGAAGATTATTTTGACGACGCTCTCCAGAGCCAGATACTTCTGCAAAAGCCAGCTCGGTATTGTAATGTGCATGGGTGAAAACGTAGACTTTTGAAAATGCAGACGCTAATCATGCTGTGATTTGTTTATGTTTGCTTCATAGCCCCTCTCTGATTGGATCCTGCTCATTATGTCATCTCATTGCCTGATTGGTCACCATATTTCCACATAGTGCACATGAAAAGCGCTTGTTGTGTTGCTTACTAGTACACATGTTAGTCGCCCTTTGTACAGTCTGATTACTGCATACATGCGCAAAAGACAAAATAACCTACTGATCACTATAGTTTTCCAATAAATCCTGTGACCCTTCAAGGATTTTTCCGGTGTTGGTGAACTGCTACTTCAAACACGTTTTTGGTCATTTATGTGTGGATAGAGAATCTTTTGTAAGTGATGTTAAGTGTGGACAGATATGGTTCTCGCTTAAAAACATAATTTGTAAATGAAAACACAGTAGTGTGGGCATAGCCTAGGGCAGGGGCTCACAATAGGAAATCCTATCACCAGCACACCATCCACTTTTTCAGAAAAGGTCAAACATCATAAGGGCACACAACACCAGAGGACAGATAAAGTTGCACATTGTGAGCTCGCAAACAGATCAGACAAGTATGGATAACTTGTATGGGTTGAAAGAAGGCCTGTTGATTATGTTTATGATCCTACTTGAGTGCCTGGAGTTCTTCAACTAGCTGCGTCTTCTGCTCAGGTGCCATCCGGGCAAAAATGGAGCCTTGTACCAGGATCTGGTTTTTAAAAAGAAAACAAAAAAAAAAAGACATAAATGTTAATGTGAAGACATAAATGTTAATGTGCCAAGTACTTGAATATGACTTTTCAAATACTAAGCTATTTTGTTTTAATTTTAAGCAACAGTGCCACGGCATTGCAGCCCCTTCTGTAATGATGCAACCTTGAATCATCTGCAATGACGCCTTCACATTCTGTCCTCAGTAGTGTAACCTCATTTCATTCTCAGAAAGCATTTCTTGTAAGTTAACTCATTGTAAGATTTTTTTTTTTATATAGTTTGGACAGTATTGTTATTAATGTTTAAATCTTTGCTCATGCTTTTGTGATCAAATAGCACAGGAAAATTGTGACGTACTGTATGGCAGATAGCTCTAAATGATGCAGCTTGGTAAAGAGAGATATAGGATTACTTCTTTTGATTTACACAGTTAATTTATTTGTAGTGTTGCTGCTTCATTTGTAATATTACTTTATGCTCATTTTATTTTATGTATGCTTTTATAGTTTCACAGTATTGGTGATTTAACACAGAGGAAAACATTCAAGCAAGGTTTGTTAATTTTGCTTCTTTATTGGTTACCTTGTTTAGCCATCTGTTCAGCTTGGCAAAGTTTGCATGGCAGGGTCAGAATAAACAGAGTGCTAAAGTTTAATTTTCTGTATCCCAAGTATGCATTTTGTTGTTAAATATTAAAAGAGTAGTTTTTGTTTGTAATTTTTTAATGAACTGTCTATTAATATTTGCATTTACTCGACTTTATATACTGTCTTGGAGGGATAAAATCATCACTTTTGGAACTGGACGCACTCCATTAAAAATCAAGCAGCAATCTACCTGGGATACAAATCGTTATCATAGATAGATAGATAGATAGATAGATAGATAGATAGATAGATAGACAGATAGACAGATAGACAGATAGACAGATAGAGATACTTTATTAATCCCGCAAAGGCCTGCAACGGTTTTACTCGGAATAATGCTGTTTGTTTCCTAAATGTATGCATATTTTCAAGTGTTTCAAGTTTCAAGACCTCCACCATAATTCCTGTTACAAAGCACTCAAAGACCAAGACTTGAAAGACTTATAAGACCAGTAGCTTTAACCTCTATAGTAATGAAGACCTTTGAGCTCCTTATTCTGAATTACCTCAAGAATGCCACAAAAGACTTCCTGGACTCATTTCAGTTTGCACACCGAGCCAACCGGTCTGTGGATGATGGAGTGAATTTGGGTCTAAGATTTATTTATCACCAACTTGCAAAGCCAGGGGCACAGGTGATTATCTTGTTTGTGGATTTTAGTTCTGCTTTCAATACTATCATCCCAGGGCTCCTAGATAAGAAACTCACCCAGTTCAACCTGCCATTGGATTACTGACTTTCTTACAGATAGGAAATGGTATGTGTAGGACACATATGTCCGACTCGTTAACCTTTAGTATTGGAGTGCGTAGATCTTTGTCATTTCCCCCACTTCTCACATTATACAAATGCCTGTACCTTCTCAAAATTATATCACACTACTAGGCCTCATTTCAAACAATAATAAATCCTTTTACAGATGAGAGGTGAAACATTGAAATCTGTGGTGCAGTCATAATTTGGACATTAAAATTCACAACACTCAAGTAATGATCAAAGATTTCAGGAAACAGCCACCTGCTCTCCTATCACTTGCTTAAAATGTCAAGTTTTTGGGCACTGTGCTGTCACAATACCTTAAGTGGGACAATGATGTCACATGTGTTATCAAGAAAGACCATCAGAGAATGTTCTTTTTGCATCAGCTGAGAAAATTCAATCTCCCTCAAGCAATATTGCTCCAGATCTACACAGCCATCATCGAGTCCATTCTGACCTCATGTCTGGTTTGGTGCTGACTCTGCTCAGCCTAAGGTCAATCTACAGCACATCGTCAGAACCTGTGGAAAGATCATAAGCTGCAACTTACCACTCATTCAATCCCTATACAAGTTCAGGGTAAGGAAGATTTCCCTCCAGCAAAACCTTTGTGCAGTAAAAGCTAAAACAACATGTCACCTAAACAGTTTTTAAATCATGCAGATATTCTGATTAATCAGGTTTGAACTTCTACCCAGTATACCTCTGTACACTGCATTACCTGGACTCTTTTTTTTTTTTTTATCAAATTTTATCTCTTATATATCTCTATATTTTGTGTTGCCCTAGTATGCTGCATCATATTTTTATCTTTTTGTATTCTATGTCGTCCTTGTATATTGCATCAGTACATCATCATCATCATCTCATCTCCACCTGTGGTCCCACCAAGGGCATAGGCCGCCAATCGGCTCCCGCCAGCCTTTTCAGTCCTGGGCCAGTTTCTCCAGCTCTCCCCATGTCTCCCTCCAGTTCACGGCGTCAGGTGATTTTTGGCCGACCCTCTTCATCTTCCTCTTCCCTTGTGGGTTCCAGGTGAGGGCTTTTCTTGTGATACTGGTTTCAAGTCTAAAGAGGGTGCGTCCAATCCACCTCCAGTGTCTCCAACGAGCTGCTGTTTAGCTCATTGCCACAGTTTTTTGTTGCTGATCTTGTCTGGCTAGCACATCTTAAGAATCCTGAGGCAGCTGTTGATGTAAACCTGGATTCTCTTTGTGGTGGTGACAGGTTTCGGCTCCTTAAAGTAAGACAGGCTTCACAATGGTGTTGAAGACTGACCTTGGTGTTGATTTCAGAGGATCGCCAGACGTTCTTCAGCCAAATAAAAGCCGCCCTCACCTTGCTGATTCAGGTTCTAACATCTGCATCTGTCCCACCATGTCTGTCGATGATGCTGCCAAGGTAGGTAAAGTTGTCCACCTTCTAGCGCTTCTAGCGCCTCTCCTTCCAACATGATGGACATTGCACTGGCTGTTTTGACTTTTAAAGGATTGCATCAGTACTATCGAGACAAATTCTAAGCACATATTAGTGCCAATACAGCTAAATTCTGATTCTGATAATCTTAGTTTATAATGATCAGACAGTTTACAACCTAGCAGAAAAGGGAGCTGGTGACGGCAAGAGATTGCCCAGATAAAACATCCAAAATCAAAGCTTTTAGATAGAGGTGTCCGTCACCAGACTAAGCCTCATCTGTGTGTAACATCACAAAGTCCAGAATCCTATGTGGCTTTTTGACATAAAGAACAGCCCGTTCAAGAGAGAAGAGGTGTCAGACAGAAAGAGAGTGGCTCTGTTCATCTAGACATGCCATCCATTCATCGGCTCAACTGCTTAATTTAAACAAGATGCCCAGGATGACACCCTTTTTTAACACTGATGTTTCCTCTGCTGCTACTCTTCTGTCAGCTTTCTGACTTTAAAGCATTTTTCTTTAGGACTAAACATTCAGACTTTACTATCCATTCAAATTTCATTCTGCTGCTATTTCTCTATTCTTTCTAAATTCTGCTTGGCTAAATCAATTCTTGCATAACGTCTGAAGAAATAACGTAAATACAGGACACCTGGTTTGTGGTAATTTGCCACTTACCTTCTCACAGGGTTAGTAGGCCGAGTGAGATCTTACTAGTAGAGAACAACATGGTTGGAAGTAATGCATTGCTAGTTGGTAAATAGCATTAGCCGACATGCATCACCCTCCATCAAAGCAGGTTATTCTTAGAGACTGAGGTATATCAATTTAGGCCTAGGTTATATCCCAGGACACCTTTGTTTTGTCACAATGCTCTACATATACAAATCAATCATGAAATGCAGCTCTTTTCTTTGTTGACATTTTGAGAAACATGTGGCAATATCGTTATTCTTTATGAATGAGTAAAGCTTTATTGCAAAAGACCAATGGGTAAAACTGTCCATCGGGCTAGGTGTGTGAATAATCTGAGCGCTGCCATTGTCCAGTGTCAATCAGTCCATACAATTTGAACACATATACAACTGGCAACTCAATCATACAGTGTGAGTCGTGCCTTGACCACAGTTTCTAGAAATCATAGTGTATGACTGGCTATAGAAGTCGGAATTCCAAACAACTAAAACAGCTCCATTACAGATGTCTTACTGCATCTGCATTCTGCGGACTTTTTACAATTTATACAAACAAAGGTCCCACTCACCACCTACTGACTTGCTTTAACACCAGTTCATACCGTAAACACCCCCACTTCAACAAACTGTGCCTTAATTTAAGAAGGGTCTTATTGATTATTGCTTTTATGACCAAAGAAACATGAACAAAATCTTTTACATTTTTTTGTTATTTGGGTATGCCTAAACAAGAAATTGGTTTCATAATGCCCTTAATTTGAGGCACCATTATTGCGAGTTAGTTGGATACGGAGCATAAATGATCACACCAAGCACATTCCATCCTGTGTAGTGTGCACAAGATGAAGGTAATCAGTGTGTTTATTGCAAGTGTTATTTTATGAAGATTATCAGAAGATATCACATCAATCTGATTATCAGTACTGGAGCAATTCACCAAAAAGACCTTACAAAGGTTACCTTGTAATGTGTTTCAAAAATGAGAAAAGATGTCACTTGTGGGGTAAGTAAAAATGGTAAACAATCCCTATTTCAGTCTGAGACATTCTTTACCCCTCTTCTTGCTCTAATACACAACTTCTTATATGGTTATTCAGCATGCAGAACACAAAAGTATTTGCTGAAAGGAGAAAAAAAGCAGCCAGAACACAACAGGAGCTAAATGTGTTCAGCTTAAAGTTCAAAGAGAATCTAAAACCATTGTTATAGTGGAACCACAAAGTTTTCCCAAAAAAGAAAATGAGTCAGTATGCTCCATATTTATAGCATTTAAGCATACCATTTTCAAATATTTACCCCATAATAAACTAAAAACATAACAAGCTTTGGTAAAATCTAGTAGTTCTCCATAAAATAACTCAACAGTTTATATTCACGTAATGTGCCCAAACATATTTTTAAAAAGGAATCTGAACACATCCAAAGCCCCCAAGTTGCTTTCTTGTACAGGGCAGCACAACAACATTACTTGCTTGTGTCCTCAGAATACTCACATTATACATTTTCTACTTCTATTTATGCGATTTTATGATTTTGTTTCTCAAAAAAACTCTACCACAATACTGAAATAGGATAACACATTTCTGATTGACCTCTTTAGCCTAGCTTCACCTCTATCTTTAACTGTTCAACCAAGATTCAAATTAATGAACCTGAAATTATAAATTTTGAGAAGTTCATTTTATTTTTTGTATAATTGTACAGAAGCTTATTCCCACACTCAAAAAAAAATAAATATATATATATATATATATATATATATATATATATATATATATATATACATACACAGTAGAGTCTAGCTTATCCAACATAATGGGCCAGCAGAACATCGGATAAGCGAAAATGTTGGATAATGGCAGGTGTTAAGAAAAAGCCTATTAAACGTCAGACTATTTTATAATTTTACACATTTATAACAAAACAACAGAATAAATTAACTGAAAAAATGAACTTACAGTTACAGAATTGTCTGAAGTTCAATGCAGTATGTACTGTACTTAAAAAATTCAGTCCTGTGATGATTTAAAGACATTTAGATCGTAGTCTGCTTTCCTGACGAGTGCAGTATCTTCGCTGTCATGTTTTGCCATCTTTGTAGCATCATTATGTCGATTCCTGTAGCTTCTTCTTGTTGCTCAATATAATTAATTGCAGTTTCTAGCGCCTTAACTCCGTCACTCATATAGTCAACATCCGTACGAGCGTATACTGTTTACTACAGCATTGTGACTGTGTGTGTGTTTGTGCTGTGACATGCGAGTCCCTGTCTTGCACCCAAAAACTCGAAGCCGAGTCTCAGTACTTTTAGCAACACCAGCTTTATTAAGCTTGAAACAGCAACAGCACGGCTATTTATTATAGCGGGATCTGCCATTCTCCTATACACAGACATGGTACTCAGGCAGGGTCGGGGGGAAAGTAATACTGAGCCCTGCACATTTATAATGTTCCTTGTTCCTTGTATCACCCATCGACAGCAGGTGCTTATAGCATGTCCACGATCTTTTCGGATTGGCTTTTATGGCGAACTGCTACAGCGCTAGGAGACTGCGATTCCTTTGGGACGCACTTCCGCGTGGTTGTCCCGTTGGGTGGAATCCCACAAGAGTTTAGAAACTCACTCACACCAGCCATGATTATTTTCAAAGGTAAAGTGCAGGTTAATTTGCTTTATGTATTTTCACTTTATATTTTATATTAATCATTTTATATGAATAGTTTTGGGTTGTGGAACGAATCACCTGAGTTTCCATTATTTCTTATGGGGAAATTCACATTGATATACTGTACGAGTGCTTTGGACTTCGTGCACATTTCCAGAACGAATTATGCTCACAAACCGAGGTTCCATTGTAATTAGCAGCGGTAGAGTCGGGAGCAACAAATAATAGACTACGCTCACACTCACAACTTGCAGTTCTTGTTGTTTTTTTTTTGCGGTGGGACGTCGGATAATACGGAATGTTGGATAAGCGAGACTCTACTGTATATATATATATATATATATATATATATATATATATATATATATATATATATATATATATATATATATATATATGTATTATTGCATTGTTTTGCAAAAGCATTGTTTTAGAACATGCAAACCCATGGACACCCTAGCACAAAGAGGCAGGAATGACAGCTCTGCGCTATCACTCTGCCTGTGTTAAAACATTTAAAACTGATAAATGCAAAAATGTACACTTGTAACTTTTGTAACTTTTGTTCACTTCTTGTCACTTGCAAGCTGCACACATGTGTAATCCCTCTATCAGTAGCTGCCACTGGAATACCGAAGCATGTGCATGCATGATGACAATGGCAGCAGTAAGCAACGTCTTTGCAAAATAGTGCAGTTTTTTCATGAAGTAATGCAATAAGTACTGTGGCATAATGCAATACATTTGCCAAATAATTCAGTAATATTATTGAGCGTTGAGAATAGAAAACTGCACAATTAGTAATGACTCCCAAAAGCCAAATATGAAATGTTTGAATATGTAATCATTACAGCATCTTAACTGTGACCTTAATGGTACTTTAAATATCTAGTCCCACAATTTTACTTATTTTAAACCTTTTAATCTCTGCACACATTCTATATTCTATATGAGCTGGGTCAGTTGTAAGTGAGGAAATCAAAGACAAGATCACATACAGTTACAGTCCTGGAGACCTCAGTCAACTAGCAACCCACTTCTCCTGAGCATTTTACAGTGCTCTCTGGTGATAAAATCTTTCCGTCCATAATTATACTTTATTCTTTTCATTACCTTTTCTCTAATTACTAAAAAAAAAACATCAAGGACACACCTGGGGAAGGATGTTTCTAAAATGTTCACACAGTACAGCAAATGACTTCCCATTCAGTGCGAGGTGGTATGGCCCTTGGTCAAGGAAATGACTCCCTTGTTGGTATAAGCCCTGTGAACACATGCAAGCAACAGCAGTTAAAATTAGTTAAAAAGTTATTAGTTTTAAAGCCACTTAAATATTAATACCCTAGTCTTACAGTTAGGATTGACAAAATGTGTACTAAAATAAACATCACCATTTAAGAGCATTACAATATTTTAATAATGATTCTTTACATTTTTATAGCACTTTTCCCACTACTCAAAGCACTTTAATATCTGGGGAGCCACTTCAACCACCACTAATGTGTAGCATCCACCTGGATGATATGATGTGATGGCAGCCATTTATGTGCTAGTATGATTACCACACATCAGCTGTTAGGTGGTGAGAGAGAGACAGAGAGAGAAATTAGAAACGGGATGATTAAGGGGCCAGAATGACCAGGCCGTGGATGGCTATTCACACCCTGCTCTTTAAAAAAGGATGCCCAGGCATCTTCCATGATTACAGAAAGCTAGGACCTCAAATTTATGTCTCATCTGAAAGACGGTGCCATTTTTACAGAACGGTGTCCCCGTCACTGCACTGTGGCATTAAGACCCACATTCAGACCACAGGGTAAGCACCCCCTACTGGCCTCACCAACAACTCAAGCTTTTCCTGGTTGGTCTCCTATCCAAGTAGTAACCAGGCCAGAACATACTTAGCTTCAGGTCAATTACTCTTCTGAAGTACATACTAAACACAATAGTATCCAAATAAAAATTTGAAGTTTAAAATGTACAAAGCTGAAAGATATGACGCTGCGAGTGGCAGCCTTTCCAGCAGCTCCATATACGACTTTATCTTTCTACCTTTTTCTCTATTTCACTGATTACTCCTATCAGTATACTGCTGCTGGAGTATGTGAATTTCCCCTTAGGATTAATAAAGTATCTATCTATCTATTTAAAAGGATTACATCATTTTTAGATTTAAAAACACCTCAACCAATGAATTTAACTCAATTCAGTTAATTCTTAATTTGTTTTATTCTTAGGTAAAGCAGTTCCTTTTAAAAAGGGCTATATACATTTAGAAAATATAGCAGAGCTCAAATGCAAAACAACAAGAAGCAACATATGAAACACAATCTTAAAAACAAATTTAAACATGTATAAAATATATTCTAAATAACTCATGAAGTTTAAAGGAGTCAAGGCAGGAACCAACCACAGACTGGGGACCAGTTTACTGCAGGGCACATTCACACACACACTATAGACCAGTTTCTCTTAGTTGCTCCAAGTAACACTATACCCAAAAATAATATTTTATATATATCTATCTATCTATATATATATATATATATATATATACATACATACACACACACACACACACTAGCCATGTGCGCCCAGCTATGTTGCGCATGTTAAAGTTGTGTTTGAAGGGCCCCCTGTCGTGAACTGGGCCCTTCGTCGCACAGCATTATGATTTTTTTATAAGGGAAACAAAATTACAAAAGGAAACCCTTGGACACTGACTTAATAGGAACGGCCTACTCGGAATCACTGTCCGAATAGTAATTATGTGGTGGTGTAGGAGCATTTCTGCTTTTGTCCGTTCACAGTCCATCTCGTTTTCACGACGTTATCGTTTTCTCTCATGATTTCTTCTCAGCCTTTCTCCAATCTCGCAGGTTGCTTTGTGGCAATCCAAAGAATAAGGCAATATACTGTACACGGAGCAATGGTTATAAAAGGGGGACACATAAGTATCCAGGCTCTTTAAAGCATTAATAGGGATCACTTCACTGACATGTGAGCAAGCCACTGTACAACTGCGAGATGCGCAGCACTCGGCGGCTACAACGCAAGA
Source organism: Polypterus senegalus (assembly GCF_016835505.1). NCBI lineage: Eukaryota > Metazoa > Chordata > Cladistia > Polypteriformes > Polypteridae > Polypterus > Polypterus senegalus. The sequence goes on from NC_053159.1 coordinate 18,097,310, forward strand.
ATAATAATTTCCGGAACGTGCTGTTACGTTGTCATTCATTTTACCCACTGTCTTTCTTTCACTCATATGTTACGTAGGCACGTACCTTTTATCTTCGGCAATCTCATTCTCTAACCAGGCCTCAGGAGCTAACCAGCGTAACACTGCCCACCACCCCTTTCGTTATTCCGGCACAATGTTGACATCTGTGAGTAACAACAACGTACTAAACTGGAAGGTGGTCTACGCATGCGTGGAATTCGCAGACAAACAAAGGTCAAGATCTAAATGAAGATCTCTTTAGTTAATTTAAAGCACAGCAATTTGTTTAGTTTGAATGTCTGTGTTTTGAGGTGTGACTGGCGTACTACAGTCTTCAGTAGTAAAAGCCAGGAGGAGATTCTTAATGCAATGCCTATGTTTTAGCTGTCTCTCTACTGCCATCTAGTGCTTCTTCTTCTAATTCATTTGAGGACAAACAAAGATCAAGATCCAAATGAAGATTATATATAGAGATTTGCAGTGATGGCTGAGATAAACTTGTAATCTCATGTTTTTGTAGAAAATGGATATAAAGTTTCTGACAGAACGGGGCCCATTGGTGACCAACAGCAAACAATACCAAAAATGAAAAAAAATCTCACATTATGCCTATCGCATAACCCACACGTCAAGTCATCCAGTTGTATGTCCACAACAGGCAAAACATACATATTGTTTTCTAAATCATTTTTAAAGAAATAACAGTTCACAAACAGAAATCCCCTTCACACAGGGGTTGTTCTTTTGAACTGAAAACAGGACTCTTGACTAAGGGTAGCAAGGTGGCCCAGTGGTAAGTAAGGAGACCAGGGTTCGCATCCCAGGTCCTCCCTGCATGGAGTTTGAATGTTCTCCCCGTGTCTACGTGGGTTTCCTCTGGGTGCTCTGGTTTCCTCCCACTGTCCAAACACATGCAGGTTAGGTGGATTTGGGTTTCCTTAATTGGAACTAGTGGGAGATTGGGGTGTATGTATGGTTATGTGTGTAAGTGTTTGCCCTGCGATGGAGTGGTGCCCTGTCCAGGGTTTGTTCTTGTCTTGCACCCTACGCTAGCTGGGGTAGGCTCCAGCAGCCTGCCACAATTCTGTTCAGGACTAAGTGGCTTAGAAAATAACTGACCAACTGACTGACTCTTGACCAATGAATGAGGGGGAAAGGTAGGTCTTCAGTTCAAAAGCATGACCCCTCATTGAGGGAGGAGATGCTATAACTTTTATAACAGGTTAGATGCCAAAGACTGAAAAGTGTTATGCAGCTAAACAGAAGTGCAGTGTATTCTGGGACAGCTGAAAAGTCAAAGTGGGGTTCAGAGTATTTTTCTTAGTTAAAAAGTACACCTTTTGATTTCCATAGGAATTGACTTTGACTTGATGATAAAAAATTAGTACCATTTTCTGCATTTTGAGAAACTGTTTGCTCTGCTAACAGAAAGAAAGCCAGGCGTGTGCACTTATGCTGGACAACAGCAAACAATATCTAAAGCATCCAAGAAAAAAGCTTATGTTACTCGTGTTGCATAATCTACACATGAACGACATTCAGTCGTATGCTTACAACATGCAAAACAGATGCATTTCTTGCTATAATATTAAGAAATAAATTACTCTGGAAAATGAAAAATAATCAGCAAATTGGAAGCTCTTTAACACAGGATCACACTTTTGAATTAAAAACGGGACTCTTGTCCAGTGAATGAGGAGTGAGAGGTGAATCTTCAATTTAATGCACTTAATGGGAGTTCATTAAATTGGGTGTAACAGCACACAGTTTAGTTTGAATGAGTATTTTGCAAACGTAAACTGACAATTCTTTGAACCTCACTTTGACTGTATTGTCATAACAGAGAACAATGGAGAGGACATAGAGCTTGTGGCAATGCATTGTTCACTTTTATAACTAGTCCACTGATTTCCCAGTACAATCTGGTTTTAGATTATGTATATTTTAAACATGTGTTCTCTGCACACATTTATATTTTTAATTGGGCACTTTTTAGGAGATTTTCAGCCATAGGTTTATCCTTCATAACCGCAGGCTTGCTGCCAGTCTGATGACGTTAAAAAGAGCACCACATCTCTTTGCAGTTTAAAATTGTCACCCCTACTTTGAGCTCCAGTTCAAGTGGACCTGGAATGGTGTAGAAATGTCACATCAATCATCTATCTAATTGTTAGAATCCACTTGTAATCCAAATTCACTTGTGGTTGTCTCCAGACATACATTATATGTCTGGCTCTGCGAGACTAGGAAACATGAGGCAGCAGCGCTAATAACTGTGTCAAAATCTTGCCTCTAAAGTGAATGTAAAAAAATGCCTACAAACACAATATACAACTGATTCATATATATTCAATTCACTTTATTTTTGTATAGCGCTCGTAACTGAATGTAGGCTCAGAGTGAAATATAAGTTCACAGGTAAAATACTATTATAACGTAACAAATGACTAATTACATAAATGTATACAGATAAAGATTTATTTAAATACTAAATAAAGCAAAGCTGTTCCAAACTGATTAACATAAATGAAACCTACCAATGGCTGTCCATTAACATTAATACTGAGCCATGGCCATTCAACAACGGAGGAGAGGAAAACAAAAACTCCAGTCAGCAATATGCATTCCCAGAAGACAGAGGAACTTGGGCTCCTGACCAGCTGAGCTGGAGATGTCCCCTGCAGAAACATGATAGTGAGTGCTTACCTGTGTGATCACCTCTGCACTGTCCTGCCCATAGGCTCCAGACTCTGCCAGGAGAAACTTAAGTGTGGCAGGCTTATGATGTACTGGGGGAGATGCGTGCACAAAGATGATCCGGTCTCCTGTCGCTACCATTCCACAGTTTTGGGCCACATTCACTGCAGTCAGTATATTATCTCCTGGAAAAACAATACATATACAGAGTATATATATTATATATACACACACACATACAGAATATTATATATATATATATATATATATATATATATATATATATATATACACACACACACACAGTAAATGAAAGAGAAGGTCTGTGATACGATTTGCAGATTTACAGCTGGAGATCCACAAAGGGAGAAAAAAATGAATCACGTATCATAAAGTAGTCTTTATTCCTGAGATTTCAACCCCTGCCAGGGGCCTTCATCAGAGGATAATGCTTAGACTTACAAGAATCAAAGGCAATATATAGCAAAAATTACGTGGGGCGGGGAGGTGGCCAAGTCATTGAGATCAGGAAGAGAGGGGTTATTGGGTGTAAAGATTTGTTTATTACCAACATGTTCTTCTTAAGTTTGCATATGCTGGATTTATGTCCAAATGCTCCACGCCCCCCTCCCCCACTTAATTTTTAGTTATATATTGACTTTGATTCTCGCTACTATAAGCATTATCCTTTGATGAAGGCCCCTGGCAGTGGTTGAAAGCTCAGGAATAAAAACTACTTTATGATATGCAATTTATTTTTTCTCCCTTTGTGGATCTCCAGCTACATATATATTGTGGACTATGGCCGGCCATTTATCCCGGCCAATACCCCCAGGCCGCCAGGTGGAACCCTCCCTGCAGCATGGAGGTGCCCCGAATGCCAGCAGGGAATTATGGACAATGGAGTTTTTATCCACAGCCCTGCTGGATACCACAAGGGCCGCTAGAAAGCACTGCAGGGAGGAACAACAAGGGTTTCGCCTACAACCCAGAAGTGCGTCCTAATCACATGGACAGAGGAAATGATGTGCATCCGGGTTGAAGAAAAGAAGACTTTTGATCTAACCCGGAAGTGCTAGGAAGTCACATGGACATGGGTTCAGAAGCACTTCCGGGTCACAGACTATAAAAGGACTGTGGGAGATCCCAGACGTTAGAGCTGAGCTGGGTGGAAGCGTGGCAACATGTCTGGGATTGGAGGATTGTTTATTGTTATTGTGTTTATGAATATAGTGGAGTGGAGGGTGCTTGTGCACTGTATTTGTCCGAATAAAAATTATTATTGGACTTTTACCTGGTGTCTGGGGTCAAGTCTAAGGGTTCAAGGGGACGACAGCACTCCCTATCTGTCATAATATATTTGCATGCAAAAGTAGGGTTACAATTGCTCATATGGAAAAAGACATGCAAGTTATAAATATTACAATAGCTTTTTTAACTCAATAGCTTTAAGAAGAAGACAAATGAGAAGACACATAACACAAATAAATATAATAATTAATAAATAATAATACAAGAACTGTGTTCTGCATACAACTCCAAATCTACTTTTGTCAACCCCTGTAAGTATGTGGCTGTCCGTTTGTCTGTCCAGGATTATAAATCACCTGTAGCTCGCAAACCGTTGGTACACTTATACTAGGTGACATCTACTATCTGCTTTTGTGGTGATGATTGACCTCCAACGTTATTCCTCTTTTTATTTTTATTTAAAAATAATGAAAAATGAAAGAAAACGTACCAAGTAATTGCAACACAAACACTGACTTAATCAGTTTTAACGTGAAAAGATGCAGACGAAAGAAGAGAAGAAGCAGGCCTCTTGGGTAGAAAAAAGATGAGCTGCTCAGGAAGCAGCAAGCGCATCAACCTCAGCGCAAACGAATGCTAAACATACAGAGAAAGAGTATAAAAACTATAAATGCTCAAATGTGCAGTGCGCCTTTACTGGTATTTATAGATTTATTTATTTTATTTTAAATTTCATGCTCTGTTCCATTATAACAAGCATTCACATTTCATGCTGCATCCAATTATAACAAACATCCGTGGTGACCCACAAATTACAAGCCTATAGTAGATTTGTTTCCATATTTTCACAATTGCATTTGCTGTTAAGCTAAGGGACTTCCTCATGGAGCATAGTGAGTTGGTGATGGGGTTTGCACCCAAGGGTCTGAACTTTAGTGTTCAATACCTAAACATGAACTCTCCTTAAGCCCTTGTGGGGCATTTTCAAGTAGAAATAACAAAGAAACAACTGGAACTATATCAGTAGCTTGGTAATTACACAGCAGACAGTGTATATTATGACTGCATATAAAAAAAAAAAAAACTTTTATTGAAGGTGGGCTTACCAGAAGGCTAGAACATACTGTATACCAGCGAAGCAGGAGGTTTCCATGGTTCAAACAGATTACTTCATATGTTAACTAGAAGGTGGTGGTGCCACAAAATATTAAAATGAATGGGTAAGATGGCAAAGCACTACTATCATATTAATACCAGGCCTGTATTATTTACTTTTTACTTATCTTGGTATTAAGGTTCAACTGAAGGCAGTGTTCTGTTATGACAATACGGCCATTGATGGGTGTCAAATAAAAGGTTATTTTTCATGTACTCATTACAGTATGGGACACCATGGTTAGTGATGCTATATTAACAGCTCCAGAGTTTGAGGTTTGAATCTAATTCCAGCCTAGCAGCTGTCTGCATAGATTTCATTCTTGCCCCTGTATATGTGAGCATTTCCACACATATGCTCCAAGGTTCTTTTCCCTTATGCTGTTGACATGCATGTTAGATTAACTGGCCACTGTAAATTAAACTTATAAAATTGGGTGTGGGTGTTTGCTTAAATGCACCCTGCCCCAGGCTGGCACCCCATCCAATAGTGGTTCTTGTCTTACATCATCTTCATGGACCATTCTACCAGAGACTTTTTCATCTCTGTTCTCCATGGAAAACATGAGAATAAATTTTTTTCTGCCATCACTACAACCCTCATAGAGTAAATACAATATATATAAGCTATTACAGTCAACGTACACCAGATGGTGCCTCTGAGCTCATTAAATGATATCAAATCCGTCTTCCAGATGTTTGAAAATCAGAAAACCCCATTAAAAATAATGAAGCAGTTTATTTCACAGATAATAGTGACACGTATTACAGATTAAGCAAGACTTCTAAATTAATTCCCAATTGGAGTCATTTAAATTTCATCACTGACAAAGTGTGCTGAAAACTGCTGTTGTGCGACATCTGCTCAAAAACAGCTCAAGGCTTGTAGAGTATGTAAGGCTGTGTGATTTAACTTTACAAAATTAGGTTACTCTTTTTAACTCTCTTTAAGAAACACTGAGAAAGTCTAAGAGCTGTCTAATGCTTCCCATTTTTCATGTAAGCCAAATATGTGGATTTTAGGTCACACACAATTTTAGTATCACAATGCATACCAATACTAATTTAGGCTATTTCATGGCAAGTCCAATGATGAAAATTATCCAAGGCTGAAAGAGACCACAGCATATTCACTCTCCACATCCCCTGCAGAGGTTTTTTGGTCACTTATCCTCATTTGACACTGGACTGTGGGTCCCGAGGTGACCCATGCAGTTTCAATATTTTAAAACCAGTTTTACCTCATGGCACAAATTCCATTGTTGTAATTGATAGTTTGTGTCACATGTGGTGAGATCATTGTGGCATGGTAGGCGCTTGGAAGTTCTGGATCTCTAGTAGGTTAACCGTCAGGAGATAAACAAGCAGAGGAAAATGTCAGGTACTTAGACATGCAAAGTAGATTTAAAGATGGTAAGTCAGAATCCAGCAAATACACAATAAAAGTGAGCAAAGCAATACATCAAGCATTAAGGACCAAGAATCAAAGTAATGGCAGCACATCTAAATGCACTGCATCCTATTAAAGCAACTTATGTCATTCACATAATAAGCAAGTACCTGATTCCTTCCTGGAAAAGGATGTCAGAAATATCAAAGGAAAGATTGGATTTAAAAAAAGGAAGACTATTGAAAATATATAGATATTTATTCACCTGTCACCATGACGATGCGGATTTTGGCATTCCGTAGAGTGGATATCACAGGAGCGGTCTCAGGTTTGAGAACATTCCTCATTACCAGAAGTCCCAGGAACACCATGTCATTCTCAACAGACTCTCTAGGGTCAGAAGTGGGTTGAGGTTAGACGCACTGACATTTAGCAAGTCCTTCCTCTAGCCACACCCCACAGTCACCCCTCATTTCTTGTCATGCTCTAGTCCCTACCAACAAAGCAATCACTACTTAACGGGATGGGGTGTTGTGGAATGGTTCAATACAAATACAAGGTAGTATAGATAGGGATTAACTGTCAAGACCCCATAGTATACAGCTTGATAACAATGAAAGTTATTTACCAGATTACTTTCATTACAACTGAAGACAACATACCTCTCTACCTCTTGGGGGTCCACTGTAACATCCGTCATTTCCTTGTACGCTAGCGCCAACACCCGAAAGCCATCTCTGGTAAACTGCTTAAGTGTCTCTGTGAAATTCTGGGGAACTATAAAAAGAAATACAAATAAAACATTATTATATTATACAGTATATAGTTATATTATATTATAAAAAATGACTGTCACTCTGTCATCAGAAGCCCACTTGGTATATATTTCACTTCAGTTGACTAATGTCAACTAGATAATTCATTCTCTGTGAGTGCTCAGCTAGATCCCAATTCTGACAATCCTTTACAAAAGCTCCAAGGGGTTGTTTAGATTGGTAAACCCTTCATGGTGTTCACTTGGGTCAAGATGATACCATCACATTTCTCTAGTCTCTGGAACAACATTCAGCAGTTCCTGTTGACATCTATCAAAAGCCGATTTTCAAGCTTGACTTAGCTTCAGATGAGTAACTATCTTGGACTGGCAAGTTTTTTTGTATTTCCAGGAACAGAAACCCAGTTATATCAGATTTACCTCCTCACCAGAGTACCTTAAAATGAAAATCCCCCTCAACTGTGTTCACCTCAGACCCTTAGCCTGAAGGTCCTTTCCCAGAAATTCCCTGGCCCCCTCAAGACCTGCATTTTTCCACTAACGCATTCCTGCTTGCCACAAAGTGGAACCCTCTCCCAGCATTGCTCTGATTCCTTGAAATTGTAATTTGAAGGAAGTGTTTACCTGAATTTCTCTTGCAAAGACTGGCTACCATCTCAGGTGATCCCTTCAGATAAGCCTCCAGTGGGCCACCTGGCTTTTTCGAGAGCACGCTCATTCGTTGCAGATTGGAAGAGAAAGGGAAGCGCTTGACAATTCCAATAGGGTCTCTAAGCTCCTGAGAAACACAAGGCTAAAGTCAATAACATACATTGTCATATCTGACAAACTATTGAGGTATTAAAGCTCGGAACCCATTATTATTATTATATATTATGAATATTTTGAATACTAACCCTCACCTATTCTTTGAATACTAACCCTCACCTATTCTGTTTCTTTTCTCGGTACCCAAATGTGGCCATTGGTGCCACGGCCCACCTGCCAAGTTGTTTGCCTGCCTATGGTAAAGTCATCCCTGATGGAGGATCACAGGAATCATGGGAAAGAGGGGTCCTTTCATCGGAGCAACGTTTCAGCCATGGCATGGCCAAATGGGGAGGCAGCTAGATGGATGAGGTCTCCAGGACTCTAAAAATATCCAAACCTAATTATGTCATATCATCTACTGTTAAACCGTACTTCTAAAATTTTTATTATTATGCTGTCTTAAGGAATTGTTCTGTTCTGTATATTGTATTGTATTGACCCCCTACTTTTGACACCCACTGCACGCCCAACCTACCTGAAAAGGGGTCTCTCTTTGAACTGCCTTTCCCGAGGTTTCTTCCTTTTTTCCCTACAAGGTTTTTATTGGGAGTTTTTCCTTGTCTTCTCAGAGAGTCAAGGCTGGGGGGCTGTCAAAAGGCAGGGCCTGTTAAAGCCCATTGCGTCACTTCCTGTGTGATTTTGGGCTATACAAAAATAAACTGTATTGTATTGTATTGTATTATGGTGTGCTTCAAATCTATTTTGTGCACTGTTAAAGAAACCGAATCTAAAACACTCTACAATACACTTAAGCTTTTCAGGTTCTCAATATTGGTCTACATGAAGGTGTACATCTGTATAAACCCCATCTTCGGTAATGGCTGCCACATCTTATGCCCAAGATCATCAAATATTTTCAAAAGTACCCAAAGATGTGTGTGGCGAGTAGCAGTCCTTTCTCTATAAAAATGTTGCAGCAGGACGACCAGTTCTTCAGGAGTCACTGTCTATAAGATAACCTCCTGAACTCTGATCAATAAATGGCACATATCAAAGTAGTAGGTGATGTTGTTGCTGATTTTCTAACTACAATCCGAGTTACCTAAATAAGATCTCATTGTTCTTAGCTTACCCATAAAACTCTTCACATTGAGAACAACATAGTTAAATTAACTATGCAAAAAGGTAGCTGCCACATTCAGAGGCGAGTGAGACAAGATTATTTGCTTACAAGTTGATTTAAGTGTGTATGGGGAAGTACAATATATGAACACTGAAGCAAGAAGCATCAGACACAGAGTAAAAATGAAAATCAGAAGCAAAATATTTTTTACCTCAATTGAGTTTATGCAATGTGTCAGCATCATTTAACAATTAAACACAATAGACTGAATAAAAATTATTTCCATGCTTCTCCAGATTCCTGTGTTATTCAGTCAATCTGAAATTGTATTTGTGTCCAGCTTGAAAAATTTTTCAGGAAGCAAAACTTTTAAAGGGCGGTATAGTGGCTCAGTGGTAGCGCTGCTGCCTCACTGTAAGGAGTCCAGTGTTCATGTCCCAGGTCCTCTGTGCGTAGAGTTTGCATGTTCTCCCCATAACTGTGTGGGTTTCCTCCAATTTCCTCCCACAGTCCAAAGACATGCAAGTTAGGTGGATTGGTGCTACTAAAATTGACCCTAGCGGGTAGTTGGGGTGTGTGTGTGTGTGTGTATGTTTTCGCCCTGCAATGGACTGGTGCCCTGCCCAGGGTTTGTTCTTGTGTTGTGCCCTATGCTAGCTGGGATAGGCATCGGCATGCACAGGACAAAATGATTTAGAAAATGACTGACTAAACTTCCCACTAGTTGCTTTGTTTCACAAAAACACTCTGAAGTATGATGTCAGGGGATGCAATCGTTCACTGCTTTGCTAATAATCATTGCAAAGATCCATGATTTCTTCAATTTTTTCCCTAAAAGAGTTTTTTTCTTGTCTTCTTCCATTTTTTTTCTCCCTAAAAGAGTTTTTTCCTTGTCTTCTTAGTGAGTCAAGGTCTGGTGGGCTGTTAAAAAACAGGGCCTGTTAAAGCCCATTGAGGCATCCCTTGTGTAATTTTGGGCTATATAAGAAAAATTGTTGTTATGCACTGCTGCTTCACACCCAGAGTAATAAAAGGCAATTGGCCTACTGCAATGTTTTGTTTTTTAAATGCACTAGAATATTCTGGTTATAATCAAAAGATAAGTTTACATTTATTTTCCAACCTGTTGAAAAAATAATAATTAAAGAAATAAAGATTCTCCTCCCCACAAATAACTTTACAATGAACCAAAATGGTCTCAGTTCCATAACTATTACAACCAGCTCACATACTCACAGTGCCATGATGCTGATCCTGAATATCTGGGGGTCTCATCACACATACCACTTTCATCCCAAACTGCTGCTCCACTTTGGCTATGTCTTCCTCTCCAGAAGGCTCTGTGAGAATCTACGGAGAGAGAGTTCAAGCACTTAATTCTACCAGGCAACAGAGGAAAAGGGCAGATAAAAGAATGAGATTGTAAACCCAGAGTGTGATACGTTTCTAGTGTCTACTATATTAGCACCCACTAGCGCATGGGTGTCGAACTCCAGTCCTGGAGGGCTGCAGGTTTTCATTCTGACCCTCTTCTTCATTAGTTTTTGCTGCTAATTAACGTCTTTTGCCTCAGTTTTAATTAACTTGACTTAGACCCCTTAGTTGTCTCTTTTTCTTTAATTAGCAGCCAAACAATAACGAGACACAAAACGAACCGCCACATGACCACCTCACCTGCGCCCATCACACATTATCTAAAAATAAAGAAAGGTGACGGTCTTGGTAAGGTTGATGGCTCAGGTCACCAAAACATCTTGACAATGTTCTTAGAAAAAACAGAAAAATCAACAGTTTTGGAAATGTCTGCTGTGGCAGAATGAGAGCAGCAACAAGTCTTTGTTTTTTAAATAACAGGTTTAATTAACAGCAAGAATAAGCTTCTCATTAAGAAAGTGATTGGAGTGAAATTGTTTTAGCTGGTCATCTGTTGGCTCGTTTCACATTTCATTTCATTTCGGCAGCCATTTAATAAAGAAAGGAATCCATTCAAGGGAACTGAATCTTTAAAATCAGGGCAATTAAAATGAAGGGCAAAGAAGTTAATTAGCAGTGAAAACTGGTCATTGATTAGGAAAAAGGGTCAGAATGAAAACATGCAGCCACTGAGGCCCTCCAGGCCTGCAGTTTGACACCCGTGCTGACTAGCGAGTCTACAGATCACAGACACCGAAGTCCCTTATTGGCTGTTTAGTGTCATTTCCATAAAACTCTTAATCACAGGCAGATTCTGCATTTTATTTGTGCTTCAGTTAGGTATGTGAATCTCCAAAAAACTCTGAACAAGTCATTTAAACTGTCATCAATCATGCAGAAGATATATGACAACTGTTAATATATCCACACAGCCGCTTGGAATGGGGTTTACAGTACTATGCTAAATAAACGTCATAGAAGAACAGTGTTAGGTAGGAGACACACTCCTCACCGCTGCCTTGTTGTCGGACCCTAAATAAGCCACATAATCTCTCAATATTCACAATGGGAAATACAGTGGGATGCAAAAGTTTGGGCAACCTTGTTAATAGTCATTATTTTCCTGTATAAATCGTTGGTTGTTATGATAAAAAATGTCAGTGAAATATATCATATAGGAGACACACACAGTGATATTTGAGAAGTGAAATGAAGTTTATTGGATTTAAAGAAAGTGTGCAATAATTGTTCAAACAAAATCAGGCAGGTGCATAAATCTGGGCACCGTTGTCATTTTATTGATTTCAAAACTTATTGGAACTCCAATTGGCTTGGTAAGCTCAGTGACCCCTGACCTACATACACAGGTGAATCGGAGTATTTAAGGGGGTCAATTGTAAGTTTCCCTCCTCCTTTAATTTTCTCTGAAGAGTAGCAACATGGGGGTCACAAAACAACTCTCAAATGACCTGAAGACAAAGATTGTTCACCATCATGGTTTAGGGGAAGGATACAGAAAGCTGTCCCAGAGATTTAAGCTGTCTGTTTCCACAGTTAGGAACATATTGAGGAAATGGAAGACCACAGGCTCAGTTCAAGTTAAGGCTCGAAGTGGCAGACCAAGAAAGATTTCGGATAGACAGAAGAGACGAATGGTGAGAACAGTCAGAGTCAACCCACAGACCAGCACCAAAGACCTACAACATCGTCTTGCAGCAGATGGAGTCACTGTGCATCGTTCAACCATTCGGCGCACTTTACACAAGGAGATGCTGTATGTGAGAGTGATGCAGAGGAAGCACAAACAGAGCCACTTGAGGTCTGCTCAAGCACATTTGGACAAGCCAGCTTCATTTTGGAATAAGGTGCTGTGGACTGATGAAACTAAAATGGAGTTATTTGGGCATAACAAGGGGCGTTATGTATGGAGGAAAAAGAACACAGCATTCCAAGAAAAACACCTGCTACCTACAGTAAAATATGGTGGTGGTTCCATCATGCTGTGGGGCTGTGTGGCCAGTGCAGGGACTGGGAATCTTGTCAAAGTTGAGGGACGCATGGATTCCACTCAGTATCAGCAGATTCTGGAGACCAATGTCCTGGAATCAGTGACAAAGCTGAAGCTGCGCCGGGGCTGGATCTTTCAACAAGACAACGACCTGAAACACTGCTCAAAATCCACTAAGGCATTCATGCAGAGGAACAAGTACAACGTTCTGGAATGGCCATCTCAGTCCCCAGACCTGAATAGAATTGAAAATCTGTGGTGTGAGTTAAAGAGAGCTGTCCATGCTCGGACGCCATCAAACCTGAATGAACTCGAGATGTTTTGTAAAGAGGAATCGTCCAAAATACCTTCAACCACAATCCAGACTCTCATTGGAACCTACAGGAAGCGTTTAGAGGCTGTCATTTCTGCAAAAGGCGGATCTACTAAATATTGATTTCATTTCTTTTTTGTGGTGCCCAAATTTATGCACCTGCCTGATTTTGTTTGAACAATTATTGCACACTTTCTGTAAATCCAATAAACTTCATTTCACTTCTCAAATATCACTGTGTGTGTCTCCTATATGATATATTTCACTGACATTTTTTATCATAACAACCAACAATTTATACAGGAAAATAACGACTAATAACAAGGTTGCCCAAACTTTTGCATCCCACTGTATGAAAATACTGGTACAGTGCATTTGTGATTTCAGAATAGCTTTAGATAAACATACTTCATAAATCTTTCTGTTGTCTAGTTTATAAAGTCATTTAAAACATAGCCACAAATTTCTGTTTCTGAATTATTATCTCATTTATTTCTGTCAATGCACCTAAATGACAATAAGTATACAGTGTTACAAAATTTACCTCCAATTTCTGCTATTTAAAAGTGTGATTGTTTAAAAGAAAAAAAAAAAGTCCTACGCAATTAAGGAAGTGATGGTTTTAACCTGAAAGTGAAATTCTAAGGAGCCATTAAAAACACTGAATGCAGCTATTAAGACTGAAATAAGCTATTAAAGGGTGGGGAACCTTAACCAGTGATACTGCTAAAGTTAAAAATCAAAATGTCACAAGCAATAAGTGCTTCATCAAGAACAATTGACTTCTCATTAATACACTAGGTTGGAACTGTGGCCCTCCTGGATCGATGCTGCCCACCTCTGGTCTAAATTAACTACAAATATAAAAAAAAAAAAAATTGATTGCCCAAGTACTGGCCTGCAACAAGTTAGTATTTAGTTGATGAAACGCTGGGTGGCCATGCCAGCCTTAAGTCTGTGTTCATAGGTCTCTCTCTATCAGCTTTGAACATCTGGACAATGCCATTTCTTCCTACAGTGTCTTGTAAAACTACTCAAGCTCTCTAAAGTTGCATGAAGATTGTGAATACTGCCACAAAAATCTCAGTAGAACTGCGATCTTAACTCGCACTCGGCCATTCCAGGACATTAATGTTGTTTTTAAGCCATTCCTACGAAGCCTTGAGGTTGTTCTCTTGCTGGAAAACTAATCATCTCCTAAGGTACAGGTTATTTGCAGACTGCATCAGGTTGTCTTCCAGGATTTACTTGTACTTTGCAGCATTTGTCCCATCTACCCTTAGAAGCCTTCCAGGGCCTGCAGCAGAGAAGCATCCCAACAACATCGTACTTCATGGTGGGGATGAGGTGTTTTTGATAATGTGCAGTGTTCAAATATGGTGTTCAGCCTGATAGCCAAAAAAGTTCAATTTTGGTTTTATCAGACTATACAACCTTCTTCCAACTGACTTCAGAGTTTCCCATGTGCATTCTAGCTTAGACGTCCTGTTTGTTTCTTTTTTTCTTTCCCATCTCCCATAAAGCTGTGACTGATGAAGCACCCGGATTACAGTTAATGCCTGCGCATTCTCTCCAATCTCAGTCACTGAAGCTTATAACAACCTTCAGAGTTCTCACTGGTCTTTTGGTGGTCTGCCTCACCAGAATGGTCACTCAATTTTTGTGAACAACCTGCTCCAGATAGATTTACAGCTACGTGAATGCCATATTCTTTCCATTTCTTAATGATTAATTTCACTGGATATTCAATGAACGATATTTTCTTGTCTCCATCATCTTAATTGAACTTTTCAATCACCTTTTCAAGGAGTTGCTTGGAATGATTTTTTGTCTTCATTGTGTAGGTTAGGCTACCATACTGAATCCCCACAAGATGGCCTTTTAAGATAAGGTGCATTCAATCAATTGAAACCCAAAACAGGCAATCTCCACTGAACTAATTCTTGGACTTCTAAAACCAATTGGTTGCACCAATGAGGATTTAGGTGTGTCATAATAAAGGGGATGAATACTTATGATATTGATTATTTTCTGTTTTATATTTGTATCAGACAGAGGTGTGAGCATGAGAATCCTAGAAAACCTGGCATATAGTTAACCTGGTAAAGTTCTGGGTTGAATGTAGGACACAGACTATTGTGGAAATACAGAAAAAGTGGACTACAGTATATCTTTTAATGATTAACTTACTTCACATAAGAGTATCAGCTAAATAAATAATGTTTTCATGGACGTACCCAGCCAGTTGACTCAATCATCTTCAGATCGAGAGGATCTCCAATACATCGGTCTGACAGGAGGGCGACTGTATGGCAGCAGACCATGCAGCTTAGCAATGGAGACTGCAGGAGTATTCTGGGTTCTGGAACAAGCTCCTGAAAGTCTTGTTGACTAACAGGAACCACACCCCAGATATCAAGCCCTTCTTCTGTCAGTGTGCCTGTCTAAGGGCAAAGTAAGGAAATGGTGGAAGAAAAGAAAAATTAGTCAGAAATTGTTTGACAAGTTGAAAAATGATAACAGTACCCATTAGAAGAGCAATCCTGGAATGTTTTACTGCTATTTACTTACATATGAAATAAATAATAAAGTTGACCTTTGGACTTTTTTCTGTTGTCTGGAGTCTTGGACAGGGGTTTAAGGGAGTGATAGCGATATATATACACACACACACACACACACACACACACACACACACATACATATATATATATATATATATATATATATATATATATATATATATATATATATATATATATATATATATATATATATATATATATATATATATATATATATATATATATATATATATATATATATATATATATATATATATATATATATCCATCGATTTTCTAACCCACTGAATCCGAATACTGGAATCACGGGGGTCTGCTGGAGCCAATCCCAGCCAACACAGGGCACAAGGCAGGAACCAATCCTGGGCAGGGTGCCAACCCACCGCAGGACACACACAAACACACCAAGCACACACTAGGGCCAATTTAGAATCGCCAATCCACCTAACCTGCATGTCTTTGGATTGTGGGAGGAAACTGGAGCGCCTGGAGGAAACCCACGCAGACACGGGGAGAACATGCAAACTCCACGCAGGGAGGACCCGGGAAGCGAATCTGGGTCTCCTAACTGCAAGGCAGCAGCACTACCACTGCGCCACCGTGCCGCCCTAGATATAGATACACTGTGTGCACAATTATTAGGCAAGTTGTATTTTTGAGGATTAATTTTAATATGGAACAAACACAGTGCTATCAGTCAATCCAAAATGTTAATAAACCTGAAACCTGAATGTTTCACAACGGAAATGTGAGTGTGAACATCATCAGGGGAATACATATGCACAATTATTAGGCAACTATTAGTGTGCAGATTTATTATGCAACTAAAGGAAAAATGAAAATTTTCCCATCTCACTTGTTTATTTTCATCTGTTATAGTGAGAATAATAAACAAACACCTCAAAATTTACAAATAAACATCTCTGACATTTCAAAAAAAATCAATCAATCAATCAATGACCAATATAGCCACCCTTCTTTCCAATAACAGTCATAAGCCTTTCCATTCATGGAGTCTGTCAGTTTCTTGATCTGTTGACGATCAGCTTTTTGTGGAGCAGTGACTACAGCCTCCCAGACACACTCCAGAGAGGTGTCTTGTTTTTCTCCCCCGTAAATCTAGCGTTTAAGAAGTGCCCACAAGTTCTCGATAGGGTTTAGGTCAGATGAGGAAGGGGGGCCATGTCATTATTCCTTCATCTTTAAGGCCTTTACTGGCTGGCCACGCAGTGGAGAACTTCGATGCAAGTGATGGGAGCATTGGCCTGCATAAAAATCATGGTCTTTTCCTGTATCACTGTTTGAAGAAAGTGTCTTCAAAAACTGGCAGTAGGTTTGGGAGTTGATTTTGAGTTCATCTTCAATGCAAAAGGTCCAACTAGCTCATCTTTAAAAATACCAGCTCATACCAGTACCCCACCTCCACATTGGAGTGGAGCTCTGTGCCCATTACTGATCCACAGGTCCATCCATCTGGTCCATCAAGAGTCACTCTCATCTTATCGGTCCATAAAACCTTTGAAAAAAATCTGTCTTCAGATATTTCTTGGCCCAGTTTTGACGTTTCAACTTATGTTTCTTGTTCAGTGGTGGTTGGGTTTCAGCCCTCCTTACCTTGGCCATGTCTTTGAGCACTGAACACCTTGTACTTCTGGGCACTCCAGGTAGGTTGCAGCTCTGGAATATGAAAGTACTGGAGGATAATGGGTTCCTGGTAGCTTCACGTTTGATTCTTCTCAAATCTTTGGCAGCTAATTTGCGTCTTTTGTTCTCAACATGTTTCTTGCGACCCTGTTGACTATTTGCAACAAAATGTTTGATGGTTCTGTGATCACACACCAATATCTTAGCAATTCCAAAAGTGCTGCAGCCCTCTGAAAGACTTTTTACAATTTTTGACTTTTCAGAGTCAGTTAAATCTCTTTTTTGGCCCATTTTGCCTGAGGAAAACTAGCTGCCTAATAATTCTGCACACCTTGATATAGGGTGTTGATCTCCTTAGGCCACACCCTCCCTCATCACACAAATACACATCACCTGACGTGCTTAAATCCAATAAGCATTCAAGTTAATACAGCTTGGAGTTGGAATATACGCATTAAAAATGATGATATGGTCAAAATACTCACTTGCCTAATAATTGTGCACACAGTGTATAGATATAGATATATATATACATATACATACATACACATACACACACACACGCATATAAAATTTTTTAACTACCATGATCTTGGAGACAACCATAACAAACAACATCCCAAACTAAACCTCAAAGTGCCCACTAAAGGGGAAGACCCATCAAAACCCAGCTAGTAATGGAAGAGCTAACACAGGACATATTTATAAATAAACAATTTATTTTACAAAAACCTCTGTTAAACGAAGGAGGCTGAAATGAGCATTCAAAGGTAAGGAGGAGTTGCCTAAATAGAACATAATGTAGCAATGTCCCAAAACACAAATACATAAGGATAGTCTACAAAAAAGAGCAAACAGTCAAAATCTAGATCAATAAATCAAAGCATAGCAACAGATACTAGAGCTTACCAATAAAACAAGTGCATTCAATGAACTGCAAGGGACTGTGGGTTATCCTCAGCATTTAAAGGGCTGAGATAAAGCCTTTGACAGTGATAGGCAGGAGGCCCTACCTCCTGTGAAACCACCCACAAAACACATGTCAGACAGTAAAAGATACATAGAAACTAAATGATCAAAAATACTAACTGAAACAAAAGAATCAAAAATGAACAAAACAGACATAAAAGAGGAATTTGAACCACAACTATGGAGGGAATCCTAGTTGAACCATAAAATTAACATGTTGTTCAAAGGCAAGATTTACTGGACTGGACAGATCAAAAGGAAAATTATTATTATATACAGGTATTGTGATGCTTTATTACCCTAAAACTAACTGATTTTCTTTTTAATTAGCAAGGAAAGGACAAAACACCTTGTTATTATCTTTTAGTCCTTATGGATTTTTGTGGCAGTGCTGTCAACAATCCCACTCTATAAATGCAAATGAAGTATAAGCTTATGAGACGTGAAATAGTGAACAACAGGGAGTTTGGTGTTGCACAAGTTAGAAATACTGCTCCTTGTCTGGACTAATGGAGTTAAGCCTAAACAGAATAAGGAATAAGCTGGTGCAGGTAAAGAAATTACAAAAATTAAATGACCTAATGAAAACACCTGCAATAGATTTAGAAAAATGCTGTTCTTGCCGCAACTTCTATAATTATGCTGTCAATATTCTCAGTGAGTGCTCACTGACATAATTGATTAATTGAAACTGTTTTTCCTACTCTTCTCCAAACTTTTCCTTTGTTGTAGTAGCTACTTCAAGGATGAAAAATTTTAGCTACCCTCTTCCTCCAATTACAGTCTACCTCACCATAGACCACGAGGCTAAACATCAAACCAGTCACATGCTTAAACAAACGACCATTGTATTCACCTTGTCGAAACAGAAGAGCTTAATTTTTCCGCAGACATTGATGCGTGGAGGGCTAATGCAAAACACTCCATGCTTCTTCAGTCGGTTTTGAGAGTAAATGGTACCAGCAGTCATGGCAGCGGGCAGAGCAGGTGGTACAATGATGGTCACGAGATCCAGTGCTCGGGTGATAAGTGTCTCCCATCTGGTCTAAAAAAAACAAAAAGAGCTGAGCTGTTTAGGACAAATTTCCAAAATATCACAGAAAAAAAAATCACTTAAAATAAGCAGAATTGTCAATTTAAAAACTGACACATAATGCCCTCCTTGGAAATTGGTTTGGACAAAATACCCAAATGTTGTTGTTTTTTTATCCTGACGTGCAAGGTGCATTGTGGGACTTTACCTACACCTAAGATGATATCTAGTCAATTCAAATGTGCCACAGGTGGACTTCTAATAAAGTTCTACAGATTTCTCACTGAGAATTACCATAAATAGGATGCACCTGACCAGAATTTGGAGTGTCACAGGAAAAAGTCTACATACCCATAAGTAAGAGATTTCAGTTTTCAATTTTTAATAAATTTACAAGCCTCTCTGTAAAACATGTTTTCACTTATAATTCTGTGTTCTTGAGTGTAGATTGATTAGCAACAATTGCACATTTATCCATTTAAAATGAAATCTACAACACAGTAAATTGTGCAGAAAGGGAAGGGGTCTGAATACTTTCTAAATCAGCTCAGGCTGCCATATTGTGCACTGGTGCACAACATAATCTCCTACAGTATTAATAAGGTTCAACTATTAGCTCCAAATGCACCATCCATGTGGACACCACTACAGTCACAATTGTGAGCTGCTGTCAGAAAGATACAAAATTATGGAAAAATGTATATATATCTAAGAAAGCAGAAATTGTGATGGCAGTGCCATGATACAGTTCCCATCCTAAGATGCACATTCAACTGTTTAATACTTGAACATCTGACACATCAGTGATAGTGCTAGCAGCCAGACATTGAAGCATCACCCCAGTATTACCATTAACGGCTGAATAACCCAAGACAGATTTTGTTTTCATATTACCTTATTTTGACTTAGAATTACCATGCTGTAAACTGTGCCAATGAGAGCTGCCAAGAAAAATGACAAAACATAAAATTAGCAAATAAAACAAACCAAAATGAGCATTGTTCATCTTCTAATATATCTATCTGAGCACTTATGAGCAGTGAAGCAATCATTCTAACATTCACTTTTTTGCATTGAAGGTTTATGCATGAACAAATGTCTACCTGAGGCGATACTCTAAGGCAGCAAAATGCATTGTTTGAGGCACAGGCGCTGTATATTGTAAATCTGTTCCATCAGAGCAATTTTTACATCATCAGATCATCTTTTTCTAACAAACAAAAAGTTATATATCATGTATAAAAAAAGAAGCAAGGTACCCAGAATTCCAAGGAACAGCACAAACTTCATGGAGTCTTGATAAAAACGGAAACTGACTGGTTTGGGGTATAGAATGGAGCTGATTAGATCTCCCTTTGCTGTGTAAAACCCTAAAAAAAAAAAGAAAAATGAGACGTACATCAATTTGCTGAAAATGTCACACAAAGTTCCAAGAATGCTATTGGAGAAAAATAAAGAAAGACAAAAAAAATCAAGCTTGAGGTTATTTGAGGGACAGTGGCATGACGGATTGTCCTTATTACATATTAATGACGCACCATGTCAAAAAACAAACAAACATTCAGTGGGAAAACATGCAATGCAAATCACTACGCAGATTTAGTTTTGAAAACAGGGCTCCAGTGAAACTCTTGGTAATGGGAGGGATGATATAATGGTAGTTTTAGGATGACCCTACTGTCACAAGCAGCATTTTTATGAGAAGAGCAGCCCAGTTACCTGTTCGTACTACCACAGCCAACACTCTGTTGTTGTCCCATGCTTTGGCCTGAATGACATGAGTACCACAAAAAAGCGTGTGTCTCTTCTGCTCATTGGGAGAGTATATTTTGTTAATGGCTTGTGGGCCAAAAGGCAAAGGAGTCTTCATCACTGGAGCACTCTCACCTGTAAAATTGGTACAGTAAACATTTGACTTGAAGTTAAACTTAAATAATAAAAAAAAAAATACATGTTACATTTTTAATGAATCCGACTAACCTGTCAGCATGCTCTCATTAACCATACACTCTCCTGAGAGCAGGGCAGCATCACAGGGCAGGAGTATCCCTTCATGTGGCACAAGAAGGCAATCACCTGGAACCAGGTCTAAGGAGCTTACAGTCGCCTGCTCTGAAACACAAAAAACATAGGATAAAATCTTTACCCATCTCATAGTATTTGGCATAAATATTAACTACAATTATTATAAAAAGAAAATATTTTCAAAGTTTTAATATTCTTTATTTACAGCTATTCACAAGTTTCTTATATTAAAAACTGTATTTTA
Organism: Polypterus senegalus; assembly: GCF_016835505.1. Taxonomy (NCBI): domain Eukaryota; kingdom Metazoa; phylum Chordata; class Cladistia; order Polypteriformes; family Polypteridae; genus Polypterus; species Polypterus senegalus. The sequence goes on from NC_053159.1 coordinate 18,118,706, forward strand.
TCTGTTAATTTAAAGCTCCGCTTCTACAGTAGAATTGTGACTATGGCAAGGTGGGAGGCAGAGAAGATGGTTGTTCATTTTCATTTTCTGAGGCACAGTGAAGCTAGTCAAGTGTTCACCACTTGATGGTGAGTTATCTCAGATGGATTAATTACTTGCTGGACAGACCTAGAAGACCTAAACAGGTAGCGAGTGTGTTCTTGGGAAGGACTACCGAATGTCTCTGTTCAGAATAAATTAAACTCTCACTTTCAGAAGAGGTTCCATTGCAGCTTGGGAGAGGTCAGGGATGTAGAGTTTGAATTAACCTTGTGGCAGAACTTGGCAGTGGAGGCAGCTGCAAAGAACTATGGCTAAAATGCTGTTGGTGACTTTTACGGCAGCAACCTTTGGACCCATTGGTGAATAACAGCAGTACAGGAAGCTGTTTAAGAAAGAGGACTACCAAGAAATGTTAGCAGGATGGTCTCTAGTCTTGGCTAACAGGTACTGGTATGCCAAAAAAGATAGCAGCTGCAGCAGGGTTGAAGTTATGGCCCATGAATGGGTGGAACTTGGTGAAGGTGGATATTAGGACAACCTAAAATGGGTTCTTACATTTGATAACGCCAAAAGAGTAGGAAAAATTATGCATAAAGTCTTACAAAGAAGTTCAAATACCTGGTGAATATGCCCTCCCTCTCCTCGTAGAAAGTACAAGAATCGTTAGTGGAGGTTGGGTCTTTCTTTTTGACCATAGTCACTACTGTAATTAAAAGGACACAAAGAGGCAAGGCGATTCCTGCACAGGATTGCTGTTGCTCACTCTCCAGGACAGGGTAAGGAGCATGACAATACAGGATGGACCATAGGAGTAAATTGAGTTGGTGCATGACAGCTAGAGCCAACACTAATATAAGCCTTATGAGTATTTAAAGGCAACCATCAAAAATGATATCACTGAAGCAGAATAGCAGTTGGAAAGAAATACTGTGGAAAATACGAAATGTGATGCAAAAACATTTGTCTACTATGTATTAGTTAATGAATGTTCAAGGAGGAGGTAAAGTGCATCGTAAACTTAAATATTTTTCTAAAGTATATGAAAAGATTGATAACCTCTTGTCAGCCAAAGAAACTATTAAAGAGGTATGAAGCAAGTTGAAAATTATTGGGAGAGAGAAGGAGTAGTGCTGCTTAAAATGAAAACACTGAAATCAAATAAATTATAAGGACCAGATAACATTTACTATTTAAAGAAGTAAGCGAGTGTATGCTGTGTGTGTGTGTGTGTGTGTGTGTGTGTGTGTGTGTGTATGTATATATATATGTGTATGTATATATATATATATATATATATATATATATATATAAATACACATATGGAAGTACAGTATATGTATCCTCGGAAGGCAGTCTCCCATTGACCATCCATGATGGTGGTTTCCCATCCAGGTAAGGAAGCTGCATTGAACCTGAAAAGGATGCCAGACCATCCATGTCTTTCACAACACACACACACACACATATTTACATACTCATACATACCCATATTTACCCTAAAAAGTATTTTTTATAAAACTGACTGCTTCCTGGAAAAATTCCTAAAAATTAGTAGCTCGCAAATGTTGTCCCATTAAATACAAAAAAAAGTTGATATTGCTGATCCAAGTAACTATGGGTCAATAAGTTTAACAAGCATCATGGGTAAATTAATGGAAGGTATTATTAAGTAAAAGACTGAACAACATATGTCAAGAACAGGTGTATCTGTGAGCAGGGTTTAGATGGTTTAGACCGTTTACTATCCATCCATCCATCCATTTTCTAACCCGCTGAATCCGAATACAGGGTCACGGGGGTCTGCTGGAGCCAATCCCAGCCAACACAGGGCACAAGGCAGGAACCAATCCTGGGCAGGGTGCCAACCCACTGCAGGACCGTTTACTAATATGTTGTAATTCAAAAAAAAAGTATATAATCAGGGAAGTGAATATAATATTAGTTATCTTGATCAAATTAAAAGAAGCTGGAGTTCAAGGCAGCAGCGTGCAGAATTATCTTAAACACTAAAAGCAAAGGGTTGAGGTACAGTGAATGTTTTATGGATTAGGTGATGTCAAAAGTTCCATCCCTCAAGTATTGGTGTTGTGGCTGTTGATCTTCTTAATTAATATAAATTATTTTGATTAAAAACAAATGTAAATGCCAAGCTAGCAGATAACCTAGAATTAGCCCAATCATTATAGATGGACCTGGACAGAACTTAAACTTTGGCAGAATCGTGGCAAATACAATTTAATGCTAATAAAAGTAATGAACTAAATGTAAGCAGTGCAAATACTACATTTGAATGCACAAGGGCAGTCTGAAATATGAAAATACACTGTATGACATCTGAGGAATTATAAGGAGTTGCCACTGTTCACATATGTGCAGAAGCAGTCAAGGAGGCCAGCAGCATGATAAGTTATATACACTAAGGTATGTGAAATACAAGTCAATGGATGTTACATAACACACTTGTGAGGGGTCAGCTGGAAAACCATGCGATGACAACATGAGAGAAAAAGAGAACATTAGAGAAGAGCAACGAGTATCCGATTCTAGGACTGTGAGGTATGAGATACCAGGAAACATTTAAGGATTTAAACCTTTTCAGTATAAGCAAATGGAAATTCACAGGGAACATCAAAGTTATAAAAGGAATTTGTACTGGGATATTACTTTAAGAGCAGGTCTTCTGTCACTTTAAAATGAACAAGAACACGGGACACAAATGGAAATTGGACATGTGGAATAAGTTACAAAGTAGTGTGATGATCAGTAATGATTTCATTTTGCAAGAGTTACGTCTACAAAGACTGCCAAGCTATGTTGGGCCGAATAGCCAGTTTCCGGTGTAATTGTTTAAATGTTCTAAATGTTCATACCCAAACCCCCTTTTCACACTACTCACTACTGTTCATCTTGGCTCCCGATTATGGAATTTAAGAGCTATGATTTCACTCTTTAGTGAAAAATTTTATTGCTACTGTAACTACTGAACAAATCCACTATTATATTTTTATATGTTTTTCACTGTTTTCTATTGTACATTTTTCATGTCAATATCTTCTAGGAAATTTTGTAGTACAGATTAATTCCTCTTTTATGATGATAACTGAAACAAACGATATTAAGAATTTGGCAACTTTCAGCAAATTAACTGTAAAGTAGGGAAGAAGCAACACAGCAAAAACACAAACATTTGAAGAAAGTGTTCAAGATTTCACCTTACCTCCAGTTGCTCTCAATATCGTAACCTTTGTTGTAAGATGAGCCATGTTCCTCAAAGTGATACTTTGCTATTGAAAAAAAAACAATAAAAAAAAAAACACAAAGTAACAGTAAACTAAAGAGACATGGAGCCAAAATGAACATCAAATGTCTGTGCCACCTATACTAATGGTCAAAGAAACGACATTCTAGTTACATAAACCTGATATAATCTGTTATTAAATAAAAGAAAGTGACATTTCCAATAGGCACTGCAACGAAGACTGTTATACTATCCCTAAAATGTGAATAACAGAAGGCTTTGGCGCTGGTTGAAGCCAAATTGCTGAAAGACTAGAAACTGCCTTGAATAAGAGACTGAAACCCAGGAAGTAAAATTAATGTTTAGAAAAAAATGTTCACTAGTCAGAATTAATTTTTTCACAATTGCAATAACTAGGCTCATTAGCTTATGAATTGCACAGTCTTCTGATTGACAATTCCTATTCCCTCCAGTAAAAGAACTTCCATACAAAATGTTCATTTGCAAGAGGACAAGCATTTAGAACTTCAGCCTTGTTATGAGTTGCTTGAGTATGTAGAATAAAACCAACTGGAAATATAATGCAATAGGATTATAAACATCTTTCATTCCAATGGGACCATCTTGTCAGACTGCACATTGCCAAACTGCCAAATGTTTTGCAGGGACAAATTAATTACAGTATACACATTAATATGATATTCACCAGTCTATGTATTACTGGAACTAAACAACTGTAGTATATTAATTTGATCCTATGATTTGATTTACCAACTGGAGTGATAATTTCTGGTATGGAACGGGACCCGGACACAGACAGACGGATAACAGTTTAGCACCCAACACACTCATATTTATTCACAATATTTACAATAACGTTCAGTGCACAACCCAGTGCCTCCAGCACCGATCCCCCAAAGTCCCGGCCTCACAGTCTCCAGTGCCTTCCTTCTGGCCGCCTCCACTCCTCTCTCTAAGCTCCATCCTCCTCCACCCGACTCTTACTCCCGAATGAAGGGAGGCGGCCCCTTATATACCAGCCCGGGCTCCAGCTGCTTCCAGGCAGTCCTCCGCGGACACACCCCCGTGTGGCGGAAGTGCCGGCTGCGCACCCGGAAGCCCTCCGGGTGTCCCCAGTCTTCTTCCCCCCAGCACTTCCTGGTGTGGCGGAAGTGCTGAGGTCCAGGGCTCTTCAGGCACCGGGGCGCCCTCTGGCGGTGACCATGGGCCCCTGCAGGGTTGGGCTACCAAGCCCTCTACCCGTGGCCCCCAACACAACCAGGGTAGTCACCCCCTCATAGTCTGGAGGAGACACAAGCCTTCCTCCGGTCCTCCTGGGCGGCCCCCAGCCGCCCACCACACTGGAAACAGGTAAATTACATACAGTGTACACACAGGCACAGTGGACATAAAAGGGCTCTCTCCACATCTACTCAAAGCCAGCCACAAAAATAGACATTGAATTTTTGAAAAGAGAAATGAATACTTTGTGCATTTTTATGCAATGCAAAACAAAACAGTGACAAATGGGTTTATTGCGTCACGGGACTTAATAAATGATTCAGTCCTTATTACGGAGTTTGCAAGAAAATACGTTAGCAGAGTGAACAGACCTATCTAGAGGTGGAGCTAAAAGACAGAGGTCTACAAGTGCTTCACAGAGTCTGGACAGGGCGAGATGGGTGTCTGGGAGCTGGCCGAGCAGGGCTTAACAATTAAGTGGCAGCAGTCCGCATTCCTTTAAATCAGGAGGGTTAGAGAAAGAGGGAGGAGACATTCTTAGCCATACAGTTGTTAGTGCTTTCCTGTAAGGTGTCACATGAATGAGAATGGGAGTTCAGCTTAAGGGCTCCGGTGACAGCAATTACTCGCCAAACCAGAGATTGGTGCTGTGGTCTAATGCCTTCTTTCTCTCTTCGTCTCTCTGCAGAACGGAAGACTGACAGCTACTGCAATGCTTAATATCACTTCCGTTGTCCACCCTCCTGGACCCACCCTTTCCTGCCAAGTGACTATATAACACGGAAACTGGCTGTCTTGTTCTCAATTCTGTTTTGAACTCGCGCCAGGAAAGACGTCTCCGTACACAATTAAGTGTTGCATTATTGTGCATTTTTTTTAAATTATATGCAGTCACCAAGGTGGTGCCCCAACACTTTCACTTTGTTCCTTTTGTACAATGGACATCATCTCAGGAAAAAAGAAGAACATAAGGTTGAGAACAGTGTAAGCTAATCAAATCTTGTTTATGGTTCTTATCATTTTTGGAACACGTTTTCACCCATAAAAATGGGAAAGTGTTTTAAATATCAATCTCTCTAGGCGCTTAGAATAGAGCACTGTGGTATTTAACTGTTCATTAAACATGCCTGTTATGGGGATGATACTGTGGCAGCAGTACAGAAAGAACTTCAGTTCCCAGCTGTCAGCCGTAGTGTGCAGTGGTTGATGGGAGATTGGTGCATGCTTTAAAAGAATTTGGTGTTGAGACTTCATCAAGAAACAAAACAGTCAAAGTGAAGCTGCAGCGGTTCATTATAGATAGCATTTAAATGCATGTTTTTGCGTGCAGACTGTGTATGCATGTACAGTATGTGATTAATATGCTTACGATTTTCATATCGAACTAGGTAACATTTTCTGTGTATAATTTATTGAGTATTCCATTATACCAGAATAAGATTTCATACAGTTATCATGACTTCCCATTAATAAAAATATACTGAGCAACCTGCCAGTTCAGACCCAGATAGAATTAACAATATGTAGTATTTTAACAGAAATAAATAATTAAAAATACTTGGGGGCTCCATTCTCCAACCTCCGTGTTTGGTTTTCCGGATACACACTTTTAAGATTTTTTTTTCTTTCAATTGTTGCTATTTCATTGGTTTCACTTTTGTTTCAGAACTTCTGTAAAAACAATATTTGGAATCTTGCGAGTCCCAATATGCTGAATCTTTTCAATGAGGTCAGTGAGACACGTGTTTAATGACTTTGTACCGTAATTCAGGATAGGTTTCGCTGTTTGGAATTTTAGCACAGACAAAACGATCAACATCATCAGCAGTCAATAATTTTTTTGCAAAGTAACCAATAAATGCATGTGAGGTAAACCACGTTTTTGAAATTCTCGGGCTTAAACTTCAAAGCCTTACAATATTTACATACTTCTGACAGATCACCTATGTCCATATATTCAATCTCTATTCGCCTTTTCGTTATTTCTCCAAGTAATAATTTCTCTTTTTTTGCACTAATGCGATCTTTACTTTCTTTGTTTTGACACTGTCGTTTTTTTTCTGCTTTCATATTCTGTATCTTGCTCAGCATGTGCATCGCGCCTACGGTTTTTTTTTTTGAGTCTTTTGAATTCCAGTTTTTATATCTCTAACCTGCTCTACATGCATTTGGCTCCCTTTTTTTTTAACCTGTTTATGACGTTTTACTTTGTTTTCTACTCTGTCTTTTATTGCTGACCTTGCTTTGTCCTGTTTTTGTTTCCCCAAAGACACCTGGTCCGTAGTGATTATTTTCTCTTTTTCGAGTAATAATTTCCGTTTGTTTGCGCTACTGCGATCTTCACTTTTTTTTAATATACTTTCTAATTTTCCTACTTTCATATTCTTTAACTTTCTCCAAGTGTATCGCGCCGTTTGTTTTTATTTTTTTGAGCCTTTCGAACGCCACTGCTTTCATAAACTCTAACCGGTTCTGCATGTGTATAGCGCCAACGTTTGTGAACGTCTTTATGAAGTTCTACTTTGTCTTTTACTCTGTCTTTTAATTCTGAGCCCGACTGGACGTGCTTTTTTTCAATTCCACTTGTTCCGGGCTGATAATTATTTTCCTTATTTTCTCAATTTACACCTAGATTATTCTTTTTCTATTTTGCTTTTTTTCTCTCCAACGCTTTTGAGTCTCTTTTCTCCGCGCTGCTTTCTTCTTTGCTTAGTCGTCGACGTTTCATTTATAACGTATTGTTCTTATACGCTGTATATGCGCTGAGACCCTGGATCTGTGTGTGCTCAAATCCTTTACACGACTGAGTGTTTTGCTGCCCGTGGTCTTATTTGATATTGGTTGTAAGTCAGGTGTGTCTTGCAAGAATCTCATGTTCTACGTCATCGCAAGACAGTCCTGGGTCAATCTCTTGGCACAAAGTCTCATGTTCAAGGTTCCGGCAAGACACTCTGTGGCCAATCTCTCAGTCTCGCGGGTCTTTTAAGTGTCTTCCGTGATCTTAACGTGAAGATCACGTCTCGTCTCCCATCTTTCTCTCCCAGGATTTTTTATTTTTTTTTTATAATAGAGAGATTGGAGTCTCAAAATGATTTAATTATTATGTTAACATTGCAGCAGTTTTCCTCCAAATTGCAACAATTTAGCCATGCCCAGAATGGCCTTTGAAAAATATTTATTTCAAGAGTTTCTGACTTCAGAGAGAAGCCTTTTTTGCAGGGTGGGAGCCTACAAGTTTTGTGCTGTGCCAGAGACGGTGTATAATAAATAAATACATAAATAGATACAAACAAACATGAATCAGTAAAATATTTAATGAACCAACCCAATGGATAATTAACCCAGCACTGAGCACACTGACACATGACACACCCAACTTAGAAATACTAATTATCCAAACAAAACTGGAAAACACAGAGAAAACCCAAATGGACACAGGGAAAATGTGAAAATCTGACAAAGACAGAGACTGCTATGAGCATTTGAATTTAGATCCCAGGTGTGATACCCAGATAACTAAGGTGCAACATGTTGCCCAAATTAACCAATTATTTCCATGGTTGTTAAAGAGATTAATAAATGATATAATCTACCGATTGATTTATTATTCATAATATCATAGTGTTAATATTCAAGTAAAAATTGATTCTTACCTTTCTGGTTTCATAAAGAGAAATACCGATGGAAATGACTGAAATTATAAAGATGCACACTGCATAGTAATAATAGTTATCACACATCCACAGGATAATACTGAAAATCTGGAAAAGGTAAAATGGGTTCAGCACCTGGAGAGGGAAAAATATTACAAAAACTGTAAATATTGTGGGGTACAGCCCGGACACAGACAGGCAGACATACTGTTTCACCACACACGTGTTTATTTACAAGTTCAAAGTACAAGTAAGTGCACAAACCCAGTGCCACAGCACCAATCACCCCTTACAGTCCTGGCCGCACTACAATGCCTTGCACAGTCCTCAGACCGCCTCCACTCCTCTCCTCCGAGCTCCATCCACCTCCACCCGACTCTTGCTGTCGACTGGAGGGAGGCGGTCCCTTTTATCCGCACCCAGATGAGCTCCAGGTGCTCCCCGACAATCTTCCGCTGACACGCCCCAGTGTGGCGGAAGTTGTTATACTACATTTTTCTTTATGTCACTATATCTGGACAATACTGTTATGAGTTTTATTCACATGTGCATGTTAACTGTGGCACACAGGGGCTGAGCAGTTAGAATTGCTAGCCAAGCATTGGATTAGATAGCCAAAGACAACTGGAGGCTTGTATAGTCAGCTTAAACACAGGTTAGTGTATTTCTGTCCTCTATCAGCACAAATCTTCTTTCCTTATTGGGAGAATGAGAATCGGCATGTAAGCACTATGATATTTCTGTATTTTGTGGGGGAGGAATTCAGCCCTTGTTTGGAGACGGAGAAGACCAGCAAGTGAAGCAAGACATTATAAAGGCTTGGACAACAGCCAGACCCTTAGAGGCGGAATCGACAAAGCTCGAAGAAAAACCTCCCAGCGTGGTGACGAGAAAATGGCCGACTGTGTTAATCCAGATTTCCCACCTGGATTAAGTCTGTCCATGCGCCTCTCCGTCTGTAACCGCGTTAACCGTCAGTAAATGTAAGCTAAAAGATATTTTTTCTCATGTGATTCTTGTACCGCCGTAATCACGATGGGAGGGATATCGCCTTTTCTGGTATATTATGATATTGTTTAATTATTTAATATGCCACAATTTTAAAAGAACACATTTCCAAGAGAGCTAATGCCTCTTCAGGAAACAGAAGTGCCGGCTGTTCTCCCGGAAGCTCTCCGGGTGTCCCTGCTTCTCTTCCCCCCAGCACTTCCTGGTGTGGTGGAAGTACTGGGGTCCAGGGTCCCCAAGGCATTGGGGCACCTCCTGGCGGTGACCACGGGCCCCTACAAGGTGGCCCTGCACCCGTGGCCCCCAAAGCAACCAGGAAGGCGGCCCCCACGTGATCCAGGGTGGGCTTTGACCCTCTTCCGGTCCCTCACGGCATCCCGGCCGGGTCGTTGCCCCTAGCATCTCTGACAATATATTACGGTATATATACAGTATATAGTACAGTATTACTGTAATTACATTACATATCAAATTTCAATTCAGTTCATCTTAAGATTCTGTGCACTGTTGTGGAAGTTTTGATGTCAAACAGATGCAATCCATGCAGCTATTCGGTAGCATGTATGACATGTGTAGTTAACTATTGGTGGCAGAAAGCAGGAAACAATCACAATTTTGTTGCCAAAAGTTATGGGTTTCCGCTACAGGTATTTTCTTTCTGAGCATCTTGTACTTTTATGGAATACTCCATCCAAAAATTATGTGTTTTTATATGTTGCTTACCCAATGAGCTTCATTGAGATGGCCAAGAAAAAAATTCAAACTCGTGATTTCATGCAAAACAGAGATTTTTGATATATTTGGAGTCTATGGTGACCACTGCCAGAGAACAGCTAATATTACCAAAACATCTATGTCTGATATGGGAGAGCCAAACTTGTGAAATAAACAGAGGATTGAGACCAGAAAATTAGATCAGGTCAAAGATCAACGCAAGCATCATTAAGAAGAGAACAGAGAGATCGACAATCACAAGGCCAAAAAACAAAGAAAACTTGCAGCAACAAAAGGACATGTAAGAAAATCAGAATAGCACGACACATTAAAAAGGATTTTTTTTATCCAAACACACATAATGAAATACAAGTCATCCTGGTATATAATGTTGTCATGGTAATGATATCACATGTTGCACTGCACAAAAACAAACAGTTTTAATTTCATGTTTTCATACAGAATGGAGAAAAAGTCTTGGATATAATTGGGGTCTATGGTGACCAATGCTGGACAACAGAAAATATTATCAAAAAAAAAAATTCAGTGTTACTCGTGTCACATAATCTAGATCTCAAGTCATCCAGTCATAAGCTCATAATGTCCCAGACGCATGTATTACTAAAATATATTGTTAAATAAACCAATTCCGGAAAACACTCTCCTAAATTAAAATGGAATGTTCCCGGACATAAACAAGCATTTGTACTGAAGACCCATCTCACGGTACTTGTGCAAATTTGTCTCAACAAGCAGAAGTTCAATTCACCCATGCAGTTTCACAAACTGCTACAAAATAACACTGAGGTTATCTAGACGCACTGCTATGAATATAAAAAACGATGGGAGGCAGGTCTACAATTCAAATGCTCATTTGAGTCCAAGTACGTTCCATTTTTGTTCATGACTGTTTTCCAGAGGTGGTTTATTTAACAATATTTCAGTAAAAACACATACGTTTGGGATGTTGTGAGCATACTACTGGACACAGGTATGCATATTTTTATATTTATATTTTATATTGTTTGCTGTTCTCCGGTTTTGGTCACTTTAAATGCCAACTATATCAGAAACAGTATTATCTCCATGCTGCACTAAAAACATGAGATTGCAATTTTTTCTCAGCCATTAATACGTATGATAGACAGATAGATAGATCTTTATTTGTCCCTAGGGGGAATTTTGGCTTTTTACAGAAGCTCTTTAAATGAATAGAGACATAAATAGGTAAATACAGTGGTGTGAAAAACTATTTGCCCCCCTCCTGATTTCTTATTCTTTTGCATGTTTGTCACACAAAATGTTTCTGATCATCAAACACATTTAACCATTAGTCAAATATAACACAAGTAAACACAAAATGCAGTTTTTAAATGATGGTTTTTATTATTTAGGGAGAAAAAACATCCAAACCTACATGGCCCTGTGTGAAAAACTAATTGCGCCCTTGTTCAAAAATCACCTAACTGTGGTGTATCACACCTGAGTTCAATTTCCGTAGCCACCCCCAGGCCTGATTACTGCCACACCTGTTTCAATCAAGAAATCACTTCAATAGGAGCTGCCTGACACAGAGAAGTAGACCAAAAGCACCTCAAAAGCTAGACATCATGCCAAGATCCAAAGAAATTCAGGAACAAATGAGAACAGAAGTCATTGAGATCTATCAGTCTGGTAAAGGTTATAAAGCCATTTCTAAAGCTTTGGGACTCCAGCGAACCACAGTGAGAGCCATTATCCACAAATGGCAAAAACATGGAACAGTGGTGAACCTTCCCAGGAGTGGCCGGCCGACCAAAATGACCCCAAGAGCGCAGAGACGACTCATCCGAGAGGTCACAAAAGACCCCAGGACAACGTCTAAACAACTGCAGGCCTCACTTGCCTCAATTAAGGTCAGTGTTCACGACTCCACCATAAGAAAGAGACTGGGCAAAAGCGGCCTGCATGGCAGATTTCAAGGCGCAAACCACTGTTAAGCAAAAGAACATTAGGGCTCGTCTCAATTTTGCTAAGAAACATCTCAATGATTGCCAAGACTTTGGGAAAATACCTTGTGGACTGATGAGACAAAAGTTGAACTTTTGGAAGGCAAATGTCCGTTACATCTGGCGTAAAAGGAACACAGCATTTCAGAAAAAGAACATCATACCAACAGTAAAATATGGTGGTGGTAGTGTGATGGTCCGGGGTTGTTTTGCTGCTTCAGGACCTGGAAGGCTTGCTGTGATAGATGGAACCATGAATTCTACTGTCTACCAAAAAATCCTGAAGGAGAATGTCCGGCCATCTGTTCGTCAACTCAAGCTGAAGCGATCTTGGGTGCTGCAACAGGACAATGACCCAAAACACACCAGCAAATCCACCTCTGAATGGCTGAAGAAAACTAAAATGAAGACTTTGGAGTGGCCTAGTCAAAGTCCTGACCTGAATCCAATTGAGATGCTATGGCATGACCTTAAAAAGGCGGTTCATGCTAGAAAACCCTCAAATAAAGCTGAATTACAACAATTCTGCAAAGATGAGTGGGTTAAAAATTCCTCCAGAGCGCTGTAAAAGACTCATTGCAAGTTATACAAGCGCTTGATTGCAGTTATTGCTGCTAAGGGTGGCCCAACTAGTTATTAGGTTCAGGGGGCAATTACTTTTTCACACAGGGCCATGTAGGTTTGGATTTTTTCTCCCTAAATAATAAAAACCATCATTTAAAAACTGCATTTTGTGTTTACTTGTGTTATATTTGACATAATGGTTAAATGTGTTTGATGATCAGAAACATTTTGTGTGACAAACATGCAAAAGAATAAGAAATCAGGAAGGGGGCAAATAGTTTTTCACACCACTGTAAATACATATATAAATAAATATACACACACACTTTGGTCTGAACACACATCAGAATGTCTGTAAGGCAAGAAAATTAAAAAGAAAGAAACTTCTGTAAGTAACATACAGCATTTCCTTTCTGTGCATCCTGTACTTTAAGGAATACTCCACCCAAAAATCATCTGTTTTTATATGTTACTTATCCCGTGAAAAAAATTATATACAATTTCTGGGTGGAGTATTCCTTTACAGTACAAATTTAAAGAAATTGAATAAAATCAAAAAGATTTCCTATTGGCAACCAAGAACAACACAAATACAACAGTTAATAAAAACAAAAGAAATCATCACATACTATCCCCACAACCACAAGTATATGGGCCAATTTAAAATCTGAATAACCTACCACATGCATATTTTGAACATTTGAGGAAAAACTAAAGGTACATGGACAAAAACCCCCATAAATACAGGTAGAGCATAAAATAACTCCACATAGGCAGCAACCAGAAGTGGGATTCAAAGATAGGACGTGGGTTCTATTAGGCTGTGGTGTTAATCACGTGAGCCACTGTTCTACCCTTATATATATATATATATATATATATATATATATATATGGATTTTTTTTGCTAAGTAAACATAATTCCCAGTTGTCACTCTGGAAATAAGACAAAAGCATCGTGGAAATTGAGAAAAAAAAGTCATATGTAACATACCTCATCGATAAGGAGAGAGAAGTAAGACTTCACTGGCACGTCTATCAGATTTTGTCCATATATTTTCCTCCTAGATTACAAGACAAGTCTCAAATTAGCGAAGGCTGACAACCATCGGACAATCAAAGGATCAAAAAGTCTCAGGTCGACTAAGACAGTAAAATGATTTGAGTAAAGCAGGATTGAAAGGGACAACCCTAAACTGTATTAATTAATGGGTATATAGACTGGAAAACAATAATAAAATGTTAAAAACCATATGTATAGAAACTAATGGTCCACCCTGTATCATAAAAACAATTAAGATTTGTAATCACAAACCAGAGTAAAATCCCCACCATCACCAAGAAGAGAGGACTAAATTAGTAACTTAAAAAAAAAAAAAGAGGCCCACTGTGTTATACAACCAGTTATTAATTAAAACAAGATGAGTCTGGCAGGAGCTCAACAGACTTATTTTACAAACACATTAATGAAATTTTGTCCATTCCTAAAGAAACCTTCTACACCAAGAAGTTGGATTTTTTTTTTTTAGTTTTAGATACTATAAAATATAATTTTAAATTGAGTTTTTAAGAGTACATTAAGATTTTTGCAACTAAATAAAATTATTCAACACGCTAATAATGCAATGTAGGAAATTGTGGTCTGTTTTTCACCAGTTAGTCTATGGCTGCATCCACACTACTATTTTTTCATTTAAAGACATTAGTCTCATTTTGTCTTTCATTCACCCTAGCCAGGTGTTTTTAACCCCAAAAACTGAGACCTTTAAAAACTGTCTCTCCACAGCAGCATATTTCTGAAAAGACCGGTTCAGTTTTGAATTGTGAACAGGTGAAAATGGGCAGTTTTTGAAAACGCAGACTGTAGAATCACTCTTTGATTGGTTTGTGCTTATTACAAGGCCCTTCCATGATTGGTTGCTCCATATCACAACATCTCATTCCTTGATCGGTTGCCGTTCACGATTGAAAACCATGTTCCAACACAGTGAACATAGAAGAGCTGCTTTCCGTGGTGCTTGTTGTGTTGCTTACCTGTAGGCAACTAAATTGCGCTTTGTACAGTTTGAATGCTGATTACACTATCGATCGGAAGTTTTAGAACACCTCAGTTTTTATTCAAATTGAATCAGCTGAAATGCAGTGAATGACCCAAAATGGTGAAGTGGTCAGCAGTAAACTGCCAGAGATTGAAATTTAAAGTATAGGTTAGAAAAAAACTGAAAAAAAAGAAAAATATCTCAATATTACAAATGGGCCTTTTTCATAGAACGACTAATAGGTTACAACCTACTCTATTTGCACTCTGTTTGTCTTCCATTATCACTGGAGTATCATCCAACTACTGCTTCAGACGGTGTAATAACACACTGCAAATTTTGTGCTTTAACTTGCAAGGCTTCATTTACTTTAATTGCTGCAGAACATCTGTAGGTTCTAACTTATTACTTTTTCCCTGAAGAAGGTGCATTTGTGATATTTTAATATTTCATTTTTTTTTCAGTTTTTGTGAACCTAAAACTTTAAATTTAAATCTCTGGCAGTTTATTGCTTACCACGTCACCATTTTAGGTCATTCATTGAGGTGTTCTAAAACTTCTGACCTGTGGTATACATGTGCAAAAGACAACTAAATTTATTGCAAAAATGGAGCGACCAATAAATTAAGTGGCTGGTGACTTAATCATCCCTTCAAGGAGGACATTTCCTCTTCCCATTTCCACTGATGGGTGTATGTCCAGGGTGGGAAAACGGCTGTCATCATATACGTTTTCAGTCATCTAAGTGTGGGCAGAGACTCTGTCCTAAAGGATGTGAAAACGCTAATGAAGATGGAGAGCATTTACGTGTAAAAATTTAGTTGTTAAATGAAAACATAGTTGTATATGCTCAGATAAAATAACCTGCTATAAGAGCATCGGTAATGACTGCAAATCCTACACAATCTGACAGATAGGAAAAAATCTTTTTCCAAAAGGGCTTTAGTTATTTCGGGCAGTCCCCAAAATATAGAACTGTGTGAGGCCAGAGCTACTGACACTGTTAATAATTAAGGTCCAGTCCCAGATATATTATAGGTTTTAATTTGTAGAGATGTGTCCAGTGTATGATTTACAACTGAATTACACCAGGTTTTGCATAAACTGAAGAATGATGAATGTTGTGCTCCACTCTTTTCCTGAGATGGCATGGTAGAGCACTGCTTCCTCACAGTACGGAGGCCAAAGTTCATATCCAGGTTCTTCCTGATTTGATTTGGCATGTTCTCCTCATGTTTCCTCCCACTGTCCAAAGACATGCAGGTCAGGTGCATTGGCGACACTATACTGGCCCTAGTGTATGTTTGGTGGGTGTGTGTTCGGTATGGCGCCATGTCCAGGGTTTGTCCCTGCCTATGCTAGCTGGGATAAGCTCCAACCCTGCGACCCTGGTGTGGATTAAGCAGGTTAGAACATGACATGGCTCATTGCACGAGATATTGATAGCCAGCATTGCCAATGGTGGTCTAGCGGTAACAACTATGAAAATATTAGATAAAGTCTGGAAATACAGCCAATATTGTTCTCCTTACTAGTTAAAATATCTGAAGGAGTATGAGCACGGGTGGTGAGTTTTTAGGGTTTGAGGTTATCAACGGGACATACCGCTGCATCAATCATGCATATTCAGTTGTAGCAGTCATTACTAGGTTACCTCTATTATCTGCACTTTTTGGACACTATTTCTAAAATCTATCCCCTCCATTATCATCTTCCAAAGAACATGTTTATTCTCCCAGACAGAAACTAAATACTTTGCCCTAGGCAGTGGAAAAAAGAATGCAACTACTATAAGCTTTAGACATTTCCTTCATATGGGGGGCACTCAGTCGGCTCAGTCAGCGATATCCAGTGGTTTTCAGAACTGAATCACAGTTGAATACACAGAGAGATTATATTCTGTTCATTGTTATGTGTACATAAATAATAAATGGAAAGCAGCTGTTCCAGAGCCTTACAAACAGTAACATTTTTTTCTCCACTAGTTGTATTACTAAGGCAACCTCAGTAAAAAGACAATAATCTGAAAACTAAATAATAATGCCGTGTCTTGGGTCCTTTCTCTAATATTGTCGTCCTTGTCTGTCTGAGGAAACATCTAACAAAAGCATATATTTTTCTCTTTGAGTGCCATCAGGCTTTTAGTAAATAATCAGTGTTTACTGGACTAAAAGTATGCAGTCTTTTACTTCACTTCCCATATGGAGGCCCTTCCGCAAATCATATGCTGTCCACATGATACACAGTTAAAAATCACCACGAAAGACCCAATGGCTCCAGCCAAAATCACAATCTTAACTCATTATTGTACCCGAAAAGGAAAGCACCAAAAGGAATCAGACGGTCTGTGCATCTAATCCATGACATGAAGGCAGTATCAAGGCTGGTCCCTAAAATGATTTTTCCCTTTAATAATCTCAAAGAACACCACTTTCACAAGTCTCCTAAAATCAGGGCCAGATTTAGGCATAAACTAAAAAAACAGTGTAGGGCCTTCATTTTCCAAAGGGACCCCTCACAAGTGTTTTTCATGTGTTACAGTTTTACTTGCCCAATTTTAAAGTGCTAATGGATAAAACCCTTCCCACACTCCTGTACGGATTTATCAGAACATAAGAACATCTGACATTTTTCAAATGAGAGGAAACCGTTTACTCCATCAAGCTTGTTAGTTTAATGTATAGCTAAGATGTTCCCATACATCATCCAGGAGGTTGGAAGCATGCACCGACACAGCAAGTCGCTGCCCCCACCACATGACAAACCACCTCAAGTTTCCAAATTAGGACCCGAGTGTAGCCATGTAATGGGTGACACTTCAGCACCACACTAGTTCAAATGAAATGGAACAGTGTGAGGTTTTTTACAGTGGCAGGAGTGCCAATCCTGTCACCAACTCCCAAGTTTTCCCCTGTGAGTTGGATGCAGGTTAACGTCATACCCAGAACGGTGCAATTGCAAGTTAAGGGCCTTGCTCAAGATCCCAAAAGAGTGGAATTACTTCTGGCATTTACAGGATTCAAACCGGCAACCAGATACTTTGTAAATTATGTCAGGGTTTCTGCTTCAACCACATTTCTCTGTGGTTTGATCCAGACTCCACAACGTTTTCAGTAAAGAAGTGCTTCCTGGCTTCAGTCTTAAATGCATTTCCCTTCATTTCTACTGGTGTCCTCAAGTACGTGATTCAATATTAAGCTAAAATAATTCTGCAGAGTCTAATGCATCTTGGCGCCAACCTTGTAAATTCAATCTTTACACACAGAAGTATTCTCTGTTAACACATGCCAAATACAACCTCAACAGCTTCCCATTACCGAAGACCTCATCATATCTCAAATCCAGCACTGTCTACGATCCATAAAATTATGGTACTTTGTTTGACTATGGGAATGCATATTTAAAGCTGTGACCCTCACTGGCGAGGCGTTTCTTGTTCTAAATACAGAGATGAGTGCCGATTATTCATTGCCTTCCATAGGTGTGTTTCCTGGGCAGAATCGCAATGATTTGGAGCGTAATCTAGGAGCAACAGACACACTAATGGAAGTACCTCTGGACAGGACATCACACACAGACACATGAAGGCTCCCCAGGTAACAGTGATTTGAGCTTGGAAGGAAATGGACAAAACCCACAATACAAATTGTAGAAGATATCTCAGAGGGAGTCAAATGAAATGCAGAATTGCAAATTATAAAATATTATTATTATAATACTATATAAAATATGTTATAAATAATGCATACAATTATACTCTATATTGCCACATTCAGAAGACAACATAACCCTAACAGATTATTTATTCCCGTTTGTGTAACAGTTTTCACACAGTATTAATTTCTTAAATCTTAAGAAACTCTTATTAGGATTTTCTCCATGTTTACAGTACGAGTTGGATGATTTAAATACATTATTTAAAGTAATTGTTACTCAGTTTCACTTGTACTTAAGAGCGTGCACCCTTTTTGGACAGTATAATGGAGAATAATATCTAGTATATAGGATGACTTGGGCGGCACGGTGGCGCAGTGGTAGCTCTGATGCCTCGCAGTTGGGAGACCCGGGTTCGCTTCCCAGGTCCTCCCTGCGTGGAGTTTGCATGTTCTCCCCTTGTCGGCGTGGGTTTCCTCCCGCAATCCAAAGACATGCAGGTTAGGTGGATTGGCGATTCTAAATTGGCCCTAGTGTGTGTGTGTGTGTTTGTGTGTGTCCTGTGGTGGGTTGGCACCCTGCCCAGGATTGGTTCCTGCCTTGTGCCCTGTGTTGGCTGGGATTGGCTCCAGCGGACCCCCGTGACCCTGTATTCGGATTCAGCGGGTTAGAAAATGGATGGATGGATGGATAGGATGACTTTTTTTTTTAATTAAGTCTATCAATAGCTAATTTTATTTTGTTTAACCTGGCAGTGAAGCTAATAAGGCAGATATTGTCCAGAACATATTTACAGATGTAAAGGATAAACAGACATCTGTAGTAGATGAAAGACAAGCAGGTTTATTATCTGGCCAGCTAGCCTGGAGGAGAATACAGGTGGTGGAGATGAAAGGACAATCTGGCCATGGATGGAATAGGGGCTGAGTCGTGCCTAAACAGGACTGGAATGAACCAGGGGAGTTCCTGTACTACAGTATCCCATTCATCTAAGAAGTACATCGAGGAAGCCAGACTAGTATAAACTTAGGCTTACAGAGGCTCAGTATCTCTGCTGCTCGTTTCATGCTGATGAATCTGCTATCACATTCACAGGAAGGTCATGTGGTTTCTCTGCCATTAAATCCAAAATTTCATGCTGGACCACATGAGAACTGAGACCAAACTACAAACTAAGACAGCCAGCCACCTGGTAACCAAAGCACGCAAGATAAACTACTTATTAATCAGGCTGTATTAATTTGCCAACACACATTTTACTCTGCTTATATTTTCATCACAATTGGAAATCTTCAATTCAAATGTGTAACTTTCTCTTAGTTCTGTTCTGGTACACGACAGTATTTAATTGACTGAGGCGTTAGAAGTAAAAGAAAGGGGGGAGTACTGAATTACAGTTCCAGTCAACTCAAACAGTGACCAAACTGGTGAGAGTAAAAACACGCAAGGACTATAGATAGAGTTTGGAGCATTCTGTTTAGGTCTATATAGTAAAGGGTCTCCCTAGGATCCTACCACAACAAAACAAAGATTTTTATTTGTTGGTAAACATCTGAGTTAGATGATCATGTGTACTCGCCATGCCAGAAATAATACCTACTAAGTCTGTCATCCTTTTGAACATAACAGATATTCTGCTGTCGTAGTAGAGTATGATTTAATATCTTAATATTTCTTTTTGAAAGTGTCTCAAAATCTTGTAACAAAAGTGTTATGATTGACATTTTTTTAATTCTAAATTTCTGCAGATGTGAGCTATACTTAGCAAAATCCATAGCTGCTGTGGATATGAAATGATTTACTTTCATTACCTAAATGATAAGTGGAGCACAAACATAAAAAACCATGATATCATACTGTAGTCACATGATTTGACAGATGACAAGAAGTTACCCTTTTGAGAAATAATCAGTTTGTGAACATTTTCAAATGTACAGAAGAGAAAAAACTTGAAGATACACCTTCTCTTGACAAATATTTTATGATTTCTCTAAAGAAATCTAAAACTGTTGAAGTCATTTTAGATCTAAAGCAAGATTTAAGACACATTTAAAGGTTCCTGACAATAGAATTTTGAGACTGTATATGTGGGGAAATAGAAAGAAAAAAATTTGACTTAAATTCATTATTGTCCTGATCAGATGCATTACACATTAGCCCGGTTTAATCCAATTCCATGCAATTTTACAACCATGGCAACATAATATATTCCTAGATCACATACTATTTCAGAAGAGACCGAGGAAATAGATTTCCGTATCATCCATCCATTAACTGAATCTAATTTCTCAAGCATATGTAAGTGTGGAATTGTAGCCATAGGATTAACCTCCTGAAAGGGAAAGTGTGTCCATTAAAAAACACCATTAGACTCACAATGTCTACAGAACAATTATGAATTACTTTGGAGGGTGGGAGGAAAACGGAGTGCCAGGAAAAAATGTATACACTTGACATAATGTTAACCTTAACAAAAAATGAAGAAATCATCCATCCATCCATCCATCCATTTTCTAACCCGCCGAATCCGAACACAGGGTCACGGGGGTCTGCTGGAGCCAATCCCAGCCAACACAGGGCACAAGGCAGGAACCAATCCTGGGCAGGGTGCCAACCCACCGCAGGACACACACAAACACACCAAGCACACACTAGGGCCAATTTAGAATCGCCAATCCACCTAACCTGCATGTCTTTGGATTGTGGGAGGAAACCGGAGCTCCTGGAGGAAACCCACGCAGACACGGGGAGAACATGCAAACTCCACGCAGGGAGGACCCGGGAAGCGAACCCGGGTCTCCTAACTGCGAGGCAGCAGCGCTACCACTGCGCCACCGTGCCGCCTGAAGAAATCAATACTATCATTATTATTACTCACTATGACATTACAAGATATACAGTATATACAGAGAAATAAATTTAAACATGCAAGCCCAGGAACAGTTCTACTGTCTCTAACCAGGTAAGAATTATGGAAAATGTGTGACACCGTTTGTAACTGCCTTTTCCCCTAGAACGGAGAAGGAAAACCCAGAGGAACATTGACTTGACATCACTTCTGCAATTCTCAAGTCTTGCAACTTCTAGCCTCCTGCCATTTTAGAAGCCCAATGCTCAGCTGTCAGCATTTGATTCGAAACCTGCTTCAGAAGAGGACAGACCCCCCTGAAAGGAAACAATCATTTCTTCAAGCTGGCTACGTAGTGGACCACATGTTGTATTTACTACAAATAACCACTTCATTCTTCAGCTCCTCCACTAGGACAGTATAATAAATCACTTTGTGTTATGCTCGGTATGGATGGAACAGATGTTCCTTGCTTGAACACACAGCCTCGACCAATATTTACTGTATTGTTAAATACTCAAGACTGCAGCTCAGATTCCATCCCCACTAATCACAGAGGCAGAATACAACATAAGTGTACTAAGCAAAGAAAAAAGATGATCTGTATGGTGTCAGTCAGCAATTTTTTTTCTCATAGTCTGCATGTGATTCAAAATGAAAATGATGTCAGCTGACTGTAAAAACAGCACATCTCATTATTATGAGGAATTTACAGCGAATGTCACATGCAAGGCTGAACACAGGACTACTATTAAAGTGAAGTTGCTTTTTTTAATCTTATGCTTTTTCAGTTCAAACCAGTAAAAAACGCAGCAAATGCTGCTGTATTCAGCTGACAATAATGAAGGGTCACTTCGATAAAAAGTTAGAAAGGGTCTACAGCCTCAGTAGACTGTCTGGGACTTTGTTAAGGTTTACCCCGCTATTGTCTGCAACTCACTTGGAGGCCTGGTCCTGCAGGCTGAGTCCTTTCTTTCGTCTGTGAACATCTCCAATGGTCCAGTTTTCATCAAGTGTGCTGCAGAACAGAAGAGATATTTACGTATCTCCAATACAAATGCAAATGCCGACTTCAAGGCAGACTTCATCGTATTATTTAAACCCATCAATAATTAATAAAAATACAAAAATTGTAGATAAGAAAAGTTTAGTCTAAAAAGTATGTCAATAAATATACTGGCCCCTTAATAACATAATACTTCAGTGCTAATAACTGAATTGATCAACAGGGAACACCGGTGCCATCTCCATCAGAAATGGTGGCAGTTCCACAGTGTAAGCGTATAAGGGTCTTAAAAGTAATGAGCAAAGTGTGTGGCCTGGACCTTAATCTACATGGACGTTGGAAATCCAGGTCTTTAGATCTGAAGGTGGAGGTGTAATAATTTGTTTCTGCACCCCTTGACACAACCCCAGTCATCTTTCACTAAAATGCTGACATGCTTCCAAAAGAGGAAAGTGTCCTTTGTAGACACTGACCAAATTTACAGATGTGTAGCAGAAACAGGAATACTGTATAAAGTAATCTCTGCTACATTCAGTGAAATGCAAACTAAAAGTGAGCTGCACGTTGCAAGAAGAGTACATGGCTATATAAAAAGAGCACAAAAGAGAACAGTGAATTTGTCGTTGTGGGTGGTTACTTCAACAAGTGATACTTTAGCCAGACCAATGAAATTCTTGTTTTGTCAAAACAGCATTGAAACAAAAGGCTCTTGTCAGTCATTATTGTGTTCAGATTACAGCAAACACAAACCACAGCCATGCAGCTGACATCGCAAATCATACCTCACTTTGTAGAAGCCTCCTTTTTTTGGCATCCATATGTAGCGCATTCCTTCAAAGGTATAATAACGAAGGACTGTTTTCTAAAGGGGCAGAAGGACACAGAGATGGGTTAGATTTGGCATGGTAAAGAAAGGTGGGTATATTACGTTAACTTGGGTGGTCTAAATCTATTTTTATTTAAGGTCTTTGAGTTTAATGGCTTAAAAATAGTTTACAACAGTTAAATAAAGAGTACCTTGATACATATTTGTACACTGCGCTCCCAGCGTAACTACAGTTTATATACTCAGCAAAAAAAAAAAGAAACGTCCTCTGACTTTCAACTGTTTTTACTTTCAGTAAACTTAATGTGTAAATATTTGTACGAACACTAAAAGAGTCAACACCATAAGACATAAACTAAAAATGTTTCACAATGTGTCCCTGAATGAAGAGAGGCTCAAAATCAAAAGTACCAGTCAGTATCTGGTGTGGCCACCAGCTGCTTGAAGTACTGCAGTGCATCTCCTCCTCATGGACTGGACCAGATTTGTCAGTTCTTGCTGTGAGATGTTACCCCACTCTTCCACCAAGGCACCTGCAAGTTTCTGGACATTTCTGAGGGGAATGGCACTAGCCCTCACCCTGCAATCCAACAGGTCACAGACGTGCTCAATGGGATCGAGATCCGGGCTCTTCGCTGGCCATGGCAGAACACTGACATTGCTGTCATGCAGAAACTCACGCACAGAACGAGCAGTATGGCTGGTGAGCATGCATAAAGGGTACCACATGAGGGAGGAGGATGTCTTCCCTGTACCGCAAGGCATTGAGATTGCCTGCAATGACAACAAGCTCAGTCCGATGGTGATGTGATATACCGCCCCAGACCATGACGGACCCCCCACCTCCAAAATCGATCCCGCTCCAGGGTACAGGCCTCGGTGTAACACTCATTCCTTCGACGATTAACACGAATCCGTCCATCACCCCTGGTGAGACAAAACCGTGACTCATCAGTGAAGAGCACTTTTTGCCACTTCTGTCTGGTCCAGCGAAGGTGGGTTTGTGCCCATAGGTGGCGTTGTTGCTGGTGATGTCTGGTAAGGAGCTGCCTTACAACAGGCCTACAAGCCCTCAGTCCAGCCTCTCTCAGCCTATTGCGGACAGTCTGAGCACTGATGGAGGGATTGTGTGTTCCTGGTGTGACTCGGGCAGTTGTTGTGGCCATCCTGTACCTGTCACGCAGGTGTGATATTCGGATGTACCGATCCTGTGCAGGTGTTGTTACACGTGGTCTTCCACTGCGAGGATGATCAGCTGTCCTTCCTGTCTCCCTGTAGCGCTGTCTTAGGCGTCTCACAGTGCGGACATGGCAATTTATTGCCCTAGCTAGCCACATCAGCAGTCCTCATGCCTCCCTGCAGCATGCCTAATGCACGTTCACCCAGATGAGCAGGGACCCTGGGCATCTTTCTTTGGGTGTTTTTCACAGTCGGTAGACAAGTCTCTTTAGTGTCCTGCGTTTTTAGAACTGTGACCTTAAATGCCTACTTTCTGTAAGCTGTTAAGGTCTTAACAACATTCCACAGGTGCATGTTAATTAATTGATTATGGTTAATTGAACATGCATGGAAAACATTGTTTAAACCCTTTACAATGAAGATCTGTAAAGTTATTTGGATTTTTAAAACATTATTGTTGAAATACACAGTCCTGAAAAAGGGACGTTTCTTTTTTTGCTGAGTATATGTGTTAATAATGTAGTTTTCATTAAGGTCTAACAACATCATATTTGAAAAGGTAACGTCTAATGATATCTCATTTTAAAAGGGAAGGTAGCTGTATAACCAGCTGTTGCTCTGGCATATTTATTACCATACTAGATCAGATAAGACTTTTTGTTAAGCGCTTTTGAGCCATCTGTGGTGAAAAGAGGGAGAGACGACAAAAGTGGACAAGATGTGCAGGGACACTTTACATTCTATAAGCGATTAACCCCTGGAAGAAAAGCTACAGTAGAAGGGATTGGTCGAATGTATGCCACTCATTCCCCTTCTACAAGGAAAGCACAATGTGGAAAGGGGTTGAATCTGCCCAAGCTGAGTAAATAGGAACTACACACTCCTAATCATGCAAGAGGTGTTTCAGGTGTTTTAGAAATGAATAAATGAGGCTTGCAAAAGTATGCTCACTCTCTGCCATTTTCCATCCTGAGACGAGGATGGCAGACCATGCTGCCTGTTTCTGCCACTCCATTCAAAGGCCATTCAGGAGGAAAGACCAAGCCAGACCAGACACTAAACAACATAAGACAGACAGCCACCTGATAATAATAAGTATATGGACGCAAGATGAACTGCTACTTAGGTTGTAATGATATTTTTGTCACAATTGTTTTACTTTATTATCTTGAGCATATCACATACACTGTATAATCTATGAATAAATTTTCACTTTTTCTCCTGCCTGTTCTGGTACTCTATTTAGTTGCTTGAGGTTATGGAATGTAAAAGAAGGGGGAACGTATTGATCTACAGTAGCAGTCAACCCCGAGAGTGTGGGGATTTGGGGAATTGTTAAGGTCGAAGTAAAAATGGGTATAACGGCCAACAGGGTCACCCTTGGGCCCAACCATGACAGAACAATCAGTTTGATGAAACTAGAATAGCTAGAGGAAGATAATGAGAGAATAGCTTGAGGATTTGTCTCAGTTTAGAAACAATACCAAAAAAGTAGCAGTGGATTAAAAAGATATATTAGGACACACTGACAAAGTATAACTCCCACATCCAGGTGCCTGTTTGTACCTGCTCTTTGTGAAGCTGCACTGTGTCTCGCCAATCATCCTCTTCTAGGTCAATTCCAGGATGCACCACACTGTATGAAGAACAAATAAACATTGTAGTGGTATTGTGTTTACTCGATATGGAAATCCAGGAAAGTCTACTTGATCACATTTAACAAGCCATGCATCTTTCCACCCATTGTCAAACCTGACTAATCCATTTGAGGGCTTATTCTGGCAGAACTAGTGTATGGGCCAGTCCATCATGGGGTATAATCACACATATACAGTACTTACGCTCACTTAAATGGGGTCAATTTAGTATTGTCAATTAATCTAAAACACAGGTCTCTGCAATGCATCACAGGTGCCCAAATTTCCTACCGTAGGGCTACGGTGACTGTAGGTTTTTGAATATTCTAACTTCTTATGTGAAAGCTAAGTCAGCCTTTAATTTTTGTTCAGTTAGTCATCATGGTTCAGATGTAATATATGTCTGCTATACGTCAGAAAAGAGCCACAGAGTTTTAATTCAAAACTCTTAGAAATCTGCAAGATGGAGTGTTATAATGCTATCATTTTGATTAGGATAAACTCATACAAAAAAAGGATGGATCAGATGAGATGCGTTCTTTAAAGTGCAATGCTCACTGGTTATGTAAAATAAAGGCCGACATGGAAATTTACTTCCACTAAAGCCAAGATAATCACACAATATTTGATCCCAAGTGACAAGCACCACACTACAGTCATAAACCATACTGGTCAAAAACATGATGGCATGTAAAAAAAAACAACCTTTTCTTGCAGATGACTGATCTCACCTTGAACTACAACAATCCATAGCAGAGTTCTTCATTATGGGTCACAGAAGGACAAGGAATGGTAACAAAAGTGTCAATCAATTATACTTCATCATAAACAGCCCACATCATACCAGTAAATAATGGTAAAAGCATGCTCCGATATGTCTTGGGTGTCAAGAAGATGTTCAGTTTAGGAAAACAAAAACTGATGGGGCAAGGGCTGGTGATGGAAGTATGACAGCATACAAAGAGTGATTTTACAAAGTTATCACCCATGTCTGTTTCAATTGAACCAAATCCACAAACAATATCTTCAACAACAAAAAACATCCTACGTACAACACTGAATGACAGCAATAGATTTTTATCACCCTACAGAAACAATATTTTATTCTTTAACAGTTTTATAGCTTAATTATTTAGACAGTGACACTCAATCTTCATTTCTGCAAATTTAAGAATGAAATGTATATAACGTTTATGGAGGTGACTCCAGCATTACTATAGCTGCCAAGGTGGATGCTCACCTTTCTTCATCAGTCTCTTCTGTGATGATGTCAATAGTATACCACTGCCCCGAAGAATCCTAAAGAATACAATTATGCAGAGATAACAGAAATAAGTATTCGCTTTGTGCCCTCTTAAGGATTTCTTATGCAAATCAAGATACACAAAAGTACCTTTGAGACACACAATCTGCTGTGACAGATACTTTAAAAAATACAGTAAATTCTCCTTAAACATCTCTCCCTTTCTCAAAGGTAAAGTGCCTGTGGTTGTGGGTTTATCACATCTGTCCAGGTAATGTAATAATGAGACCCCTGCATGTAAAATCAGTAGCACCCAAACCCAGGACAGTATCTACAATTATCAATACATCTGTCGAAGGATTAAGGTATTAAGTTACAGCCAGTATTTATGTGTAATTTTTTGTTTTATTGTGGTTTTTGTTATTTTTGTTATTAATGTTTTATGCCATTTATGTTAGGTTTGCCTATTATTCAAGATTTGTGTACAGTTTCTTTCACTTTTCATTCATTTCTTTGTGTGTGGAACCTCAGGAGGCAGGCCCTCCCTCTAGCTATACACTGAAATCAGAGAGAAATCCAGCAATGGATCACAGAGTTTGTAGGAGTAAAATTGTACCTGTTGCTTTTCGTTTTATTTTATCTTGTTTATTGGATATACCCTTGCATTTGTTTCTTGTATTTTCCATTATACATTGTATTGGAATTTTGTTGCTTTGGGATGCCTTTCAGACAAAATCTTTGTGCTTTTTTATTGTTCTATTTTTGCTAATAAACCCTTATTTTAAAAAGTGTCCTTCTTTGCATCCTCTTTACAAGATAAAGTTTTAATTTTTTTCTACCTTGTAAGACATTTTGATACATTTTGGGACTTTCTTTACAATCTGAACTTTTGCTGCTAGCTCTCCCTTTCTTGGGCTGAAGCCTGCAAGCTGTAGTAGTTGGGTACAGGCTGCCTGGGGATGAGACTACATTAAGACAGGTCAGTGTTGTTCCTTGGCTGTTTTGTGGAACATTTTGAAGGCCTGATGCTCTCTTTTCAACATGTCTGGAACTTCTAATCACAACACAAGGATGACATCCCTAATGGCAATCATGTGTCAATCAGAAATTCCAATATCTCTGCTCCTTAAACCACCCATCAATTCCACCTTAGATACATACATATATAACTTACTTAGTACATGGCTGTCTGCTTCCACAAAAGTCATTTTGTACAGTAAAGAAGTACAATTCTTATTGGCTTTAAGTTGGAAACCAGCAGATCTTGAACAGTTTGTATTTATTACAAATGACAGATACGTTGTGGGAATGTGATTGATCTGATTGGGATAGTCTTTTTATTTGGAGAAATTAAACCTTACAACAGGTCGATGGAAATGTGTTCTCTACATGTAAATTTCATAAAACAGGGACTTTATTCTTTTATCCTGGAAAAAATATGCTTATTGTCCGAAAACAATATGTGGGAAATCTAGGTGAATAGGAGAGATGAGCTTTTTGGACAGAATGGCCAGTTCTTGTCACAATTGTTCAAATCTCAACATCTTCAAAAAACAACATTTCTTAACTGATACCTGTCAATAACGGTGACATCCTGGAGAACTACTGCTGTCAATAGTCATTGGCAACTTGCTTAAAAAAATAAAAACTGCTTCTGAAAGCACACAGAAGCGGACAAATATAAACTTCAAAAACATTCCATAATTAGTTTAACATGCTGAATGTTACTCAGCATTACTCTATTATATACTATGCATATGTCAAGTTACTCTAACATTTAAAATGTTACTGTGATTGCTGCAGTAATGAGATATCTACAATTAACTGATAATTGCCAGAAAAACACCTTTTTACACACTTCTTCCCCAATTAATGTTACTGGCTAAAGCACCTGCCATTTTATACCTGGATGATGACATAGTCAGCTTGGTGCAATGTGCATGAGTGGCACTTGATAAAGACAGCAATGTGAGGCTTCCAATGAAACAGAATGAGAGGCAGACCGGCAGTGAGTACAGTAAAGAGATGGCACAGGATGACACGCCATAGCACCTTTTGGTAGCCCCTCAAATCCTAAGTGAGAAAAGAAAAAAAAAAGAAAATTTAAAAAAAGAAATGTGAGAATTGTAGGAATACATAACGCGTCAGTTAAATAAGCTTAAAGAAAAACTTTTCAAATAAACTACGAGGTCTGTAGATAATATACTTCAACAGTGTGTTAGTTAAGATTATTAAACATTATTACTCAACAAAGAGAAGTTTAACTATACAGGTATATCATTACTGATACTGCTGGAGTTATAGACGAAAAGACAACTAAATAACTGTAAATAATCAAGTTGTTGAGCCCATGTGATGATAAACCCATGGTTAAAATGGTATTTGATTATTAGAGAAGCTTTTGTAATTGTGTTAGCATATCACAAATCTTGTATTCTGTTCAATAAAGCACATAAATGACGTTTCCTTGACTTGCAAGAGACTGGCATTCCTAAAGTTAAATTGTGGGTTCCAAAAAAAGTCCAAAAACAAAACAACTAGTTGATGGCTTTTCCTGGTTCTTTTACTGCTTTTTGGGTTTTTACTGTTTTGCTTGCTCCTTTTTTGCTTTCCCGTATATGAAGTAAAGGGAAAGCACTGTAATCAGCTGAAGATTCAACATCGAGATTTTGATGAATCTCAACATTTTAGACCCCCCTGTCTTTCTGATATGCGAAGTACAGGGTAAGTATTGGAATCGTCCAAAAATTCCATTTCGAGATTTTGATGAATCTTGATGTTTTAGACCTCCCTGAGTGCGAAAATGCCATTTTTGGAATTATGTGTGTGTATGTGTATATATATATATATATATATATATATATATATATATATACGGTGGCACAGTGGTAGTGCTGCTGCTTTGCAGTTAGGAGATCCGGGTTCGCTTCCCAGGTCCTCCCTGCGTGGAGTTTACATGTTCTCCCCTTGTCTGTGTGGGTTTCCTCCCACAGTCCAAAGACATGCAGGTTAGGTGGATTGGCGATTCTAAATTGGCCCTAGTGTGTGCTTGGTGTGTTTGTGTGTGTCCTGCTGTGGGTTGGCACCCTGCCTGGGATTGAATCCTGCCTTGTGCCCTGTGTTGGCTGAGATTGGCTCCAGCAGACCCCCGGGACCCTGTGTTCGGATTCAGCGGGTTGGATAATGGATGGATGGATATATGTATAAACACGATAACTTGAGTACACTGGTCAACCAAATTTTGCATACAAATATTAGGTACAAAACGTTGGCTATTTCAATTAACCAGAAGTGGTACTTTTATTCATGAAGCTGCAGAGTCCGGTTTATTCCACTTTACTTTTATAATAATTGTTCAATATATTATTAATTTGATGGTTCTTTAATGTATATAATATAAAAATATAATAATTGTCTTGCGGTTTACTCCTCAAATATCCATCCCCATATCCAAGTACAGGAGTAAGTCTAGGAGAGACCACTCCCGATTTTTGATATCTCCCTTTGCCTGGTTATTGTTCTCTCTCCTCTGGGCTCTTTCACTCTCTAGCTAAATGTCCATAACACCAAATCCTACCACATTTCAAAGATGCACAATTTAAAGTTAACTGATAATTACACTCACTAATACTGAGACAATTTATCTTCTGCAATCTACTGGCACCCTGGTTAGAGTTGTTAGGATACATTCTGCACCCCCATTAGGCTTGAAGAATATAACGGCTCTGGAAAAGTATTGAAAAACCAAAATTTTCAACTTGTATGAAACCAGCATTTTGGGATTTTCAGTACCAGGAGTGAATGTCAGTTTTTCCCAGGTACAGAGACAATTTCCTTTGACGACATTGGGGCTTGACAATGGACCAATTATTGCTCTGACATGATTTGGACTTCACTGCTATCAAGAGCAAAGCAGTGCGTAATGTGGTGTGATGGTGCTGCACACCAGGGAGGCTGGAGTAAGACTGGGGGTTTGGAGTTATTTGCTGTGGAACTTTTGCGTTACCAGCACGGAGGTCAGAAAACTTGTACTAATATCCAAGTCAAAATGTTAGTATCAATCCAACACTACCACTAATCACCCTGACTGGATTACACAAGTTCTAAAACTGATGAATGGATATATTGCGTATTATTGTGGTGTGCTAACTCAGACTGCTCTTATGTAGAGTAGACAACTTCATGCTGACTAACCATATTTATTATTTTACATTAAACAACCTGGAAAACATAAGTAGTGGATCTTGAAACATACCATCGACTCCTTGGGGCTCTGCTCCCGCGCCGTCCCGTAGCAGGATTGCAGCACAGGGCGCTGCTCTGGCAGCAGCTTACTGCTATCTGAAAAACAAAAAGACCTTATCAGTGTAAGAACACAGAAACTCAGAAAGCTAAAAGTGAGGCCATCAGCTTGGGAGTGACTGTCAAGTCCTTTTATCAAGAAAAATGAAAGAATAAACCACTGACTAAGCACAAAGCCCCACTCTCCATTAGGGTCATGTTCCAGAATATCGCCACAAAAGACTTACCTTGTGACAGTTTATCATTAATTAATTTCAATAAGTGATCAGGCAGGTCAGGGAAATAGCTTTGTCAAGCCATCTTTTATAAACCTTCAGAGTTTTTCTTGCTGGAAGACAACGTAAAATTTTGCACTTTCACATTGCCAGACCAGAAAGTCCAGATTTAAAGAATTCAGAATAACAAAAAAACCACAAAACAATGGACTTGCCAGACAGGCTACTTCAGATATAAAGGAATCAGTAAGAAGAATTTGTGCCAATAGCTCTAAAGCAGAAAGGCCATAGAGGATATCATAAATAAGTCACTTGATATGGCAATCCTTCAATAAGAAAAACTAAAATAAATGTGCAGGACAAAATAAAAGTTGTAGGAAGAACAGATGGATGAGTCATTATGCATTGTCTTCCTGTATCAAAGCACCACCTCTTCTGGAATTCCAAAAAAAAAAAAAAAGGGTACATACAGCGAACACAGCTAATTTAAGATAAGATGAAGTGATTTCACCAAAATAGCTGCAAGTCTGCAATCCAAACTTGCAAAGAATTTCAAAAATATCAGCAGTAAATAATTGATTTGTTAGTAATCCACTGGAATCTCTTTCACGGTCAAGCTTTGGAAAGATTAAGTACATTCATCATTTGATTTCAATAGATATACCTGCATCATTTAGAATCCATTTTAAAATGCTATTAATGGTATAAAAAGATCTGCATAATCCTGCTCCTCCTTTTATTGTTGTTGTACCCGTCTCCTCATATTCCCCGTAATCCTGCATCCTTGAACACTGGTTTACTTACTATTCCAAGAACGAGGCTATGCATAAAAGAAGTGGTGACGAGGCCTTTTGGTGTTATAATGTGCTATTCTCTTTACATTTTTTTGCCTTCCTTTCAGGTCTGAGTGCATGTTGTAAATGAAATGTGGGGTTTTGGACGCCCAAGGAATACAATTTCCTATAATCATTTCTTGCTTTACATAATGTTTACAAAGTTGAACGTTAATAACATTTTATTGTGACGCCATGGGGGTATTTTTCGTACGTGGATTACTCGTTTAGTCGGATTTGGCCTGATCCTGGATCTGCCGGTTTTTCAAAACTCTTGCTGGATGTGTTGTCACAGTAGCACATCTAAATCCTCAAACCTGCTTGGAGCAGGTTTGTTTTATTTAAACAAGGGATTAGCTCACACACTTAATCAGTGTCCGTGCTTGGAATTCATTCAGTCATAGCTTCGCCGTTCATGAATGAGCAACCAATTTATATCGGTGCGCAAATTGTAAGAGAATTTCATATAGAGAGGGTTTTGCGCAATCGGCAAGATCCTTTATTGCTCCTGGAGGAAATTATTTTCGAAAGATACCGCTTTAGCCGAGGGGGAATATTATACCTCAAAGATTTATTAGGACCTTATATTCGAAGTCAAACTAGGCGAAGTCGGGCCGTCACAACCACACAATCAGTATGCATTGCCTTGAGGTTTTTTGCACTTTTTTTTTTTTTTTATTTACTGTAGGCAATGCGGAAAATCTAAAAGAGTAGTTTGCTATGCAAATCGTAAAGTCTGTTTGGCTCTGAAATATTTCCTTCGGGTTTTCATACTTTTTCCTGGACACCTGCGTGTGCAGACAATAAAAGAAGCATTTCATGCCATTGCAGGTACACAGGCAAAAACACCCACAGTTCCATAAAGAATCTCACGATCAGCTTAACATCTCATTACCCAGGATTTCCAAATGTGATTGGGGCACATGGGACTGATCAGAGTGGAGTTTGATCAAACATTATTTGGAAAATGTACCTCTCCTCCTGATGAATAATCAGACACAGTGTCTTCATCAAATATTTGACCTTCGTCAATATCTCGTTGGTCAGACACAAGTTTTAGGAATTTGACATTCCCTGCAACTGACCCAACAAAGAAAATGCCCTCAGAAACAGGGTGATGGGCATTTTGCTGGAGAGCCAACTCTTCTGCAGGGGTTAGGTCTGGACCGCTTGGACCTCCACCTGTTTTTTTGTTCGTCTGCCATGCCTTCTTATTAACTTTAAAATTAATATTTTTTATATTATATATGATTCTTTACGTCAACAATTCTTTAAATAGTTATATACCAATATTTACCAGTACGAAGTATATTCTTGTACTTCACTTTAACCTGTTCCTATGTTCTCCTTGTGCTCACGTTTGATCTGGAATTATGACATATTAAATAATAATTAATCTGACACATAAATGAAACGCTGCATTCAGTAGGTACAATGCACACTAGTTAGCATTTAATTTGTCGGTCACTTTTTGCCAGCCGTCTTTTCTGGTTTGGGCACCCCTTGTGCATATTAAATCTTGAAATTCTTCATATCCTTCGAATAAAAGGTCCTGCTCCGCTTGTGTGGGGAAAAAATGAGCCTGTTCTTTCGTCATTTTGTTACAGCCTATCAAAGACTTGCTGATCATGTTTTCTAGACTCAATATATATGGGCTTTTCGATCAGCGTGGGCGCGCGCATTCATCTCGGATGATTAGATCCAGCTAGACTAATCTACTACACGGCTGCGTTTAAAGAGCCGACTTATCCTGGATGAGCATCACCGGCATTAACTCATCCAAGATGAGGCATCTGATCTCGGATGATTTAAGCGACGTACACAAAACACCCCCCAATATCGTTTAGAGTAGAGCATTGCCATTTTATTGTGCATCACATGCATATCTAAAATTTGGATTTCTATGTTGGCGTGCATTGCTCATTTTGTTTTTTCTTTTCCTAGTTACGAACAAATCTTTTTCTGGCTTAAAGACTTTTGATTTTTGCTTAGTGTTTCAAACTTGATGACTTGACAGCTTTTCGGGTTTTGATTCTTGCCCATTTTCTCAACCACATCTCATCTCCTAATCCTCCTTCATTAAAATCTGCAAGACTTTCCAACTCCTACAAACATACTTTTTTAATTTAGCTTTTTCACAGCTGCCTTTTGGCCCCACTTCTAATAGTTTATATATGTATTTTAATGTCATACACAATACTTCATAGATGTTCAGTCATTACTAACATCTACTATTCTCCGTTTTCTTTTTCGTTATTTTTGTAGTGGCATTTTGCACCACAACCATTTGATGAAATTTGCCTGTGATGTTGAAAAGAATGCGTAAAATCCTAGTGTCTCATTCCATCAAATCGTTTAGAATAATGCAAAAACAATAACAAGTAACTACTTAAGAACATTTATGTTAGGTAGAATGCCCAGTGGGGGATGGCCGGTCAGTTAGCTTTGAACCCCTGCAGGTTTATTTTCTCCAGCTGAAGGTTTAATTTTTGTGTTCCCCTTTGGCATCTTGCCATTGCATCATCTCTTATCATTATAATCATTAGAGGCTTAAAAATTAAACTTAGCAATTTAATCCATTATTAAGGACTTTGTTACTTTTTATCTGTATTATGTAAGGGGCATATTGATTTCTCCTTATTTATTATTGTTGATATTTTGTTTATTTATTCTTTCATATACTCGTCTATTTCTAATTCATTATTATTGCATTTATTTTTTCTTTTTTCTCCATAAATGTAGGAAGAACAGTCCTTGCGTGTGTGTGAACTGTTAACATTTGAATTTGATGATTGCATATAGCACTGAAGTGACCTCTCTGTACTATTCTCTCCCCTGCCTTTCCTGGATTACAAAAGAAACTCCACAATACAGCAACGTGGACACTGGCAAGATCGGGGTGGGGGGGGAACAAAAAAACACACAGTCACCGATTACAAGTGCAAGATGTTATGCGAATGAATATGAATAATATTGTATCCATGCCACAATGTCTTCCGAAATGTACTATACAGGTCACAAAATGAATAATTCCAAATATCATATATACCTATGTCCCTGTTTTGTTTTTTTTTTTGACATCATGGATCATAAGGTGCATACTAATTTAGCTTGAGCAGGAACACTCAATAAAACTGAATTAAAAAAAAATCAAGTGACGGTGAGATACGAAGAAGGAAGGCAGATTCACCAGCGTTTGTGTGTCAGCTTTTATCCCTCCAGATCAGAGAATGTCCAGTTCCATTGCCTCAAAATACCACTCACATCTTCAGTTACTCCCAGTTTCAAATAAAAGCTAACAGCGTCAAATCCCCTCGGTAGTATGTATCTTGATTGTGACTGAGAGAATAAAAGTGAAAAAAAAAAACAAAACAGTAACTTTTACAAGGCCTATAAATGTACACGGTCTGTTACAGACACAAACCAAATGTAAGTGTGTACTGTATAATATTAACAATAAGAGCAGTTCACTACTGACAACGGCAAATATAGGAGGCAGACGGGATTGAACCGGGGACTCTTGATTACAAGTCAGCAAATCTTACTGCTACGCCACGGAAGCTGTTATATCGTCCTTGAACGTATGTGAAAGTGTTTATTTGATCTTTATACTTCAGTCTTCACACATTATATAGTTTATGCCAACATTTAGACATTTACTAGTAAAATATGAAAAACGTTTCTGTTTTAACAATGTATTTACACAGCTTACTGTAGAAACGGAACAGACATGAAATGCATGTGTTCCAAATAACGATCTATTATTTCCACTCTAAAACTCCAGTACTTCACTCCCAGATAATCAATCAAGGCATGAACCGGGAGAACATTGTGCACGTTCTGCGGCGGTGGGGATGGGATACCAGGCTGCTTGCTACTTGTCTTGATCAGCACATTTACAGGACAAAAGACTCTGACGGAGAGGTGCGAACGGATTTAAGGTGCGCCGGATCTACAAGTTTTTCCGTAGGCTCTGGTAATTCTAGTGTTAACAGAGTTAGGGTTACCTGTTAAGTATTGAAGCGATAGGCTCCATGTTCCTTGCAACCCTGCTCAGCATAAGTGTGTCTGAAAAAACAGATGGATGGATGGATGGATAAATGTGCTATAGAAATAAATGTTGTTTTTGTTATCTGTCCAAGTGTTAGTATGGATGGCTTTAAGCCTTAGGAAGGATTCACACCTATGAATATGGAGAAATGCATCTTAACACATTACTATGCATAGCGTTATGCATTTTCATGTACTAATTCTGCATTCATTTGCCTGTTACTTTGTGTTTAAAAAAAGGTTGTCACACGTAGCCATTTTGTTGAGCTAAACGGTGTGCATTGTGGTGTTCTAGTAGTACAATGCCCACTTTGCCGATTATAATGAAAATCATTGCTGTTGCATTCATAAAGATGCATCCCAGACAGAAACACTTCTAGGTGCATTTCTTCGTGGGGTTTAAAAAGCTATCAAAGTTCAAAAAAAAAACTTACCAAAACACACTGCGAGAATCAAAGATTGTTATCCAGACAACCTTTTATCTCATCGCCTAAGTGGCATCACAGACTACGCAGCATGAATGATTACCAAAGAAACTCAAACAAATAGAGGCGAGCACCGGTAAACAAAAGAGTGTGGAAATGATAAAAATGAAAATATGCAAATCTTGTACAAGTCTCAAAACCAAAAACCAGCATAATAAAGAGAATCCTTATATTAGGGCTGAGCAGTGTAATAGCACTGGGAAATTATTGAAAAAACCCCAAATTTAAAACAGTACAGTACCACCACTTTGACATTTTTTGTGACGAAGTAAAAGTAAGCTTCAAACTCCAACTCTTGATGGAGAAGCAATGTAAAAAATGTGCTTTGAATTTCAGGTAACCTCATGAAACCACATGCTTGGACATGATCAAGACTTCATGAGGGACCCACACCCCCATTTGCTTTGACACAATCAGGACTTCACAGGGGACACACCGCCACCACCCTTTTCATTCAACGCACACTTTATGCTATCAAGAGGGAGGCGTGCGTTTGAGTGGCGCAGCAGGGAAGCTGGAGTAAGACGATGTTTTGTAGTTATCCATTATTTGCTTCCAGTGTCTGGATGTGCTGCTTCTATTGTATTACTATGTTTTTTTTTCTAAAAGCTGGTATTGATACTAAAGTCATCATCTTACTACCATTCCAACACTACATTATATTCAAAACCCTAATTAAAAAGAGAAAATCCAGGAAAATATCCATGGTAAGATCAGAATAAATTAAATACAAAGCAGCAATGTAACACACACAGTGGCAAATTATGATGTAAAAAAGAAACAGTAAAGAAAATGTCATCTATTTCAACAGGAGCAAAACAGATTGGTGCATCTGCAGGCAAGGCTGAAGGAAATATACACCAGTTACAAAATGAAGAAAGCTCTAATAATGAAAAACAAAACAGAACTTTATCATTCATCTTAACAAGCTATTGCTAGGCAACCAGTATGACATTTGGCAACACATCTCCTTCTACTTTGGGGCAAAATAGGTCATTGCAGATAAGACAGTAAGAACAATTATGGTCTGGTGCCAGAACCAGATCTACTCACTCACTTCATGTGAAACGCAAATGTACAGGATGTGTGGACAGCTGGCTTACGTATGTCAGACAAACTATTTTTCCAGCACATAAACATCCCCAGAGGTTTGCGCTTCTTCAGGATCTGCAGGATGGTACAGTTTTTATTTTACCCATCTCTGCTGTCAAATCTTCAGCTGATGCTGTGCTATCTGCAATTTAAACATTTGCTTGTGTGTAACTTACACATTTCCTTGTTTGTTTGTCCTTCTGTGTGACATTTTTATTAAGGAACAATTTCCTATTTGGTGATCTGTGCAATGGTCCAGACCACAAAATAGCATGAGAAGTGTTAGCTAAAAAATTAAAGCAATTGTTGCAAGTTTATTGAGAATGTAAAAACCATTCACTAGCATGGTGCAAATCAAACACATTTTCTCGATTCTGTTAAAAACATGAGCATATCCGGCCAACCTGCACTCTGACATTTTCTTTCACTGGTGAAGCACATTAGCACAACTGACCAAACAAGTCTGGTAAGAAGATTATCGAAGTTTAAACAAAACGTGAAACCTGAAAAAAAAGCTTCTAAAAGTGCAGGCATCAAGACTCAAGTAAAGGTGGTTTTACTCGAGAAAGAAATTCAAAAACTGTAGATAATAAAAACAAGTGAGACATTTAGCGAAGCCCTAGCTTTTTCCATTTTCATTTCTCTTTGCTTATAATTTTTGACTGCAAGCTTCTCACAGTGATATACGTTTACACTGCACATTACCAGATCTTTGATTCCTTAACACATTTTTTCAAAAAATCCTGTTTTTAGGCAATATTGTTCCCTCCAAAGCTGCTATGAGGGCTTCTCTCACATCTTTTATTTCACTTTACAGACATGTAACACCACATTGCTTTGAACAGGGACCACATAACCAAGCTCAGTCCATTTTACGGCTGCTTTTATGTTTTATAATTTGGCCACTTGTCGTTGTAGTAGCAGATGACAGGTCAGCATAGCTGTCCTCGTTCTCCATATCTGGTCAGCACCGTACAGCTATTTGGATGTTATCAGCTGGTAACTAACAAAAGTTACATATATTCTCACTGAACAAATTGGTTATTATCCATGCAATTATCTAATCAGCCAATCGTGTGAGAGCAATGCAATGCCTAAAATCACGCAGATACAGGTCAGGAGCTTCAGTTAATACTCGCATCAAAAACCAGAATTCGGAAAAAAAATGGAATCTCTGTGATTTTGATTGTGGCATGATCAATTGTGCCAGATGGGCTGCTTTAAGTGCTTCTGTAACTGCTGATCTCCTGTGATTTTCATGCACAGCAGTCACTAGAGTTTACTCAGAATGGTGCGAAAAGTTTAAACCACCCAGTGAGTGGCAGTTCTATAGACAGAAGAACATGGCAGATGAGAGAGTTCAGAGGAGAATGGCCAGCCCGGTCCAAGCTGACAAAAAGGCTGCGGTAACTCAGAGAACCACTCAGTATACCTGTGGTGAGTAGAATATCATCTCAGAATGCAAAACACATCACATCTTGAGGCAGATGGGCTACAACGGCCAAAGAGCAGGTTGGGTATCACAGCTATCAGCCAAGAACAGAAATCTGAGGGTGCAGTGGGCACAGGCTGACCAAAACTGGACAACTAAAGACTGAATGAACATAGCCTGGTCTGATCTCGATTTCTGCTGAGGCACACAGATGGTAAGGTCACAATTTGACACATCATGAATCCATGCACCCAACCCACCTTGTGTTAATAGGCTGCTGGTGGTGGTGCAACGGTGTGGGGAAAGTTTCCTTGGTATTAATTGGGTTAATTAATACAAATCAATCATCGCTTGACTACCACAGCCTATTTGAGCATTGTTGTTGACCATGGCCATCCCTTTGTGGCAACAATTTAGTCATCTTCCAACATGATAATGCACCATATCACAAAGTAAGTGTCATCTCAAACTGGTTTCATGAACATGTCAATGAATTCAGTGGCCTTCCCAGACAACAGATTTGAATCCAATAGAACAACTGTTGGATATGGTACAATGAGAGATTTGCAGCATGAATGTGCAGCTATGAATATGTGATGCAATCATGTCAGCATGGACCAATATCTCAAAGGAACGTTTTATTGATGTACTGACAAGTAAGGTGAAAAGTTTACTTTAATCTTACAAGATATTGATTTTTTTTTTCTCCTTTTCGGTAATTGCGTAACTAAATGTATTTCTTCAAAGTACCTTAATGATGAACTGATAGATAGATAGATAGATAGATAGATAGATAGATATGAAAGGCACTATATAATAGATAGATAGATAGATAGATAGATAGATAGATAGATAGATAGATAGAGATAGATAGATATGAAAGGCACTATATAATAGATAGATAGATAGATAGATAGATAGATAGATAGATAGATAGATAGATAGATAGATAGATAGATAGACAGATAGATAGATACTTTATTAATCCCAAGGGGAAATTCACATAATCCAGCAGCAGTATACGGATACAAAGAAACAATATTAAATTAAATAGCAATAAAAATGAAAAAAATAAAAATAAAAAAAGCAGACAATAACTGAGGATTGTTAGCATTTACTCCCCCCCCCAAAAAAACAGTCTGTCACTAAAGCTACTCCTCTGCCTGGAGATGACACTGTTCAGTGGATGCAGTGGATTATTCATAATTGAACTTTTTCTTCTCTTTTGTGAAAATAAAAATACAGTGTGAACAATTTTTCTTTGCAGATTTGGTTTAAGAGAAAACGACTAATAATGTTGTGTCACACACGTGCGCATGGGAGGCAGCTAAAGGGCTTGAGTGACGGCAGTTCTGAGACAGGTCGGGCTGTGGCAGAGTGCACTGACTCTTTTTCTCACTTCCCTGTAGACCATCCCTGGGAGACTCCACCTGGCTCTCGTGACATCACTTCCGGGACTGAACCAATGGAGACAGAACCAACAGGAGCCGGCCCCCCTGATGTCACGTCCGGGCCTGATCCAATGAGTGACGAACACGTGCCCGATTCCCATGACCTCACTTCCTGTCTTCCCCTTTAAAAGCCTGCCCTTTTTCCCCTTACCCTCAGTCTTGTCTTGGACTCGTTTGTATGCACATCAGTGCTGTTGTTGGTGATAAAAAATGATTTTGCAGCCAGGATACCAAAATATACGGGTGGCTGCCCCAAAACTTCTTCGAGTATGTCTCAGTTTTGTGACAGTTGGTATGGCTGCAAACATAACATTATATTCTCAAACTGTCTTAAAACAACTTAAGGTAACAGGATGGAGCAGAGACCAAACCTGGAGATGGCGAATTTAAAATCAGCAATTAACTAAACATGAAGATCCTTGAGATGGGAGGACACAACCCATGCACTCTGAGAGACAGAAAAACCTACTCAGACTCAGAAAGAATATGAAAAGTCCATACTGATAAAAACTAAGCCAGGCATTCACATTGAGGAGGCGGAATTCAATGAGCAGCTACAGCACTACTCCCTGTGGTACCACCATTTAAAATTAAAAAGCTCAGTTTGTGTGCAAATTGAGTACCTGAGTTTATACAGTGGGTACGGAAAGTATTCAGACGCCCTTCAATTTTTCACTCTTTGTTATATTGCAGCCATTTGCTAAAATCGTTTAAATTATTTTTTTTCCTCATTAATGTACACACAGCACCCCAAATTGACAGACAAAAAAAAGAATTTTTGAAATTGTTGCAGATTTATTAAAAAAGAAAAACTGAAATATCACATGGTCCTAAGTATTCAGACCCTTTGCTCAGTATTTAGTAGAAGCACCCTTTTGAGCTAATACAGCCATGAGTCTTCTTGGGAAAGATGCAACAAGTTTTTCACACCTGGATTTGGGGATCCTCTGCCATTCCTCCTTGCAGATCCTCTCCAGTTCTGTCAGGTTGGTTGGTAAACGTTGGTGGACAGCCATTTGTAGGTCTCTCCAGAGATGCTCAATTGGGTTTAAGTCAGGGCTCTGGCTGGGCCATTCAAGAACAGTCACAGAGTTGTTGTGAAGCCACTCCTTCGTTATTTTAGCTGTGTGCTTAGGGTCATTGTCTTGTTGGAAGGTAAACCTTCGGCCCAGTCTGAGGTCCTTAGCAGTCTGGAGAAGGTTTTTGTCCAGGTTATCCCTGTAC
This sequence comes from Polypterus senegalus, assembly GCF_016835505.1. Classification (NCBI taxonomy): domain Eukaryota; kingdom Metazoa; phylum Chordata; class Cladistia; order Polypteriformes; family Polypteridae; genus Polypterus; species Polypterus senegalus. The sequence continues at coordinate 18,160,670 of NC_053159.1, forward strand.
TTGGCCGCATTCATCTTTCCCTCGATTGCAACCAGTCGTCCTGTCCCTGCAGCTGAAAAACACCCCCACAGCATGATGCTGCCACCGCCATGCTTCACTGTGGGGACTGTATTGGACAAGTGATGAGCAGTGCCTGGTTGTCTCCACTGCTTAGACTTAAGGCCAAAAAGTTCTATCTTGGTCTCATCAGACCAGAGAATCTTATTTCTCACCATCTCAGAGTCCTTCAGGTGTCTTTTAGCAAACTCCATGCGGGCTGTCATGTGTCTTGCACTGAGGAGAGGCTTCCGACAGGCCACTCTGCCATAAAGCCCTGACTGGTGGAGGGCTGCAGTGATGGTTGACTTTCTACAACTTTCTCCCATCTCCTGACTGCATCTCTGGAGCTCAGCCAAAGTGATCTTTGGGTTCTTCTTTACCTCTCTCACCAAGGCTCCTCTCCCCCGGTAGCTCAGCTTGGCCGGACGGCCAGCTCTAGGAAGGGTTCTGGTCGTCCCAAACGTCTTCCATTTAAGGATTATGGAGGCCACTGTGCTCTTTGGAACCTTAAGTGCAGCAGAAACTTTTTTGTAACCTTGGCCAGATCTGTGCCTTGCCACAATTCTGTCTCTGAGCTCTTCAGGCAGTTCCTTTGACCTCATGATTCTCATTTGCTCTGACATGCATTGTGAGCTGTAAGGTCTTATATAGACAGGTGTGTGGCTTTCCTAATCAAGTCCAATCAGTATAATCAAACACAGCTGGACTCAAATGAAGGTGATCTCAAGGATGATCAGAAGAAATGGAAAGCACCCGAGTTAAATATATGAGTGTCACAGCAAAGGGGCTGAATACTTAGGACCAGGTGATATTTCAGTTTTTCTTTTTTAATAAATCTGCAACAATTTCAAAAATTCTTTTTTTTTGTCTGTCAATATGGGGTGCTGTGTGTACATTAATGAGGAAAAAAATTAATTTAAATGATTTTAGCAAATGGCTGCAATATAACAGAGTGAAAAATTGAAGGGGGTCTGAATACTTTCCGCACCCACTGTATATGTTCTGTGTCCCTTTCAAAAGATTTGTAAACTTCTTTGGGATGTAGCAGAAAAAGCATAGTAATAGAAGAAGTAGCACATCCAGGCACTGGAAGAACATGCAAATTCTTCACAAGTAGTAACCAGGCTAGAATATGAAAAAGAGAAAGGAGATGTAAACCACCATTAAGCAGCTACATACATTGATGAGCCAAAACATTATGATCACTTGCTTAACATGCTGAAGCTTCGGCATATCAGCTCTGACCTACCCAGGCATGGACTCTACAAGACCTCTGAAGGTGTCCTGCAATATTTGGCACTAGGTCATTAGCAGCTGATCCTCTAACTCTTGTAGTTTGCAAGGTGGAGGCACTGTGGATCAGACTTGTTCCAAAACATCCCACAGAACTCGTGTTCCTCAAACCATTCCATTACACTGTGCAGTGTGACAAGACATATTATGATGCTGAAGGATGCCACTTCCATAAGCAAATACCATTGCCATCAAGGGGTGAACCTGGTCTGCAATGATGCTTAGGTAGGTGGTACACGTCAAATTCACATCCACATGAATGTCTCGAACCCAAGGATTCCCAGCAGAACATTGCACAAAGCATCACACTCATTTTACCTTCTTCTCTTCTTCCCAAACTGCATCCTGGTGTCAACACTTTTTCAGGAAAACAATGCACATGTATCCAGCCATCAAAATGATGCAACAAATAATGGGATTCAATGGACCTGGGGCCTCATCTGAACTAGTGTGGTGCTGAGGTGTCACCCGTTGCATGGCTGGCATGTATAAACGATGCGTATAAAATGTATAAAAGCTAAACTTGGCATAACGCTACGCACATTTTCACAGCTGCCTCAGACCATGCATACGCACGTTTCTGCTTGGTTTTGTAAACAGGGAGCACCCAGCGCCAAAGCAGTGCTTCTGTGTAGCTTTCCTTTCTTTTTTAGATTTGCATCTGTGACGCAGGCTTTATCAAATACACCAAAACTAATTGCATATCATTTACAAATTTAGGGCACTTGATTGCAATCAATCTGTAACAATACAGTATAATGTTGCATGGAATGGCCAAACTATTCCAATTACCATGGCTGCTTTAACGTTATTAGACGATATTGCAAATGGAAGATTTAGAAGACAGTGCGTATTTAGAGATCATACTGATTTCTTAACCCATGATGATGACTGGCTTCTAAGTCGATTTCAGTTTCTATGAGTGATCCCCTTGGAGCTGTGTGCTGAGATGAGGCCGAATTTACAAAGGCAGACTTAGAGGAACTGTACAATTCGCAACAATGTCCAGTTTTCTAAATGTAACAAGAACAGTCGACTATACGCACATTGCTATAAAGGCACCTTCAGAAAATCAATTTGCTTATGTAAATAGAAAGCATTTGCACTTTGTTAACATGCAAATTATCTGCGATGAGAAAATAAGTCTCATTAATGTTGTGGCAAGATATACAAGTGTATAATTATTAATAATAATTGCAGCAGCTCACTGCTCAGTGTGAGCCCCAGAATTCTGCTACCTCCTCCAGTGGTGTTGACACTCAGAAGGTGGGCTGTGACTCACCTTTTCACATCGACTTTGATATCTGACAACTTCTTTTTTTTTATTTCGGGACTGTGCAACTTTCTGAACTTGAACCTTTGAGTGCATCCGCCACGCTGTGCCACTCCATCAGTTTCCTTTTGTTGCTTATACCACTGCTTATGCCCCCAAATAGAACGTTTTTCCTTGCCTACACTTCACTGAGCAGGACCTCCATTTCACATTTGCTGAAATTTCTCTTTTTTTTTTACACGTGCATTTGCCACTGTCTTTTAACAAAACACCAAAAGGAAACGGCTATTTATAGTGATTTGCATATTCAAATAAGTAAAATTCTGGGAGAAGTCAGAGTGGGGCTGTAAGCTCGTGCATGTACATTCAAATTCACATTGATTGGGATTTACAAATGGAAAGTACCTAGAACTTTCTTTACACACAGTTTTATGCATCTGATTTTTTTCTTTGTGCAGTTCTGTCTGTACGTCATGTTTTAGTGTGAATTCTACACAAGGCATTATACATGAGGCCCCTGGTAACCTTCTTCCACTTATTCAAGTTCTGATGCTTGCGTATCCATTGTAAATACTTTTAACAGTGGACAGGGCACTCTGACTGGTCTGCGGTTACACAGTCCCATATGCAGCCGAGTTTGATGTACTGTGTGTAGTAACACATTACTCCCATAACCATCCATCTATCCTCTTCCGCTTATCCGAGATCGGGTCGCGGGGGCAGCAGCTTGAGCAGAGATGCCCAGACTTCCCTCTCCCCAGCCATTTCTTCTAGCTCTTCCGATGGAATCCCGAGGCATTCCCCGGCCAGCTGGGAGACACAGTCCCTCCAGCGTGTCATGGGTCTTCCCTGGAGCCTCCTCCCGGTTGGACGTGCCCGGAACACCTCACCAGGGAGGCGTCCAGGAGGCATCCTGATCAGATGCCCGAGCCACCTCATCTGACTCCTCTCGATGCGGAGGAGCAGCGGCTCTACTCTGAGCCCATCCCAGATGACTGAGCTTCTCACCCTATCTTTAAGGAAAGCCCAGACACCCTGCAGAGGAAATTCATTTCAGCCGCTTGTATTCGCGATCTCGTTCTTTCGGTCACTATCCATAGCTCATGACCATAGGCGAGGGTAGGAACGTCGGTCGACTGATAAATTGAGAGCTTTGCCTTATGGCTCAGCTCCTTTTACACCACGACAGGCCGATACAGAGCCCTCGTCACTGCGGACACCGCACCGAACTGCCTGACGATCTCACGCTCCATTCTTCTCTCACTCGTGAACAAGACCCCGAGATACTTGAACTCCTCCACTTGGGGCAGGATCTCGCTCCCAACCCTGAGAGGGCACTCCACCCTTTTCTGGTTGAGGACCATGGTCTCAGATTTGGAGTTGCTGATTCCCACCCCAGCCGCTTCACACTCAGCTGCGAACCGATCCAGAGAGAGCTGAAGATCACGGCCTGAGGAAGCAAATAGGACAACATCATCTGCAAAAAGCAGTGACCCAATCCTGTGTCCACCAAACCGGACCCCTTAAACACCCTGGCTGAGCCTAGAAATTCTGTCCATAAAAGTTAGTTACTCCCATAACTACCATTAAAATTATTTGCAATTTGTGCCACAGTAGCCTTTGTGTTGGTTCATACCATATGGGACAATCCTGGTTGGCCTCTCATATCTACGAGTCTTGCCAATGCAAAGCCGTGTCGGCGGTTCATGGTTTTTCCCTCCTCACACCACTGTCTGTATGTACTCGCCATGGCTGACCATGAGCACCTCACAAGTCTTGCCACTTCAGAAATGTCCTGACCCAGTCATCTGACCATAACAGCTTGGCCCTAATCAAAGTCACTCAAGTCCTTACACCTATCCACATATTCTACATTTGTCAGGTTAACTACGAGTGCCTAATGTCAGCTTACCCTCTGATATATATCCCTCACCCTGACTTACACCATTGTTACAAGTTAGTCAACCTCATTCATTTCCTCTTGGAATGCTCATATTGTTTGGGCTCATTGGTGTATAATGAACCGTCAGATCCTATGTTTAATATCTTATATGCTACCTTTGTCCAGTAAAACTGAAGGGATAAAAAAAAGAATGACACTAAAGTACAGATTAAGGGTTGCTAGATGCACTTTTCTTTACCACTGCCAAGTGACCTGTTTACAAAGGACATTACATGCATGGCACTTCACAGTACACAGCACAATGATCGGAGAGATTTTGATTTGGAAGCATGTTTAAACCTCTGTTAATGAATTACTAATTTAGCATTTTCAGGTAACAACATGCCGATAGAAAACTGGGAGGGTTAGCTGTTAAAAACGTACCTTGTTTTTATCCTCAGCAGCACAAAAGGTTCACTGTACCCTAGGCTTTCACATCCATGAGATCTTTACCCATATCCATTCAGGGCACTGGATACTTGCCATTTACATTTTTATAAGTCTAAAAATAACAGTGAAACTGGTACGGAACCATGTTAAAAACAGAAAGGCTCCCCCTAAAAGAAGCTCCATGAACTAAAATCCACTCAGAATAAAAGCTACTTGATGGAAACAAGATTAAAACAAGCTCAGTTCAGGCACAGTCCCCTGCAGATGGAGGGTTATCAGAAGAAGGAAAGGGTGTGACACTAAGAGGATCTGCCAGACTTCCTGACGTGCCCCAGAAGGCAGAGAAGAAATGAGCTGTACTGACTAAATACAGCGACAAAGGGAAGGTCAGGTCCATTTATAGAAAAAGTAAAGAGCAGACCAAACAGCTTTTAATCAAGGCTCATTCAACTTAAAAGATAAAAGCTCAAATAATTCTTCTAAACAAAATAATCACACATTTTGAAAATCTGACGTATAAAAAGCAAACAATACAAATAAGCCTAGACCTTAGTTTTAATGTTTGCTTACCCAGGAGTTTAAACTCTTTTAGTATAATAAGCCCTCATATATGAATGACAACTGCAATTTATATTCTTCTCTACAGTCATGTGAAAACACACCATTAATTTAGGCCATTCAGCCCAACAAAGCTTGTCAGTTCTATCCACTTAAGTTCAAAATAGCATCAAGTCTAGCTTTGAAGGACCCTAAAAGCCTACTGTCTACCACTCTGCTCACTTATTCCCTATGTCTGAGGTTCTCTGTGAAAAGTGTGTGCATAATTTGCCCTTAAGTTTCCAGCAGTGTCCCAGTGTCATTGTTGAGCTCATTTTAAAGTAAAGTAAAAGTCTTGATCCACTGGGCTAATCTATACTAATAAAAGGCAAAGCCCTCACTCACTGACTGACTGACTCATCACTAATTCTCCAACTTCCCGTGTAGGTAGAAGGCTGAAATTTGGCAGGCTCATTCCTTACAGCTTACTTACAAAAGTTAAGCAGGTTTCATTTCGAAATTCTATGCGTAACAGTCATAACTGAATCCTACTTACGTACATATATACGGCCATAGCCTGCAGCTCAGTCGCCGTGTGAGGCGGAGCTGCGTCACCCATCACCACACCTCCCACACAGTTGGCTGCCTGCCTATAATGCGCCCCCCATACCCACACCTTCCATGTCACTGAGTGCCTGCCTATATAAGGCCGTCCATCACCAGCAATCCAATAGAAATGCTGCCGCTAAGAGGCGCTTGTCATGCCTAAGACGAATACGATTTTTGTGAGATAGAAGTTTAATGAGAAGACACAGGGTATAAACGAGACTTTTGATCACTTTGTAACGGAGTTAAAATTGCTGGTGAAGGACTGTGCTTATGCAAACGAAGATGAGATGGTCAGGGATAGAAAAGTGTTTGGCACAAACTCAGCAAAAGTGCGAGAGAAACTTTTAAGTGCCGGATCTGAGCTAACATTAAATAAAGCCGTGGACATCGCAAGATCGCACGAGATAGCAAACCTTCGATGCATGTACTCCGAGCGGCTCATGTGAACTGACTGAACGCAGCACGCAGACAACAAGCAAAAGCTCCAAAGAGCGCTGAACAAAAAACGCATTACACAATTGAGAAGGCAGCAAAAGAATATGAAGCGAGTGACGCATACAAGCATATTCATAAGTGCAGCTACTGCGGAAACAAAGCACACAGTGGAAAAAGTCAATGTCCAGCTAAAGGAAGACAGTATAAAAAATGTGGTCAATTGAACCACTTCGCTAAAGTTTGCAGGACTGGGAAAGGTAAACCCGTGCATGCAGTGTGTGATGTCTCAGATAAAGAGGAAGACGAGCTGTTTATTGATGCAGTAGGACAGGAACAACCCTCTGAAGCTCAACAAGCCTTTGTAGACATATCAATAGGAAAGCAAGGTGTAAAGCTTAAGTTTAAATGACGTTCATAGACACGCTGCCGCTAAATATTCGCTGGTGAAGGACTGTGCTTATGCAAACGAAGATGAGATGGTCAGGGAGACACGCTGCCGCTAAATATTCGCGTGTGAAGGACTGTGCTTTGCATATTCATAAGTGCAGCTACTGCTGAAACCCTCTGAAGCTCAACAAGCCTTTGTAGACATATCAATAGGAAAGCAAGGTGTAAAGCTTAAGTTTAAATGACGTTCATAGACACGCTGCCGCTAAATATTCGCAGGCAAATCCACAACTTAATACCGGGAATGCCTGTTAAATATCCTAGATTCAACAACGGTTGACAAACATGGAATGTAACTTGAACACATCACATCCTCCAAATACGAACCTGATTGAAAGAAATAATGATAATCAAATCCTTGATGACAGCAACACTCATGACAGTCACAAAACAATTGCATTGACAATCATGTTACGTTATTTTTAAAATGTTTCCTTTTCTTTTTCATAACTTCTTTAAACACACTACTTCTCCGCTGCGAAGCGCGGGTATTTTGCTAGTTCCCTTTATAATTTTACACACTTCAGTCCTCTTAATCTCCTTTTGCTTAAACTGTAAAGGCTCAGCTCTTTTAATCTTTTCTCATAACTCATCCCTTGTAGCCCTGGAATTAGCCTGGTTGCTCTTCTCTGGATGTTTTCCAGCACTTCTGTCTTTTTTGTAGAATGGAGACCAAAACTGTACACAGTACTACAGGTGAGGTCTAACCAGTATATTACAAAGCTATGAAACATATACAATATTGGTCAAAAGTTTTAGAACACCTCAGTTTTTCCAGGTTTTCTTCAAATGTAATCAAATGAAACGCAATGAGTTGTGAAAAGGTAATCAGGAAACTGACAGAGGAGGAGAAGGATGAGGAGGAAGTTGGGAGCATACACTGATACAGCACGTTGCCGCACCCAACACACAACAAACCACCTCAGGATCCCAAATTAGGACCCGAGCGCAGCTGTGCAACGGGTGACACCTCAGCCTCATGCTATATAAACAGGTTTAAACTTAAAGTTTAGGTTAGCAAAAACTGAAAAAAAAGGAAATTTCAGAATATTATAAATTGGTGTTCTTCAGGGAACAACTAATAGGTTATAACATATATAACATCCTCTGAGAGCAACTTCTCCCAACCATTCAAGAATGGTTTGGTGACCAACAATGTCTTTTCCAGCATGGTGGAGCACTGAATCATAAGGCAAAAGTGATAATTAAGTGGCTCTGGGAATAAAACATCGACATTTTGGGTCCATGGCCAGGAAACTCCCCAGAACTTAATCCCATTGAGAACTTGTGGCCAATCCACAAGAGGCGGGTGGACAAACAATAACCCACAAATTTTGACAAACTCTAAGCACTGGTGATGCAAGAATGGACTGCCGTCAGTCAGGATTGGGCCCAGAAGTTGATTGCCAGCATGCGAGGGAGAAATGCAGAAGTCTTGAAAAAGAAAGACGGGCCAACGCTGCAAATATTGACTCTTTGCATAAACTGAATGTAATTGTCAATAAACATTGTTTGAAACTTATGAAATATTTGTATTTATACTTCAGTATACCAAAGAAACATCTGGCAAAAAGATCTAAAAACACCGAAGAAGCAACCTTTGTGAAAACCAATACTTGTGTCATTCTCAAAATGTTTGGCCACAACTGTACATAAATTCAGCAAAAAAAGAAACGTTCCTTTTTCAGGACTGTGTACTTCAACAATAATGTTTTAAAAATCCAAATAACTTTACAGATCTTCATTGTAAAGGGTTTAAACAATGTTTTCCATGCATGTTCAATTAACCATAATCAATTAATTAACATGCACCTGTGGAATGGTCGTTAAGACCTTAACAGCTTACAGAAAGTAGGCATTTAAGGTCACAGTTCTAAAAACGCAGGACACTAAAGAGACTTGTCTACCGACTGTGAAAAACACCCAAAGAAAGATGTCCAGGGTCCCTGCTCATCTGCGTGAACGTGCATTAGGCATGCTGCAGGGAGGCATGAGGACTGCTGATGTGGCTAGCTAGGGCAATAAATTGCCATGTCCACACTGTGAGACGCCTAAGACAGCGCTACAGGGAGACAGGAAGGACAGCTCCTCGCAGTGGAAGACCACGTGTAACAACACCTGCACAGGATCGGTACATCCGAATATCACACCTGCGTGACAGGTACAGGATGGCCACAACAACTGCCCGAGTCACACCAGGAATACACAATCCCTCCATCAGTGCTCAGACTGTCCGCAATAGGCTGAGAGAGGCTGGACTGAGGGCTTGTAGGCCTGTTGTAAGGCAGCTCCTTACCAGACATCACCAGCAACAACGCCACCTATGGGCACAAACCCACCTTCGCTGGACCAGACAGGAGTGGCAAAAAGTGCTCTTCATTGATGAGTCACGGTTTTGTCTCACCAGGGGTGATGGACGGATTCGTGTTAATCGTCGAAGGAATGAGCGTTACACCGAGGCCTGTACCCTGGAGCGGGATCGATTTGCAGGTGGGGGGTCCGTCATGGTCTGGGGCGGTATATCACATCACCATCGGACTGAGCTTGTTGTCATTGCAGGCAATCTCAATGCCTTGCGGTACAGGGAAGACATCCTCCTCCCTCATGTGGTACCCTTTATGCATGCTCACCAGCCATACTGCTCGTTCTGTGCGTGAGTTTCTGCATGACAGCAATGTCAGTGTTCTGCCATGGCCAGCGAAAAGCCCGGATCTCGATCCCATTGAGCACGTCTGGGACCTGTTGGATCGCAGGGTGAGGGCTAGGGCCATTCCCCCCAGAAATGTCCAGGAACTTGCAGGTGCCTTGGTGAAAGAGTGGGGTAACATCTCACAGCAAGAACTGACAAATCTGGTCCAGTCCATGAGGAGGAGATGCACTGCAGTACTTCAAGCAGCTGGTGGCCACACCAGATACTGACTGGTACTTTTGATTTTGAGCCTCCCTTCATTCAGGGACACATTGTGAAACATTTTTAGTTTATGTCTTATGGTGTTGACTCTTTTAGTGTTCATACAAATATTTACACATTAAGTTTACTGAAAGTAAAACCAGTTGAAAGTCAGAGGACGTTTCTTTTTTTTTTGCTGAGTATAGAGAGAGAGAGAGAGAGAGAGGGGGAGATTTTGTGTTAAGCACCAATCAGAGAACATCTCAAAGTATTTTAGTACACCTATGAGGCACCGTGGATGGTCAGACAGTCTTACCAAACTGGAGAAACCTCAAGTGACAAGTTTACTTTCTCTTTTCACATTCCCAGGAGTTTCCTCAAAGGATTCCGGGTTCCTCCCAATATACACACAATTGGTGTTACATTACTCATAGGTGATTAAGATTAAATTTATGTGTGTACTTTATGATCAGCAGACAGCTTGCTCAGGGTTACATTTACTTTTATGACAACAGCTGAAAGATCATGACAACCACTAAAAGCCACTCTGGAAAGGGAGCACAAAAAACAGGGAATGGATTGCTGGCTCAGGTTCTGTCTCTGAAGTTATATGAGATCACCAATTGATGCTGTCAATAAAAACCAAATTATGAAGTAGGTGGGATATTCTTTCAAACTCTACCACATTTTATCCAACATTGAGCCACTAGGAGCCAAGGACTATTCCGGCAGCATCAGGTGCGAGATGGGAATACACCCATTTCAGACTTCATTTACACAGACAAACTCATTCATACCATCACAGACAAGCACTGATGTAGGATGTGGGAGGAAGCTCTATTGCCCAGGAAAAAATCTACACACGTGAAGATATGATGTGCAACCACTACATAAATTGTGACTGTGCCCACAACTGTGTGGCTATGAAACAGCAGTCGTAACCAAAATGAGCCACCATGTTGCCCGAAAAAGAAAACAACAAGATTAAAAAATAATAACAATAAAATATGATGAATGCTGTTGTTTTAAAAATGCCAGATGACTTGCATCAAATCCAAAACAAGTGCTGTGTAATCCTTAAAGAACAGGGGTGTCAAAAGCAGATCCTGGAGGGAGGTCGCCTCAGTGAGTGCAGGTTTTCTTTCCAGCTCTTCTCTTGATCATTAGCCAATTACAGCTGGTAACGGAACATAATTTGACTTCATTTTGATTCATTTGCTTATTTTAAGCTTCACAACCATCGTTTCTTTTTTTTCCCCAAATCTAGAAGCCAGATAATAGTGACAAAAGATAAACAGCTAACTTTACTGCATTTGCAACTGTTTCGATAAAATATTTGAAAAGAAAAAAAAACTAAAAGGTATGAGAGATATTGACCTGTGCTGGTCCACTCCGAGAAATAAAAAAAGCAACAATTTTTGAAATGTCTGGTGTGGCAGAATGAGAGTGCTGGTAAGACGTAGAATTAAACAGTGTGTGTCATTGACAGCAAGAGTTAACAGCTTGCTTTGCATCTCATTACTGTTGGACCGCTGGTTAAGGAAAAAAATACCAACATCTGAGGGTTTGGAATCTTTAAAAGCAAGTCCATTGAAATGAAGGCAAATGAGTATTAGGTTTGTAGCAGTAATTGGTTAAAATCTAGGAACAAAAACTTGCAAATCTGTGGACGTCCAAAACATTCCAGTTACAGAGCACTGAGATTTTGGATGAAAGGCTAATATTTTGGACAAAGATGTCACTACCACTAAAGGAGGGGATGCCCTTGAAACCCCCAAAAGACAGGAAGGACCTCTAGACCCAAAGAACCTCCTTCCTCATTAGATCTGCACAGCAGTAAACTGCTTAAAAATTGAAGGGAATATATACCGTATATACTGTACTCGTGTTTAAGTTCTCCCATGGATAAGTCGGGGCTTGATTTTACAGTATAATTTCTGGCGTTTTATAATGTTGGTCGTATAAGTTGAATGCGGAAAACTCACGCTATTGGTCCAAGAAATTATGATATGCTAATGCCCACCTGAGAGAGTAACCATGGAGCACACTGCCATTTTTTTTTTATGTATTGTGCCTACATGACCACATGGTAATACCCAAACAATTCCGATTTGCACTGTTTTGTGTTTTTTGTATCTCACACCCTCATTCACCTTTATCGTAAGAGCATCCCTTATCTACAGTGGAACGTTCGACCAGAAGAAAATATGAAGCTGGTTTTAAATTAAAAATCGTTGAAGTGGCGAAAGAAATTGGTAACTGCGATGCTGCAAGAAAGATCAATGTGTCTGAGAATGCGAGATTGGAGGAAGCAAGAAGATGTAAAAAAATAAAATAAAATAATTTAAGTGTCGTATTTTTGAACGGCGTATAAGCTGGAGTCTGATTTTATGACCGATTTTTTCTTTTTTTTCCAAGACCCGACTTATACTACGAGAGTATATACGGTAATCATCCTAGTCTAACACCAAGTCAATTAAGCATCAGGGATACCAATCTGTCCAGTTAGGAAGGCTAATCGATTGTGAATCAACTTCACCTGCTTTGGTGTGAATGAAAGTGACAACAGGTGACCTGGAGAGGCAACAGCAAGACACCCCCCAAAAAGGGAATGGTGGCTACAGACAGTTGCTCTCTCCTTATCCATCCTGACTAATTCTCTCTAGTTTTGTGTTTTGCTGGGTCCTTGTCACTACTAGTAGCATGAGGCAGTACCTGCAGCCGATTCAGGACGCACAGGTATTCCAGCTCCTGCAGGATGGCACATCCATACGTGCCATCACAAGAAGTTCCACGTGCAAGATAAGAATTAAGCTGTGTGAAAGCATGATCCTCTGTAGACTGGACAGCTACAACTAGCAGGAATCAATGCAAAATACCCCCAACAAAACTGGAGACACAGCTTTCCTTTTCAAATGTTTGCATACTGGACAAGAAATTGGAGATGAAGAAAAATACTTTACCATCAATTTCCTATTTGTCTTAAAAAACAGAGTGTTTCAAACACAGGATTTAATTAACATCCCTCTCAAAGTATGTCTGTGCTACAAATAAAACAGTGTAAGCGCCTGTGGGTATCGCAGGATGCAAATACCAAAATTTGAATAGGTGTGAATAGTTTGCCTAAAACTGAACCAAAGTGTTCTCCGTTTTAGCATTTTGACAGAAGAGATATGTGAAGAGCAAAGACTCATGTCAGAATTGTTAAACTCACTTCAGTGTCGTCCTGTCTTTTCAATTTGTCTGGCTGCAGGATCTTCAAAGAACATGAACAAAGAAGCGTGGGAAAGGCTTAATTCTGTCAGGTCTGCACACTCACTTAAATTTGATCACAGACAAACGCCATGCTTTTAAGCACAAGGAGCAGCAGACTAGAAAACACAAAAGAATCCACCAGCAAGTAGCAGATGGGGGTGATTTGCAGAGAGAACAATCAGTCTTTGAAGAAAAAAAAAAATACTGTATCTGATGCTGGAGGAAACTCCAGTTATTCTTCATGAAAAAGGAATCTAAAGAGTTACGTTGTTCTTAGATGTTAATTGAAGTTCTCAGTGTTTGCATACCAGTGGGCACAGCTCGAGCAAATTAGACAGCATTACAGGAGTCTCCTGGTCAAATATAAAAATGACACACATTAGAAAGCATTACAAGGGTAAAGCCACTAGCGCCAAGCTTTACTGTCACAGAAGATCATCTCCAATCCGTTACATCTGGTATCTGATGTTCTTTTCATGCCATAATACGCTACATAATTCACACCACCAGTGACCCCAGCAAAGGTGTGGAGAGTGCTGTATGCACCAGGTAAGCCGCTCCCGATGGATCAGTTACATTTTATAGCAGTTTATGGACAGAAAGGGCAAGAATAAGGTGACCTTAAAAAGAGTATGAAACGTGGAGCAAGGTTGTACCATATCACCTTACTGAGAAGTGCATCCTTTATTTAAGGTACAATAGCATTGCAGGGATATCAGAATCACCACTAACCAACAGACATTCAGCCAGCAGCAGTTTGTACATTAGAACAGTCTAGATGAGAAGAGGCCATTCAGCCCAATAAAGCTTGTCAGTCCTATCCACTTAATTCTTCTAAAATAACATAAATTCATTCCAAAGTCCCAAAAGTCCTACTGTCTACTACACTACTTGGTCACTTATTCCATATCTCCGTGTTTCTCCAAGTGAAGAAAAACTTCCTAATGTCTGTGTGAAATTTACCCTTAACAAGTTTCCAACTGGGGCGGCACGGTGGTGCAGTGGTAACGCTGCTGCCTCGCAGTAAGGAGACTCAGGTTCGCTTCCCGGGTCCTCCCTGCGTGGAGTTTGCATGATCTCCCCGTGTCTGCGTGGGTTTCCTTCCACAGTCCAAAGACATGCGGGTTAGGTGAATTGGCGATCTTAAATTGTCTGTAATGTGTGCTTGGTGTGTGTGTGTGTGTGCCCTACGGTGGGCTGGCGCCCTGCCCAGGGTTTGTTTCCAGCCTTGTGCCCTGTGTTGGCTGGGATTGGCTCCAGCAGAACCCCATGACCCTGTGGTTAGGATATAGTAGGTTGGATAATGGATGGATGGAAGTTTCCAACTGAGTCTCCGTCTTCTTGATGAATTAATTTTAAAGTCACAGTCTCGATCCACTGGACTAATCCCCTTCATAACAATTCAATAACACTTCAATCATACCTCCTATTAATCTCCTTTTGTTTAAACTGAAAAGGCTCAGCTCTTTAAACGTTTCCTCATAATTCATCCCCTGTAGGCCCTGGAATCAGCCTCATTGCTCTTCTCTGGAATTTTTCCAAACACTGCTATGTCTTTTTAGTAGTCTTTTTTTTTTTTGGTCTCTACTACTTTTTAGTAGTAGAGACCAAAACTGCACACAGTACTCCAGATGAGGCCTCACCAGTACATTATGCTTTCCTCATAATTTATCAATTCTAGACTTCATGCACATTCAGATGAATTAAGTAGATAGGACTGGCAAACTTTGTTGGGCTGAATGGCCCATTCTTGTCCAGAGTGTGCTAATGTATCATTTAAGTTTCAAGTTTATACTTTCTTGTTACTGTTGAACTATTTTTTAATCCTATCTGCACAGGTTTATTTACTACATAAAATGCCACGTTAAAAAGTAGAAATATACATATCTTCACCCGCTAGGGTGGAGAAAAGAGCTGCTCAGGAAGCAGCAAGCACATCAACCTCTGAGCAAACGAATGCTATACACACACACACACACACATACATATACATATACACATATATATATATATATATATACATATATATATATACATATATATATACATATACATATACACATATATATATATATATATATATATATATATATATATATATATATATATATATATATATATATATATATATATATATATATATATATATATATATATATATATATATATATATATATATATATATATATATATATATATATATATATATATATATATATATATATATATATATATATATATATATATATATATATATATATATATATATATATATATATATATATATATATATATATATATATATATATATATATATATATATATATATATATATATATATACATATATATACAAACGGATTCCAAAAAGTTGGGACACTATACAAATCGTGAATAAAAACTGAATGCAATGATGTGGAGGTGCCAACTTCTAATATTTTATTCAGAATAGAACATAAATCACGGAACAAAAGTTTAAACTGAGAAAATGTATCATTTTAAGGGAAAAATATGTTGATTCAGAATTTCATGGTGTCAACAAATCCCAAAAAGTTGGGACAAGGCCATTTTCACCACTGTGTGGCATCTCCCCTTCTTCTTACAACACTCAACAGGCGTCTGGGGACCGAGGAGACCAGTTTCTCAAGTTTAGAAATAGGAATGCTCTCCCATTCTTGTCTAATACAGGCCTCTAACTGTTCAATCGTCTTGGGCCTTCTTTGTCGCACCTTCCTCTTTATGATGCCAAATGTTCTCTATAGGTGAAAGATCTGGACTGCAGACTGGCCATTTCAGTACCGGATCCTTCTCCTCGCAGCCATGATGTTGTGATTGATGCAGAATGTGGTCTGGCATTATCTTGTTGAAAAATGCAGGGTCTTCCCTGAAAGAGATGACGTCTGGATGGGAGCATATGTTGTTCTAGAACCTGAATATATTTTTCTGCATTGATGGTGCCTTTCCAGACATGCAAGCTGCCCATGCCACACGCACTCATGCAACCCCATACCATCAGAGATGCAGGCTTCTGAACTGAGCGTTGATAACAACTTGGGTTGTCCTTGTCCTCTTTGGTCCGGATGACATGGCGTCCCAGATTTCCAAAAGAACTTGAATCGTGACTCGTCTGACCACAGAACAGTCTTCCATTTTGCCACACTCCATTTTAAATGATCCCTGGCCCAGTGACAACGCCTGAGCTTGTGGATCTTGCTTAGAAATGGCTTCTTCTTTGCACTGTAGAGTTTCAGCTGGCAACGGCGGATGGCACGGTGGATTGTGTTCACTGACAATGGTTTCTGGAAGTATTCCTGAGCCCATTCTGTGATTTCCTTTACAGTAGCATTCCTGTTTGTGGTGCAGTGTCGTTTAAGGGCCGGAGATCACGGGCATCCAGTATGGTTTTACGGCCTTGACCCTTACGCACAGAGATTGTTCCAGATTCTCTGAATCTTGGATGATGTTATGCACAGTTGATGATGATAGATGCAAAGTCTTTGCAATTTTTCGCTGGGTAACACCTTTCTGATATTGCTCCATTATCTTTCTGCGCAACATTGTGGGAATTGGTGATCCTCTACCCATCTTGGCTTCTGAGAGACACTGCCACTCTGAGAAGCTCTTTTATACCCAATCATGTTGCCAATTGACCTAATTAGTGTTTATTGGTCTTCCAGCTCTTCGTTATGCTCAAATTTACTTTTTCCAGCCTCTTATTGCTACTTGTCCCAACTTTTTGGGATTTGTTGACACCGTGAAATTTTGAATCAACATATTTTTCCTTTAAAATGATACATTTACTCGGATTAAGCGTTTGATCTGTCATCTACGTTCTATTACAAATAAAATATTGACATTTGCCATCTCCACATCATTGCATTCAGTTTTTATTCACAATTTGTTTAGTGTCCCAACTTTTTTGGAATCCGGTTTGTATATAAACATAATAATAATATCCGGTTTGTACACATACATACATACATATATACATATATACACATATACACATATACATATATATATATATATATATATATATATATATATATATATATATATATATATATATATATATATATATATATATATATATATATATATATAAATAAAAGAGGTTAATGACACATATTAATCTTGGGAGTACTACAAAATTAGAATCTTCCAATTTTATAAAATAATTACAGAAGACAATACCGAGTGTGCCTTTCCAAATGTAGACATTTGCTTTCATATATTTTTAACCTTAATGGTCACAAATTGTTCAGCTAAGCATTCATTTTCCCAGATTATGAATATTACAAATCCCAACAGAACAACTACACAACAAGGCAGGCTGGATGCTTTAGCTCTACTAAATATAGAAGCAGATTTGTTACATAAGATTCATCTTGAGGATTTGATTAAAGACTTTGCAATTAGAAAAAAGTGACAGAAAACTTTTCAGATATAAATAAAGTAAAAGTATACAAAAATAAACATTATTTTACATCTTACTGTAAGTTTTGTTTCCATTTTGAAAAATAAACTGCTATTGTATTGTATTAAATTAGATACATATAGGGGCACCAAAATCTTTGAACTGCGTAGGGCCTCTAAAAGGTCTTAATCCGGCCCTGAATGTACCGACTCCTGATTATCACCACACAAAAATGTAAAATGTTGAAAAATGTTAAATATGGAAATGATAAAGTGGGGTTCTCTATTATAAAGAAGACAATTGTTGCATGTGTATGTAAAATCAAAGCAGATAATAAAATATCACACAAGTGAATAGCTTGTACGTTAACACATTAAATGTAACAACATGAAATATTGCAAGCTGAAGAAGTATTTAGATAGTAACGCATTGTTTCATGCAGCTATCAGACTCTGTCCTTGAACAGTAGCACTCCCATTTTTGAGGGAAGCATTGTAACGAAACACACACTCATTTAAAGAGGCAGCATTGCAGGCATCTGCTTTAGAATGTATATTCCAAATGAATATAAGGAACTGTTGTGGTCAGGCATGCTTCCACAATTCTGGTCAATCACAAATTGATTGTGGCTGCATAAAGTGCCACTTATTTAAGATCCATTTTAATTTTTGGTCAACATTTGGAATAAAGTAAAGGCAACGTAAATTAGTAAGAACAACTGCAGGAGGGGCTGTTCTCTCTTATCCTGAGTGTTGACCATTTTTTAAACCCTTGTCTGTGCACAGTTCTAATTGGAGCATTGTCGCCCGATAAATAAAAACACATTGACTACTGTTACCTGATATTGATTTCAATATCCTGCAATATACAGACCTGCATTAGCGTAAACTGGTAACGGTGATCTGTGTCGAGGACCTAACATTACTGAGACTGGGTGCTGCTTGCTTAGCTTTCACTCACTCTTCACAATGGACTGTGTGGTTGAATTTTAAATGGCTATATATATATATCTGTGCGGAGCAATTTAACAGTTCGCACAGTAACAAAATGTTAACATCTTATGCACAATTGTCTTCATTTTGGTATTTAAACATCTAAAAACTGTCAAGTGATCTAGGTCCAACATTATACTGTATCATCATTGTCATCTTTATTCACATTTCAATTTTTCTGGAAGCTGAAGGAAACAGAAAACAAATATATATTCAGTCAGTCAGTCATTCTCCAACCCACTATATCCTAACACAAGGTCACTGGGGTCTGCTGGAGCCAATCCAAGCCAACACAGGGCACAAGGCAAAAACAAATGCCGGGCAAGGCACCAGCCCACCACAGGGCACACACACACACACACACACACAATAGGGACAATTTAGGATCGCCAATGCACCTAACCTGCATGTCTTTGGACTGTGGGAGGAAACCGAAGCACCCAAAGAAAACTCACGCAAACACGGGGAGACTCCACGCAGGGAGGACCTGGGAAGGGAACCCAGGTCTCCTTATTGCGAGGCATCAGTGCTACCACTGCGCCACCAAATATATATTAGGACTTTTTAAAAGTTGTTGTTTAGGATCAGACTCCTAAATTCCTTTAGCACATATAGTTAGTCCAATGGTTCACCAATGTGCTTGATTAAAACACTCACACAGTAAATCAATTAGTGTTAAATCAATACTATGGGTGTACAATTTTACACTTTTCCAGTGTACATTTGGCGCCACACTGAAAAGTGTAAAATTAACACTTTAGAAACAGTACCATTTTCCACACCAATGTAACTTTTTGAACACTTTTTAACTTGACTATTTCGCCAAACACTTCCTCGTCAATTTCTGTTCCAGTGTCATCGCAAATATACATTATTAGATCTTCTGGGAGCCCAAACCTTTTCAAAACTTAATGATATAAAGTAAAAGAAACAAATCACAACTTTTACATTCGCTTGTTTTGAAAACTCGGTCAACTCAATATAACAGTTATGCATTAAAAATAAATACAAAAAGATTCTGCGTTTTACTCACCTTCTTTAAAAAAATCAGTGTGGGGTAATCCATCCTTACGGAAGCGTATTACTGCCACGACATAATAAAAAAAATATGCTCACTATCACGTTATAGCGGAAAATATTACATTATAGCGTGAAAACATCACGTTAAAGCGAAATCGTATCATGTGATAGCGTGAAAATAAGATTATAGCGAAAAACATCACGCTTAAAGCGACAAATAGTATCACGTTAAAGCGTAAAATCGCTGTTTGTTGAATAAGCATGAAGCCATATCATGAGCCTTGAAAACCATCAATCGCTCCATTTATACATATTCCAAACGGCTTTAGTTTGTCATAAGAGTCAACATGCCACATAAAATTAGGTCCAGGATTAATGTACACGCGTCGCATCAGTCGATTCCTCCGTCTTTACTCAACACCACGGGGGTCTAGAAACTTTATTAAATGCCTCACCGTGGTTTGGGTCACAACATGCCCAGCTTGAATGCAGCTGAGATGGTGTAGCTTGTATCCATGGAGCCTTCCGTGCCCTTCCAGCTGGTCAATGAGAAATGATGCTACCTCCAAAATGTCGGACTGATTCTTTCTTCTGTAAAGCCCCATGTCTTTTAAAATTCTTCTCAGTGTACGCATACTTATTACAAAACCATAGTCAGCAGGAGCAGAATCTCTCCATGTCTGACCCCAAGCATAAAGTAGAAATT
This sequence comes from Polypterus senegalus, assembly GCF_016835505.1. Taxonomy (NCBI): domain Eukaryota; kingdom Metazoa; phylum Chordata; class Cladistia; order Polypteriformes; family Polypteridae; genus Polypterus; species Polypterus senegalus. Next base: position 18,180,914 of record NC_053159.1, read on the forward strand.
GATCAAGTCGTGTAAATGAGCCGTTTCATTTGCAGACGTGCACTTCTCACTGGATAACCAAAAAAGTTTCACGTTATAACATGAAACTTTATCACGTAATTACGTGAAATAGTATCACGTTTTAACGTGATACTATTTGTCGTTTTAACATGATGTTCTCACGTTATAATCTTATATTTTCACGTTATCACATGATCGATTTCGTTTTAACGTGATGTTTTCACGCGTTATAATGTAATATTTTCACGTTATACGTGATAGTGAGCATATTTTTTTTATTATGTCGTGGCAGTAATACGCTTCCGTACTACGCATCCTCGCCAACTTTAATATATTTTTTTTGTTTTTCGTACTGAGCTTTAATGAGCATCTCCACAATTTTTTGTTCTGTTGCTTACTAAATGTCCAGTTACCGTCTCTCAGAACTCAGTCACATTCGTCTTCAGAAATATAATTATCTATGACCAAGACAAAAACCGCGTTTTGCCGCAATATGGCGTCTTTGTTTGTAAAACTAATTAAGAAAATATACAATTATGAGCACTTTGAAAAATAATAATGCTGATTATTACCGATACAATTTCAACTTTGCATCTTAAAATCACGTTATGTTTAAAAGTTTACTAAAAATGTCATCTTCGTTCAAAAATAAATAACATCCAATGCGACATTTGTACGAACACGTCTTAACTCTGTGGTGACAAATATACATTGTTTTGACTAAAATATTAACTACAATAAATTTGCTTTAAATTAAAATCTCAAAATACAAATCAGTACACTAACAACATACTACCTCTTCCATGCACATGGGAGAAGCCGCCATTTCTGTAAGCAGAGCAGACCAAGCGTAGTACTGTACTACTTCCTGAAAGTGTACGTCACACTATGAAAGTGTATTTTAATCACACTGCAAAATAACACTTTATTCAGAAATGAATAAACACCGTCTGGTGTAAGATATGAAAAAACAGCTCTCAGAAGTCAACTCTAAACAGTAACACTAGAAATTTAACACTAGGTGATTTGCTGTGCATTTGCTGTTTAGAGTACTGCAGCTTGTAACTGGGAAGGCTCAGTCTCTGTGAGAACAGCAGCACTAACTGGAACACAATAATCGTCACTTTCCTGAGCAGTATATTGAAGCAGTCATAACTGGAATTGTGATTAATATACGATTGATTGTGCAGCCCTACCAACCACAGGAACCTTTGTCAGAATTGTGAAAACCCAGTTCTAGAAAGTCACAGCCACTGTTCCTTTCTTTCTGATTATTCATTAGTTCATTACAGTATATGAGACCACTTTCTTAATTACAGGATAGCAAAGAGCAAGGGTCAACATTTTGGCAATCTTAGAGGCCAAGGAAGGAAAAAAACCTGAATAGGCTGCTAAGCCATTTGAGGACACATTCGAATTAACTGAAGTCAAATCTTGCTAATGAATGAACCCAAAGCTTAACTGGATTTCTTGTTCATTGGGATTTAAGTTTTGATCAGCTAAGAAACATACATACAGTATATATTCTAATGTTCTAATATTTTTACTCCTATTGGTGACAGTCATCAGTTTGCATCAAACCAAGTACTTGGGATAAACTGAGCAGAAGACACAGGTATGAATGATAAAATACAAATTACACTGGCTTACACCAAAATCCTACCATTCAAATATACAATATATATGGTATACTTTATAGATTTAGGTGCGCTGAATCCATTTCTGAAACTGGAATTCCTCTACCATAAACTCTTTTGTGAGATATTGGATTCAGTGAAAAAAATGTTTTGATAAAAAAAAAAAAAAAAGTTCCCTTTAAAAATAAATGTCATTTGTTTTATGGTGTTAGTGATTTACATGCTCAGAATATTATATGAAGTATAAGTTAGGTTGCAAAATGGTAGACTTCTTTATTCTTAATGTTAGCAGAGGTTAGCAGAAGTTTTTACACATTTTTTCTATGTTCTTATTTTTTCAAAACAGACAGAAATGTATATTTGGAGTGTTAGAAAGAGGACTTTAATGACTGTTTTTTTACAGAAATATGCAGAGTATGGTTAACCCATCCACTGTCTTGACCAAGTAACAGGTAGAGAAATGGTAAAGGAATACATAACCTTTCTTTACTGAAATAGTGTTGCAAAATATTCTTGAAAATGCAAAAGGGGAACACCAGAAACGAGCTGAGAATCATCTCTCTCTTCATACTCAGCACATTGTCTTTAAAAATCCATTTCCTACACTCTCATTTGGATTTTTTCCCCCTGAGAACACATGAGCAATCTCTGATGAACTTAGGGAGACGTTCCTCCAGGCCATCACTATAGGGGAAAGTGGAAAGACTGGGCCTGTATTAGCAGATATCCGTTGGTCATTCCACCGTGAAACACCTCCAGGGAATGATATGAGGAAAAAGAAAAACTACCAAGTGACTACATTTTGTGAGTAATAATTATATTGAAACACTTATATTTTTAAAATCTAAATAATTTTAAGAATATTACATTTTTTCTCTAAAAAAAACTGTTTTTTTTTTTTTATTTAAAACCTTCATCTCCCAGAAACCAGATATAATAAAGCAATTCTTTTGCCAGATGTGGATTCAACACCCTCAAATCTAACAAGAACTAAGAGTTTTGTGAGTGAAAAAATGTTTTTTCTTTTTTTTAATTTTTTTTGGAAGACCAGTGTTATTAACTGACACTCATACAGACACCAGACTATTTGAGTTTGAACAGCTGTCCCAATATATATTTTGAGAATGTTTCAACTTATTTGTCACAGACAGAATTATGATTCATGTGTTTTCTTATAACCACCTCCTTGAAAAAGGTCTGAATTTACCCTGGGAAGATAAGTTAAATGTACAGGGTGGTCCAGATCGTCTAGATGACTATAGGCGCTTTTCCACTGCATAGTACGGCACAGCACGGTTCAGTACAGCTCACCTTGGTTCGGCTCGGTTTGCGTTTCGACTGCAGTTTAGTACCGCTTTAGAGTGGGCGGGATTATTCACGTGTCGTTAGAGTTGCGCCGCCTCTACTGCCGTGACACCGTGGAACTTTTACAACAACACGCAGACAACGACAACACTTTAGCTCGACGACGCGCAATGGTAAGCATCTAAAAAAAGCACATCACTAGCTAACTTTTATCACTGTTGCAAAGCATAAAATGAACTTAATTGCCAGTGTAACATTAAAATGGTGATTCTGTATATTACAGATCTTCCACATTTTGCAAAAAAGTCGCCGCAACAGACCATCTGTTTGGACATTTAACCGTGCTTCAGAGTGGTGGGATGTGATTGTTCCCGGTTTCACAAACACTCGGTGGCTGGAGAACTTTCGAATGTCTGAAGAAACATTCATCCACTTATGCAACAAACTGCGTCCAGCGATGGAGAGACGGGACACAAACTTCCGCGTGTGTGTACTTAAAAGAAAAGAATAGCCAGTGAGGCAGTAATGACGATTTTCTCCGGCCAATCAGTGACCAGCAGAGTTTACACGTCACGTTTTGGTAACGGTTCGGCGCGCTTGGAACCTCGGCTGAGGACTCACTTATGTGAGGACGATTCCAGTTCGGCGCAAAGACGATTCTTCATGTCGTCAGTTCGCACACTTCTTAATGGTCCGGGATTTTTCGTTGATTTTCTATGCAATAAACTTAATAAGTTATAGCGTAATGAAAATTGCATAATTAGATCTGGACCACCCTATAATGTAAAAAGGGAGAAAAACTAGGCAAGAAGCCCCTTCAGGGATTTGGCGTTGTTGCCAAATGTCAGATTGACTTAAAAGAAAAAAAATCAGCCAACAAACCTCTGAAGGACTGAATTTGACCATCATTGCTTTAAATGTTAAATCTACCAGCAAAACTTGGGACATATGACACCTGTTGTAAAAATACAAATAATAATGATACTCTTTGATATTTAATGGGTTCATGAGCCTGGAGGACTAAGAATTTTTCAACTGATGAATGCTTGATTGTAAGGATGGAGAGACTTAAATGTTTCACACCTATATAACTGTATTCATTGCATCTGCACATCTTTTCTGTTGTGCCTACTGACAGGTGCAGATTTTTGGAATTAACTAAAATTCCATAGTGGGTAGCACTGCCATCTCATTCAGAAAACTGGGTGCAAATGCAGTATGCAATTGGCACGTTTTCGCCTTGCCACTCAAATCCAAAAGCGTATGGGTCACAGATTAATTGGGAAGTCGAAACTGGCTGAAGACAAGAATTCCAGCTATGCGTGTGCCCTTTAATGTGCTCACACCTTGGGTTCAAAAATGAACTTTATGTTGAAATACCCAGCGAATCCGGGATGCCAATGCCGTGAGGCGAGGACTGTGTCTGAAACCATATCTTGTTTTGTTGGGTTTTTTTTTTTTTGTCTCATTCAAAATTGACCTAATTTTACCCACAGACAGGATTGAACATTTACGCCCGGGTAATTATTGAAATACAAATGCAACGCCCAGAATTATGTTTTTTCTTAAATGTTCTCATTGTTACGATACTAACTCTATATGATTGTCTGTTTCCAAATGGAGAGATGCTTCGCGGATCACATACAGTATTTATACAAGCTAAGTGGTCAAAGCAAAATCGAGGTGATTGAACTCGCCATGATTCTGACGTCAACGCGGAGCATCCAATAAAAAAGAAAGCGCAAGTGAGGAAAAGCTAACACAAGTCTCACTCAACCCAAAACCACCGGAAACGCAAACACACCTACCGTATAACGGCGGGGCTCCCCGTCACCCTCACGACAAAGTCCACTTGGGATAAATCCGGAACAGCTGAGCCAAACGCCGCACCCCTGCACCGTCCTGTCTTAATCACCGGCAGCGCGCTCACGTGGCCCCACCCCTCAGTCTACAGGTGCCCTAACTCCACCTCCGCCACAAGGCTACCAGTCCCACCTGCTGAGAACACAAATCAGTTGTTAGAAAACTTACAGGAACATCAAAACCTGCTCCTTGAGTATACACGTAGCTTATTCCAGTCGTATTCACGGGTACTTTTAATTAAGGCAACTTTATTTCTTCAGTCATATGACAGAAATAACAATTAGCACGATCATTCATTTCTTATCACCGATTTCTTCCGTCTTATATCAGAAATAAAACGTCAGAAGTAGCTTAGGCTGTCCTAATTCGGGGTGCGCTTAAGAAATGTAATGATTAACTTCATGAAATAGAACAACATAATAAGCACGAATAATTGTGTAAAACATTTGTAATATTAAAATGTATGCTTCAATTAAAATATTCTTGACTGTAATTGGAATGTATCATTTTTCATCCCTTAATAGGGGTGCATAAACGGCTAGATCCCTAGTAAAGGATCAAAAGTAAAAAATAAGATCACATTTCTAATTACTGACCTTGAAATAGCCTAAAATAACACTCTACTGTACATGCTTATGTTTGAAATGTTTTTTAACCTTCTGGGAATGACTTTTAGTGGGCTGGGACTACTGGTAAAGAATCAAATATCACAGATATTATATTCATGATCAGCAACCTCTAAATAGCATAAAACAACACATACCTTTACTACCAATCTCCATTTTTTCACTTTTTTTTTTGTGAAAAGGATTAAGTTGATGTGGCAGGCAGAACTTCAAGTCCTTCTGGTCATTTTTGATATGACGCCCATTGGTTTACCCTTTATCGTAAGTGTGTCATTTCCTGCACAACCAATGGTCCAGAAATGGCTTAAAAATCAGTATGGGGATGGGGGCAGAAGGTATAAATAGGGGGAACCCTAAAAAACTTGATGTCTTGCATAATTAGTGAGGAGGTGCCAGACATATAAAAAAAACTGAAGTGATTTCAAAGCAAGTAATTCTTATGAACACAATGAGAAGCCTTAAAGAGGGAGAACCATTAAGAGTTTGTTTCTTTATTTATTAATATTTACAACATCTTCAGGTCATTTTTTTATCCCTTTTTGTATTTAAAATTAGTAAAAGCACCCTAAATTGTGTCTGTTCAGGATGACATTGCCTGAATTTCCCCAACTTAATGAACAGCAAAAACATAAACATCCCATAATGTTTACAGCTTTTACAACATTTTTTATGCTGCCATGTCTTTCTGATCAATTTTGACACACATTTACTGTTTTGAGTGTAGCTTGTTTATTCACAACTCAAAAATGTCCTAAATGTCATCTTTTCACGTCAGAATTGTAAAGGCCTTTAACAAAGTACCCTGACTATATAAAAAGCAAAAAAAATTCTAAATGTCACATTCTGAACAGGGCACTGTCCTTCGGGTTACCATTAACTCTAATGGATTTTCCATTGCATTTAGGATAGTTTGTCCACAACCCATTAAAAACTACCTAAATGCCATCATTTTCAGCTCAGAAATGTTAAGACTTCATTAATAAAGTGTTCTATCTTTACAAAAAGCAAAAAAGTCTCCAAATGTCTCATTTTGTACAGCTGCTACACATTTTGACCACTTCCATATCATTGGGGTTAATATACTGTATGGTTCCTTGGGCCTTATTTTTATTTTTCTTGACCTTCTGCAAAAGCTACATTTCTCCTTGGGACAAATAGATAGATAGATAGATAGATAGATAGATAGATAGATAGATAGATAGATAGATAGATAGATAGATAGATAGATAGATAGATAGATAGATAGATAGATAGATAGATAGATAGATAGATAGATAGATAGATAGATAGATAGATAGATAGATAGATAGATACTTTATTAATCCCAAGGGGAAATTCAAATGCAGTACAGTCTATCTGTGTATCTATTGTGATCCGTAAGGGACATAGCAGAGACCCCAAACCCCAAGCACAACCACACAGACTGAGTCCCAACACCAAATGACCACTTGTTTTGAAAGAAATATACCTCTACACAGGCTTCTCTTCTCAAAGTCAGCACAATCACAGTTCCTCCTAATCCACTCTTCCAAGGCAGGCTTTGTCCACCTCCTCTCAACTCCAGCTCACCTGGGTGATGAAGAGGGCTCCTTTTAACCTGGACCCTTGAGTACTTCTAGTGTGTCAGCATTGTACTAAGGAATCACTTCTGGGTCAGGAGGGACCTCCATCTGACAGATGAGCCCCCTTCCAACAGCACTCACTAGCAGCCACCAACCATCAGACCAGGACTGCCCACCAGAACTGCAACTCCCATGCAGCTCTGTGGACATCTGAATGGGAGGTACGCCGGAGGGATGCTGCCAACCAGTGTACTGGAGAAACACACGACTCTGGGAGGCATTCACACCTTGTCCTCCCACTAGATTATTCTCCCAACCAGGAAAGGGAATTGCAACGAACCAGAGATGTATGTTCATCAATTTCATCCATCCATGACCTCCCAGCTCGGTAATGAAACATCATTCATCCTAGTCGGGATTGCTAATCCATTATATCCTTCATGCTACCTATCTACTTTAGATGATTTTACTCCTTATTCTTTAGTGGATTCAGCTCTTCATTTAGGGTCCTATTTATTTACATCCCCATACAAACATCTTAAATGTCATCTATTCTAAAACTTAAGATCATCCCTACTACAAGTTACAGTAATAACCTAGGTTCAGGGGGTTAAATATAAAGTCCAGGATACCTAAAACGAGGTGTAAGAATCAACACAAAGAAGACCTGAGAGGTACAACATTTATTGAGTATTCAAAGATGACTTGAGAGTATAAGGACTCATTGATTAACGAAGAAGCAAATACTGCATAGTTACTCATCCATCCACATTCTAAACCAGCTTGGTCTACTTCTGGCCTGTGGCAAGCTGGAGCCTATTAAAGAATTGATGCACGGATATTAAATATCAGTTTTCTTTTCAAAATAATATGTCAACACTTCATAATATGTAATGTGTACTACTACAAAAGCTTCTTCTTCTTCTTCTTCTTTCGGCTGCTCCTGTTAGGGGTCGCCACAGCTGATCATCTTGCTCCGTATCCTCCTGTCCTCTTCATCTTACTCTGTTATACCCATCATCTGCATGTCCTCTTTCACAACATCCATAAACCTTCTCTTAGGCCTTCCACTTTTCCTCTTGTTAAGCAGATCTATCTTTAACATCCTTTAACCAATTTTTCTCAGCATCTCTCCTCTGCCCATGTCAAAACCAACGCAATCTCGTCTCTCTGACACCAAACCGTCCAACCTGAGCTGACCCTCTAATGTCCTCATTTCTAATAATGTCCATCCTCATCACACTCAATGCAAATCTTAGCATCTTTAACTTTGCCACCTCCAGCTCTGTCTCCTGCTTTCTGGTCATTGCCACCGTCTCCAACCCATATAACACACCTTCCCTTTCACTCTTACTGATACCCACCTGTCACAGATTACTCCTGACACTCTTCTCCACCCTTTCCACCCTGCCTGCACTCTCTTTTTTACATCTTTTCCACAATCCCCATTACTCTGTACTGTTGATCCCAAGTATTTAAACTCACCCACCTTCGTCAAATCTACTCTCTGCATCTTCACCATTCCACTGACCTCCCTCTCATTCACACACATGGATTCTTTCTTGGTGGTCCTACTGACCTTCATTCCTCTCCTCTCCAGAGAAGATCTCCACCTCTCCAGGGTCTATTCAACCTGCTCCCTACTCTCGCTACAGATCACAATGTCATCCTCAAACATCACAGTCCATGGGGAATCCTATATCTAATCTCACCTGTCAAACTGTCCATCAACAATGAATATAAAAAAGGGCTCAGAGCCCATCCCTGATGTAATCCCACCTCCACATTGAATGCATTCAACTAAGGTGTCTATTAAACAATGAATTTGGTTAATAGCAATAGTAGGACACAGTATAAAAAAGCAATGGGCAGCATGGTCACACAGTGGTTAGTTACATAGTCTGTGTAGGGTTCTTCCCCCGAAGATTTAAATGTGGCTTTACTAAGTATCTACAAACTGTCAATGTGGGTGACATGTCCAGGTAAGGGTGCAACTGCCTTCAGTTCAATGCTGCCAGGATATCCACTGAGACCCTGACTCAGATGAAGACGAGAGTAATTAATGGGTTGAGATGAAAATCAGTAGCACTTGATGAGTGCAGACTGAGATGCTGAAAATTGCCACCATTAAAATAGGATAAATCACCCTGTTTAATACACAGAATGTGTAGTAACTCCTCTTTAACAAACATAAGCATATGTCCTTTGTCTGCTTTGGTCATTGTTTGTTTGAAGGTTAAAAGTCACAGTAGGCACTGCATGATTACAGGATTCACTTTGACTATTTAGGCAGATTCATTAAATTCTAAAGTAACGCCACACCTACATATATGCCTTTTGAAGGAGATGAAAGAATGAAACAGAACAGGTCTGACTGGATAGTGGTGGAGCAGATCCAGTGGAGAAAAAGGCAAAGAGCTGGGTGAGGAGAAAACCAACTCTAATGTGACAAAACACACTTTCTAGTTTAAGGTAATCCCTACTTGCCTTTACATATACTGTACATATGATTGTAATTTATTAGAACAAATTAAATCAATCAACACAGAAAGCCTTTCACATATTAAACATGCTTCTGATTCAAAATTATTGAAATATCCCAATTTGAAAGTCAGGCATATCATACACATAAATTGTCTTAAACGCTCAGACAAAAAGGTATGAATTAAATTAACTTAGACAACTAGAGTACTTATCCTACTTTGTGCCACTGGAATTGTGGTGAAGAGTGAACCCTCCATAAAGACCATCAGTCCATTTTCTGAACTCACTTTATTGAGAGAAACCAGAGCTTACCCAGGCATCAAACATAAGGCAATGACCAACCCTCCATATACATTATATACAGTATTTTGTGATTGACGGATGGGGCCCTTGTCCAGCCGGGACACCCAGTGATGGAAGGACAAAGGGAGAGGGCATATTCAGGGCAATACCTCCCCTGGAACACTAGAGGGCAACCCCTTGCCTCACAGGGGGGCCATGGGTTTGGAGCTTAGAAGCTCAATCCAGCTGGGGCCCATGGTCACCGTCAGGGGGAGCCTGGACAGTTCCTGAGCCCTAAGCTGCAGCACTTCCTCCACACCTGGAAATGCTGCTGGAAGAAGGTTTGGGAGCACCTGGAGCACTTCTGGGTGTCCTATAATAGGGGCCGTCTCACCCCATTCAGGAAGCCAGAGTCGAGAGGAGGTGGACGAAGCTTGCTGGGAAAAGAGTGGAGGCAGCAAAGAAGGAAGAGAAGAAGGAAAAGGGTCTGTGCTGTGCTTTGCCCTGTGAGCATTGTGTGCTAGGAACTGAAAATAAAACGTGTGTTGTGTGACAACTCGTGTCTCTGCCCATCTGTGTCGGGTTAGGCCGGCTGTACGCACCCTTGTGGTCCAAAATATATATATATACAGTATATATACATATACAGTATATATATATACAGTATATATACAGTGGGTACGGAAAGTATTCAGACCCCCTTCAATTTTTCACTCTTTGTTATATTGCAGCCATTTGCTAAAATCATTTAAATTCATTTTTTCCTCATTAATGTACACACAGCACCCCATATTGACAGACAAAAAAGAATTTTTGAAATTGTTGCAGATTTATTAAAAAAGAAAAACTGAAATATCACATGGTCCTAAGTATTCAGACCCTTTGCTCAGTATTTAGTAGAAGCCCCTTTTGAGCTAATACAGCCATGAGTCTTCTTGGGAAAGATGCAACAAGTTTTTCACACCTGGATTTGGGGATCCTCTGCCATTCCTCCTTGCAGATCCTCTCCAGTTCTGTCAGGTTGGATGGTAAACGTTGGTGGACAGCCATTTGTAGGTCTCTCCAGAGATGCTCAATTGGGTTTAAGTTAGGGCTCTGGCTGGGCCATTCAAGAACAGTCACAGAGTTGTTGTGAAGCCACTCCTTCATTATTTTAGCTGTGTGCTTAGGGTCATTGTCTTGTTGGAAGGTAAACCTTTGACCCAGTCTGAGGTTCTTGGCACTCTGGAGAAGGTTTTTGTCCAGGATATCCCTGTACTTGGCGCATTCATCTTTCCCTCGATTGCAACCAGTCGTCCTGTCCCTGCAGCTGAAAAACACCCCACAGCATGATGCTGCCACCGCCATGCTTCACTGTGGGGACTGTATTGGACAAGTGATGAGCAGTGCCTGGTTGTCTCCACACATACCGCTTAGAATTAAGGCCAAAAGTTCTATCTTGGTCTCATCAGACCAGAGAATCTTATTTCTCACCATCTCAGAGTCCTTCAGGTGTCTTTTAGCAAATTCCATATGGGCTGTCATGTGTCTTGCACTGAGGAGAGGCTTCGACAGGCCACTCTGCCATAAAGCCCTGACTGGTGGAAGGCTGCAGTGATGGTTGATTTTCTATAACTTTCTCCCATCTCCTGACTGGATCTCTGGAGCTCAGCCAAAGTGATCTTTGGGTTTTTCTTTACCTCTCTCACCAAGGCTCTTCTCCCCCGGTAGCTCAGCTTGGCCGGACGGCCAGCTCTAGGAAGGGTTCTGGTCGTCCCAAACATCTTCCATTTAAGGATTATGGAGGCCACTGTGCTCTTGGGAACCTTAAGTGCAGCAGAAATTTTTTTGTAACCTTGGCCAGATCTGTGCCTTGCCACAATTCTGTCTCTGAGCTCTTCAGGCAGTTCCTTTGACCTCATGATTCTCATTTGCTCTGACATGCATTGTGAGCTGTAAGGTCTTATATAGACAGGTGTGTGGCTTTCCTAATCAAGTCCAATCAGTATAATCAAACACAGCTGGACTCAAATGAAGGTGATCTCAAGGATGATCAGAAGAAATGGAAAGCACCGAGTTAAATATATGAGTGTCACAGCAAAGGGTCTGAATACTTAGGACCATGTGATATTTCAGTTTTTCTTTTTAATAAATCTGCAACAATTTCAAAAATTCTTTTTTTGTCTGTCAATATGGGGTGCTGTGTGTACATTAATGAGGAAAAAATTGATTTAAATGATTTTAGGAAATGGCTGCAATATAACAAAGAGTGAAAAATTGAAGGGGGTCTGAATACTTTCCGTACCCACTGTATATAGTGTATATATAGATACAGTGGGATGCAAAAGTTTGGGCAACCTTGTTAATAGTCATTATTTTCCTGTATAAATCTTTGGTTGTTACAATAAAAAATGTCAGTTAAAAATATCATATAGGAGACACACACAGTGATATTTGAGAAGTGAAATGAAGTTTATTGGATTTACAGAAAGTGTGCAATAATTGTTCAAACAAAATCAGGCAGGTGCATAAATTTGGGCACCGTTGTCATTTTATTGATTCCAAAACTTTTAGAACTAATTATTGGAACTCAAATTGGCTTGGTAAGCTCAGTGACCCCTGACCTACATACACAGGTGAATCCGAGTATTTAAGGGGGTCAATTGTAAGTTTCCCTCCTCCTTTAATTTTCTCTGAAGAGTAGCAACATGGGGGTCACAAAACAACTCTCAAATGACCTGAAGACAAAGATTGTTCACCATCATGGTTTAGGGGAAGGATACAGAAAGCTGTCCCAGAGATTTAAGCTGTCTGTTTCCACAGTTAGGAACATATTGAGGAAATGGAAGACCACAGGCTCAGTTCAAGTTAAGGCTCAAGTGGCAGACCAAGAAAGATTTCGGATAGACAGAAGCGGCGAATGGTGAGAACAGTCAGAGTCAACCCACAGACCAGCACCAAAGACCTACAACATCATCTTGCAGCAGATGGAGTCACTGTGCATCGTTCAACCATTCGCACTTTACACAAGGAGATGCTGTATGTGAGAGTGATGCAGAGGAAGCACAAACAGAGCCGCTTGAGGTCTGCTCAAGCACATTTGGACAAGCCAGCTTCATTTTGGAATAAGGTGCTGTGGATTGATGAAACTAAAATGAGTTATTTGGGCATAACAAGGGGTGTTATGCATGGAGGAAAAAGAACACAGCATTCCAAGAAAAACACCTGCTACCTACAGTAAAATATGGTGGTGGTTCCATCATGCTGTGGGGCTGTGTGGCCAGTGCAGGGACTGGGAATCTTGTCAAAGTTGAGGGACACATGGATTCCACTCAGTATCAGCAGATTCTGGAGACCAATGTCCAGGAATCAGTGACAAAGCTGAAGCTGCGCCGGGGCTGGATCTTTCAACAAGACAACGACCGAAACACTGCTCAAAATCCACTAAGGCATTCATGCAGAGGAACAAGTACAACGTTCTGGAATGGCCATCTCAGTCCCCAGACCTGAATATAATTGAAAATCTGTGGTGTGAGTTAAAGAGAGCTGTCCATGCTCGGAAGCCATCAAACCTGAATGAACTAGAGATGTTTTGTAAAGAGGAATGGTCCAAAATACCTTCAACCACAATCCAGACTCTCATTGGAACCTACAGGAAGCGTTTAGAGGCTGTAATTTCTGCAAAAGGCGGATCTACTAAATATTGATTTCATTTCTTTTTTGTGGTGCCCAAATTTATGCACCTGCCTGATTTTGTTTGAACAATTATTGCACACTTTCTGTAAATCCAATAAACTTCATTTCACTTCTCAAATATCACTGTGTGTGTCTCCTATATGATATTTTTAACTGACATTTTTTATTGTAACAACCAACGATTTATACAGGAAAATAACGACTAATAACAAGGTTGCCCAAACCTTTGCATCCCACTGTATATATATGCATTTCAGGCATTCCAAAAAAAGGTGGGATGGGGGCAAATTAGGGTCAGTAATGAGGTAAAATAATTAAATAATGATTTGATCTCAAACAGGTGATGTCAACAGGTGATTGTAATCATGATTTGGTATCCACGAAAGCTTTACTTTGAGGAGCAAAGATGGGCAGAGGATCTCCAGTTTGTCAACAAATTCATGAGAAAATTATCGAAGTGTTTAAAAACAATGTTCCTCAAAGACATTGGAACAGCACTGACACTGAGATTGGAAGGCATTTGCATATTTCTTCCTCTACAGTGCTTAATATCATTAAACGATTTAAGGAATCTGGAAGAATTTCAATGCACGATAGATAGATAGATAGATAGATAAAAGGAACTAGATAATAGATAGATAGATATACGGACGGACGGACGAACGGACAGACAGACAGACAGAACTTTATTTGCCCCGTTACATACATGTAATGCATTATAGAAAGCTATCCTGTTTTCATGCTGTTCAATTAAATGCAAACTTTGAATGCTGACAATGTCATGTCACTTTTTTTTTTTTGATTCGGAGCTGTGTTTAAAGTACTGCACACTGTGCATTGTGTATGACACTTTTTCATAAACATTTTTAACCAACAGAGGGAACTCTAGATTCTCCTGTTGCAACATTACAGAATTCTAAATATGTAATTAAAATTCCTTTTATTTAGAACTGCTGCTCTTGTTCAGTCTTGTTATATTAGCTCATTATATGATTAATGTGCAAATCAAATGGTAATTCTAAATCCAGTGGCACATCCGTTTGTGTTACTGCCTCATAGGTCCAGCACCCTGGGTATCCATTCCTGTGCCCAGTTGATATCTGTTTGTAGTTTTTATTTCCTCCCTATGTCTCCATGGGTTTTCCTCAGGCTACTACATTTTGTCTTCAACATCCATAGTGCCTGCTTGTTATGTCAACACTTCAGGTTTAACGTTCATTTTCTGAGTTCATTCAGGTTAGTCAGTTGTCCCCCAAATATTTTGTGCATTGAAACAAACATTTTTACGACTGGATATCCTTCCTGATCCCAATCTTATTTAGACACTTTGTATGACAAACCCCCAGCTACAGAGTTCTGCTTATTAGTTTTGAAGCGCACTACCGAAAAGAAACTTCAATTCCCAGCATTCTATGAAATCCCTGAACCACCCAAATGCCTTGGTTTGCTAAACAGGGTCTGCTGGGAGGAAGCCTGTTTAAAAGGGCTCTGGTTTGAACAGAGAAATGTTTTTGTGCCTTGTTTTGGTGTGTGTGTGTTTTTTTGTTATTTTTTGTATATTGAAGCAACAGCAAATCACTTTCTGCAATTTTTTGGATTACAAAGTCAGTGCATCAAGGATTAAAGACTTTCCTGGTTTTAAGTTCTTTCTTCATTGTGTGGACTGTGGGATTTGTTTTTTGGAGTTGCTGTCAAATGGAGCATGCTCCTTCCACCATAAATCTTTCTGAAGACCTGTTTACTTGGGCATTTCCACATTCTTATTCATCAACTTCAACTGGTAAAATGGATCGTGCTTGAGTTTTTTTTAGTAGTATATAGTGTGCTTTGTCATGGGTGGGCCGGCCATAGCATTTTTGCTGCCCTAGGCGGAGCAGAAAGTGGTGCCTCACCACCCCCTTTAGTGAGTGGAATCTTCACTGTCAGACCTGTACACAGAAACCAGGAGACACAAGAGACGAGCCAAAACTGGGAAGAAGAGTGAGATATGGAGGGTTTGGATACAAGATGGTGGCATGACAATTTGAGAATGTCAAGGAGGACTTTTGGTTACTTATAGGAAATGTCTGTTTACAAGACTCAGAAAAATACACGCTTGAGCGGCAAAATGTCAGAAAATCCATAGGAATCTGGCTGTATTAACAGGCATAATTTATTTATTTATTTATTTTTTGCACTTATCATTTCTCTAAAGAAAAAATCCAATTTAGTTACATAATCATATTACCCCTTGAACAATATAAAAAAAATAGATAGCTCTCTATTTAAACTAACAGTCAAACAGGTACCTTACAATGATGGGGACAATCTATTACCATCTTCCCAAGGCAGTTCCAACAACATATATATTTTACTCTGGTCACTGAAATAAATTGATAAGCTTAATATCATGTAAAATTCAATGAAACTGAAGTAAAGTGATTATCTTTAAATATTTACCCATGATCCCTGCTTGCTGATCACTCACTCAAGTATGCAAATAATACAATATAACCATCCAATTAATATGCAACGTTAAAAAGCTTTTCCAGTAACAGTCCACCAAAGAGAACTTAATTCCAGGAGTGAATGTCATAGATTGTGGTGTAGAACAGAAAACGGCACTTGCCGCATTTTAACCCAGATTTTAATGTAAACCCATTTGATAGATAGATAGATAGATAGATACTTTATTAATCCCAAGATGCTTAATGTTCAAATTAAAGCAGCATTTAGCAATGCATTCAAGTGCTACGGTACATTCCTGTTGCCATTTTGATCAATCAGTTTAATTTTGCAGCATGTATTTCCTAAGGCACTCCATTTTGAGAATTATAATTATAATTATCATTAATATAGTTATTGTTCTTATTGGATTATTATTTAATTTGAGCCCCCATCCCTTGTTTATGACAAGTCAATGTCGAAACGTAAAACTAACACACCTGAGGAAAATAAAGAAACAAGAACTTCCATGTGAAGACAGTCTGAGTCTTATGTTTCAGCCAGTGTTCCTCCCCAAGGGTGACTGGGGTTCAGATTCCTTTTTTTATGACTTTTTGGTTCATTTTTAGTTCATTTGTTTATGTTAATGTTACTTTTGTTAATTATTTACTTTTATTTCTATGCATTCATATATGTGTTATGTTCCATGAGTTTTGTGGGTGGTTCTCC